>NC_089264.1:23868195-24556822 GCF_963930625.1 Muntiacus reevesi
GCTAAGGTAGGCAAAATAAAACAATGCATTTTGATTTCTCTTATTTTTATATAGTGAATGCAAAAATGTGAGACTAAATTCTAGCTAAATTCCAGAGTTTTTGTCCCCTTTACATTTTATTCTTGCTAGGTAAGGAATCTGATTGATAAACCACTTTAAAAAATTGGCAAGAGTTTTCCTTAGGGAAAAACTGCATCCTCAAAAGAATCTAGGACATTGTTGCTTTCTAAGTATTTAGTTGATATTATTTTACAGTTTATTTAAATGGACTTGTAAGCAAATTGGATTTATAACTTTCAAATATTTTCATATTATGAGTTTGGTTTATGTTTGAAAGGATTAATATATGTATATAATGCTACATAGGAAATATAAACTGGGAAAATATCAGCAAGAGGAAGTAAATTGCATTTTGATTTCTTAAACTTTATGTTTACTGGATTATTGATATGTTTTATATTTTTACAGAGAGATTCAGCCTCACAGTTTTAATGCTTTACATTACTATTTTAATATGTTAGTGTTTAATTCTAATTGTCAGGCAGTTTGGAGTATAGATTTTTTTCAGAGAAAAACATTTTAATTATTTTCAAGAGTTTCATAGTAATTTGAACCAAATGGCAGTCTACAGTTTCAAAAAAGGTCATCCTGTGTCTACTCTAATGAATAGATAACTCATATAATTTGCAGCCTCTATCTGTACAATAGCAAATTAAAATAGTCTTTTTATTATTTCCCCTCAGGTGAGAGCTATATGTATAGATTTTTCTTCCCTTTTTTTGCTACTTTATTTTAAAATTTAAACCTAATGAAAAGTTCAAAGTTCTGTTCCCTTTAGTTTCACTTAAAATGATAAAATAAAACATTTAAAACTGTCATTTCACATCTGCAGTATTATCCAGCCTATTCCTATGAAGACAATACCATTTTCTTCCTGTTTCTGACTTAAAATTTAGTGATGAGTGTAAATAATACATTCAAAACAGTTATTTTGGTAGCACTAGTTAAATATTATAAAATGATTTCCACATTTCAGCTAATAACCAAACTGTCTCAAACATTATAGTTGAAGAAAGAATACTAAACTTAGTTTTGAACTTCAATTTAATGGTTTTATGTGTTTATATCCATAACTGTCTTTCTGAGCCTCAATTTTGACATCTGTATGATGGGGATATATTTATTCAGCAATATTTACTAAATCCATGCTTCTTTGTGGCAGGCACTGTTCTCAGAACTAGCAAGTCAGTGATCAATAAGACAGTTCTTGTCCTCTTGGAGCTTACCTTTTAGAGGAATGGAATAGGAAATCTCTGCTAGACACAAAAATGGCTCAGTTCCTATCATTCGCTTTTCCTTTCCTGAGCTACAGTTTTCTCATCTGTAGTCTTCATAGTATTATTATGAGGTTATTTTATTAAGTGCTATAAGAATTTCATGTATTAGTACAATGGCAAAAGTATTTGAATGATTCCTTGGAGTTACTTATATAATATTTGTCTCTCTTCCGTCATTTTTTATCGTAAAAAAAATGCCTTAAGTTAGGATTAATCTCCATGTGAATTCAGGTACTCATTCCATTCTTAGTTAATATGTAGTTCTCCCTGCTTTGCATTTATTCCTTGTATTATTTATGTATATAGCTCTTCCTCTCCTAGATTAAAAATTCCTCTGCTGTCAGGAACTATTTTAATGTTACCATCTTTTCTACTCATGTGGTGTCTACCAGTCTTTTGCATGTATTGTGGCATCTGTAAATCCTGGTTTTCTGGAATGATACCTGTTTAGGTAGTTTTATCTCTTATCAGTGAAGACAATTTGTTCATAAATAAATGAAAAAGTTACAGCTGTAAGGCTTTTCATAATAATATATTCACAAATGAAATTTCCCCACAATAGACAAGTATGGAAAAATGTATATAAGGGTTATCATCGTAGCAGAAATTTGGAAAGAGTCCATCACTGGGAACTGATCAAATAAATTGAATTGCCTACATATACTGTGCACTTAAAAACTATGATGTGCCTCAGTAATTTTCTATTCAGTGACCCACCTTACCCTGCTCATTGACTATAAGTTTCCAGTTATCTTTACTGAATTCAGAGTTCAACCTGCTGTCACTCCCCTGTTGCAATAGTCCTAAATAAGATCTTAAAAAATAAAGATGATATGCACCTAGATTTATTGCTATAAAATGATATATACATTGAATTATAAACCTATTAAGGGCAAGCTACCAACATATGTAGATTATTCTAGTTTTGTTTCAAAATGTTTAAAATGCTAAACAGCTAGCCAACTAGAGTAACTAGAGTTAAATATACCACAATGGTTGAGTGATTTTTTTGTGTGTGAGTTATAGGAGATCTTTACTTTGGTATATCTTTTTTTAATGAACTGAACAACATTACTTTTATAATCACACAAATAAAAACTATTTTCTGTTTGCCTGGAGTGAAAAAATCTTTTTTCCAAATCATATATTCTTAGGTTTTGTTAGTGATGGGTATTATATATAATAGGTGTGCAGCAGAACCTAATGAAATAAAAGTAGATCTTGGTTATTCACTTTTGGATTATCCACATAAACATTCTTAATACTATGTTTACTTTTTCACTGGTCCTTAATATGGGATATGTGTAAATTAAGTACAGATTACATTAAAACCATACAGATTGCATTAAGACATACAAGCAAAGCTGTATGTCTGGAAAGTGAACATACAAAATAAGGTTGGATAGTTTTAAAACCAAAAGTAATCTGGTTTATAAACATATTTTATATCTGTCCAATGAATGTTTGTAATACTGCACATTATTGTAAATGTGATCTCATATAATAGCTAAGACATTTAATAAATCAGAAAAAGCTTGTGAGTTCCAAATTCTGGCAGTACTTGAACTGAACCACATTACCTTCTCAGGCATTGGTTCCAGTGATTGTGGAAGAAATCAGCAAGAAAACCTTGCTGATTCCATTTGTAAGATAATAAAACTAGATATTGAGACACAGAGGAAATAGAGCTTGTTCACATTTTCACTGTTTGGAGCCAAAGTGCTTGATGTGAGTGCACGAATATACATAGCCATTGTTAAGCAGAACCCCTAGGCACTGTAGAAAGATTTTCAGTATCATCATAACTTGAAAATTTAAAACAACTATATGATCTTGCTTTAGCAATATCCAGCATCTAGCTGTTAGCGTGGAAAATGTCCAGAAAAACTGAGAAAATGTGTTTGTGCAAAGAATGAAAGGGAATGTACAGATAACGTCTAACTAGCATGCACAGGGACTTTGTGGCCACCTGTAAATATAAATACATATAACCACTTTCCCATCTGGTTTACCAATTTTTTCAAAAGAATTTCTTCTTTTATTGGCTGAAATACTTCCATACAGAGACACTTTCCCTTCACCTATCTTAGGGTTACACAGTGGTACAATTCATATAGGAAAGGCAAGATATGGTAAGTGCTTGACTGCTTTTATCAGTTTTCAATAAAAGGAATTGACTCCTGTTTTCCAAAAGCAGATAATATTATTTTTTAGACGTGGCCAGTGGAGCCTCTTCAGGTTATCTCCTGAGTCTCATAGACACATTCCTAACAGTCTTTAATAATTTTCTTTCTCTTTGGTATAACAGAAAGTTTCAGGTTTCTCTTATACATTCTCTGTACTAGATCTTGAATCAACTGTATTTCCAATAAGCCATGGTTTCTTTTAGTGGAAAATTGTGTTTTAGTATCATAGTCTGGTAATAACGATGCTGTGGTTAATAGATTGTTCATTGTTTCTGGGCCTTTTCAGTGTACAGACTAGGGAATTTTTTTTTTTAAGTTAAAACAGCTTATACATTTATACTAGTAAGTGAAATTTGAGTTAAGCACTTTGGGGTCTTTAAACTTTTCTTGCATATATTTCTATCTTTTTCCTTCTACAGTAGTAATCCTGGTTTTCAAGGCCAGGGAAAATGGTAGAATATATCATGATTATTTATTTGCTTTATGCCACATGATATATGTAATAGTTTCAGTGTAACATTACCAGTACTACCTCACTGATAAAATTACTGAAAACAGTTAAATTTTCTTTGCATATACTTTCTCCATTTTCCCTCTTCATTTTAGCTTTTTAAAAATTCTGAAATACTTTGAAGCTTATAGAAAAGTCTTAAAAACAGTGTACACTTCTTATATACATTTCACTCAGTGCTTCCTATTTGATAAAATTTTACTGCATTTGCTTTATCATGCCCTTTCTTTCTTCCTGCTATCTCTCTTCCACCCCCACAGGTATACAGTTTGTTCTTATATTTTTTCCAGAACCAATCAAGAGTAAGTTGTAGACATGATATCCTATTACACCTAAGTAATTCAGTATATGTTTTTTAAGATAAGGACACTCATGCATGACTCAGTATAGCTGTCAGAGTCATGAAATTAATGCAAGTACCTCATTCAGATTCTGCCAGTTCTTCCTGTTACATTGCATTTTTGGGCGTATTTTGTTGGCATATTTGTATGCATATTTTTTGGCATATCTAGATACCATCTTTTCTCTTTTCCTTTTTTTAATTTTTATTTTATATTGGAGTATAGTTGATTAACAATATTGTGTTGGTTTTAGGTGTACAGCAAGGTGATTCAGTTATACATGTATCTATTTATTAGATTCTTTTCCCATTTGCCCAGAGAGATCCCTGTTGATTATCTATTTTAAATACAGCAGTTTGTCAGTCTCAAACTCCCAGTTTATCCCTGTCCCCTATACTTCCCCCCACCTCGTTCCTTCTCTAAGTCTGCAAGTCTTTCTGTTTTGTAAATAAGTATATTTGTATCATTTTTTTTAAGATTCCACTTATAAGTGATATCATAAGATATTTGCCTTTGTCTGACTTACTTCACTTAGTATAATCTCAAGGTCCATTCATGTTGCTGCAAATGGCATTATTTCATTCTTTTTAATGGCTTAGTAATATTCCATTGTGTATCTGTGCCACGTCTTCTTTATCCACTCATCTGTTGATGGACTAGGTTGTTGTCATGTCTTGGCTATTGTAAACCGTGTTTCAGGGAACACTGGGGTGTGCATATCATTTTGAACCCTTTTTTCTTTGGATATATGCTCAAGAGTGGAATTGCTGGTAGCTCTTTTTAGTTTCTTAAGGAACCTCCACATGATTTGTCATAGTGGCTGTACCAGTTTGCATTCAGTCTCTTTTCTTTCTTGATCTTTGTGTTTTTGATGAATGCAGGCCAGCTATTTTATAGATTTTCCCTCAATTTAGGTTTGGCTGGCATTTCCTTAGGAATTTTTGGCACGCATACCATAGAAGTGATGTTGCATTCTTAGTGTAACATATCAGGGAACATGTTGATTTGGTCCTTACTGGTGAGGTTAACTTTGATCACTTGGTGAAGTTGGTATTACCAGGTTTGTCTGCTCTAAACTTACTTTTTTCCCCCTCTTGTAATTAATAAGTATTTTGTGGGAAAATACTTTTAAACTCTGAATTCCTATTCTACAGCAAATTTCCACCAGCTCCTTTTAGCATCCATTGATGATTCTTTCCATTATAAATTTCTAATGGTTGCCAAATGTTGGTTTTCTTATTCCATTATTCCTTCTACAGTTTATTAGTTGACATTCAACCTTATTTATTAATATGGATTCATGGATTCCTATTTAATCCATTATTATCACCGTTCATTTTGATGCTCAGATTGCCTCAGATTTAATCAGTAGGAGCCCCTTCAAGCCCCATCAAGCTCCTATATCTTATGACATGTCCTCATCATTCTTTGAATTTCTTTACTTTCAAACACAAAAAAGTTTTCAAGCTCATATTCTCTGCCCTGGGAATCAATTCTTTCCCCAAGAGTTCTGATTCTTTTTAGTGGATAATGATACTTGGAAACTAAGATACAGACACTTGATAAACTCATTGCTACAAGTGTGTCATTGCCTCCAGACCCTCTTAGTAGCAGAGCTAAGAGATATATGTATGCATGACGCATGAATGTATGTTATGTGTATCTGTGTGTTATATGCATTTGTGGATATACACATACCTATAGTAATTTACTCTATATTAATTTCGCAGTCTATGCAAAGATTCACACACCTCCCTCTGAAGTCCATAGGGTTCTTTCTTGCCTTCTGCATTTTCATATTTGTAATTCCATTCTCTGACAGCCAAGAAATGTGACTCTTATTACCATCAGTTTACTTATTTGTTCATTTTCCCCTATATGTAATGAGCCTTTTTTCACCTCAGTGGTACTTTCCCTATCAAGCTCAGTCATGCTTTAGGCTTTGAGTATTACGTTGGTCCCAATAAGTTGTCTTGGTCCAGGCCTCAGCTGCCAAGTTTAAAAGGAAGAGAAGACAGTTTTTGGCCTCCCCCTCCCCCCGCCCCTGACCACAGAAGGAAAGTCAGAGGAAGCCTGCCATTTAAAAATTATTGAACCTATCTACGGTGTCAGAGCACATTATCACTACATACTATGTACTCTCTTTTAGTTGTCATTCAGTCTTAATTCAATAGGTCACTGTACATTTAATGCTTACCATTGGTCCTTTTGTCATTGTATATCTATTTATTTTGGATTCCTAAAGCCTATAGTAGATTTCTAGGAAGGCCTTGTGGGAACTGTGTTCCCTAAGTTCTGGGGAATGTTGAAAACAGTTCATCTGTGGGTCTTAATACTTGAAGTTTTTGATGGATACAAAATCTTTGGCTCAAATTTTCTTTCTCTGGATATATAAGTATATTATTCTATTGTTTTATACAAGTACTACTGATGAACAAAGACTGACAATCTAATACTCTTTCCTTTATAAGCCATTTAATCTTTTTGACTAGATGCCCAATTAATTTTACTAGAATATATCTTGATGTTGGTTTTTCTGGGTCAGTATTCTTAGATATGTAATTTGCCCTTTAATTATTTGGTTTCAGATATTTTTATTTTTATATCAGAAAAGTTTTCTCCAGTTATTGTTGGTTTTATTTTCTTTAATTTTCTTTTTCAGGACTCCTGTGTATGTTGGATCTTCTCTAACTGACTTCAATATTTGCCATTTCTTTCTAATTTTTTGTCTTTTTCATTTAATTAAAAAGTTTTCCTTCCTTTTTATGTTCTCTTTTACCTAGAAAACATTATCTGTAGTGTTTATTAACTCTTTGTTTCTTCTAGTTTAGTTCTTTTTTGGATTGATTCTTCCTTTTATTACTACCCCCCACCCCGAGTTTTATCACTTAAGCAATGGGTAGATAATTTGGGGGTTGTTTTTGTTCAAATTTATGTTGTTCTTTTGTATAATGTATAATTTTAAAAAGTCTTTTCAGCTTGTTCTGAAATAGTAGGTTGTAGTGTTTACCTATTTTGTTTGCAAGTCTTTGTGGTGTGCTTTCATTGTGTTTGGAGATCTGCCCTGTTTTCTTTTATCTTTTGTAACTTTGTATCAGATTTAACTTTTATCATTTTATTTATTTTTATATGAAGTTAGTCTGTCAACATACACAGAGATCTCCAGTTTCTATGTAGTGTTTGAAAATATGTCACCTTGATATATAAGATCTCTTCACTCACTCCTTCCTCACGTGACCTGAATTTTCTATTTTCTTTTCTCCATTCCCCTATCCTCTTCAGTTGGATCCTGTTCCTAGAAATTTCTTCTTTATGTGGCTTTGCTCTAGAGAAGAGCTTAGACTGATTCGTTTTAAGAGTTCTAGTGACTGGAGTACTGCATGCCCTTAAGACTTTATTATAGATCCTTTCAATCACATGCTATTGTAGTGAGCAAAACCCATTTCTTTTTATTCCCTTTTCTCATTTTTGCCTGCTGTGTTTCATAGAGAGTCCTTGCTGGCTCTTTTGGAGTTATTTTGTTCTATGGGCTGATAAAATGCCCTGTTACTATCCTCTGTATTTCCCCTCACAAATACTAATACCCACATAGATCTTGGAACTGTTGGTGATTTGTCCCAGCTTCTTGTATTTTGGGATTTTGTACATGATGTTGTTATTTTGTTACCTAACTGCTCTGGTTTTATGAGATTTAAAATTTAAGCTTCTGCCTTCCCAGAATTTCCACAGAACTTTTCATAGTAGTAAGTTGTGAACCACTACCCCCTAGACTATGATGGCTTCTACTTTCAAGGTCAATGTGATTGCATTAAATGTGAACTATAGTTAAAAATAAACTATATGTTATTATCTTGTTAAACTACTAGATAGCTAGCTAATTAAGAGCCTTTCTGTACCATCTACAACTAAATTGTTATAAAAACTAAATATCTTATGTATTTGGTGACCTCTTGAATGCATGAGCTATGAAAAAAATTTGGAAGAAATTTCTTTTATATGTTCAGTTCAGTTCAGTCACTCAGTTGTGTCCAACTCTTTGCAACCTCATGAACTGCAGCATGCCAGGCTTTCCTGTCCTTCACCAACTCGGGGAGCTTGCTCACACTCATGTCCATTGAGTCAGTGATGCCATCCAACCATCTCATCCTCTGTTGTCCCCTTCTCTCCTGCCTTCAATCTTTCCCAGCATCAGAATCTTTTCCAATGAGTCAGTTTTTCTCATCAGGTGGCCAAAGTATTGGAGTTTCAGCTTCAGCAACAGTCCTTCCAATGAATATTTAGGACTGATTTCCTTGAGGATTGCCTGGTTGGACTCTTTGCAGTCCAAGGGACTCTCATGAGTCTTCTCCAGTGCCACCAATTCTTTGGTGCTCAACTTTCTTTATATTATAGTCCAACTCTCACATCACTACATGACTACTGAAAAACCATAGCTTTGACTAGACAGACCTTTGTTGGTAAAGTAATGTCTCTGCTTTTTAATATGCTGTCTAGGTTGGTCATAGCTTTTCTTCCAAGGAGCAAGCGTCTTTTAATTTCATGGCTGCAGTCACCATCTGCAGTGATTTTGGAGCCCAAGAAAATAAAAGTCTGTCACTGGTTCCATTGTTTCCCCATCTATTTGCCATGAAGTGATGGGACCAGATACCATGATCTTAATTTTCTGAATGTTCAGTTTTAAGCCAACTTTTTCACTCTCCTCTTTCACTTTCATCAAGAGGCTCTTTAGTAGTTCTTCACTTTCTGCCATAAGAGTGGTGTCATTTGTGTATGTGAGGTTATTGATATTTCTCCGAGGAATCTTGATTCCAGCTTCTGCTTCATCCAGCGTGGCATTTCACATGATGTACTCTGCATAGAAGTTAAATAAGCAGGATGACAGTATACAGCCTTGACATACTCCTTTCCCGATTTGGAACCAGTCTGTTGTTCCATGTCTAGTTCTAACTGTTGCTTCTTGTCCTGCATACAGATTTCTCAGAAGGCAGGTAAGGTGGTTTAGTATTCCCATCTATTTAAGAATTCTCCGAAGTTTGCTGTGATCCACACAGTCAAAGCCTTTAGTGTATTCAATGAAGCAGATGTTTTTCTGGAATATTAAAAATAATTACTGACAGTTCTCTGGTGATCTACTGGTTAGGATTCAGCACTTTCATTACCATGACCTGGGTTCAGTACCTGGTCAGGGAACTGAGATCCCACAGGCTATGTGGCAATGACTGCTGGATTTTTTAAAATATCTACATAGCAGCTTTGGTGGTGGTGGTCTAGTCGCTAAGTCTTGTCCAACTCTTGCAACCCCATGGACTGTAGCCTGCCAGGGTCCTCTGTCTATGGGATTCTCCAGGCAAGAATACTGGAGTGGGTTGCCATTTCCTCCTCCAGGGGATCTTCCCAACCCAGGGATTGAACCCGGGTCTCCAGCATTGCAGGCAGACTCTTTATCAACTGAGCTACAAGGGAAGATATATAGCAGCTTTATTGAGATGTAATTCACATATCTCACAGCTCATTCAGAGTATACCATTCAGTGGGTTCACAGAGTTGTGCAGCCATTGCAACCATTAATTCTAGAACATTTTCTTCATAACAGAAAGAAACCTCATACTCACTAGCAATCACTTCTTACTTCTCCCAAATTTCATCCTTTCCTCCACAGTAGCCCTTGGCAACAACTGATCTTTCTGTCTCTAGATTTGCCTATTCTGTTCATTTTGTATAAATGGTATGATACAGTGTATTGTCTCTTGTGACTGACTTTTCACTTAGTATGTTTTCAAGGTTCAGCCATGTTGCAGCATATAATACTTCATTTTTTTTTTGATTGTCATAGTACTCCATTGTATGGACATTTCACATTTTATTCATCTACTCATCAGTTGATGGACATTTCAATTGTTTCCACCTTTTTCCTTTTATGAACAATACTGTTATGAACATATGTGAACCAGTTTTTGTATACATGTATGTTTTCATTTCTCATGAATATACACCGAGAGATAAGATTATTGGGTCAGATAATAACTATATGTTTAATCTTTTAAAGAACTACCAGATCTTTTTTCAAAGCAAGCACCCCATTTCCTGTTACCACTAGCAATATATGAGTGTTCCTAGTAATTTTCCTAGTAATACATCCTTGCCAACACGTTATTGTCCACCTTGTTGATTATAGTCATCCTAGTGGATGTACAGTGGTATCTCAAGGTAGTAAATATCTTCTAGTGAAATCTTAGTGATAATTTTCTCGGTCTTTGTTTGAAAATGTTTTTAATCTTATATAATTTCCAGAAAATTAGTGCAGAACTCCGGAGAAGGCGATGGCAACCCACTCCAGTACTCTTGCCTGGAAAATCCCATGGACGGAGGAAGCTGGTAGGCTGCAGTCCATGGGGTTGTGAAGAGTCGGACATGACTGAGTGACTTCACTTTCACTTTTCACTTTTATGCATTGGAGAAGGAAGTGGCAACCTACTCCAGTATTCTTGCCTGGAGAATCCCAGGGACGGGGGAGCCTGGTGGGCTGTGGTCTATGGGATCGAGCAGAGTCTGACATGAGTGAAGCGACTTAGCAGCAGCAGCAGCAGCAGTTCTAAACTCAAATTGACAGTTATTCTCCCTGAGCATTTTGAAGCTATTACTCACTTTAGCTGCCATTGTTGCTGTTGGGAAATAAGTAGGAAGTCTAACTTCTGTTTCTTTGTAGATAATCTCATCGACTACTTTAAGGATTATTGTTTTCCTTGGTATTTGGCAGTGTCACCATTTTATTACAAATAAAGTATGTCATAAGAAATTAGGTGATAGTAATTTTGAGTTATTAACATTAAACTTACTGTTCTACTTCTAAATAGTGATTAGTGATCTGTGAACAGCTAAGTACATAAGGGAGTGCTTACTATCTATTTAAAAAGGCCCTGTGGTGTATCTTTCTGGAGTACACATTTTGTCAGCTTTATAACTTTCTTCTTAAGACTATGTGTATGTACCTTGATGTAAACAGATGGAGTATGCTTTCCATATCTTTCTACAGCACTGTTGGAAATAATCATGAAAAATGGAAGCACTGCTGGAAATAGCCCTCGTTGCCGAAAACCATCAGGTAGTGGTGATCAAAGCAAACCTAATTGCACAAAGGACAGCTCATCTGGTAGTGGTGAAAGTGGAAAAGGCTACACCAAAGACCAAGTAGATGGAGTTCTCAGGTAGGAATGAATATGATTTATATGTGTCAGCTATAGTTGATACTAATGTAAGTTTAATGTTGTAACACCTAAAAAATGGGTTTTAATTACAATTCAATAGAAGAACAGACATTGAGGAGTTGAACTCTTGGTGTCTTATGCTTTATATTCTTTATAAAGTAGTGTAAATTACCAATTCTATTGAAATTTCCATCTTTTAAATATAAGGCACAAAACCAATTACAAAAAAAAATTTTTTTAGGAAAATTGCTTCAATTTTTTGACACAGTACAGTGAAACCTTTTCTGATGGCTCAGTGGTAAAGAATTCCCTTGCCAATGCAGGATACGTGGGTTTTATCCCTGGGTCTGGAAGAGCTCCTGGAGAAGGGAATGGCAACTCAACTCCAGTATACTTGCCTGGGAAATCCCATGGACAGAGGAACCTGGTGGGCTATAGTCCAGGGGGTCGCAAAAGAGACAGACATGACTTAGCAACTAAACAAACAAACAAAAAACAAAACAAACAACAACAAATGTGTATATATGTATGTATGAAGGATAATTTCATATGAGGAGCATATTGTCGGCAATTGCAAAGCATTTTCAATTTTCTACTTATATAAATGAAGGATATTTTTTTTTTCTGTTTATATTCTTTCCTTAAGGCTGTCTTTATATATAGCAAATACTACAATGTCTTCTCCTTTTAATATTTTTTCTTATTCTCATTATTCTGCTTCAGTGTTTTATTTTTACTTCATGATACACCTCTACTTAAAGCAAAAAAATTAGGTAGAATTGGTAAATTATGAACTGGGTTTTGGAGATTTAACTTTATTAATTTTGTAATTAAGAAAATGTCTTCTGGAAAGAAAATGAACTGACTATGAAACACTAGAAAAAATACTGTTATTCCCTTCTACAGCTTAAGGAGGCTGTATTGATGTTGTACTGAAATTGCTCTCTAGGAAATCTAAAGTATAAGGGTGAAGGACTCTGAACAGTGATTAATCAGATAATTCAACTTGGCGAGTGAATAGCAGTGAGCTAGCTTAGTGAAGAGTGGGTAAAGCTAGTTTTCTTTATCTTTTACCCTTTCTTATCCTCTTTTACCCTGACTTCCTTTTTTTTTTTTTTTCCTTTTTTTACTCCATTCTTATTTTTAGTTAGTTCTTTTAAACTCAGCATTATTTGGAATTGAAATTATTTTTAAATTAAGTATCAATGTATTTATATTTTACTTTTTTTCATACCTATGCTAAAGTTTAAATGTAACATTTTATCTGTATGTGACCACAATAAGAACAAAGACTCCCTAATTATGATAAAGTCATGATAAAGGTATTCGATTGGCCTGAATAGTAGTGAAGTCCTTTAAGAATTATAAATAATGTTGGTGACCACTTTTATAACTGTAGTGTTGCATCAGAGGCTGAATAAGTGAGATAAGTGAATAAATGAGAGACTTGCTTTTGAATTCCTTTAAGAAAAAGCTTCTACTAAACAGTGTGCTGAAATGTGTTCCAGGAAGCCATATCTCTCCAAAAACCAAATTGCATTTTCTGGTAGAAATTACTTTTTACCAGGAGAACATATTCTCAGTAAAAGACCTAGAGTGAATTTTGTTATATGTGATTTTTATTTAGAATTATTTTATAATTTGTTTTTAAAGAAAGACTATAGAATCACCTATATATTGGAAAATATACCCCCTTCCCCAAATAATTGAAATTTTGGAGAATAGGAATCTCCTAAATCTGATATTATTTTTTAAAAATCTCTTTTCTTCATTTCTTCTACTCTAGCCTTGAGAGGAAAAGAGGAGTAGCTCAAGGTATGGTAGAAATAAAGAAAGAAGAGCAATGTTTTGTTTTCCTCTCTTTTTTAGTAGCTAGGCAGGGGTACATTTTGAGAATGGAAGAATGAAAGGTGTTGGTGGGTGCAGATCCACTTTTGTATGTGGCCAGAATTGGGCAGATGGAAATAAAATGTTGAGAGAGATTCTGTCTGTTGGGTCTGTATTCTCTTTGAAATTGAAGACGAAGTTATCCTCTGAGGTTAGAAGAAAGATATGAGTTTGAAAGCTTGAGAAGAATGGTGAAAGTATGGAATACTTGCAGACAGGAAGGGAGGATTGCTGGCTAGCACTGAGGAGCCAGCCAAGTTTCAGATTGAATTCTTGGTGAGTTACAAGAATTAGCTTAGTTTTATGCCTGTGTTTAGAGATTGTTTCTCTGGTCAATTTTAGCATACCTTTTTATTGTATTACATAAATGTAGTTTTGGGGGGGATTAATATGATCAGAACATTCTTTAATAGAATCCCTGAGTTATTCAGAGTATTTCATTTGCTGCCTTATATGAGTTGCTTAGCTTTAGCTAATCATGTAACACTTATTCATCATATTAGTCTTCATAAGTGTTGCTTTAGTGAGGTAACAGATCACCAGCAAACACATGCTGTGTGTTTTTGTTTTACCTGTACACAGGGGATTTTTCTGAAGAAAGCCATGTTATCTTGTTGGTTAGCATGATTATGCAAACAAGTTGCTCAGTGACATTATGGCTCAAAGGGATAAGCCATGCAATAATACTGTATCCATTGCATAAGTAAGAGCTAGCATACAGTAAGACTGAACAAAAAGTGTGTAACTTTGTAAAATTCATATTCTGTGAAACTAAGCACTGTTTATTGTCCCTGAGTGTTGAAATGTGTTAAAAAATCACAGTGCAAAAGGTGTCATAGATCTTATTTGAAGAGATTTTTAATATCTCATTGGGAAAAAAGCCCATCTTTTTGTTTTAAAAATATAAGATCAGTGTGAAATCATTAACTGGCCATCATTTTATCAGTTAGGAACACTTTCGTATAACTGTTAAAATTATCTGAATTATGGGGATTTCATTAAGATTGATTTTAAGCTATAGTTCTTTGAATGGAAACGAGTCATTTTGCTAAATTTATAAAATCAATAATCTTTTGTCTCAGGAATAAAGAATTATTTTCCTAAATACCAATTAAATTTGGAGTATATTTAAAAATCATCTATAATAACAATAACAAAAAGTCATCTATAACATATGAAAAAAGAATAGAACAAGGCCTCCCTTCCCCAGCCAATATGTTTTCTAGCACGTAAAGAAAGACATAAAAGTTGAGCCATGCATACTTCTCCCTTGTTGAGCTCCTAGACAAATCTTTCTGACCTTTGTCCACAATATTTCCTTCCAGTGCAGGTAACAGTTTACCTCTTTTTAATTTATTTTCTTTTTCCATCCTTCCTTTCCTTCTTTTTTATTTCTTCGATGAGGATGGCGAAGAAGGAGCAAACTATAAAAAGTGTGATAAATGCATTTAGCTGGTGAAAAGGAGTATGATGAACAATATGAGGATTAAAAGTAATACGTGAATGGTAATTTCTTATTTAGGTGTGAAAATTTAAGTAAATGAGTATATTTTTAGCATTACTTGAAATATGTAGTCTACAGTTTGTCCATTGGTGACATTGGCTTTATACCTCTCTACTGGCTTCTCAAAGAATTTCTCCTCTTCCGGACACACAGTAGGTGTTCTGTACATGTCCTTCTTCCCTTTATTTCTGTCACATACTTTCTTAACGTATCTAGGAAAATGAGTCTCTACAAAGGTAGAGTAATCATCTTCTGTTTTGTTCACTAACTGATCTCAAAAACCCTGGGATATAAATATTATTGACTCAACAATGAATTGATAAATATTAATTATTTATTGCTCAATAAATATTATTTCCTAAATAAAGGAAATGCCATGCTTATGAAATAAAATTGACTTGTGTCAGTATTTATTATCAAAAGTAGAAAAGTCTAATTTTAATTGTTACTATTATGAAGAAGACTGCCTAACAGATTTTTGTTGATGTGATTATAAAAGAATTCTATAATCTTTTCAGTGTGTTCTCTTTTTACCCTTGTTCATATAACAAATGATGAATGCTTTCATTATGAAAGGAAAGCTGAAGTTCATTTATTCCATGATGACTGATGACTGATAGGTTTAGTAGCGAAAGGTCAATCTTTTCTCTTTTCTTTGAACACTTAGAGTCAGTCTTTGCAGTCCTCTAGCTGTCAGTGAACAATTGTGCCTCAGATCCATTAACCTCTTACTACCTGTCATCAAGCCACTCATACATGGAACACATTTAAAGTCATAAAGTACACACCAAAAAATATGTAAAATATATCTGTGTTTTAGTGAAGGAAAATTATTAGGTCATGAGAAAATGCAAGCTTCCAAAAGGATTAGTGTTCTTTGCTCCATTCGCAGTACTTCCTTTCTAACCTACTTCAGAGACTCTGGGCTTAAATGTTGCATATTTAGGGTTATAAACTATGTAAGTAGTCTTTTAAGAGTGTGTTCATCAAAATGAAAATCAGGTGTAACAAATGTTTTTGAGTCCCATAATGTATTTTATTATGAGATTTTATCTTTCATAGAGAGTGATACACGTGAACTCTCTTAACATTGCCTAGCTGAATTCACTTGCTTTGACATTTAAGCCATAAGATACAGTAGTTGTTTTACATGCACCAAACTGTTGCTTTGATATTTGGTTAGGTTTGCATTATGCAACAACAAAACTCTTGAAATGCAATGTCTGTTAATCCTTAGCTGTGACATCTTGAGAGGAGTTTTGGTATTTCTTAGGTATTTAAGAGTACTATGAAATTGTTCTTATTTTCTCATTTTTAGTATGTGCCCTGTCCTCCATCCATATTTGTTATGAGCTCTGCTTTACTTCTCTGTGGTTGTGATAATTGTACAAGGACATTCTCACGGCCAATTCTTAGAGTTAGAGAGAGGTTGGAAAGATGGTCTGTGGTTGAAGAGAATGGAGCAGTGACCCTTGATGGATAAACGGTCATTTGATATTGAGGAAAGAATCCACAAATAGTTCTTTATACTATTCTAATCAATAAAAAATTAGTATTACTCAGAGTTCTTCCTTGAAATTTACTTATAACACACTCTCTTGTTCACAGCATAAACAAATGTAAAAATTACTATGAAGTACTTGGAGTAACCAAAGATGCTGGTGATGAAGATTTGAAAAAAGCTTATAGAAAGCTTGCTTTGAAGTTTCATCCAGACAAAAACCATGCACCTGGAGCAACAGATGCTTTTAAAAGTAAAGTAAACCTTTTAAAGCAATTTTCTAAGCTCTTTTTAGAATTTACTTTACAGTATTTCAGATACTAAGTCCTACCTTTAGACTGGTGCATTTAAGACCAGCATAAGCATGGGTCCTCAAAAGCCTTTAAAACTTAACTTGTTACACCAAGAGCCAAATAGATAATGTTTGGCTTCACAAAAGCATCATGTCAGTTTTGGCAAATTTCAAAGTAACTTTTCTAGATACACAAGCATGCTTTCTTGCTTACCACACAAGTAGTATGATGGCTATGCATGAGCTTCTAGCATATTACCAGCTGGTTCTAAAGGAATTAAAAGCAAAATATATTTTCTGTGAGTTTTTAAAATATTAGAAACTATCTAGAATTGGAAAATTACTGAGGATCACTGTTTGTCCAGTGTTCTTCTATTTCTGTTAACTCCAGACAATTTTTTGCATTTTTCATATGTAGTTCTAACATGACTTTTTTTTTCCAAGAATGTTTCTTTCCTCTTGACTACTATTCATTTTTCTTTGTTATTTCAGTTTTTTGTCAATTTAGTAAACAAGCGTGAGAGAACTGATTTTATAATTTCATGTTTATTATAATTTATTCATAAGAGTTATTTTCTGGTTAATAAGAAAATCCTTAAATTTGCAATTATTTGTTTTTGCAAATTTGGCATTCTTAGAGCCAATGTATGATGTTTACGGTGAAGTGCTGGAGTCTTGGAATAACAGAAAGGAGATACTAATTTTTTAAATTTTCCTAAAAAAAATAGATGACTCAATTGGTGATTCAACAAAATCCCATTAAAATTGTTTCCAGAACGGTTTTATTTCTTAAAGGAAGTTGCCAATCAACATACATTTAAAATATCACTGTGACAGTAAGAACCTTCTCTGATTGTTTCCTTAAATTAAAAGTAGCATATTGAAAGTACAGAAAAAGCTTCTTTACTCAAAAACACTAACTTTTACCACATATTCCCCCCACAAAGTTAAAAAACTTTTTTTCACATTCTGAATTAAAATCATTTAATTTAAATTTTGTTGTGTTTTTAAGATGTTTAAAATGTTTGGCAGTGAATTATTTGCATGTCGTGATCTGTTAGATGATTTCAGTATTAATTCTTCATTAATGCTAAGAACATGCTTCTTTCTCCCATTTCTGTATTGAAGTTGTGTTATTAATAGCATTATTGGTTTTAGGATAACAGTGAGTGGATCTCCAAATATTTTTACAGCTTGTGTTGTGTTTTGAAGAGATGAGCAACATAAATGTCACCCCACACAGACACTCGGAGAAGTTTTACAAAGGTGATACTACTTCGATGTGTAGAGTCTAATGCTCTGATTTGCAAAACTAGAAGCAATATTTATCAACATGCTGGGTGGTGACTCATCTGTAGAGGAAAGGTGCACATTATTCAATACACAGAAGGTTATTTGTAAATCAGAATGCTGATTTATTAATCCCAAAGAGGATCATAATAGGGTGGGGGTTGATGAGCCCATTTTTCATTGAGTAAAACTACACAGAAAACCCAGATTGTTGGAACTTCCCTGGTGATCCAGTGGTTATGACTCTGTGCTTCCATTTCAAGGGGCATAGGTTCAATCCCTGGATGGGGAATCCTGCATGCCCCATGGTACAGCTATAAAGAAATAAAAAAACCCAGACTGTAAGCCGTAGAAGATTGGTGAACAAAGGTAGTTAATTAGACAGTATCATTGCTAGTGTTTCATCACAGAGAAGTGGCAAGTTTCCTTCATTCAGCACATAGGATCTTTTCATGACCTTCTGAATCATCTTATTTTCTCTTTAATCAATTGATCTTAACTTCTGTGTCTGGGATACCAAGCTATTCAGTCTAATAGTTTTTTGTTTGTATAAGAGATAAGTATAGATTTATTGCTCTGTGATTGCTAAAATACTTTTTTACAGAAGATGGAAACCATTTTTTTTTTTTTAATTTCCTTCTAGAATAGAAAAAGAGACAGTTAAGGAATGAGATTAGATAGAAGAGATATTTTCATTGTGTGTTTTGTAAAACTTTAAAAACAAAAGCTTACCATCAAATAGGGGTAGATTAAATGAACTCTTAAGTTCATGTAACTCTTTGTTCTTTAACTAGGTTTGTGAGTTTCTCAAGGCAGGGAATATTTTTACATCTAGACTCTAACTTGCATAATATATATAAACACACCTTTAACAGTATTTGAAATGGATCCCTTTCCTTCTCTCTGATGTGGATATTTTCAAAACATGCCATGTCTGCATTATCTTCAAAGACTCCAAGTATTTCATAGACTGTTTGAATAATACATGTGCCTGTTGACATACACGTGAATCTGATTACAAAGGGCATTGATTAGCTGTTTGTATGTTTGCTTGTTAAATAATAATGGATCAGATGCTGCTGTCTATGTCAGGTTTGGTAGTTCAGTATTCTTTTTTTTCTTTCTTTCTTTTTGACTGTGCTAGGTCTTCCTTGTTGCATGGGCTTTTCTCTAGTTGTGGCAAGCAAGGGCTACTCTCTAGTAATGTTGAGTAGGCTTCTCATTGTGGTGGCTTCTCCCGTTGCATAGCCAGGCTCTAGGGCACATGAGCTTCAGTAGTTGTGGTTCCCAGGCTCTCGAGCACAGGCTCAGTAGTTGTGGCTCATGGGCTTAGTTGATACGAGGCATGTGGTGGGATCTTCCTGGACCAGGGATTGAACCTGTGTCATCTGCATTGGCAGGCGGATTCTTTACCACTGAGCCACAAAGGAAGCCCCTCAGTATTCTTAACATTTAGAGTGAATTTCTAAGAATAGAGAAGTCAGTCTACCTTATGGGCTAGTTCTTCTAGAGAAATACAAGAAGAAAATATGAGATATCCTCTTATTAAATGAATTTGTAATTTATGAAGAGGAGACAAATCTCACACAGAACATTTGGAATAATAGCCATATGACCCAGCAATCCCACTTCTGGTCATTCCCATTTTTAAAACTTTAATGCTATTAAAAATCTTCTGAAGTAAACAGGGACCAGTGTCATCACTTTGCAAGTAAGAAAATTTGAGTTTCAAAGAGATTAACTGATTTACCCAGGATCTCCCAGAAGACTGAATGTAATTAAAATTCAAAACATAGAGTAAAGATATCCAAAGAAAAGCCAGAAAGATACAGTAGAGTTATAATCAGAGTAGTTGAAGAAGCCTTCATATTATAGGTGAGAATTAAGTATTTTCAAGATGAGTATGATTTCTTTGGTTAGAGAAGATGGCAGAAACTTGGGTATGAGAATGAGGGAAGTGATTTAAAAGTCAATGAGGACTTCCACTTTCAGGAAGACTTTTCCCTGTTATTCACACTAAAGTACAACTGAAAATTAGTTATAAAACAAATCAAATATAAGTTATTCAACATAGTGTTGAAAATTCTAATCAGTACATTTAGGTGAGAGAAAGAAATGAAAGGCACACGAACTGTCCCTATTTGCAAATAATATGATCATGTATAAAATACCTAAGGAATGTACCAAAAAGAAAAAAAATCCTAGAACCAATAAGTGAATCCTGCAAGATTTCAGGGTATGAGATAAACATAAAAAGATCAATTACTATTTAGTATATTTCTTCACACTAACATGTAGACACTGAAATTAAAAAATGCATTACCATTTATAATCACACACAAGAAATACTTCGGTGTAAATTTAACAAAACTTGTATAAGATTTGTATGCTGAAAGCTATATAATATTAATGAAAGAAATCAGAGAGGATCTAAATAAATGGAATGATATATCATGTTCATAGATTGAAAGACATAATAGTAAAGATGTCAAGACTCCCCAAGTTGATACACACATTTTAATACAGTTCCTGTCAAAATCTTAACAGACTTCTTTGTAGATAAAAGGAAGTTTATTCTAAAAGTCATATGGAAAATACAAAGAACCTGAATAAATGATTCATTAAAGGAGTAGGAGTAATAAGTGTACCTGATTTCAGGACTTACTTTATAGCTGTGGTTAGCAAAATAGTATATAATTGGCAGAAGGAGAGACACACAGATCAGTGGAACAGGATGGGAACCCATAGAGATGGGTTCCCATGATGACAGATGACAGAGATGCAAAATCAATTCAGTGGAGGAAAGATAGCCTTTTCAACAAAATAGTTTTAGAGCATCTGGACATTCATAGGCAAAACAAACAACAAAATTTAACCTTGAAATAAGTCTCATGCTTTATATAAGAATGAGTTCAACATGAATCTTATAAAGTCTAAAACAGCACTTCAACTTTTAGCAAAAAATCATGGGAGCAAATTTTTAGGATCTTAGGTTATGCAATGACTTCTTAAGACTTAACACTAGACAGTTTATAACACAAAAAGTAGATAAGTTGGACTTGATCAAAAATTTTTTTTGTTTGCTTTGCAAAGATGCTATGAAGTAGAAGAAAAGCAACAAGGAAGGAGAAAATATTTGCCAAACACATACCTATCTGACAAAGGACTAGTGTCCAGAATATATAAAGAACTCCCCCAAACTCCTAATTTAAAAAAATAGACAACCCTATTAGAAAATGGATATGCAACATGAAGAGACATCCTGCTAAAGATTTTATACACATGGCAAGTATGCATGTGAAAAAGTTTTTAACATCATTCATTAGCCATTAGAGATATTGCAAAGTAAGACCAAAATGAGATTCTACTGCACACCTATCAGAATGGTTAAAATTTTAAAAAGTAGGAACACCAAATACTGGTACAGATGCAGAGTAACTGGATCACTTACACATTGCTGATGGGTTATGAGATGACACAGTCACTCTATAAAACAGTTTGGCAGTTTCTCACAAAACTAAGTATTTAACTAATAGACAACCCAGCAATTGCATTTCTAGGAATTTATCCTAGAAATAAAAATATTATATTTACACACAAACCTGTTCATGAATGTACATAGCAGTTTTATTTGTAATAACCAAAACCTAGAAACAACCCAGATGTTGTTCATTGGGTGATTAGTGAAACAGTGATACATCCATACCATGGAGAACTAATCAGCAATAAAAGGAATGAATGACTTACATAACAGCTTGGTTCAATCTTCAAAGAATTAAGCTGATTGAAAAAAGTCAGTCCAGGAGATTTCATTCCATTTATATACTGTGTTATTTCATTGATTTAACATTCTTGTAATGTCAAAATTATAGAAATAGAGAAGACAAGTCAGTAGTTGTGGGGAGTTAAAGGGGGAAGGAGGAGAAGGAAGTAGGTGTGTGTATAAAAGGGCAGCCTGAGATGGTGCTGCAAGTGTTTTATATCCTGATTGTTATCAATGTCAGTATCCTTGATATAATAATTTTGTAAGGTATTACCATGGGGGAAATTAGGTAATGGGTAGAAGAGTCTACAACTCTTCTTTACAACTTCATATGAATCTAAAGTTAACGTCAAAATAAACAGTGTAACTAAAGGAAAATGAATAAAGTAGAATGTAAGTTTTTGTGAAGTAAACAACACTGAGTTGGAAATGTATTTTGTGAGGCTTTGAATACCAAAATGAATTTTGATTTTAATTATTAAGATAATAAAGAACTGAAAAAAGTCTTGATTATAGATATAGCACAAGGTAAATAAATAGAAAATTAGTCACAGTAGATAGACTAAATTGTCTTATGTATACAATTATGAATTATGACAATTGTTCACAAATATCTTTTAAAATATCATAGCATTTGGAAGTTATTTTTATAGCAAAGCCTTAGAAGTAGAATTGAGTTGCCAATATATTAATAGTTTAAAAAGTAATAGCATTATGAACCTGAAATAGGTTCAGTGTATAGAGGTTAAGAATCCTAAAACTGTTACTAATACTGGAAGTATGACTTTGGCAGATATTGATAGATATGCTTCTTTTTTGGGTATGTACCTTGGTGGTGTTTATAAGTACATTACTTGGATCTCTGATTATGGTTTCCCATTGGATCAACATTATAAATGATTGCTATATTTCTGAGTCATAGATCTGTTTGGAAATCTAAGGAAAGTTTTGGGCCATCTCCTCAAGATAAATGGACTGTCCACCTAAAGTTTCATTCCATAGTGTTCACAGATGACTGGAAAGCTATCTCTGAATCAGAAAAAAGTTCCAGAGTATCTGCATATAATTAATTTCAATGTGATATGTAGTCATCCAGAAACAACTACCTAATGAGCATCTATTTGCTTGCTCAGTACCTATGACAACCACCACATGGGATCCATAAAGTATTTTAAAATAATCCCATATGTAAGAGGCTTATGATCTAGTTTGAGAAGCAAGTTGTAGTTATAAAATGATTAGTTATTAGAAGTTTCAGAATAAAAATAGGGTAATTCCTGCTGTTAGATTAAAGCAGTACAGTTTTTGTGAATTACCTCAAGAAGACATTTTGGTAATTAATGTGCTCTTTTGGACATGGAAATGTGATATAGGAAATCAAACTTTTTATGATTATCACAAAAGTAGCAAAGTAAGATAGGAAAACTAGAGACTATATGGATTCATTTTTTTAAAAATTCAGACTTTGTTCTAGACTATGGGGATATTGCAATGAAACACACAATTCCTACCTTCATGGAGTTGACAGTTTAAGAGAAATAAATTGTTCAGGATTAGAATGGAGAATAGCTCACTCTGGGCTGGCATGTGCAAGAAAAGTTTTATGGTGTAGGTTGCAGAGAGTTAGCTTACTATGCTAAAAATAAATTTGATCTTGAACAAGTTTCATAACCTTTTTGAAACTTGGGAACTTCATCTGTAAAGTGGGGATAATAATGGATAATGTAATAAGATATTTGGGTTCAGAGCCTGGCAGTTGGTAGCTATTGCTGTTATTATTGGTTTGAAGGGCACTAGTGAGTGACTAGATTAGGATACTCAAACAGGAAATAATAGCAGGTTATTAGGGGATAGAGCACAATAGTAAGAAAGCAAGATGGGCATTCCTTTATGTTCAAGGCAGTAGGGAGACTGTACAGTATAAAAAATTGTATTGGAAGGTAATACATATAATTACAAGCAATGTATATAATACCTTTAAAAGAAATTGTTACTGTTGTGTTTTGTTTTCTGATTAGCCTCAAGTATTTTTTGTTGTTTGACAAGTAGCTTTTATATGGTACAGTCTTTTTTAACGTAAAAACTTTGCTTATCAACTTCTCATTACTTTTTCAGAGATTGGAAATGCTTATGCTGTTTTAAGCAATCCAGAAAAACGAAAGCAGTATGACCTCACAGGCAATGAAGAACAAGCATGTAATCAGCAGAACAATGGTAGATTTAATTTCCATAGAGGTTGTGAAGCTGATATAACTCCAGAAGATTTGTTTAATATATTCTTTGGTGGAGGATTTCCTTCAGGTATTTTAGTATTAATTATAAATATTATATTTTATGAAGCTAGAGATCCTCACCACCAATTAGGCTGTTTAGAGATTTAGGTACCTCTCTCTGACATTTCTTATAGTATTATGATCCTGTGATAGTTCTTCAAAAAAATAGGAGAAAAATGTAGACTTATTAACTTTATTGTAAGTCTGTCTTTTCCCAGAATATATTTTAATTTTAAAAAGATGTTCTGTATTTTACATAAAGCTGAAGAAAGGATCTATAAGTTGGAAATCCAGTGACAACATCTTAGTTAAATGCTGTTACAACTATAGGAAGTAATCTGTCTCTTGGAGGACTATTTGACATGGGTTCTTTGAAGATCTTCATAGATATTTCATTAATAGCATTATAGATATATTATGAATACATATGGAGATACTTTCCATTGAAATATTAAAATGTCTGAAACATTGGTTCTATATAAAGTAAGTGGGTTTTAACAACTTACGTTACTAAAGATAGAAATACTTACTTGAACTAGGCTATCAAAGTAAAGTACTGTAGAAGTATTACTAAATAAATAGACAGCATATGTAGTATTGAGTTTTACTTACATTTACTGTGAGTTGCTTGTGTGGAAATTAATTTTTTCTAAGAGTAGCTTCTCTAAGGTGTTTAAAATTGTAGCTCTAGTCTTGTTTAAAAAGGTGCTGAGTTAAACATCCCATTCAAAATTAGGAGAGTCTTTATGAATGTAGCAGTATAATTTGGCATGGTAGTACTGTCTGAATATTATTGAGGAACATTTTGGTCATTGATAAAGTATTTTGTAAAACATCCTTGAAAGAAAGAGGATATGTAAAACAAATTAATGACTGAAAATATAACCTTGACATATTAGGATATATAATTCCCTCTCATAGAAAAATTATTCAGGCTGATAATTTTGACTAAAAATATGCTAGGAACAATTAGAAATCTTTTAGGAAATAGTGACTTTCTGATAGTTGATCTGCAGTTTTTTTGCTTGTCTTAACATAGTTTACTTTATCAGTGATAGCCATTGCTCATTGGTCACCTTTTTTTGTAAATAACTTGAATGTCATCAACAAGAAAATGTTGGAAAGTTGTAGTCCACCTGTACCATAGTGTATTATACAGCTGTTTTTTTTTTTAATAAATGAAAGTAGTATCATTTGATTTCTAGAGGTACTTGTGTTTCATTGATAAATGCAGAAGGCAGAGTTTCAGATTAATGATCCCAGGTTTGTAAAATCAACCAACCACAACAAAAGTCCTGTTGGTATGCAGTATTAGAGAGGAATTCTTACTCAAGTTTTCATCAAAGAAGAGTTTCTCCTTTACTTTAAGGGAAACAAAGAAGAATCATTCCAGGTTTTGTCCACTCTTCATACACAGGAGGGCAATAAAAGTTTATTAGTCAAATGTGCATTATTTCAGTAATTAAAAAAATAAAAATATAAAGGAAAATATAATTTTTCTGATCATAACTTTTCTCCCTAATTTAACCTTGCTTTTAATTTTCTAGGTAGTGTACATTCATTTTCAAATGGACGAGCTGGTTATAGCAATCAACATCAGCATCGACATAGTGGACATGAAAGAGAAGAAGAAAGAGGAGATGTATGTTTATGATATGATTAGAAATCAGAAAATGGCAAATTTCAGCTCAGGGAAAGGATAGAGTTGTCTGAAAATAGATCACGTTGTTTTAAAAGGAAGTAATGAGTTTTCTTTTGCCAGAGGTGTTCAATATAGACCAGAGAACCCCCTAGGGATATTGGTGGCCAGGAGAAGAAGTCAGGGTGGCAGGCTGTTGGGCAATATGGTCTAAATGAAGATAAACCTCAAATGTCCATGTCCCTAAGGCAAATTCTTTTTGTTGGGTCAAAGAATTTAGGATTAATACTGAACAACTTAAATTAGAAGTAACTTTCCTTGTTCTAATGCAGTTATACTTCATTGTGTATAGCAGTTAAATTACATGAAGGAGAAAGGTAAATGGAAAGAGCTCTAGACTAGAAATTAAAAGGTCTGGGCCCCAGCTCTGCCATTTTCATCAATGTCCACGTTCCACCCTCAAATCCAAGGTAAAAATAGCTTTGCAACCTGCTGCGTATTGATAGAGTCTGTGTATGGACAAAAAAAAAAAAAAAAAAGAGGGAGACAGAGAACTTCCTCATCTGTAAAATGAGATCAGGTTATATCAGTTCAGTTCAGTTCAGTCGCTCATTTGTGTCCGACTCTGTGACACCATGGACTGCAGCATGCCAGGCTTCCCTGTCCATCACCAACTCCCAGAGCATAGTCAAACTCATGTGCATCGAGTCAGTGATGCCATCCAACCATCTCATCCTCTGTTGTCCCCTTCTTCCGCCTTCAATCTTTCCCAGCATCAGGGTCTTTTCAAATGAGCTAGTTCTTCACGTCAGGTGGCCAAAGTACTGAAGTTTCAGCTTCAGCATCAGTCCTTCCAGTGAATATTCAGGGTTGATTTCCTTTAGGATTGACTGGTTGGATCTCCTTGCAGTCCAAGGGACTCTTAAGAAAGTCTTCTCCAACACCACAGTTCAAAAACATCAGTTCTTTGGCACTCAGCTTTCTTTATAGCCCAACTCTCACATACATACATGACTACTGGAAAAACCATAGCTTTGACTAGACAGACCTTTGTTGGCAAAGTAATGTCTCTGCTTTTTAATATGCTGTCTAGGTTGGTCATAGCTTTTCTTCCAAGGAAGAAAAAGCAAAATGAAAACCACAATTATGGAAAACTAACCGAACTGATCACATGGAGCACAGCTTTGTCTAATTCAATGAAACTATGAGCCATGCCATGTACGGCCCACCAAAATGAACGGGTCATGTGGAGAGTTCTGATAAAACGTGGTCCACTGGAGAAGGGAATGGCAAACCACTTCAGTACTCTTGCCTTGAGAACCCCATGAACAGGTTATATCAGTGTTTTCCAGATCAGTGTCAGGATCTCTAGGTGAAGCACCTAAAAAGTTGTATTTTTAAGAATCATCCCAGGAAGTTGGTTTGATCAGGCAGATTTGGAAGCACTGAATCAGATGATCTCAAATGTCATTTCTGCCTCTAAAAATATTTGACAACTGTTGGATTATTGACAACTACAGTTATATTGAAATTTGTTATTTTTTGATGATTTTTTACAGGGAGGTTTTTCTGTGTTTATCCAGCTGATGCCCATTATAGTATTGATCCTCGTTTCATTATTAAGCCAGTTGATGGTCTCTAATCCTCCTTATTCCTTATATCCCAGATCGTAAGTAGCTAAGTGAAGTTTTACCCCCCCAAATTGTTTTTTACTTGGATAACTTTAAAGGGCCCTGTGCACTTTTAAACTTTTAAGTGACAAATCTTCTGTTATTTCATGTGTACCATTTAAAAATCTTTAATTTTAAAGAATTTACCTAAGCAGTAAGTTTGTATTATGTTAGTTTACATTTCTGTTCTATTGTAGATAAGGACAGAAGTGCTATATTCGAACTTGATAGCAGTTTAATATAATAGGTAATGGGTTGACATCAAAGACAAAAACCTTCAGAAGACAAAAATACTTTAAAGACAAAAGTAGAATTGTGATTGATGCTATATAGATTTGTGTCATTAAAGTGGAAATGATGTTACTCTTCTGTTTATAAAATACTGATTAAATACAAGCAAATATTACTTTTTATGTATTTTCCCACAATATATTGTACTCTATAAGCGATCAGGACAAAGCAAATTTAATGCAGTATACATTCTAAAAAACTTTAGTTTAATGCAATGAAGATAAAGGAAACCTTGTAAAACCATATTACTAGTTCTTTTATAGTATTACAATGATTGGTCTACAA
This sequence comes from Muntiacus reevesi, assembly GCF_963930625.1. Taxonomy (NCBI): domain Eukaryota; kingdom Metazoa; phylum Chordata; class Mammalia; order Artiodactyla; family Cervidae; genus Muntiacus; species Muntiacus reevesi. The sequence goes on from NC_089264.1 coordinate 23,896,171, forward strand.
ATAATTTATTTCTTCCAAATAAGATTTTTGCTAACTAAAAATTGAGAGAACTTATAAGAACATAATGTATTAAAATATGATTACTTTTTTATGACATTAAAAAGTAGCTTTAGGCAATTTGAAATTATATAACTACTTGATTACCAATAGTAATTTTTAATTATTTTTAATTGTTTTTGTTAGATTGGTTTGTAGAAGCAGATCAGAATGTACACTTCTAATTAAAAAATAATGATCAAACATTTCTTTTACAGTGGATCAGGACAAACAATTAAAATGCAGACAGAAAACTTGGGTGTTGTTTATTATGTCAACAAGGACTTTAAAAATGAATATAAAGGAATGTTACTACAAAAGGTAGAAAAGAGTGTGGAAGAAGATTATGTGACTAATATTCGAAATAATTGCTGGAAAGAAAGACAACAAAGTAAGTTTACATTTTAAATGTTTAACATTTAAAAACTTATTCAGTCTTGGAATTGATTACTGAAGATTTCCTTACTCAAGAGATGTTATAAAATTGCCTGGCACCTACCCGGAGCCCGGTACTTAAGTGAGACAATGTGTTTTAATGTACTTGCAGCCTTATAACAATATTTGGCACATGGCAAAGACAATGGTATTTGTGTTATTGTTGTTCTTAGTAACTATAGGTGAAATAAGTAGATAGTGTCAAATTTCATTGTATTTAAGATGTTGATGGTTGTAATATGCATCATTATTTTATGACCACTAAGAAAGAAGGTCCTGGCATAAACAATGTAATGTCATCAGTTTTAATATGCATCCTGTTTCAGAATTAACTTTGAAACTCATTAATTTAGCTTCAACAGGTAGCAGTGTCAGTGTACAGTGAGTTTTGTTGGCAATTCATTTCCCTTTACTTATTTTGTATGTAGAGAAGTTCTTGTGAATACTTAATTGTTTAGCATCTTCCAGCCTCAGCTTCCTTAATTTAAGTAGTTGTATCTATAAAAAGATTGACCATAAGAATATGCTGAGATGTTCCTTGTGAACTGTTTATTATAGTTTTTTATTTTTCTTGCTGTTCCAAGTCATAACATAGATTATATAGTATAGACTTTGGGATTAAATAGACTGAAATTGAATCCTAGCTCTGAAATTTTTAGCTGAATGATTAGTACCAAATATTCTAACCTCATGTATAAGATGGATGATAATGATGAGTGGGAAGAGAAATAACTATAGTTTATATAATACCTATTTTCTCAGTCATTGTCCCGAACACTTTATATATATTAACTTATTTAAAGTCTACAACAACACTGTGAGGTTATTATACCCAATTTGCATATGAGGAAACTGTGCCAAAGAGAGATTAATTAATAACTTGCCAAGGTCATTAAGGTAATCTGTGATTCAAAACCTATTTCCTTTCAGAATCTAGGCAGTATGCTCTACAGTCTTCTCATTAATACCTAACTTTATGGATTTGTTATGAAAATTAAATCAGGGAATAGCTGAAGTGTTTCACATGCAGTAAATACTCAGAAAATGGTAGCAGTTAACATTATCTCTTATCTACTGGGGAAAATTTGATAAAACATTACCTTTATATACTTCTCAGAGAGTTCTTCTCTCTAGCCTTGGTTTCTTCATCTACATACTGATGGTTAGAGTAGAAACCTCCCTGGTTTCTGAGTCTGTGAATCAGTATGTTCTCAATGTGGAGAAGGTTACCTTAGACTAGTGGTTTTCAACTGGGAATGATTTGCTCCCACCTCCCAGTGGACATTTGATGATGTGTGGAAACTTGATGTGCATCAGCATGGAGTTGGAGTAGAAGAGATCGCTTCTAGCATCTAATGGGTTAAGGCCAGGGATGCTGCTGAAACATGCTGCAGTGCACACGACAGCCTCCACGACAAAAATTGTCTGGCCCTAAACACCGGTATTGTTGAGGCTGAGAAACTGCATTAGCCAAATGTCTTAAGAGAAGTATTTATCAAACTTTATTTAATTTTATTTTACTTAATTTTTTTTTATCTGTAGTACCGCGCACAATTATTGAATGAATGAGTAATGGATTCGTATGAATGAATGACAGGGCTCTGGTGTCTCAGATGGTGAAGAATCTCCCTGCAATGTGGGAGACCCAGGTTCACTCTCTGGGTTAGAATGATCCCCTGGAGAAGGGAATGGCAACCCACTCCAGTATTCTTGCCCAGAGAATTCCATGGACAGAGGAACCTGGTGAGCTACAGTCCACAGGGTTGCAAAGAGTCAGACACAACTGAGCAACTAATACACACACATGATGAATGAATGAATGAACGAAAGGCCTACGTATTTTGTTGCTAAAAGAATGATGAGCACATTAGATATATCACTTTCAAATACAAGTTCTAGTCCCCAGCTAAAAACGGGTGATTTTTGAGTTTTGCATGCTTATATTCTATTATCTTAAATAATAGGGGAGTGACTGCAAAAATAGAAAGAAGGAAAGATACTCACATTTATGGATGAAAGTGTAATGTTATGTTTTAAGTGTTGGCTCTGGGAATCCCTTGTGAGATCCTGGCTTCAGCAACACAGTTACCTAGGCCAAGTTACTTAACCTCTCTAAATCTCAGTTATCTCATCATTAAAATATGGACCAGAACAGATAATGTTTGTTAACACTTAGCATAATGCCTTGTACCCATATGTATTCTATATTATTATTTATTATCATTTCGTTTTACTCCTTCCCTAGCATGAGCCATGTGGTTTTTCTTGGCATAATTTAATCTCTTAACAGTTCAACAAGATTGCTATCAATTGGTTTCATGGACCCTTCAGTCCATCTTCTGTCCACTATATCACATTGTCTATAGCTATATTGTACACATTTACATGTGTCTTTTAAACTTACTATCAGAAGTTTTAGCTAAATCTGTTTTATTTATTTATTTATTTATTTGGTAAATCAGTTTTAATATCATTATTTGTAAAACAACTTGCTTGTGTTAAACAATATCAATGAAACAAGACAAAGCTCTTAAAGACAAAGAGACATGACAATTGAATATAGTATGTGATCCTAAATTGAATCCTGGGTGAAAGGAAACAGTTATAAATTGGGACATCATTGGGACAATTGGTGAAATTTGAATATGGACTATGTATTAGATAATAGTATTATGTCTAATAGTATTATGTCATTGTTAAATTTATGGATTTGAAAATTGTAATGTGGTTATATAAGAGAATGCCCTTGTTCTTAGGAGAAACTTGCTGAAGTATTAGGAATGAAAGGTCATGATGCCTGTAACTTACTCTCAAAAAGTTCTTCCAAATAATCGCCACCACAACAGTAACATCAGCCTTTATTGTAGAATGCTAAAGCAGATTTGACAGAATGTGAAAAATTAGTCAGTCAAGGTAAAGGGCTTTAGAGTGTTTATTGTGGTACTCTTTAACTTGTATATATTTGAAATTTTTAAAATTCATCATATCTATAGGTTAAAGGCTTGGATACTCTTTTGCTAGCATTTTTCTGTTTTGAAGTCACTTCTAATACTGTCATAGGTCTAGATTGGTAAAATGGGTGTTTTATAAAATACAAGCAGTAATTTGAGGTAATGGAAAGAATATTAGGCTAGGAGGTAAAGATTTGAATTGGCATCTAGATTCTGCCATTTACTAGTTCTGTGAACTTTGGTTTATCTACCTCACTTGAAAAGAATCATCTGCAGATGGATTTTACAAGTGCCTCACTTATAAATAAAAGCAGTGGAATGATTTCAATTGACTGGTTAAATCCTAACCTAACTGATCATTTCTGCTTCTGAAGATTTTTACAAATAGATTATACTCTAATCTGTGAGTTTATTTTGAATATGGTCCTGATTGATGTCTTCTAATTTAGTCACTGTTTTTGGTTACATCTTATCTAAACTGCTCCCACCCTTTAGAAGTGCTAATAGTAAAATTGCTGAGACTACCAGGAAAATGACAAGGAATACGTTCCCTGAAAAATGTTTGATTTCTAGTCTATATTTCTTTACTAATGTTACCTACATATTGAAGGAAGGCTCAAAAGTACTTATTTGCTAAATACCACTACTCTGATTGTATAGCAAGGTTTTTTTCTTTTTTGTGTTCCTTCAATAAATTTAGTATATATTGTTTTTAAAAATTATTGGTTTATTTGGCTGTGCCAGATCTTAGTTATAGCACTTGGATCTTTAGCTGTGGCATGAAAGGATGGAACCTGGGCCCCTGCATTAATTCAAATAAACTCAGAACAAGATTGTAAATTTTTCTTCTCAGATCTTAGCATAATTAATTAATCTGGAACTTCAGTAACGGTCACAGCAAAAACAACCACTGATCTCTTTGGGGAAAGAGATCAAGAGGATGCTTTAGGGCAGTTGTTTTTAAACCTTTGGGGACAGGAGTGGAGGAGGGAAAGGGTTGATATGATACTATCCTTATTTCTTTTCTAGAGCAACTTGTATTTATTTTACATGGTAGGACTCCACATGGCTTTTAGGTCTAGTACTTGGGTTTTTTTTAAAAAAAAAAAACATAATAAGAGACTTCCCTGGTGGTCCAGTGGCTGGGACTCTGAGGTCCTAATGCAGGGGTCCCCAGTTCGATCCTTGGTCAGGAAATTAGATCCTACATGCAGCAACTAAGAGTTCACATGCCAAAATTAAAGATTCCACATGCTACAGTGAAGGTTGAAGATCGTGTGTGCTGCAACTAAGACCTGGCCTAGCCAAATAAATTTTAAAATAAAAAACAATTATAGAAATATATTGAAGGGCTTCTATGAAGCATCATGAGTTTAAACAGCTAGTTGATCTAAATTATTTACTTAGCAAAATATTTTTGTTTGTTAACAGAAACAGATATGCAGTATGCAGCAAAAGTTTACCATGATGAACGACTCCGAAGGAAGGCAGAAGCCTTAAGCATGGACAACTGTAAAGAGTTGGAGCGACTGACTAGTATTTATAAAGGAGGATGAATGGGAATTTTATTTATACCTTTTAGAGTACTTTTCTATTTTTTCTGTAAGTTTAGTTTCATCATGAGAGCTAAAGAAAAAGATTTGATATTGAAAACTAAACTGAATAGTTGATCCTGAAATCTTGGACTTGTTTATGGTCTACTGGCTCCTTTAAATAGTAAAAAACTGAAAACTAAAATTATTATTTTAGTTATGCTTCTGTAATTCTTTTTACTTTAAAAGCTTATATGATTCCTAACTAAAAATGTCTTGAGAAAGGATTATCATACCTGTAGCAATTTCTGGTTTTTAGATCCTCCATTTTTTTCCCTTGTCATGTAAATATTTATGGAATGATCATTTTGTGTATATACAGTTTATTGCCTTTTTATTTAAATTCTTTTGGGTTTAACTCCATGAGATACTTTAGTTTAAATTGATGGAATAAATGTTTTATGACAAAATTACATTTTTCTTGTCAGATGTCAAATGTGTGGAGTTTACAATGAAACTTTATCAAAAAGAGAAGAAAAAAACAAAAGCTGTTTAACTTGTGTAAAATCTTATAGCATTATCAGCTTAGAGAAAACTGATATTTTTAATATTGCCATTATATTCTAAAGTATATATTGAGATAAATGAACTGGTGTAAAGTATCAGTTTGCTATTTATTTAGTTTTATGAATTGCTAAGCCATGCATAGACATGAAATGCTATACCGATAGATTTTAAAGAAAATGTGAGGAAATGGCTATATAAATATTAACCAAAAAGGGTCTTCAACAGTAAATTGCAGTTACGTCATTTGCAATTCCAATAACTTAAAAGACCCCCAAACGTTCATAGGTACATCTTTGAAGGCTGTTAAAATTTATGAAGAAAAGGACCTACCTGTTTTACCCCTTGCCCCATGGAAATCTGCAGTAGTGATCATTTAAGCAGGATCCAAAAGTAAATGGGTTTTTACTATTGTCTAAGTAATAAGAAAAATTACTACTAAAATGAAGCTTGTGCCTTTTAACCTGATTGCCAACTCTTAAACATATACGTAGATTACAGCACACTTACTTGATCAGAGCATGATCTATTTGGCCATACGCAACAGTGAGCAGAAATATAGCAGCAGGTAGAATAGTGATTTATAGCAGGTTATCTTTACAAAAATTTGAGCTCAAATTTATTCACCATTAGTAAGTAATTCAATTAATCCTATAGGAATAAGCTCCTTACAGTTACATCCAAAAATGTAAATTAGAAAAATCAGCTGGAAATTGAAGTTTTTGATGCCTATATATTGGATATGAAGCTATTTGATTTCTAGTCTTCTATGTTTTAACAAGTTGTAGTATTCTAATGATTTTGCTTTCATACATTTAACAGAACATAAACACATCTTTGGTTTTTTCTGTGTGTGGGAGAATGCTAGTTAGAGTGTGGTGTTCTTTTATTTAAAGTTTTTTTCCTGAGTATAATTTATATAGCATCTGTTGAATAGAGCTTCTGAAAAGACCATTCTTTTTTAAATGTTCTCTTATCAATAGAAATGCCTTGATTGAATTAGTCGTTTAACTAAACAAGATACTGTCCTAGAAAAACTGGACAGCTTAACCAACTTTCTTTAGAAATGTAACCTTAAATTAGCGTGCCTAAAAGAAAATATAATCTAAAATGTTTCTTCAGCCTATAGAATGAGTTTCTAAAAAAATAAAATAATAGCATTCTAAGTAACTGAAAGTTTATATGCACCAAAAAACTTATAAAAATTTAAATGAAAAAATTCCATCCATTAATTTTCTGGCTTTAATGGGAAATTTACACCATTGTGATTGATGTTTATGTGAATTGAACTCTTGTTGACCGATTGTTTTTCCCTTAATCCTGATTTTAAAGGAACAGGTGAAGTTACCATGTTAAGTGAAGTTACATATTATGAAGTCATACATTACTTTTGGACAGTATTATATTTCAGTTGCATACATTAAATTTCATAAAATGTGTTTGATAAAATGTTCAAATGACTTTGGTAAAGGACCAATCGAGTGCCTGACAATTTAAGCTACATGTAAAGTATGCAAGTAAAGAGTAAGTCCTTAATGTCACCTATGTCATGATGTAACGGTTCAAGTAAGTGTCTTAGAATTTTGGGTTAATTCTACGAAGTAAAATGACCTAATCTATGTTTGTTTGTTTCTGTAATCAAAGTATAGTTGATTTTCAGTGTCAGCTCTCTTGAAATGTAAGACTTTTTTTCTGCTCTTCTAACAAAAATCCCAATGTTTTACCATCATATTTTTAGCTACCTGAGCTCTCCAGTAATGTGATAACTTGTCCTCTTCATTTTAATCATGGCATAAATGCTGTCAGTCTTTGAATATTGCTTTACTAGCTTCTCTGACTGGTATTTTAGAAGTTTGGAAGCAATTATATTTATTAATGCTTTACATTTTTATCCCTCTTAAACACACACAGACATCAGTGTTCTTGCAGGAATTTAGGGGAAAGTAAATAGTACCTTTTCTGCTCCTCTTTTGATTTTTTTGTTTCCCAATAGGTGCTAGTCCTTTGTAAGTTTTGGGATTTATTGTGAGCAAATCTGAGAATTTAATTCTCAACAATGAGAAATAATAAGTGAAACTATGTTTTGGGAACAGACTGCATTTGAATGGTTAAATAAGTATTTCTTTCATAATCATTCCATTCTTATTTATGATCTACAAAGATTTGGTAGAGAAAAGTGGATCTTTAAGGTACATGTGTGCCAGTGCATTAGGCCTCTCTGCTTGTATGTCACCTCAGGTTTTATTGTTAAGAACAGGAAGATAGAATTCCAGCCCTTTATTTTAATTGCACTTTCATGCTTAAGTGTTCTTCTTGTTGCATCTTTAGTTGCACTAGTATGTAAAATAGATACTGAAAGAAATGATTAATCTCTTGATTTCCCTTTGTTGATCTGTAATATTTTTAAATGCCGGTGTTATTTAACAGATGTGACATGTTAATATTACTTAATAATGCATTCAACAGATTTCATTTAAAAAAAATCTCCCACCTGTGTGAAGGCAGTGAAATATTCCATGATGTTGGCCTGAGGACCAATAAGTCGTCTTTTTAGTTAAGTAAGAATTATGTCAAAAGACCAAAAGATTCAAAAGGAGAATTTGTGCACTTACTTAGCTTACCCATAGCTTGTGTTCAGTATTACTATACTGTTGTAATATATTACTGTTGTTGAAGACTATACTCTGTCCTCATACTGAGTGAACCAACTGAAAGTGCATTTATAATCTTTTTTTTTTAAAACAGAAAACCTTCTGAAAATGAACAATAGATCTTAATTTTAATCTGTACTAAATAGCTGAAAGACCTTTTCTCTTGGCCACATTGGACTACTGCTTAAAGTTCATAAAATTCTCTATATAGTCTCATAATAACTTCAAAGGTTTTTTGTTTGTTTGGTTTTTTCATTTTATTTTTAAAGAAAAAGTGCATAGAATGAGCATCTTCAAGAACTCTTGTACAGCCCTTTAATAATCTGGCAGGCAATACAGTCCTTGAATTCAGGCTTCCTTTTTGGTTTTATTACTATTAAATAGACAGTTTCATATAAATGGAAACATTTTCCCTCAAAACACTAGTTCAGAACATATTCCTTATATTAAGGATTATGTAACCACATCTTTTGTAAATTCCTTGTGTGTAACTTTCCTGTTGGTATGTCATTTCTTTTCATTTAATTTTATTATCTGCTGGTTTGGGGGCCAATAGATATGTGAATATTCTGTGGATGTGTCCATGTATAGGTGTATATATATAGATAAATACATATATATTTTCCAGCTAATACCTCAAATGTGTGATTGTTTAATATATACCACACTATATTTGCACAGTGCAGGGCTTCCATTAGCAGTGGATTTTCTTATTTCTAACTTTGAAAATCAGTCCATAGAATTTCATTGGTGTGGGTTCTTTTTGTTGATCTTTTCCATATTTTAACAGAGATTCCTACTATAAGGCCCATACTTCAAATATAATTGTATTTTCTATAGCAGTCTGGAAATATGTAGGGGTAAGAAGTGTTTCTTGCAATATTTTAGTAAGTTTTCATTAAAAATTGGGATTATTGATTGCCAAACTGTCTGGTAATGCATAACAGATGACATCTGGCATGAATGTGAATGTCTCATTCACTTCAGTACAGGAGTTGGGACATTCTAATCTGATATTCAACTTGCCATTTAATTGTACCACTAAAATAATAGATTTTTCAGTGACATTGGAGTATTTTAAGCACTGACTTTAAAATGAATTGTTTCGGACTCTGGATGTATGACTGTATCAGTGAAAAGAAAGAAACTCACACATAAATGGTATTTTTGAAATTTATTTGTGTTAAGAAATGCTTCTTACCTTTTTCTTTTTTTTTTTCAGTTTTTGGATTGCTACATAAGACTTTTCTTTCCATATAAAGTTTAGATCATGTGTTTTTTAAAAGCTGCAGGTAATTTTCAAGGTGTGATGAAATTTTAATGGAATGGAAGCCTTGTATAAGTTAAATGAAGTGAAATTGGTAAAGATCTTATTTTATTTGTCTATAGTGCATTCAAGATTATACAGTTAGATTTAAAAACAAATTGTCTGATTTGTAAAATATTTAATGTTGTAGCAGACTTACATAAAATGAAATTTTCTGTGTGAGAACTCCACTAAAGAAAATGCATTTGATTTTTAATGAATGTTCTGCTGAATGATTTATGATGAATTTTTGTCTTTCAGTCTTTGCAGTTTATCTCAATATATGAATAAAAGAAGATCTGTTCTCACTGTAAAGGATTTGTTCTTATCATGTTTTATATTCTTACTATGACTTTTCTTTCATTCATTCAACTAGTCAACAAACAAACGGTATGAATATTTGCTATGACCCAGGAAGTAATGTGGGAAATAATCACTGAACAATACAAAAATCCTCATGAAGTTTACATCTAGCAAGGGAAATAAATGTCAAGTAAATAACTGCTTATGATAAATGCTACAAAGAAAATTACAAGGTACAATGAAAGCATTTATCTAGAAAACTTTACTCTGGGAGGTTAGGGAAGTTTTCTCTGAGAAAGTGAGTTTAAGCTGAAACCCATAAGATGAGATAAGTCAGAGTGAGGTGAATGCTAGATAAGTATTTCGGGCAGAGTGTGCTAAGTCGATAAGGTCATAGAAACTTTACAGAAGTGAAAACAAACTTGTAAGATTATGACATGGGGAGCAAGACTAAGTTAGAGAATTCAGGGCCAAATCCCATATATATATATATATATATATATATATATATATATATATATATCCTCATGGGATATATATATATATATATCTCCATACATACATATATATATATATATATATATATATATATATATCTCCATACATAAGAAAGTGAAGAAAGTGAAGTCGCTCAGTTGTGTCCGACTCTTTGCGACCCCATGGACTGTAGCCTACTAGGCTCCTCTGTCCATGGAATTTTCCAGGCAAGAGTACTGGAATGGATTGCCATTTCCTCCTCCAGGGGATCTTCCCAACCCAGGGATCAAACCTGGTTCTCCGCTTTACCGTCTGAGCTACCAGAGCAACTATATATATATATATATATATATATATATATATATATATATGAGGACCCTCATATATATATGAGGATGTGTGTTCAAAGAAAATCTTTGAGACTTTTAATGAAGGAGTTAATCTGATGAGATTTGCGTTTTAAAAATAACATTTTAGTTGCTGTGCAAAGAAGACTGGAGGGCAAAAATTAATGTAGGAATGATAGGAAGTATTGTCAGGGAGAGATGACGATGGCTTGCACAAGAGTAGAAATAGATATAGTGATTGAGATAGGATGTAGAATCAAGAGAATTATTTGATTGATTAGATTTGGGATAAATGGAGGCAGCAATTAAAAAACTTTGTAAAAATCTGGCTGTGAACAGAAGTAGAGAAAAAGGGTGGTAGCTGGAAGAAGATATGGTTTCTAAGAAGGCTTTTATTTTTTCAATTACTATTTATTACATGAAGACTTACTATTACATGAGTGACCTTACTAATTCTTTGTATTCTGATGGAAAGGGGCAAGTATAAAGTGAAAGAATAAAGATAGAGAAAAAGAATAATAGCATTAAGTACCTGATACTCCAGAGGATGTTGGAGCCATTGCAAAGATGGAATAATTACTTTAGCTATGTGACACCACCAGCATTCTTTCAGAAAGGAATATACAGAAGATGAGTACAAAAGCAGATTTGTAGCATTAGTGGTTCAGTATTATGGCTTGTATTTTCTTAATGAAATAAGCAATTTATGTAAAATTGGGGGAATGGAAAGGATGATAAGCAGATGCTTAGAATGAAGACAGTTTGAAGGAATCATTCTCACTGAGTCAGCTGACTAGTGAAAAGGAGGATTTCTGTGGCTACCACACTAGTGACAGAATTTACAGTCCGTTAAATGTTGTATATTTTTTCCAGCTTAACTCAGCAGCCTTGGCATAGACATGGAGAATACACTTATTTAGTTCATCCAAATTTGAGGTTATGTCAGGCAGGAAAGATGGCAGGGGTGTCTAAGATGTTGACAAGTGAGTAACTTCACTATTAGATGGAAGCTAGAGATCAAGGGAATTAGTGATTTCTGAAGTGACTGGTGTGTGACAACAATGGATGATAGTACAGAAGAAGAGAAAGTTATTGTATAGATCTTAAATTGTATTTTCCACAGACCAAATTCCAGACCACAGGCAGAATCAAAATTTATAAGATATTTTACAACTTGGCCAGTGTAAGTTATAAAATTTTCATTTTTGTATGTTGGAGAATCGGCAAGCCTCTCCTTCCCATTTGAGTTTGCATACCAGCTAGAATTTTTACACAGACAGTGGAACCAGCCTAAATTCAGATGACTGTTTATTTTCTGATAGGAAACCAGAATTTTTTTAAAAATTGAGAATTAAAAAAAAAAAATTTTTAAGGCTGTATTCAACAGCTGAGAGAAATTTACGCTAAAGAGAAGCAGAAACAAAGGCTCTGATATAACAAAGTCAGAGCATGTGTATGTTAACTATATAATGTACTATTATGCAAAACAGCAAATTTGTATAATGAGATAAAAATTTTATGTGCATAGGCACACATACAATGTCTATTTCTTTCTGAACCTCAGCAATCATCTGTTACATCCCACTTTGGAGAATTGGCACATCGTGCTGATAATCTTTTAGGTCAGTAAATATTTCCCTTAGTCCTGGACCAACAGCAGTGTTATTGGTAGGTAAATGCAAACAGATCAGTCTGAGTACATAAGGAACTCTACTGACGTGCCATAATTTAGAAACCACCATGCTTGGAAATTAAAAATCTTCCTAGATTTTTCAATTTGCAGACATTTGTGGTGGTATTTGGTATCTGAAGATCTTGGAAAGCTGTGCTCTCCCTTTTTGCCACTCAAGAAGAAGAAAGAAATCAGCAATGTTTTCCAGGTCAACTACTATGTAATAATGTCATTAAGATGAATGATTTTGTTAAAATGAAAAGTAATGCTTCCAGAAATCAGAAGTCTTGCTAGAGTTCATATTTTTATTTGCCTCCAAACTTAGGGGCAAATGGAGGGGGGAAATGAGAAATGAGTTTTAGTCAGGGTCAAGACTCATGACTTCTCATAATCACTTTCATTCTACAAATGTTGAATGCCTACCTACAGAGTGCAAGAAACAGGCATTGTAAGAAACTGAAAAAAAATTGAAACCATGACCCCTCCTATGGTCTCATTGGGTAAGCAAATTAAAGCTATGACACATAATTATGCACAAATAAATGTCAGTTATTCTTGGTAATATATAGGAGCATTCAAGAGAATGTGATAGATGAGAAGGTGTTATAAGGAAACAAGATTTAAATAGCTAAGGTAGAAAATGAAGGGGTTTAGAACATGCCACCCTGAAATATGCCACAGCAAATACATGAAAGGCTCTCTGACTTCCCACCTTCACTTAAAAGTTTGTTGTAAAACTTCCCATGAGAAATGTGCCCTCCTTCTACCAGGAAGAGAAGAACATTCTTATCACCAGAGATGGGACTGACACTGAAATGGACCTGTATAAACAAACCCACTAAAATAACCCTTATTTTTCATTAGTTTATTTCATATGTTTAATAGTCACCATCATACAATTTACTGCTCTTAGCCTAAGCCCCTTGTTTTGTCTCATCCTCACAGTTTATTGTTCTTTGTGTAAAATGACATATAAATTTTCGGGCCTAACGAAGTTTTGGATTTTCATTTTTCTTCTGAAGACTCTCATGTACATGTAAAAATAGTAAATGAATTTGTATGTTTTGCTCCTGTCAATCTGTCTGTTAATTTCATTGTTAGCCCCAGCCACAAAATCTAGTAAGGTATAAGGAAGTTCTTCCTCTCCTACAGGAGAAATAAACATTTCAAATTCAGGAACCTCCACAACTGCCTGGGATAATGAGTCATTTTGATGGAAGGGTGAGATAATCAATTTGGCTGAAAAACAGGATTCACATTAGATTGCATTTACAAGTAAAATAAAATTATTAAAGACTATGTCAACTATTGTCGGCAATGGTATGTCACTAAAGATTTGTTTGGTCAGCAGTAATGTACAGTGTTTTAGAAAGGTTTAACTGGGCTTCCTTAAGTGTGTCTATTGATATAGTCTTTCTGAATACACTAAGGGTTGAATGAAGAGCTGAAAAAAATATAGATGTAAAAAATCTTTGTTAAGTGAGAAAAGGACATGAGAAAGGAAAGAGCAAACATGATACCTGACAGAATCATGGAATCAACAAGGACATAGATCAGGAAACAGGATTACTGGAGGTTTTAGTACCTTTGGGTTAGAACTGACAGAGGTATGTAGAAATATCCAATATCCAACAAGCAGCTGAAAATGTGAACCTCGAACTCACAGGAAAGGTGCAGATTTAGGAATAACATTCTCAGGATACTGTGGAAAGAAAAACAGCAGAAGAATCAAAGACAACCTTTAAGAGTGAGGAGACTGGGTGAGTAAAATAAGTGCAGTGTTCTAGAGGCTAAGAAATCAAAGGAAGGAAAAGGAAGTGGTATTCAATGATGTCAGTTGCTATGGAACTGTCAAGTTCTCTTATAATGACAAAGATCATTTGTAATATCTAGGTGCTTTGTAACTTACCATTTCATCCTCCTAAGGGTACCTAGCAAATTAGTATCTTTCCACCACACCTTGGTCTGTAGCTGGTTCCTTTTGCACTTCTATTTTCAAGGATCCTTTGGATTTCAAGGAGTTCAAACCAATCAATCCTAAAGGAAATCAACCTTGAATTTTCATTGGAAAGGTTGACGCTGTTGCTGAAGCTCCAATATTTGGCCACCTGATGCGAAGGTGACTTATTAGAAAAGACTCTGATGCTGGGAAAGACTGAAGGCAGGAGGAGAAGGGGACGACAAAGGATGAGATGGACATGAGTTTGAGTAAGTTCTGGGAACTGGTGAAGGACAGGGAAGCCTGGCGAGCTGCAGTCCATGGGGTCGCAAAAACTGGGACAGGACTGAGCAATTGAACTGAACTTAGTGATTTGTGGAAAAGAAGTTCCCCGAGACCTCATTCTCCTACCACTTACTGTAGGTTTTCCCTCAATGTGCAAATAAGCAATGCACCAAATAAAAAATTATAGACAGTCCTTAAAAGTACGGTCTTCTGAATCAAGAGCCAACGAAAGAAGGTTGCTCCATGTCTGCATATGTAGAAGCTTGATGTACACACATATATGAGATCTCCAGAAAGCTCAAGGATCCTTGATTCAATCCAGACAAGTCACAGTCCGAGGGTAGCTCGCATGGGAAAGCCGAAAGATGATTAAATTACGATCAGAGACCGACGGACCTGGGCTTCTAACCACGGGCAATCTGGAGCTTGCTGTTCAGTATGTAACACCACCCCCTTTAAATTTATTCATCTACAAGAAGAGGTTTTAAGATAACGGGCCCTTAAAAAAAAATAATGAATTTTATGCACCCTCCCCAAACAAATACGTTTTCTTCCTTGCGTATTCTGGGAATCTTCAGGGTTCCGCAATCTCAAAGCAATCTCTATTCAAGTGCAGCGATCCAGGACAGCTGGAACTCCTCACAGACGCAAAAAGCACCCGCGGGGAGTGAGCCGGGGCTTATTGCGCAAATGCGCGCTGCCCTGTCGAAGTACCTCCCCGGAAATCCAGCGTCACCTAGCGTCGGAGTCTTGGGAAGTGCTTCCGGGAGCACAGAAGAGGTCATAAATCATGTGACTGCGGCTTTTAGAGGAACCTGTCCCACAAGTTGTCCCTGAAGTGACAGTTCAGAGAACCAGGCAGCCCAGAAACCCAGGTAACTGCAGCCACTTTGCCCGGTGGTTTAGGCCGCAAGTGGTGCGGGCGGTGAGACGGAAGAAAAGACGGCGCTTTCGCCTCCTGGTTGAGCTTGGATTTGAGGGGTTAGAGGGTGGAGTGGGCTGTCAGGCATCTCGATTACCCGCCTGAGTATTTGGGAACTCCGACTCTAATCAGCCTCCCTGACTGGAGCCCTGGGGCCGTGGATCCTTGCCTGACCCAGCGGAGAGCTGACATTTGCTTATTAGGTTGGGGGTGGGGAGGGAGAGGAAGTCTTGAGGGGAGAGTCACCTGGAGTTTCTCTTTCAGGCGTGGAGATTGATCCTGCGGGAGAAAGGGGTTCATCATGGCGGATGTGAGTTAACACCCCCACATAATAGGAAGGGGAGAGTGGAGAGTAGGTTGAGACTACTGGGTGGGGAGAGGTAGCGCTTCCCAAATAGAAATTTGTTTCGTTTTACCGCTTCCCTCCAATTACTCTGTCTAGGATCTGAAGTCAGAGACTAAAGGAGTAATTTTCAGGGCCCTGAGTTTCTGCCTGGAATGGGGGTAGAAGACACTAAAGGTGCCTGAGGTTGAGACAGTTTTATTTTTCCCACGCCCCAGTTCTGCGGGCATAAGACAGGTTCTGCATATTTACCATTTCAGTTTCTAAATGATGGTTTGCTGCTCTGAATCTTTTTCCAATTATGTCTCTTTGGTTCACTGTAGCAATTGCAGATGATTTATAAAACCATTGCCTTTTTAACACAGCAATACAACTAAAATTCTACATTTAGGAAACTTAATTGTACTAGTTTCTGAAAACAACAGGGAATTATTATTAATATTTATATTTGTTTATATTTTACATGCTGTTATATTTTTACATACTGTTATTTTGCTTATATTGGAGAAGGAAATGGCAACCCGCTCCAGTATTTTTGCCTGAAAAATTCCATGGGTGGGGGAGCCTGATAGGCTAGAGTCCATGGGGTCACAAAGAGTCAGACACGACTGAGCGACTTCACTTTCTTTCTATAGTTCCTTTTGGAGAAGGAAATGGCAACCCACTCGAGTGTTCTTGCCTGGAGAACCCCATGAACAGAGGAACCTGGTGGGCTGCGGTCTGTGGGGTTGCAAAGAGTCAGACACGACTAAGCAACTAACACACGCACATTTTGCTTACATACATGCTAAATATTCTTTGGAACATTGAACATATGCTTATTTAATTATTACAGTAACTTTCATGAGATATGCACTGTTATTATTATCACTGTGTTAATAGATGATGCTAAGTCACAGAAGGATCAAATAACTTCCTCAGATTACACAGCTAGTTTGTTGCTGCGTCAGGATACCAACCGAGGCAGAGTCCAGAATCCATGCTCTTAACTACACTAAATGATTATTCAACAGTATGAATCTGATTTTTCTTTTAGGTTGCAGGATTATGTGTTTCATCATTTAGCAATTTTTTATGTCTTTATCCCTCCATTTTTGGATGTCTTCCAGTATATTTTTGAGGCCTTATTCTCCAGGCATAATCAAATCACTAAATTCTTTTGAGCATCTCGCTTGAAAAGATTGTTCTAATAAGGGCTGTGGTAGAAATAATGATAACTAAGGTATAATTTCTCCCCTTAAGGATTTTTAAAGGTTAAAAAAAAAAAGTACAGTAGGCAAGTGATCATAGATATACATATATTATTGCATGAAAATTCAGAGAAGAGAAGGATTACATCAGTTTGTCTTTATCAGGAAGGCCTGTTTGGAGTATTTGGTGGTTGAGATTAGCTCTAATTGATGAGTAGCAATTTTTTTTTAAGTAAGATCCAGAGGGTATTACTATTAATAGTTGGAACGAAAGCACTAGCAAAGTTAAAGATAGGAAACAGAAAGATGTGTGTTGCAGAGCTGTGAATAGTCCATTTCATCTGGGGCTGAGGAAATGTATAAGGGAGTGGTAGGAAGCAGGACTATAAAATGAGTTGTAGACCATCCATATTGTAGAGAGCCTCATATCTACAGGATTTGTGCATAATTCGGTAAACAGTGGAGAGCCATTCAAACACTGGTTCTTGATCTTGGTTGCATGGGGAATCCTCTGGGGAGCATTTCCAATACCGGCGTCAGAGTTCTTTTTATACTCTGCTGGTGTTTTCCATAGCCAGGGTTGAGAGTCACTACAACTGTCCATTTAGAGAAGGAGAATTATATGATTATTAGCATTGTGTAGAAATGTGTGAGATAGAAGTGGTAGACTGTCATACCAATTGGGAGGCTGGTGTAAGTCATAAGTATTAAAATGAACCTAAATTGTAATGTCATCCGAAAAGGAGAGAAGGACATCAGTTTAAAAAGACTTGACTTCACAAGTGGTTTTTAAAGTGACACATATGAGTTTCGGGGTATTATATTACCTTAAGTTTCAAAGCTAAGTAACAGGGAATAGTGGTGCCATTAGTGGACACAGGAAGAGATTGGGGAAATCTAGATTTTGGATGAAATCTAGATTTTGGATGAAAAATGATGAGCTGAGTTTTGTGATTTTGTGTTTAAGATGAGAGCAAAGGTAAGCTGGTGGTGATACCATGAAATAAAATGAACATTCAGGTTTGGAGAGTAGTAGGAATTAGAGGGTCAAAACAGCGTGTATCTGATTTGTCTATGTAGAGCTCACGATTGCTACCTGGATTGTCAGTGAAATTCCCCAGATGAGAGAGTGTAATGAGACAAAGTAGTCTTCTATTTTTTTTTTTTTTAAGTCATAATTATGTTCCATGCTGAATGCTTGACACACATTGTCATTTGTCTTTAGTCATGTAAGAAAACTGAGTTTCACGAAGTTAGTCAACTTACCTCAGATCTAAAAAGTCTGTGGATGTGGAAAAATATAATATATTCTCAAGTGAACTCAAAGTTAGCAACAAGATGTACAGTAGTATGAGAAGTATGATCTAATATTATAGCTAATATGTATTTGTGTTTCTGCTGCTGGGTATGCTAATCACTTGACATGAGTGTTCTCAATAAACTTTAGTAACAGTCTTATAATGTAGGTTCTTTAATTATGCTTACTCAACACATAATGAAACTGAGGCTTAGAGAAAAAAAATTAGTTGTTGCAAGTTACACCACTCCTTAAAGCATCAAAAGCAGAATGAGAAAGCATAAGGAAGAATGGTTGTGAATGAATACTTAAGGTACCTGAGATGTGGATAGGACAGTGTCTAGAGAACCAGTTCTGGGCATATTATTATAATATAATTTTTATACTCTCTTTCAGGATCTAAAACGATTTCTGTATAAAAAATTACCAAGGTAAAAAATTACTCATTTGTTATTAAATAAATTCTGCTTAACGTGTTGATTTTGTTTAGTATTTTGTTTCTGTTTATCTTAGACTAATATTATGTTATGCTGTTATTTAGCACTTTCAAATACCTAACATAATCTTAGGTAGCACAAGTGATGCAGTTTGAGTTTGCAGATAAACAACATGAACCCCAGAGAAATTATATGACTTGCCTAAATTAAACAGCTAGTGAATGTGAAGGGCTAGAACCCAGTTTCTTGCCACTTTAGAGTTCTTTCATTAGCAGTTTACTGGATTAAAAAACCTAAGAACTTTATTTTTAATACTGCTTTTAAGACCTAATTGCTGCATCTGCATGGGGATATACAGTATAGTGATTCACAATTTTTTGCAATGCAGGAGACCCAAATTTAATCCCTGGGTCAGAAAGTTCCTTTGGAGAAGGAAATGCCTACCTACTCCGTGGCTATAGTCCATGGAGTCACAGAAAGTTGGATACACTACCACGTTTTGAGTAGGCAATATATTTATAAAGTTCAAGATTCAAAAGTTAATTGAAGGACACAGAGTGAGGAGCTTCTTATCCCTGTCCTCCAGCCACACAATCCCTGTCTCAGAGACACCCATTGTTACCTTCAGAGATACTTTATGCACCTGCACATTAAGTTAATAGTAATACTCCTCATTCCTAAGCTAAAATATTAAGTTAATACTTCTCTTTCTTAAGCTAGTAACAATCATCCGTTTATTTGGGGATATAGTAGGAACAGCAAACGTTGCAGTTTGCAGATATTTTAAGATACAGGCATGCCTCAGAGAGATTGTGGGTTTGGTTCCAGACCACTGCAGTAAAGTGAGTATTGAGATAAAGCAAGTCACAATTTTTTTTGTTTCCTGTTGCATATAAAAGTTATGTTTACACTCTACTGTAGTTTGTTAAGTGTGTAATAACATGATGTCTTAAAAAACAATGTACATTGTTAGGTAAAAAATACTTTATTGCTAAAAAATGCTAACCATCATCTGAACCTTTAATGAGTCTTAATGTTTTGGCTGGTGGAGGATCTTGCCTCTGTATTGATGGCTGCTGACCAGTCTGGGAAGTGGTTGCTAAAGACTGGGGTGACTGTGGCAATGTCTGTTGCAATAGCAGGCAGATTGTTCCACCATGTGGAAGCCCAGTGTAAATGATGACAATTTGAATGTTTCCCCATTATAATTTTTAACATTTTGGGGCTCTGGGAATTCTCACTAATAATTTCATATTTAAATTGCAGGGACAAATTATGTTATTCTCAGTGTGTACAGATGACAACATTGATTAATTCATATTTTTGAATATTAATTGTGTACCAGCCACCCTCCACTTTGCATGCATCATTGTATTAAATTTCACAGTAGCCAAAGGCTCAGCAGTAAAGAATCCGCCTGCAATGCAGGGTCAGGAATCTTCCTGGTCAGGAAGATCCCCTGGAGGAGGGCATGGCAACCCACTCCAGTATTCCTGCCTGGAGAATCCCATGGACAGAGGAGCCTGGTGGGCTACAATCCATGGGATCACAGAGAGTTGAACACGACTGAAACGACTTACACACAAATGAGTACAAGTATCCCCATTTTCATATTAACTGAGGCTTAGCGAGGTTTTGTAACTGATGCAAGGTAGCCTAAACAGTAAGCAGCAGAGCCTGAACAGGAACTCAGGTCTGTCTTACTTCAGAGCTGTGGTCTTGACCATTCTGTTTACTTCTTGTGCAGGCGTGGTTGAAAGGATTGCCCTGTGACCTCCATTCTTTCTGTCCTGTTCTCTCAGCTTACAGTGGTCTCCCCACGCCACTTTTTTTATTACCATAACGTCTCAGCTGAGGTACCACTTCCTCCGGGAAGCTTGCCCTGACCCACCTATCTGATTCTACCCCTCCTTTTATAAGCTCTCTTGTAGCCTCACACATCTCTTAATGGCAGTTCTCACAGTTGTAGTTTTACCTTTGTGTGAGGTAATCTGAATGATAGCCACTCTCCTTTTAGATTGTAAGTTGTGTGAAGGCAGCAGCTGGGTCTCTTTTTGCTTCCTATGGTCGAAGAGTTTGGCAAACATGTTTTAGGAGCTTATGTCAGTGATTGAGTTTTCAAGGTTTTTCAGAAATATACATGAGAATTATCATTATGATTTTGAAGGTACATATTTTGAGACAATGTTTTATAATATATTAACTTTTTCTTTCTAGTGTGGAGGGGCTCCATGCTATTGTTGTGTCAGATAGAGATGGAGTGCCTGTCATTAAAGGTAAAATGCCGCAATTACATGCCAGTGCCATGTTTGCTTTTGAATAAAAATGTATTTATATCTGAGTAATACAGAAAGCAAGCAAAAAATAACCCATTTCAATACATTAAGGACATAGTCTTAGTTTGGAAGAAAATGTTTGATTTTGTGTGTTGAAGGTTAGGTTGGAATCTTAACTTATTATATATCAACTATATCATGGTAGCATGCAGAGTGTAAGCAACGATTTATGGAAGGCCCAGTTTCACATTAAAGACATTTTATGTATAATATAAACGATTATCTGAGTGATGAGAATGAGCATATATGCAGCTAGACATATTATACCCACGGACTCCCCCAGCATATATTTTTCATCAGTATTGCTGGTGGTTTTAGGATAGCCAGCCATACATTTGAATTAACATAAACTTATTGTTTTGTTATACTATTTCTTGTTCTTCCTTATTGGAAATAAGATTTTGAAAAACTTTTAACCTCACAGTTACTTTAGTTAACCAGAATCTAGCAAGAATTTTTGCCTAAAGAAAAGTTGGCTAACCTAAAAAAAAAAAAGGAAAGAAAAGGTTTCCTTTTGCCTAAGGTTTAGCTCTTTTTTTTAAAAGTATGTGTGATATGACAGAAAGGTTAAATAACGTTCTGCATATTTTGTTTACAATATATTCTCCACCTGGGGTTATCATATATGTGAGATAATTTCAGACTTTAGAATTCAACCAAAGTTTAGAAATGAGCTAATGTAGTTCTTTCATTTTATTAATGAAAATGGTCAGATGCAAAGAGTACATTGTCAACTCCAAGTTGCTCATGAGTCAGGGACAACATAGTCATAGAACCCATCATCTTCTGATATGTGATCCAGTGTGCTTCCTAACCCAGCACAGAACATAGGTAGCCATGGGCAAATCACTTCCTTTTCTCAGTCCCATAATGAGGACTTTGAACAAAATAATCTCAGATTTTCCAGCTCCAGTGTTCTTTTTGAGGATCTCAGTGTTTAAAACCTTAAGCTCAGCACATATGGTACAACCATTTCCACCTGGCCCTTTCAGTGAGTGTAAGAAACTTAAATCAGTGGCCAGGTGTAGAATTATCGTCATCTACAAATGATGCTTCTGTGGGTTTTGTAAGAGCAAAGCTTTTTGAAGCTTTTTTTCAGTATTCTCACTTTGCTTCTAGTTAACCAGAATATTCAATTTATTAATTGTGCTGATAATCATGACCTGTTTTAAGTTAGATATTAAGAAAATAGAAACATTTAGTATTCATTTGAAATTTTTTGAAAAATTGTGAGAAGCAGCATTTATTCCCTTAGTTGTGATTACTCAACTTCTGATTGAATGGTTTTTCTCACCTAAATTGACAAGACCCAATTAGTGTTATGAACTTAAGTGTTGTGAAGGTTTTTTTCCCTACAAGTTTATGTTTTGTTTTTTTTTAATCTCTTCCCATTGTATATCCTGCATAATTTTTACTTAAATCACTTGTATTTCCAGTGGCCAATGATAACGCTCCAGAGCATGCTTTGAGACCTGGTTTCTTATCAACTTTTGCCCTTGCAACAGACCAAGGGAGCAAACTCGGACTTTCAAAAAATAAAAGTATCATCTGTTACTATAACACCTACCAGGTAAGTTCATAATTATCAAATGGTTTCCTGATGATTTCAACTATTATCTCTTCTGTATAGATTAGTTTGTTTTTTTAATTCTAAATTTTGGTTTCCAAAGTGATGGAATTTTAGCACCTTAACCTTCAAATTGGTTATGTTAAACTGTAGTGATTTTTTTTCACATTTTACTTCAGGAATTAATTAATATGAATAATTAGATTAAAAGATTAAATAGTAAAATATATGTTATCCTGAAAAGGGTAAGTCAGGTCACTGTTATTAATACCTCCAGTAGATGGTGCCCTTAGCTTATTTAACAGCTGTGATTTCTCAAATGATGCACTGTTGTTGTTGTTGTTGTGACAGATACAGGATTTTCCTTAAAGTCAAATGATAGTTATTTGTTATTGCTACTAATCCCATCATTTGACTTGAAATATATAAAATAAATGAGGTTATTATTTGTGGGAAAGAAATTAGTTGCTACAGATCTCTTGATCTCCAGCTGTATTTTCTTTAGAATAAATCAGTAACTTGTTCACGGTAGTAAAGAATCTGCCTGCCAATGCAGGAGATACAAGAGACACTGTTTCGATCCCTGGGTCGGGAAGATCCCCTGGAGTAGGACATGGCAACCCACTCCAGTACTGAACCACTGAGCCCACACTGCGTTAGAGCAGTGTTTCCCAGGGTGTAAGTCATCCACTGCCAGTGATACATATGTGGTATTTTTTTATTTTAAAAGTTATATATTTATAAAGTATACAAATATATATTATATATACTTAATATGTATTTATAAAATATGTAAATATATACACATGTGATACTTTTATTTTAAAAGTTATATATATATAAAATTTAAAAGTTACATATTTTAAATGTTATATAGTGTCTATTAGGCAGAAGATAACTAGCTCATCTAACCTTTTATTTAGCCAGTAAAGGTTAGGTTTAAGCTAAATTTTTTAAAAGATAGCTGATTTAAAGTTAAATGTAAATTAATTTAAATTATAGTGGCACAGAGGGGGCAAAAGATTGTGACGTTATAACCACTTGAGTGACTGAGAAATAATGCCTTTAGCTCCTTAATTATCAAATATTTATCGAGCCCTACTATGTAATTGACACTCTGCAGGGCTTTAGAAGATAAAAAAGATGAGGAAGACACAGCCCCACCTTAGAAACTTTCCAGGCTAAGTGGTATTAAGATCTCTAAGAGATAATTAGTAAGTCTGTTTTACGGAAATAATTATTTTCAGCTCTTTCACCTTTCATGACATAATACCATGATGTCAAGCTAGTGTCTTACACATTTAAAGTTTTTAGAAAGATTAAGATATTTGATTTGAATTCTCCCGCCTTTTCACTATACAACAGTATACTTTAGCTCTTGTTCTCTTTTTAGGTGGTTCAATTCAATCGTTTACCTTTGGTAGTGAGTTTCATAGCCAGCAGCAGTGCTAATACAGGTATGTTTTAATTACCTTAAATACAGCTTTTAATCTTTATAATACCGGATCTGAACAGTCTAATATGATAAAAGTATAGATTCAGAGTAAGAAAACCTTAATGCATGGCCCAGCTCTACCATCTATTCCTTGTCTTCTGGAAATATAACTTCTCTGAATTGTTTATATATATATATCTGTATAATGTAGCTAAGAACTGCTTTCTTGATCTTGATCTTGTGCTATTATTTTTTAGTTCAGATGAGATGATGTATAGATAAGTGATCATTTAAGATAGAAAGGAAAATTAAATGTTATTTTCACCTCTTTAATACAGTATCTTGCTCACATTACAACAGTTTCAGAAAGCAAAAAAAATATATATATATATATATATAACTAAACAAAACATAAAAATTGATCACGGATTAATTCAGTTCCATAAGGACCAATCTATAAAATCTTGAACAATAGTGGGCAAGGTAAATGTGTTTGGGAATATAAAGAGTGTGACTAGGATGAATATACTCAGTTCTTTTTTAAAGTGGAAGAATTTGAGGACAGACACTTGGAAGCGGTACTTTCTAGAGAGCATTGTAAGATCTCATTATATCCAGTGGTCTTCACTGGATATTTTTGTGTAAAATCATAACAGTATTCAGTATTCAGTTGAATTACAATTTTTTTACTCTGTTTTAGTTTAAGTGGAATTTTTTAAGGGTCTATCTCCAGATTTCACCACTGTTAGAACTGCTTTTCTTTCCTTTTCTGTTTTTTTCTTTCTAAGATACTTGAGCCAGTTTTGTTTCCAACTGTATCACTGAAGCCTATGTTTAGATTGCTCATCTTTAAAATGTGGGGTTTAGATTTAATGAGCTGTTGGGTGTCTTTCATTTCTAAATGTTTTCAAGCCGTAAAATATTGTATGTGAAAACTCTTTGTAAATTGTATAGGATAGTAGTGGTGTCGGTATTTTAAATATGTTAAACCTCAGTTGTGGTAAATCACTATCATACTATAAAATCATCAGTTGTTATAAATTATGATAATCTCCAGAATTGTATTCTAGTAGCAGAACATTTCCTTGTGAATCCCAGGTGCTTTGAATGCTATGTGTGGACAGGAAGATCTTTAGTTGAGCAAAAAACAAGCAGTATTGAAGATATATAGCCTTCTACCCTAGGAAACCAACAAGCTGGATGTGCTGATTACTAGATTAGCTTGCTTCTTTCAGTGTGTGTTTTATACTCCAATGAGGCATCTTTAAAACTTTCTTGCCTTTGAAATATCCATTTGTGCCTTAGCTTTACTGAATTTATATGATAAGTATCTGATTTTTCCTTTGCTACCTACCTGTCTTTTGATAAAGTTCATTACAATTGTCTCAGGAAAAAAGTCGTTTTTGTTTTTTTAGTAAAAATCATGTGTATTATTCCTGAATTGGTGCAAATTTTGAAATGAGGTTTAAATGAATTAAAGTTTTTCATAAAACTCCAGCAAAATTATAGTACATATATAATTCATTTTACATCTTCTAATACATATAAATAGTTTTATTTATTTACATTAATAATAGATGATGAAAGTAAACTTCATAATAAGTGTGGGTTTTCAATTGTTTTGTTCAGGATTACAGTATTTTGTTTTAAGTGTAGTTACAGAGAATGAACTATGTCTCATTTACTTTTTAGTATACAAATTTTGATAAGCATTTTTCTGATGTTCAAATTTCTTTTTTTTTTTTTTAAATATTATTTTATTAGTTGGAGGCCAATCACTTTACAACATTTCAGTGGGTTTTGTCATACATTGACATGAATCAGCCATATAGTTACACGTATTCCCCATCCCGATCCCCCCTCCCACCTCCCTCCCCACCCGACTCCTCAGGGTCCTCCCAGTGCACCAGGCAAGAGCACCTGATTCATGCATCCCACCTGGGCTGGTGGTCCGTTTCACCATAGATAGTATACATGCTGTTCTTTCAAAACATCCCACCCTCACGTTCTCCCCCAGAGTTCAAAAGTCTGTTCTGTACTTCTGTGTCTCTTTTTCTGTTTTGCATATAGGGTTATCGCCACCATCTATCTAAATTCCGTATATATGTGTTAGTATACTGTAATGTTCTTTATCTTTCTGGCTTACTTCACTCTGTATAATGGGCTCCAGTTTCGTCCATCTCATTAGAACTGATTCAAATGAATTCTTTTTAACGGCTGAGTAATATTCCATGGTGTATATGTACCACAGCTTCCTTATCCATTCATCTGTTGATGGGCATCTGGGTTGCTTCCATGTCCTGGCTATTATAAACAGTGCTGCGATGAACATTGGGGTGCACGTGTCTCTTTCAGATCTGGATTCCTCAGTGTGTATGCCTAGAAGTGGTATTGCTGGGTCATATGGCAGTTCTATTTCCAGTTTTTTAAGAAATCTCCACACTGTTTTCCATAGTGGCTGTACTAGTTTGCATTCCCACCAACAGTGTAAGAGGGTTCCCTTTTCTCCACACCCTCTCCAGCATTTATTGCTTGTAGACTTTTGGATAGCAGCCATCCTGACTGGCGTGTAATGGTACCTCATTGTGGTTTTGATTTGCATTTCTCTGATGATGAGTGATGTTGAGCATCTTTTCATGTGTTTGTTAGCCATCTGTATGTCTTCTTTGGAGAAATGTCTGTTTAGTTCTTTGGCCCATTTTTTGATTGGGTCGTTTATTTTTCTGGAATTGAGCTTCAGGAGTTGCTTGTATATTTTTGAGATTAATCCTTTGTCTGTTTCCTCATTTGTTATTATTTTCTCCCAATCTGAGGGCTGTCTTTTCACCTTACTTATAGTTTCCTTTGTTGTGCAAAAGCTTTTAATTTTCATTAGGTCCCATTTGTTTATTTTTGCTTTTATTTTCAATATTCTGGGAGGTGGGTCATAGAAGATCTTGCTGTGATTTATGATGTTCAAATTTCTTAATCTCTTTGTTTTAGGGCTAATTGTCAGCCTGGAAAAGGAACTTGCTCCATTATTTGAAGAATTGAGACAAGTTGTGGAAGTTTCTTAATCTGGAATTTTCTTCATCATATCAGACACAATGTCAATCCAGCAATCTTTAGGCCACAGCGACACTTGTATCCATGTACTCAAGGACCCCTTTTTCCACCTTACTCTAGAAAAAGAGCCTTACAGATAGAATTTATGGACAGGTTGATGGTTATCTTTTTTTTGTGTAGGGCTGTTTCTTATTTAGTGAGATTTGGGGATACCACAGAAATGGTTCAGTCTATCACAGCTCCTGTGGAGTTAGTCCAGTCACCAAATATGCATGAGATCCTGTTTGGTGACTCAGAATCAAAATGATGCTTTGATCCCCTTGAGCCATGAAGTGCTCCCTTTTATATCGTATGCCAGGCCTGCAGAATGAGGCAGACTCTTTTTATTGTGAATAATGAGGACATATTTTTCTTCATATTATTTTCTTTGCATTGAGCGTGAGGAAGATAAAGTGGCTTAGGAAAAGTGAATAAAACCAGTACAATCACTAACTTCGGTTTGTATATATTATTGTGCACTATAGGTGAGTCTTACTGACTAATTTGTTTCTTCTCAGAGGGTGCTGCTCTTTAATGGAAATGAAGATGACAGCTAATGGTTTTTTCTTCCACTCTGCTTTCTATAACCAATCAGTGTTTTTTTAATGTTTGTTTATTCTTTGTAAAATTTATGTGTGATTCATTATTGAATTATGTTTCCAACATTGGTATGTATGTACACATGGTAGTATACCCCTTTTTTCATACATGAGGATAAATAAAATAGTATTTTTAAAGGTGCAGTTTGAGCACTATATAGGTTTTTCCCCCCAGACTGTTTTCAAATGTTTAAACTCTGTAATTTAATTCACTCCTTCAACCACATACATAAGTGTTTCTTGTCTAGTTTGGAGACTGTTTTATCTAATATAAGTTGTCAGTTGGAAAATAAACCTCATCCAGGAGCCTGATGTAATCTCTGTGTAATCGGTATCACAGTTCTAGCATGTGCTTCTCATTTTTAGGAATGCAGTCCACCATTCAAGGCTTTAATTTCCTCCTGGGTTCTTTGACAGAGTTCATCACTGGTACCTGGCATTGAGTAGCAAGTGTGTGCTGGAGCACAAGTGTACATCATATTTCTGTGCTCCAAGGATGCATTTTACATGGCATATGAGTGAATGCGGTCCCTCATGTTGTGCGGTGAGATCGGCTGGGCGCTGGGCCTGCCTCCTTCCTTCTTCCTCCCTCCTTCCCTGCTTCCCTCCACTCTCCTCCCGTCCTCTACAAATAAGAGACTAAATTGTGGTACCTGTCGTTAAAACATGTACAGCACAGTAAACGAAACAGGCTTAGGAAGTGTTGCAATGAAGCTGTGTACAGGATGCTATAGAAAACAGTATGAGGCATTAAAATTTGACAAGGACAACAGTCTTTACAAAGGAATAAGGCCAAGAGAAATGTTTTACCTGCAGCAGGCTATAAACAGTTGTTAAAACCTAACGAAGCATTAGACATATTGATAAAAATCTTGAATTCCCATTATCCCGATTTGTATTTAATAGTGTCCAGGAAGTTTTTGCCAGTGCAGTGATGCATGAAACAAGAAAGTCTTTTATAAATGAGGTGGCCAAAACTGTGATTTTATCTATATATTATATATTTTATATACACACACACACACAATGTACATACCTACATACGCCCCAGGAGAGAGAACTAATAAATGGATATACTTAACCTTTGCATACTGAATAGTACTACTATTAAAATTTCCATTTTAAGAGGTATAATATATAAATTATTCTGTAGTTCATCTGGAAGGTAAAACACCTAAGGAATTTTTGAAAAGGTAATATAAAACTAGATTATTTTTAAAGATAGTATAAACCTACATCAGACGTATGACTAGACAGATCAGTAGAACAGAATAACCCAGAAACAGACTTTAGTACATACATATAAGACAAAAAATTGTAAAGATGACATCATAAGTCAATGGGGAAAGATTCAAAGCACAGACATTTTTTATTCCCCACTGATGGAAATGTGAATTATTATGCCCTTTTAAATCGGACAATTTGGCAATCTATACCAAGCTCAAATGCACATTGTATTAAGATTCTCCAGAGAAACAGAACCCACAGGCACAAAATGTTTAATTTGGGCACCCCATGACTGGTGAAGTTGACACAAAACCCCAATTCCACTTCTAGATATTTGTGTTGCCAGCCCATATGGACGTGTGAGAAGTACATAGTTACAAGTATATTCATTGCAATTTAGTAGTATTAAAGGTTAGAAACAGCTGAAGTATCTATCAGATAAGGTGACTTTTTTTTTTAAACACTGTCAGTTTATACCTGCTGTTCTTGATGTAATCATTAGTGCTCCTTTCAACTCTCAAGTGTCCCACTTTAGATAAGTTATATGTTCACCCTAACATAGAGGATTGGTTAGAGAAATTTCGGCATTGGCTCAATGGAAAAAAAGAATGAAGACATTAGTTACTGAGATGGAATGACCTCCAAAACATAATATTCAATGAAAAATAGTGTTCAGTGAAACTGTTCAATGCTGCAGTTTATGTATAGGAAGAAAAAATACGTGTGCATGTTGATACTCGCTTGTATTGATATGATGGTGTCTGTGGAGATACACAGAGTGGGGTGTCATTGATAACCTCCCTGGAGTGGAACTGGGTACTTGGGGAACAGAGATCCCAGAAATGACCCTTTTCACTGTAAACTTGATTGCACTTCTTAAATTTTTATTCAAAAATAATAAAATACTTCAGCAAATAATAATAATATATAATAAAATGATGATGAGGTACTTGAGAAAGGAAGTTGTATCACTCGGGGTTCACCAAAGAAACAACCAGTAGGATATATATGAACTAGATTAATTTCAAGGAGCTGGTTACCTTAGTTTGGAAATTGGCAAACCTCAAATCTGTAGGGCAGGCCAGAAAGCTGGAAAATCTCAGGCAGGAGCTGAGCCCGCCATCTAAAGGGGGAATTTCTTCTGTGTGGAAACCCCAGTTTTGCTCTTAAGGTCTTTCAACTGCTTGAATGAGGCCCACTCATGTTATGGAGGGTAACCTCTTTTATATAAATTCAGGGGACTGTAGATGTTATTAAGCACATTCATAGCAACATTGAGATGAATTCTTCCTTAAGAAGGCTCTGGTCTCTTTTCCTTGGCAGTCCACTGCTGTTCTGTTTGTTAGTACATGACAAGTTGCAGAAGTTGAGAGTCAAGGATATAAAAAACAGATATACTATGTCTATTGAATTTTTTAAAATATTTTATCTATTTTTTGGCCGCACTGGGTCTTAGGTGCAACCCACGGAATCGTCCATCTTAGTTGTGGCATGTAGGATCTAGTTCCCTGATCAGAGATTGAACCTGGCCCGCCTGCATTGGGAGCTCAGAGTCTTAGCCACTGGACCATCAGGGAAATCCCAAGTCTATTGAATTGAGTTTTAAAAATAGGATTGTGATAGTTGTATTTTTTTTTTCCTTCAGTTTTCGAATAACTTAACTAGATTTTACAAAATCCCAGTAATCATTAAAAAAAAAAAAAAATCTGGCCCTTTTCCACAGCTAATTTAAGAAACTTCTGAATCCATGGTAAGCAGTGTGTAAGGCTGGATGTGGCTGGAAAGATGGGCAGAAATACAGGTTTGCTTCAGCTGACCTGAAGTAGCAGTAGAGGAAGGGAGCAGAATTTATATTCACCCTGTAATACTCTTGCTCTTTCCTGAAGTCGACAGTCTAACTCCCTAAGCTGCACTCCAGCGTGAGTGAGGGGAGAGGGTCAAAGAGCCCAGTCGTGGGTGCCACCTGGAGACGGATGAGAGGACTCTGAGCACAGGGTTCCGCCCAGCGGCCCTGGAATAAGGGCGGGTTTCCCTGGAGGCAGTTACAGCCATTCCCATCATTGAGGGGGGCTCCCCTCACCCAGAGGCTACAGTGCTGCGTGGGGCAAGATTTTCCCCGGAGGAATTCTGAGAACAACTGCTGATCCTTCGGCCGGGTCTTGAGGTACTTCCTTCACAACGAGCTCGTACTGTTACTGACAGAGCTTGACGCAGACAGCTATAATCTCAGACAACCCCACTTGTCTGCCATTGGCACGAAACATCCTCCCTTGTTCAAGGCCCTTCTCCTGATGTCTCTCAGGAGGTGAAATCACGACCACTTCCCAGGGTTGTGGAGAGCAGGCAAAGCATCTGGGGTAGGACTAATTACAGAGCATGTGTTAGACTGCCCTTTTCATGTCAAAAGCTTCCCAAAGAATGATTTCCTCCATGCTGAATCCTAAAGGAAATCAATCCTGAATATTCACTGGAAGGACTGATGCTAAAGCTAAAGCTCTAATACTTTGAACACCTGATGCAAAGAGCTGACTCATTGGAAAAGACCCTGATGGTGGGAAAGATTGAAGGCAGGAGGAGAAGGGGACCACAGAGGATGAGATGGTTGGATGGCATCACCGACTCAGTGGACAGGAGTTTGAGCAAGCTCCTGAAGATGGTGAGGTATAGGGAAGCTTGACGTGCGGCAGTCCATGGGGGTCTCAAACAATCAGACAAGACTCAGTGACGAAACAAGAACAATCGTCCTGCTAAAGCACACCCCATCATCTAGCTTTGCCTCACTTTCAGCATGTATCGTGTTTACTTTTATGCATTATTATGCATGTATTTCTTATCTTGCCCATATTCAACTAAATCTCCTTGAGGACGGGGACTATTTCTTCAACTCTGAATCCTTCAATCCTTAGTAACTCCTAGTGTAACCAAAGTGGATTCTTCATTGCTATTTATGATATTAATCAACTGTATTTCTTTTAAATTAGATGCTAAAAACACTTTAATAGCAAAATATTACAGACACAGCAAAATCATGCCCTTTTTGATACAACCGAAGGATATAAATAAACAACATATTTTACAAAACATAGAAACAACGCTACCTATGCAAACACGTCTGGATCTAAAAAAAACAAAACATGAAACTACATCTGGGTGAACATTTATGTCTAACTTCTTACTTTGCAAACTTGACACAATACATTTTAACGACATTTGCTTTATCTCATATGATACAAACATTACAAAATACATTAAAAACCTTGTTGAAACATATAAAATGTATTTTTGAGCCTTAGATGTTCAAATAACAGAAGAAATGTATTCAATCAACAAAGCTGGCCTTTGGACTGCGAGAGCAATGTCATATTATAGCTTTGCCCCACAACATTTTTATTCGGTTTCTTCCTACACTTTCGTCTCCCTTCAAACTTCAGCCTATTAAAGCATTATTAACAAAGATTCTAGAAGGAGTGAGAATCTATTTAGGAGCTCTGGATGATGGTATCTTATCTCCCAATTTCAACCCCCTTAATCTGGCTTGAAAATGCTGTGTAACGAACACATCATTACACTCCGTGTGTGGATTAGTGTTGCTCCCTCAGTAGGCAAAGAAGTTGCCCTTGAGTAAGGCGTAGGATGCTCCTTGCAGTGCAGGATACATCTTATTCTCTTGGGCCAGTACCTACCACTCACATTTTGGAAGGCGTTGTTACAACACACTTTCCTTGAGAAGGCTCTTTCAGGCTGTTTGAGAAGTGTGGGACGACAATAGCTTAGTGCTTACAAGTCCTCTCCTATCGTTACAATAATAACTATCATGATGATGATGATTAAACTAAGAATAACCTATGACTTTATCACTCTTCCTCTATTTGTTTTCTCATTCTTTATAAAATTTCCCCCAAAATGACTAACAGAGGTGATTTTTTAAGATTGTACCTCCTGTTATCTTTATCATTCTGCCTCATAGCCCACAGGAGATTTAGTTCTCACAGGTTTATCATTAGAAGGGAAGACAGGACCCAATAGATAGCTGTTTACAAAGAGAAAATAAATATTACAAATATTTTCCATTTTTGTTTTAGAAATTGCTTTGTTTTCTGTAAAATGAGGGAAAAATTAAACAAAACAAAACACTGCCCTCCCACCAATCTTGGACATTTGCTATCCCAATATACCTTCTGAAGAAGCAATCTTAAGCTTCAGGCTACATATACAGCCATTTCCCTCCTGGTTAATAGCGCAATCTGGAACTCAGATGAGCTGACTATGTTGCAGAGTGGGACTAATGTCAACCAGCTTGGAGACAACAATGAGAGAATACAGAACCATCTCCTACTGCCTGTTCTAAGACCCAGCACGCCTGGTTGC
This sequence comes from Muntiacus reevesi, assembly GCF_963930625.1. Lineage (NCBI taxonomy): Eukaryota > Metazoa > Chordata > Mammalia > Artiodactyla > Cervidae > Muntiacus > Muntiacus reevesi. Next base: position 23,929,474 of record NC_089264.1, read on the forward strand.
AGTGGTCTGTCCATTCCCATCAGAACGAGGATGCTTCAGTATTCTCAGGGAGATGAAAGGATCCTGAAGCGCAGGGCAGCAGTTTTCCACGAGTCAGCAAATGTGGTGTCTTCTGAACGGTCCAAATCTGCATCTGCTTTTGATTTGTTTCTACAGAAAAACCCTCAGTCAGCCTTCATGTGAAGTGTGCCGTGGATCCCAGCAATGGGAGAATTCCACCCTGCTCTTGAGTCAGGGTCTCCCTCACCGAGGGAGATCCATCTATTGAAAGATGAATGACCGAGATCGGACTGTGCCATCCCCTTGATCGAGCTGTTTTCTTATTTGAGACTGTAAGAAAGCACACCCACCTGTATGGACTATTGAGCAACTTTAAGATAACAAACTTTGGCTTTTAACAAATATTAAATACGAAATCCTGACTGGTAAGAAAACTATGCAACAACAAGTAATTATTATGTCCCCACTTCCCCAAGTTTTATTCTTGTTTTCTGTTTTTTTCTCAGGAGAAATACTATAAAGTGGTTGCTAAAACATGCACAAATTGGGAACTGGCCTAGCACTTTTATTAACAGCAACACTATTTAATGAATCAAAATGAAGATATAAATCTAAATTTATTGATATGGAAAAGTGTTCATGATATATTAAGTGAAGTGAGCAGATAACACTACAGAATGATTAAATTTTTTTTAAATGTTTATATGCAAAGGGAGAAATCTGAAATGTTCATTTGCTGTTTTTACTTTAAATTTTCTACAATGATTATATGTCACTTTCAAAGTTATGAAGCAGAAACAATAAAAAATAATTCATATTGAAGCAAAGACTTCATATGGCAAAGTATTTCTCCACTGAATACCAAATGCATTGGAACTATCTCAAAAGGAGGGCTATAGTTCTTTGGATCTAAAACTGAAAAGACAACCAAAAGCAAAAATCCCAGTGTTTAGAAAGGACTATTTAGTAAGATTCTAAATATAAGCTAATTTCCTCTTGAAAATTGGAGATTACTGTCTATAGCTGAAAACAAGGGATTCAAAAGATGGTATTTATATGAAATTTGAGAAAGCTTTGACAAGTTCTTGGCTAACAACTCACTAACTTGCAAACACAAACATGCACAAAAATTGCATGAGACTAGTATGTTTTTAGAAGCACTTTGTCTTCCTCCCAGGAGGTATATGGAAAGCAGATAAATTAAAATACCTTTTGTCCTTGACCTGCACAAAGTAATGATTATACAGGACACTAAGCTAAGTCTTTCTGGCAAGTCCACCTTCTCTGACAATATAAAAGGACTTTTTACTATAGAGTTATGTCAGCATCCCTCTATCTGTCCTTCTGGTACCACACGTCCTCCTCCAGGACAACTTGGACCACCCACATACTAACAGGAAGTCTGATAGATATCAGAGGTCTGATAGACACTAGGCCAGGCTCTGACGATGAGACCCCAGTGCAGCCTCATTCTTCTGCCTTTACTCCTTTCTTCAACCCTTCCATGTTCAAGAAGAATGAACAGATTCTTCCACAAGCCTGCATGTTGACTTCCATTGGTTTTCAGGGGTTCCCTGACTCTTCCAATAGAAATAAGTTTGAAATCATCAACATGTGATTTGTGAGTACTAGGCATTCAGAGACACGAATAACTCACCAACTTCCAGCGTAATATCTTGATCCACTCATCAGCTTCTACTCCTGTCTTTGCACAGAGGTAAAATGTCCTGAATGGAAATACTAAGCTGATAAGACAAAAGAAAGAATGTAAGATATTCTAGACAGTTGAACATCTATTAGTTGAGCATTCATTAAAGTATTCCAAGTGGAAAAAGAATTGACATCTAACCTGGGTAAGAACCTCAGGAGTTGGTATATATAGAGCTAGTCCTGCTGGCAAACTGCAGAAATGTTGAGGATGTTGTAGATTCACATTATTATTTTTACAGGCAGATTTGTATATTTTAATAAGTCCAAAGCGTGGGATGGGGTGGGGAAGAGGTCCAGGGCAAACCCATATCCTTTTATTGTTCATGATCTAGGCTGAATACACACATGTGTTTATTCCACTGATTTGTTAAATGACTCAGAACTTGTGCTACGATTCAAAGAACAAGCAACACAAATAAAAGAGTTTGCTGAAGGAATTCATTTGTGTTAGCTGGCTGCAACAAGGAAGACAGTGGCCTCTGTGGATGAAGGCGGTTTTCACTTTTCAGAGCAGGCAAAGGAGACAATAAATCTCTTCAACTATTCACTTTGCCTCCTTCTTGCTATGAGTTAATATTTGCTGAAGGGAAGACAAACTTGCCTACTGGCATGAAAGACTGTTCTAGGAATAGGATTAACTCCTCCTTTGACTGTGTCTTGGGTTATAGAGTCAAAATCATTTGACTTATGGACTTCCCTGTGGTCCAGTGGATAAAACTCCCAGCTCCCAGTGCAGGGGGACCCAGGTTCAATCCCACATGCTGCAACTAAGAGTTCGAACACTGCAGCTAAAAGATCCCACATGCCACAAATAAAACCTGATGCAGTCTAATTAATTAATTAACTTAAAAAATCATCTGATTTATATCTTGCCCATACTTCCTGTCCTAACAGTTGAGACACAAAATGCTAAAAAAAATTTTTTGTTCTTTTCGTGAAAAAAGAAAAAAGCCTTTAACTGAAACCAAAAGGGTTTCTACACCCTAAAACCAAAGCTACATATCTTGTTTACACCAGTAAATAATGTTGAATAGACAAGAGGTAAGTCTCTGTGTATGAAAGGTAAACCTTGATGTGAACTCCAGTTGGGCAATTAGTAGGCAGAGGAGAAGTTGGGGAGGGGGTATGATATTGTGCACACACTGAACAAAACTGATTGCTGGAATTGTCATTGTTTGGTACTCCTTGTGAGAAAAATGATTAATTGCCTGTTAATACAGATCATTTTTCCTTTCTTCTTGCTAACAGAACCCCAGGCAATAAATTACAATTAGTTGGAGCCAATTATAAGCATGTGTGCATGCTCGATCACTCATTCGTGTCCGACTCTTTGCGACCCCATGGACTGCAGCCTGCCAGGCTCCTCTGTCCATGGGATTCTCCAGGCAGGAATCTGGAAAGCGTTGCTGTGCCCTCCTCCAGGGAATCGTCCCCACCCAGGAATTGAACCCGTGTCTCCGGCATTGGCAGGCAGAGTCTTTACCACTTGAGCCACCTGGGAAGCTCAATCATGATCATACTAATACCCTTTTCTAGCTTCCCTTCCTGCTGCCGATGGCCATGGAACACAGTCTTGGCCAATGAGATAGGAAGGAAAATCTGATAGAAGAGTTTCTGAGGAAACGTCTGCTTTCCTGATAAAATGGGCAGACCTGGCTTATCCTAGCCCAACATCTTTCTTCATGGCTTACATGAAAATGAGAACTGCAGCTGGACTAGCTCTCTTGGACCCTGAAATAGTAAGCATGAGGAAAAGACCAAAAGAACTGTATAGACATTGGACATAATCTTGTCAATGTAGCTGCCTGCCTCCCAATTGCGTGTAATATGAGAAATATAAACCCCTGTTAGTGTGTATGGAAACTTTATGTGAATTTAAGAAAGATTTCCATCATTGGCTGATACTATCCAATCATTAATTAATAATAGTTGAGGTTAATTTTCTTAGGTGGAACAATGATATTGTTCTATAGGTGATATTTTTATTCTTAGTAGATACAAATTTAAATATTCACAGGGAAAGTGCCATGATGTCTGCAACTTACTTTCAATTGGTTCAACAAAAGAAAGTGAATAGATAGAGATAAAGCAAATATGCAAAATGTTAATGATTGATGCATCTAGGTGAAGGGTATAGGGGTATATAAGTCTTTCAAATTTTTTATTCTTTTTTTTTTTTTTCAAACTTTGTATTTTGTATTGGTGTATAGCTGATTAGCAACTTTATAATAGCTTCAGATGAAGAGCAAAGAGACTCAGTCATACATGTACATATATCCATTCTCCCCCAAACTCCTCTCCCATCCAGGCTGGCACATAACATTGAGCAGCGGTCCACGTAAGTCTTTCAAATTTTATGTGTTTAAAAACTTTAAAATAATTGTTGATGGGAAATAAAACACTTTTTCTCAAGACACTTTACTCCTCCCAGTTAGAAAATTATCATGATACACTGACTGTGTTAGAATAAAACACTTTTGTGCCATCTGCAAGAATTGTCATAATTACACAAATCACTCATTCTTGGAGTCAACAAAATTATAATTAAAATTAAATAAAACATCTCAAAGGAATGAAAGCTGCCTAACATGTGACTGGCATCCTGTCATGAGCATCATACTTGTTGCAGTGTACAACGTAAAGAAGCAAACCCAGCAGAACTGCTTATTTGTTTATACCACTTTAAATGAGTATAGGGCTTCTCTGTGACTCAGCAGTAAAGAATGTGCCTGCCAATGCAGGAGATGTGGGTTTGATCCCTGGGTTGGGAAGATCCCCTGGAGGAGGGAATGGCAACCCCCTCCAGTATTCTTGCTTGGGAAATCCCATGGAGAGAGGAGTCTGCTGGGTACAATCTATGGGGTTACAAAAGAGTCAGACACGACTTGGCGATTTTCCCAACCCAGGGAAACCCCCCGTCTTTTATGTCTCCTGCATGGCAGGGAGATTCTTTCCCACTGTACCACCTGGGAAGCCCAACTTAGAGACTAAACAAAAACAAACGAGATTTTATGTCACATTCAGCTGAAAGGACTCTTAATATGCATGTACCACCTCAGATCAAAACATCTGTATACATTAGACATACAATTTTTTATTCTACTAAAGTAAAAGTGTCTGGCAAGAAGATTAAAAAAAAAATTTCCTCTATAAAACAACTTACCAAAAGCAGTTTACCCTTTCCTGTGAATAATCAAATTGTACAGCTGAACATTCAGTCAAATCTAGGATCCGAATTGGTTCTGGTGACTTAAAACAAAAGGACAAACTAAGTCATCATAACACACACACACACACACACACACACACACACACCTGTTCATCACTTATTCCCCAAACAAATTTCCACTATGAGTGACTGTTAACTTTACTTCCACTTTACAGGAATTGACAATAGAAAAACTTCCTCAGGGAAGCCATATGCTTGTCTGGGGATTGGACATGAAGTTGGACACTAGGAAGATACTTTCATTGTCAATTCAAATTTGGTGGAGATGGATTTTTAACACATAGAAGGGAGTCATATTTTTCTCCCATGTTTTTAGACATCCACTTTCTCAGAAATTTTGTGTAGGAAAAATGAGAAGAGATGAAATAATTTTAAATTTGCTTAATGAGTTAGACCTGATAAATGGACATATTTTTAATAGAGGAGAATGCTGCTACAGAGACAGTCCACCCAGCATGGTAAGAGAACAATCCCACCACTCTAAACATAGGGGTGGCATGCCCCAGAGAGCTAGAGGTTAGCCAGACTGAGAACAGTGTCTGCTATACAGGTCTCATTTACGCAAGAAAGCTCTGCTCATATCAGGAATCAAGAACTCTGGTCATTTATAGATGTTTCTTATAAATTTCAGGGATTTTAAAGGCAGATATTCCTTTCATTTAGAGAGCTCATTTTTAAAGGGAAAATATATGATCATGTTTCTTACCATCTGGTCTTTGAAGTATTTCAGTTCATTCCTGTGCAAAGTAAACCACCGCGTTTTCCAGGTCTGAAAAAAAAAAATGAAACATGTAGGCTTTGCATACAGGACTAAAATATTTGGACCAGATAATTTCCTTTTGTTGTAAAAGTACCTAAAAGATTAGATACAATGAAATATTCTTGTGGTGTTATTTCTGAGAAAAAAAAACTTTCAAAGTGAACCTTAGAATTTTAAAGTTTAAACAATTAAAATGATTCCATGCCTTAAGCTCATAACAGAGGCAAAGATATCATTAACATTTGTAAGCAAGTAAAAAGAAATAACCTATTATAAATATTCAAGGTGATTTGCATTACAATAAAGCACTAAAATTTCCATCTTAATAAGACTTAATAATCTTAATAAAACTACAGTAAGAATAGATATAATTTTTGAGCATCTATTGAAAATGTCGTACTATCCTTGGAGGTTTATATACATTATAGACAGTCCTCATTCAATGCCAAATATTATTATTTTTGTTTTACAAACAAACAAACTGAGGTTTAGGAACCTCAAACCACATGCTATTCTAAACCTTGCCTAGAAATTCCAGGGCATTGGTGGAAAAATGTTACCCACCGTCTTGTTACCCACTCACTGTCTCTTTTTTTTTTTTTTTTGTCTCCTTCTTCTGTACTAACTGAATGCTCTTCATCTTTGGTGGCAATGTTCCCAATTAAATGAAGTAACAATGGATTTAAAAATAATGCTATGAACATGAATACTTTCTCTTCCCAGGAATAATCCACTTGAGTCGGGACAAAATAACTAAATATTTTGGTTAAATTCAAGCAGGCCAGTGCCCTTGAGAGATTCAGTGCCCTGACACTTTAAATGAGAAAGAACAGACACTCCATGAAGGTCTTCTAAGCCCATGAATATGAAATTGAATAACTTTAAAGGTACAGACACATAGACAGGAAACAGTTGGACACCTCCCAACTGGTAAAGTCCTAAGTTTTGTTTTCTTCAGGATTTTATAAGATAGTTACATTAGTACCATTGAGATGGTTGGAATTTTTTTTTTTTTTTTTTGTCCACTGTTAGGTAAACATTTCATAAAATTTTGATTTTTCTTTTACTAAAAAAATTCTTAGAAAGCAAAGGTATGTACTAGACATGGAACTCTGCTCAATGTTATATGACAGCCTGGATGGGAGGGGAGTTTGGGGGAGAATGGATACATGTATATGAATGGTTGAGTTCCTTCACTGTTCACCTGAGGCTACCATAACATTGTTAATTGGCTATATCCCAATATAAAATTAAAGGTTTAAAAAATGATTAAGATGGTAAAAAAATTACTGCATTAAAAAAAAGATATGTGCTAGAGTTAATTTGCTACTTTAATCCTCAATTATTGCATCAAAAGGATTTTAAGTTTTGAGTATTATTGTTAGGTAGGCTATTTTCATACATGTCACTTTGCCAAAAAATAGTCAAGATATTTTATAGAATTTTGACTAACATTAGCCATCAAGATGAACTCTGTAAATGTTGTAACTGGGTCAAAATGAGTAGGCAGTCCGCTTTTTAAAAGTCGAAATGAGGACTGAGCCTCCAAGATGCGTTCTCTCTCTTTGTGGCTGATGCTGGAGGCCAGCGCTTCCTTACCTTGACCAGACCACCCTGTTTGGTGAGGTAACCTTCTTTGGTGCCCAGCTGAAAGAGAAAGAAACACTCGAGTGAAGCCCAGAACTATCACAACTTGAATTTTGTCTATTTCTGTCCTATTTTAAAATGAAACAAGAATTTGCCTTTGATCTGTAAGTAATTGCCTTTCCTTCTTCATCGAGGCACTTGAAAATCCTTCCCATGTGGTGGGGACTGTTTTCAGACCAGATTGTCCGGTGTGATTTTGCAGCAACAGACAACAGTGCACAGACTCTCCTCTAACGTGAGTTGGCACTTTGCAGTCAACCAGGTTATGTAAGTTATGCCACTTATAAGAGCCTGCATTGGGCAGAGGGCGTCTGTGCATCCCAGCTGCTCGGATTGTTGCTGGGGTGTTATGTTCATAGACAAGGCCACACACACTGCGTAAGGTCAATACGTGGGCAACTTTGGATAAAGCAAAGAAGAGGGATTTCTGTACTTCCCAGGGTCTGTATTCTGCTAAACTGCTTTGTGAATTAGAAATCGCATTTTCTACAGTTTATCATATAATCCTCCAACCCCACCCCTTTGTTTTTTCACAGACTATCTCTTGAGACCTATATTCCATGGGATAGACTCTCAAGAGTGCATATCTATTTAGACTTGATTCATCCAGAAGGGATTTAAAGTGAGAAGGAGTCATTTCTTTTATCTCACCCATTGATAATTCAACAGTAACAATATGATACATAGCTGGCACGTATGAAGTATAAGGAATGGTGGGGAAGAGTATAAACAGCAATTTGCATAAAACCAGGACCCTCGGGTGAAAAAATTTCAAAATTCATACATTCCTGAAGAAATTAGATTTGTGGTAGGCTATTTTGTTCTATAATACCATAATACATCTTCTATTAGTAAGAAAAAAATGAATAAAAACTGGGAAGTGATTTGGTTGATGTCAATGTTTTTTTCATGGGAGTTTCCATAGTATTTGTTCCTGAGATGAATTCTCCCTACCAAATAAAAAGAGGAACAGCAACCATCAAAATAAAGATTTAAAGCCAGAAATAACATATGACTATGACCACTTCCTTTAAAATTCTTAGGGCATTGAAACAACAATGAGATTCCCAGGTATTCATTTAAATAATGTTTAATAACATTGGTGAATTTGATATTGAATAATCAATTTGATTCATTTTGACATTAAAAGAAATTGAACTGGCTGAATTGAGTTTGGATATTATATTATGGAAACAGAAAAAATTACCACTTTGGATTACTGAGTCTACAGAGGCAAAATCAAATAAAGGTAAGTTACTTTGTAGAAGATACTGATAGAATTGAAATCGCACTAAGGAATCATGCTACTGACTCCATCTTGCCTCCATCCAAACAATATATGATGAATCTAGTATTTTTCTAAGGTTTTGATAGATAAGTGGAAGGCTGTGGAGAAAAGGGCTGAGAATACCAATTTTATTCATGGTCTCAGGAGGTAAGAATGGAAATATCTATATAGCAGCAGATTTATTTTTTAAATCTCCTCATCTAGGAGAAGAGAGTTAGTAGCCCCAAATTGGAAACAACCTAAATATTTTAAAATTATAGCATTAGCCTGCCTATCATCCTTTCTATCTGCCTGTCTTGTGTGTGCTCATGCCCATCATGTCCAACTCTTTGCAGCCCTATGGACTGTAGCCCTCCAGGCTCCTTTGTCCATGGAACTTTCCAGGCAAGAAAACTGGGGTGGGTAGCCATTTCCTACTCGGGGGGATCTTCTCTGATTTAGGGAACGAACCAGCATCTCTTGTGTCTTCTGCATTGTCAGGCAGGTTCTTTACCACTAGCACCACTTGGGAAGCCCTGCCTGCCTTAATTTTAGTCAAAAGCCGTCAGGTGGGATAAACTGAGGAAGCGTTTCAGAATGAAGACTACTAAACAGGCAGGACAGATAAAGGAAACTTGTGATTTTGGATTGCATCCTTTTGCTCTAAGGAGCCTCACTAAGAAAAGTGATGACTGACGCCTAAATAAGATCTGCGGATGGGAGTGTGCCAGCTGCATCAATGTTAATTTCCTAATTTGAATGTCTCTGGGTGGTCCTGCCCCAAATGTCCTATTAGAATCTGGGTTTTTCTTCTTCTGTTGATGATTGTCATGATCCCCCTAATACAGTAGGAGTTCAGTGAGGGCAGAGCATTTGCCTAATTTATTGCCAACCCTCCAGTGCTTAAAACAGTCCTTGGTGCATTGTAGGCACTTTTTAAAAAAAGTTTTCTAAACAAATGAATTAAGTAAATTCATCCTATCTCAGAAGCCCAATCCTATGTTGTGTATGAAATATATAAACAATCATTTCCCCAAATGCAGTTGCCAAAGGATGGTAAACAGTTTTACAGAAGCATCTACATTTCTGGGCAATAGGACACCTATTTTCATTTTCACTTCAAGCAAGAGGTTCTTTATCCTGTAAATAGTCTATACTTATTTACACTGCCAGTACCGGTGCAAGAAGGGCATCTCCACAAGAGAAGGCAGAAGCCCAGAAGCTTGTGCAAGAAGGGTATCTCCGCAAGAGAAGGCAGAAGCCCAGAAGCCCTCAACCAAAGCTGTGAACACCTGTGTTCAGCCAGGGGAGGACAGCCCTGATAAGACGGAAACTGTTCCCCAGCTGGCTGGTCCATCCCATCCATCCTGTAATGAGGAGTACTGTGACACAAGAATCCACTAGAAAACCTTTCTAGTTTTCTGTCCATATCAATGCACAAGAAATATCACGGACTCCTCATTATAAGTGTGAGTTGAAGACATTTTCAACTTATCCACTCACCACTGTTTCATTGTTTTTAATTAGTTAATTTTGGCCTTGTCCCTGGCTTGCAGAATCTTAGTTTCTTGATCAGGGGCTGAGCCCAGCCTGGGCAGTGAAAATGGCTGAGTCCTAACTACTGAACCCCCAAGCTGCTGGACCCCCAGGGAATTCCACCCTTGTTTTTAAGATGCCCTTATGCAGAACCTTCTGCGTATGTTCATTGCTGGATCCTTGGGCAGGTGAATCCATCTGACGCCTGGAGTGGGCAAAGAAGGCAAGCAATAAAGCTTGCAGAATTTGATCCCAAGAAGGCTGTTTCCACCTAAGTATGCCTGTGTCTCATGCTTGCCCCAACTCCACAAGTTCAGTCTTAACCACATTCTACTATTGAAAAAGGACGCACGCAGTAGGGTCTGGTTTGATCGACTTTGAGTGGAGATCTTTAGGGGACGGTAACAGAGAAGAATATAAAGTAAAACAGAGTACAAATGAAAATGATGGTGAAGTGATTGTTGGTGGGGTAGGATGGTAAAGAAGAAGGACAGGAAGAGTATAGTTGACCGGAAAACAAAGGCTTGGTTACATCTTGATGTGTTCTCTGGTCTCTTTTGACTTGAGACTATTTACTGTCTTGCGTTCCTAAGTTTCTCTAGTTCAGAGGTCTTCTACTCCCCTCTGTAACAAAGCTAAAACATCGTTCTCAACCAATTTCCAGGATTTTTATTTTTGAGTGGACGTAGCGTAGTAACAGTGTAATGTGTCGTGAACCTGATTAGCCTATAAAGCTACTGATTATGATTCCAGTCCCGGGAAAAGTCCCAGGCTCCTGGGAAGGACGGACTCTGTGCAGGTAGCCAGCCTCCTGTCCGATGATTCCAGGACAAAGGTGAGCAGAGCATGCACAGGGGACGGGGGTGTTAGAGAAAGCTAGAAGGGGTCAAGAAGGCTTCCTGGAAGAGACTGATCCCAGATGCAAGGCTCCAAGGATGAGGGAATAGTAGAGATGTTGGCAGGGTTTCAGATGCAGGGAGGAGAGGAGGAGCGTTCAGAAACGCGGGGTCCTCCAGCGTGAATGTGGGAGAGGCATAAGGTCAGGTCAGAGAGGGGAGCAGGATCCAGGCGGATTGAAGACAGTGGGCATCCGCCGAAAGCTGTTTAGCTGGAAGTCACGGTAAATCTGCTTCTCAGGAGAGATGTCTCTGGTGGCAGGGTAGAAAAAGTATGGCCGCAGAGACAAAAAGGTCATGCATGTTTTTATTTAATCTGTAGCGAAATATCTTCAAGTATAATGATTGCTATTAGAACTAGCTCTTGACATTTCACTTAGGTGTGATCCTCTTTATCACGAGGACACAGCCAGATACCTTATAGGGGAGCATGCAGCCAGTGAGAAAGAGGAAAAGAATCAGGGTGCCCTCGGCACAGCGAAGGGAAGAAGGTGCTGGAGAGGAATCTTTGCAGGGTCACAGCTCATGGAACAAACATCAGTGGACTCCAAGGAGAGCAATGAAAGCCCCGTTACTCTGAGTGAACAGTGGTTCACACGCTGCAAAGAGTCCAAATGTCTTCTGTCTGGACCCCTCATTCAGTGAAGGAAAAACATAAATAATAAAAAGGCCAGGGAAAAAAATAATATCCTGAGAATTTATAGTAAAGGTGGAGAATCTTTTTCTTCCAGAGAAAGTTGAAATGTAAAAGAACTTTTTTTTTTAATTTAATGAATTTGTAGAATAACTGTTTAGGCAACTGTGTGACCATAAACATCTTTGGCACATTCTACCATGAACTTGTTTGGTGAAGTAAGGACAGGATTTAAGTGCCATTTCTGAAGTCTTTAAAATCCTATTACTATCGCATTGTAATTTTTTTTTTTTTTTTACAATTTACCCTGGACCAGATGAGCCATAGGCTGAGAACTTTACGTTCCTTTTCCAGTTTTATATCCCAAGGTAGAATTTTATGTGAACAGATGTACTGTAAAATGTGTGTAGCTTATTGCATGTTCTTGCTTTTAGACAGTGAGCCCGGTGGGCAGATAGATGGCCACTTACAGAAGGGGCAGTTGGCACCAGGTCGTTTTCTGTTCTTCCCGTCTGCATTGCTGTGTGAACCCGGACGGATTCATAAATGGACGGTTCTTCCACTTTTTTGGGATAGGGGTGTTTCAGAACAATCAGAGTGCCTGAATGTAGACAAAAAAAAAAAAAAAAAGTCAAATATAAGTCCCAGAAAGGAGTCCAAATGCTAACACCAGATCACTGTGCCTGGATCATAAAGTTTTTTGTTTTTCATAAATTCATTGACTCATTGTCTCAACATTTATTGAGTACAAACTACATTCCAGGCTCTTAAACTGGACACTGGAGATATAAAGTGTTGTGAGATAATTTCTGCCATCCTAGTCTGGGACAGAATTAGCCATGAATGCAGTCATTTAACTGAACAGGGTGATGAGGCCACTGTCGGCAGTGTGAATCAAACATGTTGGCTATGCATGTGGTAACTCTGCTTTCTAGGAGAGATGTCTGTAGGTGGCAGGGTATAAAAAGTACCGCAAAGACAAAAAGATCATGCATGAGAAGTGCAGTTCTATGCAATGCTTTAGAAATGTTTTCCTAGGGGAGGTGACACCATTAGCCTCTGCTAGACCTTAGCAATAACTGTTGATTTTCCAGGTGGGTTTACAAAAGTTGTGCAAACAAAACCATATAATGTACCAGGTATAGGAGGATTTATTCCACTGTTCTACTTTGTACTATTTTCAGAACAACTTGTAACAAACCCGTGAACCTAAAAAATATGAGCTCATAGCATTTTCCCTACTGTCTCCTACCACCCCATTGACAGCTGAAGGAAAAGATGGCTCTGCTTTTCTTTGGTGGATATGAAGTGAATAGGCTGAGGCCACTGTGTAATTACCTTCACTTCCAAGTGAAGGAGGTGGTTCAGGCAGAAAAAGCCCACCCCACTCCCAGCCTGGGTGGGCCAGGTATTGGGGGTTGAGAGCTTTCAACTCAACACTGATATTTCCCCCTTCTGCATCCTTCCCTTCCCCTGATCAATCAGTCAATCAAAAACTAGAAAGTGACTACAAAAAGAGTAAGTTAAGGGTTTTCTCCCCTTTGCTCTGGCTTCTTGTTTGTTTTTGTTTTTTTTTTTATTTCACTTGGGGCTTTCATTTGGAAGGTCCAGGATTGTATCAGACACTGGGGGAGATGCAAAGATTTCGGTAGTTGATTCAACACATATTTCCTGAGCTCTCCTGAGTGCCAGGCATTTGTCTAGATCCAGGGGATATAGCAGCAGGCCAAGGAGATGTAGCATTCACTCTCATGGCTGCAGAGATAGAAACATTTTGGAAAAAAAGAAAAGACAGGTGAGAGAATTGTTATGAAAACCCTAACAAAGCAAAGTGAAGGAATGAAGAGTGAAAAGAGAAAGGGGTCTGGGTAGTGTGATATTTATATCAGGTCAGGGAAATCTTCTTTGATGGGGTGACAGAAAGCTCATAGAAAGTATAGACTTTGAATTGGAGTGAAAAAGAGGCAATGAGGAAAGGAAAATACCTCCTCTGCAGTTTAAAAAAAGACCTGTAATAATAATAATGATAAACCCACAAACAAAGCAAAATCTTTCTGTGAGGTCTGAGTATAGACAATGAACTGACTGCAGAAACGAACAGTGCCTTCTGACATGGGGCCCAGTAACGCCCTGCTGGAAAGTGAAAAGGGGCATTGCGGAAAAGGGGCTCTCATCTTGGCCCCCAAACTGTGGCCTGCTCCTCGCTCTGCACCCAACTCATCTCAGGAGCACTGGGATCACAGTGAAAAGTGGCTTTTGCTGTTCTCAGAAGGCTCAGTCCTGCTCTTGCACACGGCCTGCACCCGCTTTTGTTGAAGCGATTCTTTCATGAGGACAGATCCAGTCATATTGGGACCAGGGGCCGCTTACAGGCTTACAGTCATAATGAAAACAGCAACACCTAAACCAAGAGCAGCCGTTGTGCGGGCCCAGGGGCCGTATGGATGCAGCTGCGACACGGCAGATGCTTGGTGAATTTGGGACCAGTTTCTCAGTGACCTACGCGAGAGAAGCACTTTCTGGCAGCCACCCTGGCTTTGTGGAAAGAGCCACCGTGGCCACTCAGCCCCTGTTCCTTTGGACATTCTACTCCAAGCGTCTCTTTCTTCCTCTGACAAGTGGGAATGATTACCCTTTCTTCATGAAGCTGTTTTAAGCACCAAATAAAGAAGGGCTTGTGAAAGGATTATAAAAATGTTAGATGTTGTTACATTCTGATATATTTTTAAATTCTTAAGTGAAATGCCAGTGAGCGCCATCTTTGCAAACATGGATTTTAAAATTAGGTAAAAAAGACCTAAATGTAACTATGTGCTAAGAATAACAATGGCAGTAGTCTGGGTAGTCACTGACTATAGCACTCAGACAGACAAGTGCCTCTTAACGCTTCCGTCTGACAGTGGAGAAGAAGACCGGAGCTCAGGGCTCAATGCAGCTCACAAATTAGAAAAAAAAATGTGAAATCTTGTGCCTCATCTTGAAGTGAAGTGAAGTGTTAGTCACTCAGTTGTATCTGACTTTTTGCAACCCCAGGGACTGTAGACTGCCAGGCTCCTTTGTCCATGGGATTTTCCAGGCAAGAATACTGGAGTGGGTTGCCATTCAAATTCAGAGTTGATGCTAAATTATCATCCTATTCATATGCTTAATATGAAAATAATATTTTAAATTATGCCCCAGAAAGACGCCGCTGGTCAATCCTCTGTCCTTCTGCATAGAACCAAGCATCACCCAGGTATATACTTGCCTATACTAGTCTCCTATAATGTTAAAGCTGAAACTCCAACACTTTGGCCACCTGATGTGAAGAGCTGACTCATTTGAAAAGACCCTGATGCTGGGAAAGATTGAGGGCAGGAGGAGAAGGGGATGACAGAGGATGAGATGGTTGGATGGCATCACTGACACAATGGACATGGGTTTGGGTGGACTCCAGGAGTTGGTGATGGACAGGGAGGCCTGGCGTGCTGCAGTTCATGGGGTCACAAAGAGTCGGACACAACCGAGCGACTGAACTGAACTGAAGTGATTGCTGCTGTAACAAATCATCACAAACACAGTGACGTAACTTGATCAGATTATCCTATAGTTCTGGAGGTCAGAAGTCTGAAGTGGCTCTCATGAATCTAAAGGGAAGGTATTGGCAGAACTGCTTTCCTTTCGGAGGCTCTCAGAGACCATCCATTCCCTTGCCCTTTCTGGCTTCTGCAGGCTGCCGCATTCCCTGATTGGCAGCTCTGTTCCTCTGTCTTTAAAGCCAGCAGCAGTGGGTCAGGTCCTTCTCATGCTGCTGTCTCTCTAGGTCTCCTTCCCCTGCTTCCATCTCATAAGGACCATCGTGATCATAGTGGATGCTCCTGGGCAATCCAGGATAAGCTCTGCATCTCCACGTCAGATAAGCAGTAGCCTTAATTCTATCAGCAAACTTAATTCCTTTTTGCCAGTAACACAGCATTTACACTTCCAGGGAGGGACATGAACACCTTTGAAGTGGGGAGGGGTCATTATTCTGTTTACTACAGTATCAGTCCCTGGGTGGTAAGCTTAGCCACAGGGGCCCGTTGTGCTGCAGTGTAAAAGATCTCTGGGCCAGGGTTGCTGCCTGAGGCTGCAGCACTGTAATCACTTGGGACCATAAAGCCGTTGCCTTTTCAACACATTTCCAAGCCCTGTGAGTCCTTTCAGAGCAGGTATGATGTCAAATTTATCTTTGTATTCCCACCTCCTGATAGAGTTTCAGACATAGGGAAAGCTGAATGAATGAATGAACAAATGCCACAGTAATTCAGGTGTAAGGCAGGAAGAACATGAAATGAACCAGGCTTCCAGGTCCATAGTTACCTTGGCCAGGGCAAGGACAGGACGGGATAACAAGCCCAATTTCAGCTCTTCAAATCCCCACTGTGCTGTGCTTAGCTGCTCAGTCATGTCTGACTCTTTGTGACCCCATGGACTGTAGCCCACCAGGCTCCTCTGTCCATGGGGATTCTCTAGGCAAGAACATGGAGTAGGGTGCCATGCCCTCTTCCAGGGGATCTTCCCAACCCAGGGACTGAACCTAGGTCTCCAGCATTATGGAGTGGGTGGATTATCCCTTCTCCAGGGATAATCTTCCCAACCCAGGAATCAAACTGAGGTCTCCTGCATTGCAGGCGGATTCTTCACCAACTGAGCTACCAGGGAAGCCCCATATCTCCACTGGGAGCACTCAAATTCTATTTTGAAATCGTCCTCTGAAGTTTAATCAATAAATAGCTAAACTAAGGTAAATGATACTGAGTCAACCAGGAAAGTAGAACTGACATATTAATTTTAACTACTAAGACCATGCATGAGGCTAGTTTGAATGGTGTCATGAAGAAAATAACAAGCTACTTATAAAATGCTAACTTTCATTGATAAAAATCTGGTCTCCTGAGAGACGTGTCTCCTTAGCCAACCATTCTGCCCAAGGAAGGGCCAATATATGGACTTCTTGGCATGGCTGCTAGGCTTACAATGATTTCCTCTTTTCTAAACACCATCCCATCCCCTTACACAGAGGTAGACCCCCAGAGATCCTAGCCCTCCCCCACCTGGACTCACTCATAGGACTGACCCAGGGATCTGCTTAGTCACTTCTCTGGAGAGACGGTTCACTAACTTCAGTTTCTGAGTTCACAAAGGAGACTGTTGTTTCCTGCCTTTGACATGAAAGCTGGTTTCAGAAACAACTCCATGGAGGCACAGTTTTGAGTTGATCAGAGCATGAGAAAGGCAGGTATTTCAATGTGCTGCAAGCTTCAAAGTAGCCTCATGATCACCTGCCTGATTCCTTGTTGTCTCTTTCTGTTTCTCTTGCCCTTAAATTTTGAATGGGAATACGAATATCTTTCCAAACAATTCCCACTTTTCTCCCCATATCTTTTTTTTGAAAAGTTCAGCTAGCTAGGGTTAGTTTCTGTCATTGGCAATTGAAAGAAACTCATCTAATGTAGACACCACAGACTTATTATTAAGTTAGAAGGTTCAAGGTTCATGACAGCATGCTGACTCCATAAGAAAGAACTCTGGGTTAGTGATATTCACACCAAACAAAACTCCAGGACTTGGTTAGAAGATTCTGATGAAAGGCAACAAACAGGAGGCAGGGGCTGGTAGAGAGAGAAGAAAGATCTGCAACTACACGTTGGAACCCTGGCTGTGTTTCACTTCAGTTTCTGAACTACATGAAGGAGATTGTTGTTTCCTGCTTTTGACATGAAACCTGGTATCAGAAACTCTTGGTGGGAGAATATTTTTGAACTGTAACTTACAGACGATTGCATTGAAAGAGTCCTTATCTTATATTCCAGCAGGAATTCAGAAAATAAGTAAGGACAGTCTCAAGCCTCAGGCACGGTTTGGTATCTAAACTAGACTGCAGGGCACACATAGCTCCTAAAAAGGAAACTTTGTTTAGAATATTTCTTTTTTGCACTGAAGTGAGTGCAGCCACCAGATTCCCCACCTAGGCTGTAAGATGGCTGGAGGGCAAGGATGATACCCGTTTCATCACTATATTATCAGTGGCCAGCAGATTATTAATTATGAATTAAATGAAAATAAGATCATATCCATCTATGTTTTATTATTGCCCTCAGGTTCAGAAAGCAAGCTTTCCTACTGCATATGCATGGTAGATTCCTCCATTTCCTCCTGCTAATATAGGGTTACTTTCTAGGGGAGTTACAAGAATATTGATGATCTTTCTGTTTTCTTCTTTGCTCTGCAAATGGACTTGAACTCATCATAAAATGGTGCTAGTAAAATCACATTTGTTTACACATGAAGGAGTTTTAATATTTGATTTCTAGTCTCATAGGGAGAAATACACTGAGTTAAGAACAGCAGACCTGACAGTCAGGGCAAGAGAAGATTCTGTTGTAATATCCAAGTCAAATCAGGTCACTTTTTTGGGAGTACTTGGTTCTACCTTTCATATGAGTGCAATATGGAACTGACTTAAAATTTGAAGAAGACATCACAAAGATTTAATGAAAACATTAATCCAATTGTCTCTAAACCAACTCTTCATGATATGTCAAAAATATATAGCTCTAGCATATAATTATTGGAATGAATTACCATAAAAGGGCTTCTTAAAGTAACATCAATAATGATTAGTTCTGCCATGCTAAGAATTATTATAAATATCACTATCTTACATGCCTAATCTCATTTAGTCTTCACAGCAAGTCATTAAGGTATCAACTAGTACCATCAGCTCAATTTTATAAGATGATACTGAAGCTCAGAGAGGTTACATAATTTGCCTGAAGACACACAACTGGTACATAGCAAAGGCTGGAGTTAGACCTGAGGTTCATATGTTTACACATCATACCGTCCATTTTTCTTAGCCTTGGTGATAATCACCACCTTGGAAACTCTCTATGGCATGTGAAATGTGCTTTGGCTATTGTGGGCAAGGGAATCACGTGTATCAATCAACATTTGATGAAATGGATTCTTCAAGAAGCAGCTTAAGGAAAGAAAATGAGAGTTTTTACTTCAACATTTCTCACCAGACCTCAGTTTCTTCATCTGTAAAGGAGTAATTAAATGGTCTGCTCCCTTCCAACATTGCATAAATCTGGTTCACTGCATAAGCCCAACTAAAGGTGAAGAAATATTACTATGCATAGTAACCAAATGTTTATCCTGTCTCAGTAAATGTGCAATATTCATCTGATACACTTCAGTCCTGATGTCATTTTATTTTTGCCTCTCATGTTTCTTTTCCTCCCTTTTCTCTTCAAACTTTAAATTTTATTTTACTTTATTGTAGTTACATAGGCTGTTTTACATCCTTTCTGGAGAGGTATGCATGAGATGGGGCTAAGTATTTGGGGGATCTGTTCTAGTCAACTTTTTTTTTTTTAATTATTTGATTATTTTATTTTCGGCTGCACTGGGTCTTTATTGCTAATTCTCTAGTTGCTAGAGTGAGCTTCTCCTTGCAGTGGCATCTCTTGTTGCGGAGCATGCACTCTAGGCTGTGTGGGCTCGGTAGTTGTGGCATGCAGACTTAGTTTCCCCAAGGCATGTGAGATCTTGGTTCCCCGGCCAGGGATCGAATCCATGTCCCATGCTTTGCAAAGTGTATTCTTAACCAGTGGGCCACCAGGGAAGCCCTAGTCAACTTTTTTTGTGTTTTATGATTTTCTAGAATAATTTCTCCAGTAAAAATTCATGTTAGTAAATTAAGAATAACAGTAAACACAAAGTTCAAATTGAGTCACATTCTTTAGAACAAGGGTTTTATATCATATCAAAAATATTATTATAGGCTTTAAGGAGACCGAGGACTAAACCATGTACTGTAGGCCTGCCATATCCTACAAGCCTTTTTTGCATCACGTGGCATGGACTGTCTCCATCCTAATCCACTCAAAGTCATTCTGTGCTGTGGCAATATTGCCTGCAGTGTCACTGGGACACCAGTGTTAGGAGAACACAAAGTGAATGGAAAACGCACAGACTTTAAAACCAGGTTAGCCTGGATTCCAGTCTCAGCACTAATGTCTTCTATGCTTGCAACTTGGGCAAATAAATGAAAATCTCTGAGTTTTTATTTCCTAACATGAAAATAGGACCACTTTACCCATGACTGTGGGTGGTCCAGAAGATTAAATAACTTGGTATGTGTGAAAATATCTAATAGCGTGCCTGGAACTTAGTAAAACTCCGCAAAGATTTGTTTCATTCTCTTCCTTGCCTGCTTTTTACTTTTCTAAACATGCCTCATCTACGAATGAAGATTTTTATTTCTGGCAAACATAACCTGAAGAAGTGACTGCTGGGCTTCCCTGGTGGCTCTGTGGCAAAGAAATTCACATGTCAATGCAAGAGATACCAGTTTGATCCACGATCCAAGAAGATCCTACATCCCTGGAGCAGCTAAGTCTGTGCACACAACTATTGAGCTTGTGCTCGAGAGCTCAGGAGTAAGCAACTTCTGAGTCCACATGCTGCAGCTACGAAAGCCCATATGCCCTGGAGCCTGTACTCTGCAACAGGAGAAACCACTGCAATGAGAAGCCTGTGCGCTGTAGCTAGAGAGGAGCCCAAGCAGCAATGGAGACCCAGCACAGCCAAAGATAAATAGATAAATAAAAGTACTTTTTAAAAAAAGAAGTGACTCCTGGATGTGATTTGACAACATTCCAAGTTATCGCCAATTATTTTCAGAAGTGTCACGTAATTCTCAAATTAAAATTAATTTTAACTTAATCATTTTAAAATGTCACCTAGATGAAATGGCTAGAGTCACAAAATAAAATAATAACTGTAGCAGTTATCAAAAGGTTGGGAATCCCCACATCAGAACAAAAAGAGAAGTGGAAATTTGACATTTAACAAAGAACCAGATAGGATCTTCAAAACTGAGAACCAATCACTATAAAGGGTAAGCATAAACACAATACTTATTATTTTTTTTCATGCTTGTTAGGTGATTAAGGTCACAACACAGTAATTTTTATAATAAATTGTACATGATAATTTCATGTACAAAAGTATTGCAATACAGATAAAAGGTCATGAAAAAGGCAATTTTTATTTTACTACTATCTGGACATGTAAGCATAAAGATAAATGCTGGGTACATTTTCCAAGACAAATCTTAGTCAAATACAAACTGCTGCTGCTGCTAAGTCGCTTCAGTCGTGTCCGACTCTGTGCGACTCCATGGACTGCAGCCTACCAGGCTCCTCTGTCCATGGGATTTTCCAGGCAAGGATACTGGAGTGGGGTGCCATCACCTTCTCCGGAGTCAAATACAAGAGGATTCATTAAAAATTAATAATGAACCAAACATGTCCATACTAAAAAAAAACTCTCATATTTTCAAATCTATTTGAGTTGAATTTAGAAGCCATGTACAAATATGAGTAAAAGATTCACATAACATCTTACTATTATAGGGCTTCCCCGGTGGCTCAGATGGTAAGGAGTCTACCTGCAGTGCGGGAGACCCGGGTTCAATCCCTGGGTTGGGAAGATCCCCTGGAGAAGGAAATGGCAACCTGCTCCAGAATGCTTGCCTGGAAAATCCCATGGATGGAGGAGCCTGGTGGGCTACAGTCCATAGGGTTGCAGAGAATCAGACATGACTGAGCCACTTCACTTTACTATTACAAATGAAAGGTAGAGTCTGAATTTAATAACTACTGAGCATACATAAAACACAAATCATGTTCAAATTATGCTTTGTACATATTTTGGAAGTAAAAATTGCCAGCAACTTGCTAGTTGTTACATTGCCCCAAAAGCTGCAGTGTGGACGTTGGTATTGGTATACTCTCTACGGAATGCTGTGGGTCATGAGTAGCATTTATTCTTTTAGGCGATGGGACATAACAGGGAAAGAAAACGACAAGAATCCTTCTTCTCATAGAGTTTATATATGAGTGTGAAGATGTTTAAAAAATAAGTGAGTTAAAAATAGTTAGGGGCTTCCCTTGCAGTCCAGTGATTAACACTTCACCTTTCAATGCAGGGGGTGCGGGTTCAGTCCTTGGTTGGGAAGCTAAGATCCCACATGCCTCGTGGCCAAAACATAAAACAGAAACAATACTGTAGCAAATGCAATAAAGACTTAAAAACCAGTCCACATCAAACAATTAAAATATCTTATAAAAATATGTTTAAAAAGGTAAAAGTGCTATTGAATACAGTAAAAGCAAATGGGTACATTGTATATCTCTAAGATATACTTTGGAGATTATTGGGTTTTGGGAAAGAGAAGTATCTTAAGAGTGAAATAAGAAGAAATTACAGTGAACAGAAACTTTAATGGAGATTAGAGAGATTACAAGGGAAAAGGAGAATTAAGGAAAAAATAATAGGAAAAAAAAGAATAATAGAATCCTGAAGGTTATTAGGAGGGTTAGATCTTGTTCACAAGAATTATCATTCTTTATTAAGGAAACAGAAATCCTGGGAGTTTAAATAAAATAAAATAAGAATAAAATAGGGGAAATAATCTTAAAAGACTATATATCCCTATAGGCTAGAGTCACCTATCTTGAGTGCCAATATTTTCTGATGACCCAGAACCAAGGATTCTGTTTTCACTCTACCGAAGACATTATATAGACAGAAAGCTGTAAAGCAAAAGCTTACAGCTGTTGGTTATTTGATTATCTTTCCCATTGCCCTCAAAGATAAAGTCTCTCTTAAATAAATTCACTCCCAAGCTCTACCGAGTGAGGCTGGCCTGAGTGGGTTCTGGACTGAGAGGCCTGAAATATCCAGCTCTAGTCCTTCCCATTCCAGAGATCTGGATGTCAGGACCCTGACAGGGTCTCATTCATGAGGCAGGAAAATGCTTCCCCAGGTGATCCTTAACCAAGCAAAAATTTTAATTAAAATTTGCACTTCATCTGATAGTGACCAAGGAATCATTAGCTAGAGGTCTCCTGATCACTGGAAGCCAATTCTTTTTTATTAATTTAAAAACTTTTTATTGAAGTATAGTTGATTTACAATTTGTATTAATTTTTGCTGCATAGCAAAGTGATTCAGCCATATATATTCAGGCATATATATATATATATATCCTTTTTTATATTCTTTTCCATTATGGTTCTATATTCTTTTTATATTCTTTTCCATTATGGTTCATCACAGGACATGGAATATTAGTTCCCTGTGCTTTAGAGTAGAACCTTGTTACCCATTCATTCCATATATGATAGCTTTCATCTGCTAACCCCAAATTCCCAATTCACCCTTCTTCCACTGCCCCCTGCCCTTGGCAACCACAAGTCTGTTCCCCATGTGAGTCAGTTTCTGTTTCATAGATAGGTTCATTTGTGCCATATTTTAGACTCCATGGGTAAGTGATATCACATGGTGTTTGTCTTTCTTTTTTTGACTTATTTAACTTAGTATAATGATCTCTAGTTGCATCTTTGTCACTGCAAATGGCTTTGTTTCATTTTTTTGTGGCTTAGTAGTATTCCACTGTGTGTGTGTGTGTGTGTGATATACTTGTATATCACATCTTTATCCATTTGTCTGCCAATGGGCATTTAGGTTGTTTCCACGTTTTGGCTATTGTGAATAGGGCTGCTATGAATATAGGGTACATGTATCCTCTTGAATTACAATTTTGCAGGAGCCAGCTCTTAAATGAACAACAAGAGTTTAGTTTTTAGGAGATGGAATCCCAGTTTCTGTTCACTGCTGTTCATAGGTCACAGTGCTGCCTCTGTGACTTCCAAGGATCAGCTGGGTTTAAGAGCCGTCACAGCTTCAGCACGTCAGGCATGTTATCTTGTTTCCTGAGGCCTATTACTCCCAGAGGACAAAACAGGAACACTCATAAGTTATGGGTTTTGCCTCTTGTTCCCAGCTTTAGTGGCTTTGCCTTCAGCTGGCAGGGACAGATAAGAGGAATTTTTATAGTTACTGGAATATAACTCAAGGGTTGGAAGCCAGACTGTCAAGTGCATATCTATCACCACCTGGAGTCTATAGCAGAGGTTTAAATAGCAGCAAGTTCCCAACTTGGTAATGAATGAAAGAGAGGAGAGGCAATGGAGAGGATGAAAATTTCAGTTTCCCAATTTTTATTGCAATAAATAAAATAAATATTATATTAATGACAAGAGGTACAGCAAGCTTTAGATTTGGAGAAATCTACTACAGGAGTCTGGGTTACAAATCTTTATAATCCCTGTTGTATTAGCCACAGACATTTATTCAGATGACTGTATTTGCTGGAAAAGCTTAACATTGTCCCATGTTTGTCCCAACATTGGCCCAATCACATAGTGATTGGATCAGCGCCAAAAAAGTTCAGCCAGAAAGTACTGCAAAATGTCCATTTTAAATAAGACACACATATATGCACACAATGAAATACTACTTAGCCATAAAAAATGAAATCTTGCCATTTGCAGCAATATGGATGGAGGGCATAATGCTAAGTGAAGTAAGTCAGACAGAGAAAGATAAATACTATATATCACTTATATGTGGAATCTGTAAAATAGAACAAACTGGTGAATCTGCCTGCAATGCAGGAGTCCCAGGTTTGATTTCTGGGTTGGGAAGATCCCCTGGAGAAGGAAATGGCAATCCACTTCTTGCCTGGAAAATACTATGGACAGAGGAGCCAGGTGGATTACAGTCCATGGGGTCACAAGAGTTGGACACAACTCAGCAACTAAACCACCACCACAGTGAATAAAATAAAAAAGAAGCAGGCTCTCAGTTATTGAGAACAAACTAGTGGTTATCAGTGGAGAGAGGGAAAGGGGAGGGGCAGCAGAGGGGTAGGTGATTAAGAGGTATAAACTATATGTATAAAAATAAGCTTCATGGATAATTATATAGAACAGGGAATATAACCAATATTTTATAATACTATGAATGGAGTAAAACTTTAAAATTATGAATCACTATATGCACACAATAGTATTATCCATCAACTACACTTCAGTTTAAAAAACCCTTTAAAAAATGATTTTCGAAGTCTGCAGGTATGCAGAATATGTACCTTTTCCTAACTTGGAGAAAATCCAGACAGGAGCATGGAGAATGACCAAAGAGATTGAAAATAGAATCTAGAGGGACAGTTTAAAAGAAGGAAGCCAGCTTTGCTTGGAGAGAGAAAAGAAGGCTGAAAGTAACAATGACATTGGCTTTGAAGAACACAAAGAGCTGCAGCTCATAGTCATCATTCATTCAGTCACTCATTCACTCATTCACTCACAGTCCCAGCACCTGGGAGACAAACAGAAGGACAAAAATCAAAGTAGGTGAAACAGAGTCCTTAGCTTCAACATCTACTGTCCATCGCCAGTGCCCAAGAATTGCCAAAAATAATGTAGGCTGGGGCACAAGTAGGAAATAAGCCTGAAGGGAGGAGATTAAAGAAATTTAAAAACTTTCCAGGAGATGGCAAGAGTGAACACCAGCATCTTAGAAATCAGTGAACTAAAATGGACAGGAATGGGCAAATTTAATTCAGATGATCATTATATCTACTACTGTGGGCAAGAATCCCTTAGAAGAAATGGAGTAGGCCTCAAAGTCAACAGAAGAGCCCAAAATGCAGTACTTGGGTACAATCTCAAAACTGACAGAATGATCTCAGTTTGTTTCCAATGCAAACCATTCAGCATCATTGTAATCCAAGTCTATGTTCCAACCACTAATGCCAAAGAAATTGAAGTTAAATGGTTTCACGAAGACCTCCAAGGCCTTCTAGAACTAATATAAGAAGACCAAAAAAAAGATGTCCTTTTCAACATAGGGGATTGGGATGCAAAAGTAGAAAGTCAAGAGATACCTGGAGTTACAGGCAAGGTTGGCCTTGGAGTACAAAATGAAGCAGGACAAAGGCTAACAGTTTTGCCAAGAGAATGCAGTGGTCATAGCAAACACCCTCTTTTAATAATGCAAGAGACAACTCCAAGCAGGTATAGTACCAAATGGCCAATACCAAAATCAGATTGATTATATTATTTGCAGCCAAAGATGAAGAAGCTCTATATAGTCAGCAAAAATAAGACTGGAAGGTGACTGTGTCTCAGATCATGAATAACTTATTGCCAAATTTAGACTTAAATTGAAGGAAGTAGGGAAAACCACTAGATCATTCAGGTATGACCTAAATCAAATCCCTTATGATTATACAATGGAAGTGACAAATAGGTTCAAGGGATTAGATCTGATAGACAGAGTGCCTGAAGAACTTTGAATGGAGGTTTGTAACATTGTAAAGGTGGTGGTGACCAAAACCATCCCCCCAAAAAGAAATGCAAGAAGTCAAAGTGGTTGTCTAAGGAGGATTTACAAATAGCTGAGAAAAGAAGAGAAGCAAAAAGCAAGGAAGAAAGGGAAAGATAAACCCATCTGAATGCAGAGTTTCAAAGAATAGCAAGGAGAGATAAGAAGGTCTTCTTAAGTGAACAATGCAAATAAATAGAGGAAAACAATTGAATGAGGAAATGGGAAAGACCAGAAATCTCTTCAAGAAAATTAAAGATATTAAGGGAACATTTCAAGCAAGGATGGGCATGATAAAGAAAAGAAATGGTAAGGACCTAAGAAGCAGAAGAGATTAAGAAGAGATGGCAAGAATACACAGAAGAACTGTACAAAAAATGTCCTAATGACCCTGATAACCACCACAGAGTGGTCACTCACCTAGAGCTGGACATCCTGGAATGTGAAGTCAAGTCAAATGGGATTTAAGAAGCATTACTACTAACAAAGCTACTAGAGGTGATGGAATTCCAGCTGAGTTATTTCAAATCCTAAAAGATGATGCTGTGAAAGTGCTGCCCTCAACATGCCAGCAAATTTGGAAAACTTAGCAGTGGCCACAGGGCTGAAAAAGGTCAGTTTTCAATTCCAATCCCAAAGAAAGGCAATGCCAAAGAATGTTCAAACTACCACACAATTGCGCTCATTTCACAAGCTAGCAAGGTAATGATCAAAATCCTTCAGCTAGGCTTCAGCAGTACATGAACCAAAAACTTCCAGATGTACAAGCTGGAATTTAGAAAAGGCAAATGAACCAGAGATCAAATTGCCAACATCCATTGGATCATAGAAAAAGCAAGGGAATTCTAAAATAACTTCTGCTTTATTGACTATACTAAAGCCTTTGACTATGTGGATCACAACAAACTGTGGACAATTCTTAAAGAAATGGGAATACCAGACCACTATACCTGAGAAACCTATATGCAGGACAAGAAGCAACAGTAAGAACCAGACATGGAAAAATGGACTGGTTCCAAATTGGG
Source organism: Muntiacus reevesi (assembly GCF_963930625.1). Taxonomy (NCBI): domain Eukaryota; kingdom Metazoa; phylum Chordata; class Mammalia; order Artiodactyla; family Cervidae; genus Muntiacus; species Muntiacus reevesi. The sequence goes on from NC_089264.1 coordinate 23,956,443, forward strand.
AAAGGATTACATCAAGGCTGTATATTGTTACCCTGCATGTTTAACTTATAAGCAGAGTACATCATGAGAAATGCTGGACTGGATGAATCACAAGTTGGAATCATGATTGCCAGGAGGAATATCAACAACCTCAGACATGGAGATGATACTACTCTAATGGCAGAAATTAAAGAGGAACTAAAGAGCCTCTTGAAGAGGGTGAAAGAGGAGAGTGAAAAGGCTGGCTTAAAACTCAACATTCAAAAAGCTAAGATCATGGCATCCAGTCCCATTACTTCATGGCAAATAGAAGGAGAAATAAGTGGAAACAGTGAAAGATTTTATTTTCTTGGGCTCCAAAATCACTGCAGATGGTGACTACAGCCATGAAATTAAAAGACTCTTGCTTCTTGGAAGGAAAGTTATGACAAACCTAGACAGCATATTAAAAGACAGACACATCACTTTGCTGACAAAGGTCTGTCTAGTTAAAGCTATGGTTTGTAGTCATGTAGGGATGTGAGAGTTGGCCCATAAAGATGGCTGAGTACCAAAGAATTGATGCTTTTGAACTGTAGTGTGCTGGAGAAGACTCTTGAGAGTCTCTTGAACTGCAAGGAGATCAAACCAGTCAGTCTTAAAGGAAATCAACCCTGAATATTCATTGGAGGGACTGATGCTGAAGCTGAAACTTCAATACTTTGGCCACCTGATGGGAAGAGTCGACTCATTGGAAAAGACCCTGATCCTGGGAAAGATCGAAGGCAAAAGGAGAAAGGGACCACAGAGGATGAGATGGTTAGATAGCATCACCGACTCAGTGGACATGAATTTGAGCTAATTCTGGGAGACAGTGAAAGACAGGGAAGCCTGGCGTGCTGCAGTCCATGAGGTCGCAAAGCGTCAGACACAACTTAGACAGTGAACAACATTGCTTCCAGTGAACAGCAATGGAAATAAATTCATCCCCACTTGCCCTTTATTTATGAGAGCTACTGCTGGTTAAATGGTAATTTTCAGGGTTGATTAGGAGAATTTCCACCAGAAAAAAGAAAAAAAAAGATGATCACTTCAGTCTTACAGTTTGGAATATTCTATTACAGACCTTGTACGGTCAGTATAAGGTAAGGCAAATATTTTGTGGTTTCCGTCTCTGCTCAACACTGTATGATTCATATCAGGGTCTGTTCGGGCCACAGAAATAACAGAAGAGGAAAAGGCAATAGTGGTATCTCTCCCCAGAGTGGTTAACAAAAAGCCCGCTAACCAAGTTTACCATGAACATGAGTGTGTACAAATTCTCAGCAACTGACTGTGTTATTAACACTTGAATTCCTTTTGTGCTTGGTTCTTGGAATTGTCCAACTTTTGATTAACTGAGAATTATCATCATTTAGGACACAAAAAATTGTGATTCTATTAAGACAAATACAAAGGAAATATTTTACTTACTTTAAATAGTACAGACAAATGAGTTAGATAATTAAAAAATCAAGATAGTATGCTTTGTTTTTAATTTGAATGTCCTGGTTTCACTCTAACCACCTAAAAAGGAAATTTCAAACTTTTTCAGGCATACTTAAACCCCATTTAAAAATTTACAAGAAACCAAGACTCGGGAGAACAATTTTTAGTCAGCATTTTCTCTGTTCCATGACCTTTGGGAAATTTAAGTGTAAATTTCATCTTTAGAAATGCTCAAAAACTGTTCAAAATGAACATTTTGTGTCTCCCAGATATACAAACTGCCCATACCTAAACTTCTGATGAATCAAAAAGTTGTTCTTTCCTCTGTTCTTTCTTTGTTTATTGTATACATCATTAGACCATTAAAAAAAAATGTGTACTTTTAGTCAATCCATTAAATAATATATCCTGAGAAAAATACCTATTTTGTACAAAGCACCTTGTTTTCTCCTAAAGATAATACTGAAATGTGTGTATATATATATACACACACATATATATGTAATTTATTTATGTAGCATATGGCACAGTAATTGAAAAATACGTTTCTAAACATACCCAATTGTATATAGTATGCACATAATCCAATAGAATAGAAGTGACAACAATTTACTTGAAATCCATTTTGTCCCACCTCCCTTCTGAAACAATATCTCTCAGGTCAACTATATGTGCATAGCTTACCTGTCTCACTTCCAATCAAAGGCTGATTTGCAAAATGCTTGACAAAATCCTTCAAAGATGGGAATTCATTAAAGCCAAATTTAAATGAATATCCAGTATATTCAACATGAAAGTGTTTGACAGAGTCTTTGGCTCTAAAAGAAAAAAAGGGGGGAAAATGTAATGCTATTAAAGAAACAAGTATCTTTTTTGAAGGGAAATATAACCTTAGGCATGAGTATCACCATGAAGCCTTTCTCAAAACAGAGTTATGACACAATCACCAAAACCACTGGCATTTAAAGAATAGCATTCCTCTAATAATTAGTAATGTTGAACATCTTTTCATGTGCTTATCTGTATGTCTTTTTTGGGGAAACTTTTATTAAGGTCTTCTGCTCATTTTTCAACTGGATTGTTTGTATTTTCCTTGAGGCGTAAGTGTAAGAGAGACAGGAAGAGAGGTGATAGAAATGGCAATCACCCTCTCCCCATATTCTCCTCTGTGCCTGGACTTCTTCCCTTACTTGGGAGTCAGTACAAATTCTGCCTCTTTTCACCTAATCAGTTATGTGAGCCCAGTCCTTTGCCTCCCACCCCTGCTCCACTCCCTGCTGAATAAAATACCAACTTTCCTACATTGCTGTTTTTGGAATAAGGCAGAAAATTAAATTTTATCTATATCTATAACCATATACACACACATACACACATGGCCTCAGTTCCACTATTCTTCTCTTTCAGGTAACTTTCCACCTTTAGCAAAAATCAGAAGTCAGAATCACCCAGAGGGTGCAGACTTCTGGGCCTTACCCCCTGAATTCCTGATTTAGTAGGTCCAGGGTTGAGCCCAAGACTTGTATTCCTAACATGCTCTGAAGTGATGCTACTGGTCTGGGGACCACGTCTTGCCAACTGCCATAGGCCAACTGGCTGTACTATTCTCCTAGGAGCTTCTACCTTTGTCCCTTAGCCTGTACTGTTCCCTCCACCTGTGACTTCTTCCACTTTGTTTTTGATTGTGTCAGTTCAAATGCCACTTACTATCAAATATTGCATGATATTCCAGCTTGAGTTACTTGTTTTTTCTCTTCTCAACAATCCACACACTTACCTTGCTGTCTTTCATGTCATTTATAGCACTCTCCTTTGTAGTAAGGTATTTATATATGGCCTTATTGCCCCTGTGAGGCTAGACTTCCTGAAGACAAGGTCTTTGAATCTCCTACAACACTTATCAAAGTGGTAGGCACAGAGTGGGTGCTCTGAAATATTATTAAGGAAGTGAATGAACAAATGAATGAAAACAATCATTCTCCTGAGCTGGTCTGTGGTTCTTCTTAATTTTGTGGTGGTTATTAATTTTTAAATCATTTCCAAGTGCTTGTAATGGAAATTAACAATTTATATTTTAAATTTGTATATAGATGTAATATATGTATTATCTCTTTGTAAGGCTTATGAAACATGTAAAAGTGAAAAGTTAACTTTCTTTGAGTCAACAATTCCACAGGTTTGTCTGAGATTTTGGAGTGATCCATGCAATCAAGGATCAATGATCCAACCTTTAATATAATTTTAACATTTGCTGTTGATTCAAGAAAGCACAATTCCTGCTTCAACCCAGAATTGAATTCCTACATCAAGCAGAATTCCACTTTTGATTAATAATTTCCCCAAAGATGTTGTTTAGAAAATTTACAAATGAAATAAAACAATAATGGTTTGAGGTTAATGAGGCAATTTTGTGGAGTCCTCATATCCTAGCAACTGCCTGTGAACCCAGTGAGACTTGCTGTAGGTCAGTGGAAGCCAAGGTGACAGATGCTAACAGCCAACCAATGACTGCCCCTGATTATCAGGTGGCTAGGTCACCTTCTCTGAAAGGGAAGTCAGCCAGGGGAAAGTGTGGGGGAGAAATCCTGAAAGGGCTGGCCAATCACTGTTTTGAGCCAGGCATATCTGGTGGGGACTGGATTAACTTTCTTAACAGTTGGGGGAAATGGAACTTTGAGAAATTCTGTTTATAGAAAAAAATTAAAAGTTTCATGTTGCCTGCTTGAGTTTGTGGTTATGAAAGTTGCATAGCCATACGTCATTTTGATTTTCCAGAGGAAGCAAAGAACAGTGAAAAGGGTACTGGGCCAGGCTCCAGGGATGAGGATTCTGGTGCTGTTTCTAGCACTGTTTTATTGGGTGGAAGACACTTTACCACTTCAGGCTTCAGTTTCTTCGTCAGTCAAGCAAGAGTTTTGGATTAAATAATTCAAAAAATCTCCTTCAGCTTTAACTTTTTCTTTTTTTGGTCCCAGATCTAATGATTTTTCCCCTGCTAATGGAAGGAGCAGGCATGTTTTTTTGCAGTCTCTCCACTCAGAGCTTGGCATCCTTGGACCTGCTGATCTAACAAGAATCAAGAGAATTCCATTTTCTGGCAATCTGCATGTGATGCTGAAGTCAGTGCTCATATAAGTAAGAGTTGGGACCCCACTAGATTCACATAGTTCTTATGAATCCTACCTCACAGAGAGAGAGTAGAGCCCAATCCTCTCATTGCTGTCCCGCAGAAGGTAGCTCCCATCACATCCGTTGGAGAGGAGCAGCGCCTCCGCCGCATGGCGAGTGAGGTTGCCGTGGTACCACCTGGGGAGGAGACAACAGCACTTTCACTCAGAGTGAACCACGCGGGGACCCTTCCTGCACTGGGTTTTCCTCTCAGAGGTTACCTCAGCAACATTCTCCACCCTGGTAGCCCTGGGACCAAACTCTGAGCCAAGACATCAAGAAAACGAAATCGCTGGATGAGGCTGAAGGGCAAAGGAGGGATTTGCCTTATCCCAGAGTGTTATGGGTTGAATTGTATCCTGAACACTCTTAGGTTGAAGTGATGAGCCCTAGTACCTCAGAATGCTTCCTTATTTGGAGACAGGGTCTTTAGCAAGTCATAATGAGGTTCTTAAGGTGGGTCCTAGGGGTCTCCTTTGGTGGCTCAGATGGTAACGAATCTCCCTGCAGTTCAGGAGACCTGGGTTCGATCCCTGGGTTGGGAAGATCCCCCTGGAGAAGTGAATGGCAACCCACTCCAGTATTCTTGCCTGGAGAATCCCTTGGACAGAGGAGCCTGGTGGGCTATAGTCCATGGGGTCATAAAGTGTCACACACGACTGAGTGACTAACACTTCCATTTTAAAGGTGGGTCCTAATTCAATAGGACCGGTGTCCTCTCATAAAAAGGGGACTTTTGGAGATAGACTTGCATTCAGGGAGAGTGCCTTATGAACACTCTCCCTAAAGACGGCCATCTGTAAGTCAAGAAGGGTGAGCTGGAGCAGATCCCCCCTCATAGCCCTCAGAAGGAACCAACCCTACTTGGGGTTGACACCTTGATTTGGGGCTTCTCATCTCCAGAACATGAGACAATCAGTTTCCTCTGTTTAAGCCGCCATTTTGTGGTACTTACTCATGCAAGTCCTAGCAAACAAACACACATTACTTTGTAGACAGAAATATTTTTAAAATTTCAAGTCAAAAATAACCATAAGAATAGGCTTGGGCCAGTTTTCTCTCTTTCTTTTGATCTATCACACTCTCTTTTAAAAGTGTGGTACCATGTTTTGTAATGTGTAAAACCACTGAGTCCATTGTCATGAGGGACATGAAGTTAACACAAGGAATTCAGACGTTTTATACAGAGACACAAGCCCCATTCAATATTGTTTAAAACTCACAAATACCTGCAGAGTTGGGGAAGTCCCAAGGATATTCAGACTAATGTATGTGTTTAAAAAAATAAATAAATAAACTACAAAAACACATTAGAAAAGGTAACATATATCTATGGTAGAAAAAAAAATCTATATAGTTCAAAAGAAGACATAATTAAAATGGAGCTTTTTTTCTCCCCCTTTAATCCACATCACCCCTGTTCCTTTCCTCAGAGGGCCCCAGTGTTACCCATTTTCTGTGCTTCCTCCTGAGAGGAATCCTTTGTGTCCAGAGGCATCCAGGCATGTCCCCAGTCCCAGCTCTATGGAGACAAGAGCATCCCAGGCACCCTGTTCTGCACCTCATTCCTTTTTCCTTTCCCATTCTTTTCAATGAATCAATAGAGACAGTTCAGTGTGGTGATTAGGACTGTGGTCTCTGGCGTCAGTTTGCCAGAGTCCTGATCCACGTGAAACCCCTTACAGCTGTTAACACCTTGGGCAAGTTGTATAACCAATCTAAGCCTCAGTTTTCTCACCTCTAAAATAGAATTAAGAACAGCAGTACCTCATGGGCCAGCAGTAAGTTCTGCTTGCTGTAACACACACATAATGGTCAAAGCAGTCTTGGCAAACAGTTGAGCTCAAAACACATTAGTTGTCGTGAAGCCGTTGAGATCCCCAAAGCCATAACTTGTGATGTTGCCTCTGAGGTGTGATTTTCTTGTTGCTCAAATATACTTGTTGATTACTGTCAGCTTCTTTCAGATATGGGAAGCTAGGTCGTGGTGGGTAGCAGCTGTTATTAAGAGCTACAGTGCAGGGCAGCGAAGGGGAAGGAGACAAGAACAGCTACACAAATATTGTCGATCGTGTCAGTGAACTCAGTACTGTTACAGGGGTGTGAGTGGTGTACAAGGAAGTGCCCCGCTCTGAGCATGATGGATCTGCTGGGGTGTCCTGTGCAATGATATTTTAGCCTGACAATAAAAATTAAACATAAGACCAAAGGCAGAGGGAGTTTCTAATAGGTCTCTGAGCTGTTTTCTAAATCAGCATGTCCTAATGTCTGCTTCTTTAGCACATTTCCTCTTTGGGGCAGAGATGCCTCCATCCTGAGTTAGAAATGCACTTGCTAACTAAAAACAATGGCAAGGAAAAGCATCTTTATAAGAAATCCCATTGAGTTATTTACCCCTTCATTGGACTAATTCCCAAATGTGCTCAAATCTTCTCAGCACCAAATTCTTTAAATATTGGAACCTACGACAGAGGATGAGATTAACGGATGGCATCACCGACTCAATGGACATGGGTTTGGGTAGATTCTGGGAGCTGGTGATGGACAGGGAGGCTTGGAGTGCTGCGATTCATGGGGTCGCAGAGAGTCATATACGACTGAGCGACTGAACTGAACTGAACTGAACAATAACTGAACTGAACATACATATCCTGTATGTCAATGATACTTGAATTTTAAAAAAACAAAGGGAAATTGGAGGAGCTAAAAGTGAGGCTATCAAAAACTTCAGGTTTGGTTACAAGCAGAATACTAATTTTTTTGATAAATGAAATCTTTATGAGATCACAAGTTCTTAAATGTATGCTGCCAATAATTATATTTTGAATGGACATTTCAGTTTAAGTCAATAGATTACTTATCTGAAGCAACAAAATTCTAAAATGTAAAGAGTCTGGACATTGGAATTCTTTTCAACAAGACCTAATGATGTCTGTTTAAAGTATTTATAGAATTCTGATAATTACAGCTTGACAGCAGTTTTTATTGAGATTTTTTTTTTTAATTTCTTGGTTGTGCTGCAAAGCATGCAGGATCTCAGTTCCCTGACCAGGATTCCAACCTGCATCCCCTGCACTGGCAACATGGACTCAACCACTGGACCACCAGAGAAGTCCCAGCTGAGAGTTTTTTTATGGTAATCTCTTAAACAGTAACTATATATCATAAGCACATAGGAAATCCTTGAATATAAAGCATTACACTGTGCTCTAATTTGGAACACCTCAGAGGTTGTTAATTTCTTGGTAGGGTAGTTAATTTCCTGGTAGCAGCTTGGTAGAGTCAGCACGGCCATCACAGGTTTCATGGAGTTCTGGACCCGGGCAAATCTAAGACAACCACCTATACTTCACCATGTCTGCATGGCAACAAGGCTCTTCATTCCCCAAACAACTCTTCCACAAATGCCTAAACTTCCTCTCCTCATTGAGCTAAGCATCATTTCCCAGAAACTTTAGATCAGGTTATCTTTCAGGGAAGTGACTATAAAGCCAAACAGCATTACATATCCTTTGTAGGAACATGTCCATCTTTGGTAAGGATGGTTCAAGATTGTGTTCATAAAGAGTGAAAGGTTGGGGACTTTCCTGGTGTCCAGTGGTTAAGAATCCACCTGCCAACACAGGGGATGTGGGTTTGATCCTTGGTCCAGGGAGATTCCACACGCTGTAGGGCAGCTAAGGCTGTGCGCTGCAGCTACTAAAGTTCGTGCACCCTGAAGCCTGATCCCCACAGCGAGAGAAACCACTGCAAAGAGAAGCCCGTGCACTGCAATTAGAGAGCAGCCCCTGCTCATCGCAGCTAGAGAAAACCCATGTACACCAATGAAGACCCAGCACAGCCAAAAACAAACCAACAAATAAATAAATAACAATTTTTTTAAAAAAAAGATCAAAAGATTGAAAATATAGTCTTGGTCAGTCGGTAGTTTTCCCATAGTTAACCTTTTCTACTTTCTATCATTCAACTTTATGAATCTTTATCTATTGAGTACAAATCTGTGCAAGGCATTGTACTAGGCAGGTCAAAGGGAATCAAAGCCCAGGCTGGGCTTCAAGAAACCATTAATCTAGTCAAGAGGGTAAGAGAAGTACTTGGTGAACTACACCCAAGAGAGAGTAAAGATCAAGGCCATTTTTTGAAAGGCCCAATATCTAAGCAGGCCTTAAAGAACACACAAGTTATTTTAAAACTGTGCTTTTTTTCTGGTAACAAAGCATACATAGTAAGAATTAAAATATGTACATATACAGAGGAGGAAATGAAAGTCATTCACGGAAGAGAAAATATGTATTTGGTCTCACTATTAATCAGAGAAATGCAAACTAAAACAATAGTGTAGTATTTTTTTAATCCACCAGACTGCTTAGTATGAAGTAATGGAGAATTTAAGGGCAATGGATATTATCATCTACTGTTGGCAGGTGTTTAAGTTGGAGAGAAACTTACATATCTAGTATAACTGGACATGCCCACATGACCAGTGACTCCATTTCTGATGTCTGATTATTGAAACATTCACAAGTACGCAGAAGGAAGTGTGAATGAAGATGTTTACTGTGGAGCATTTGTGAGAATAAAAATTAGGAGCCATCCTAATTTTCCACCAACAGTGAGATGATTAAGTTAAGTGCTCAGAGGATGAAATTTTGTTAAAAGTTAATCAGATACGGAATGAAACTGGGTCATTTGCAGTGATGTGGATGAATCTAGAGTCTGTCACATGGAATGAAGTAAGTCAGAAAGAGAAAAACAGAAATCTAATATTAACACATATATATGAAATCTAGAAACATGGTACTGACGAACCTATTTGTAGGGCAGGAATAGAGATGCAAAGATAGAGAATGAACTGGTGGCAGAGTGGGGAAGGGGAGGGTGGGATAGACTGAGAGAGTAGCCCTGACATATACACTATCACGTATACAACAGACAGCTGGTGGGAAGCGGCTGTATAGCACAAGGATCTCAGCCTGGTGCCCCGTGATGACCTGCAGGGGTGGGATTGGGGTGGGAGGCTCGAGGGAGAGGGGATATATGCATCCTTATAGCTGTTTCTCATTGTTGTACAGTGGAAACTAGCATAACGTTGTAAAGCAATTATCCATCAGTTGTTGTCTTTTTTTAAGCTATGAAAAAAAATAAGTTAATCAGAATTTGAAAAGGTGAGAGCGTGTTGGTCACCAAATGCTTGGGGAAGAAGGTCAGGTGCACCCAGCACTTCAGGAGGGAATGTCAAAATGCTTACCAGCCTGTGAAGACTGACATAGTTCTGAACAGCAGAATTGTCACACTCAGAATGCCAGTGTCACCCCACAGGAAAACACGGACTGCTCATGTCCACACGTGGCAGAGCTGACAGATCCCAGCATGTTCTATCAGGCACAGTATGAAACCACCCAAAGAAAAATCTCTCTCATCTCCTCCAAATAACACAACACATACACATATAAAAGTGCATAAAAGCACAAAATAGGAAGCTGATAAAATATACTCCAAACTGATAAGAATGGTCCTTAATGGAAAGAGCCATGATTGAGAGTATTGTTAAGAGTCCCTGTTTGATTACATTTTCCTAATTTAGCTTTATTGCCTGGAAAATCCCATGGATGGAGAAGCCTGGTAGGCTACAGTCTATGGGGTCACAGAGTCGGACACGACTGGGGGATTGAACTGAACTGAATAAAAAAAATACATGCATATATTAATTGAGTAACTAAAATTTGAAAAAGAGAAAACAGTATTTCTACCTTAATCCAACTTCCAGGGCCCTGTTAATGCTTATTGTATTTAATTATTTTATTTTATTTACCTATTCAACTACTGTTTATTGAATTCTGGAAGTGATCTAGTACTGTGATGGAGAGGGGGAGAGAGAGACTTTTTCTCTATTTAAAGTCTGGTGGAATTTGGAGCGACAATTGTTCAGGGAACTCTCTGTGCAAATAGAATAGCAGGAGCAAAGGCCAGGAAGCAAGCAGAACCCAGGTATGTACCAGGTCAGAGCCCTGTGTAGTGGGGCGGGCATTATCCAGGTGAGTGCCCAAGGGCAGCAGCCAGGCGTGGTGAGATGAAGCTGGGGGGATATTGATGCTATCTTATACTTGGCTCTGGACGCTGACTGTTTCTTGGCTAATGTCTACAGAGCTTTTTATGGCTTAAAATGCATACACAACAGCTCATTACATAGAGTACTAACTGCCTGGGCCAAAACTCCTGTAACTGGGGCTGTGTTTAAAGTGTTTTCATTTTGTTATTCTGACTTTAGATGGAAGATTCAAATTTTAAGGGACTTGAAGCTTGTAAAATTTGGGAGTCTCTTTAAGAAAAATTAATATTAAATTATCAAAAGAGAAAAATTATTTAGAGTAAGAGATCATAATAGATTGCAAATTTTAAAAGCTGACATCAACAAAATGAAAAGGCAACCTGCTGAATGGGAGAAAATATTTGCAAATCACATATCCAATAAGGGGTTAACATTCAGACTAGATAAAGAACTCAATAGCAAAAAAAAAAAAAAAAAAAAACAAAAAAAAACCCAAAGCAATCCAATATTAAAATGGACTGAAGATCTGAATACACATTTTCCAAAAAGACAGATGGCCAACAGATATATGAAAAGATGCTCAACATCACTAATCATCAGGGAGATGCAAATCAAAACCACAATGAGATATCACCTCACACCTGTTAGAATGGATGTCATCAAACAGGCAAGAACTAACCAGTGTTGGTGAGGATGTGGAAAAAAAGGTTGGTGGGAATGTAAATTGATGCAACCACTATATAAAACAGATTGAAGTTTTCTCAAAAAATTAAAAATAGGACTGCTATATATGACCCAGCAATTCTACTCTTGGGTATTTATCTGAAGAAAATTAAAGCACTAATTAGAAAACATATATGTTAAAAAAAAATGTTCATTGCTTCATTATTTACAGTAGACAAGATGCAAAAATAACCTAAATGTCCATTGATGGATAAATGGATAAAGGAAATGTTATTAAGCCATAAAGAGTTAAATCCAGCCATTTTCAACGTGAGTGGACCTTGAGGGCCTTGTGCTAAACAAAATGTCAGACAGAAAAAAGACAAATACTATATGATATCACTTATTATGGGAAATCTAAACTACAAAACAACCAACCAAACAGAACAAAACAGATTCATAGATCCAGAAAACAAATGTATAGTTTCCAGAAAGGAAAGGATTGTGTGTGAATCAGGTGTAGGTGATTAAAGGGTACTAACCTCTGGTTATAAAATAAATAAGCCACAGGGATGTAATATACAGCATAAGGAATATGGGTGATCATATTGTAAGAACTTTGTAGGGGACAGATGGTTACCAGGCTTATTGTGGTGATCATTTCATAATGTACACAAATATCAAGTCCCTATGTAGTACTCCTGAAACTAACCTAACAGTGTATGTCAGCTATATGTGTGTGTGTGTTCAGCCGCTTAGCCATGTCCAACTCTTTGTGACCCCATGGACCATAGCCCGCCGAGCTCCTCTGTCCATGAAATCTTCCAGGCTCCTCTGTCCATGGGATCTTCCAGGCAACAACAGTGGAGAATAAAGGGTACCATTTCCCACTCCAGGGGATCTTCCTGACCCAGGGATTGAGCATTGGCAGACGGATTCTTTAGCATTGTGCCACCTATATTTCAATTAAAAAAGAATGGAATACACCAACATTTAACTATGAAAAATAAGAAAAAAATAAAATAGCAAAAAACAAACAAACAAAACACCAAGTTCACAGATATAGAGAACAGATTGGTGAATGCTGGAGATGCATGTTGAGGGGGTAGTAAAATGAATAAAGAATATCAAAAGGTACAAATTTCCTCTTGAAAGTTCTCATCACAAGAAAAATTGTTTTGTTACCTCTGTGGTGATGGATGTTAACTGAACTTATTTTGGTGGTCATTTTGCAATATACATAAATATCGAATCATTATGTTGTACCCCTGAAACAAATATAATCTTATATGTCAATTATGTCACAAATTAAAAAAATAAAAAGCTGACAAAGTGAGAAAACAACTTATATTCATTAAATACCTGTTTAACACACCCCCATACTTTTTTCTCTACACTTCTGGCCAAATCATCTCTAGTTAATTTTTCATGTAAAACAATGTTTTACTATAATTTTCTATAGAGAGAACAGAATAATTCAGTCTTTCACCTATAATTTTTTAAATTATTGATAGCAGAGAAAAGTTATTTTCAACTTCATAATGTGATGTTGATAATAAAGTTTTTAGGATTGTTGGAAAATTTGAGAACCTCTGTCAAATTTCTTCCATAAATGAGCTGTAAGAGTATGTAAGATTTTAATGCTTAGGGACTAATCTTAAATATTTTTCCAATTGATGCATTTATTTCAACTGCATCACTAGGGTCTGTACAAGACAGAGACCCTGAAGCTGAAGTTTCATTGGCTTCACAGCAAACTCACTTCTGGTGATTATAAAAGTCAAATCTGCTTTTTTTTTTTAGAGTAAACATTTAAAATGTTTGACTTAGTAAATAAAAGCTACATTTAATCCCTAATCGCCAACAGCTTGGTTTATATTTCTAATTTTTGTAAAATATGTGAGTAAAGTCTAAACCCTAATAAGATTCTTATCCAATCTTTGTTTACATATTGCTGGTAACAGGGAACCCACTACTTGTACAGGCAAACCTGTATATGCTTCTGTGATTTACGGCCAGAAAACCCTTGCCTACATCAGTTTACTGTTTCCCGCTGTACAGCTTTCAACAGATGGTTTCAAAGCTACTTCTCGGAGTTATATAGATGTCACTTGTACAAATCGTTAAATGTATTTAAAATGTTCTCGCTTTTGTTTTCATCATCTTCAACTTCTCCTTTTATGACAGACTTTCAGTCCCTTGATCACCCAGAGAACTTATCTCCTCTGAATACTTTCCAAATATTTAAAATCTATCTTCAAGGTAAGACTTGATGTGCAAAACCCAAAGCCCAGAGGATCTCCCTATTCCGGCTGTCAGGTACATTGCAAGGCAACCTGAGATTGCATTTGTTTCTTAGTAGTTGCATCACACTGCTGATTCACGCTGGACCTGCTGCTGATTAAAACCCCAAAGCAAGTCATGTTCCTCTGTGGCTCTCCCACATCTCTGCCAGCTGCATTAGATGACGTTTTTAGAATTAAGGGCAATAAAAGACCTTTTTACTCCTGGGAACTGCCAAGTGAAAAAGAATGCTAATAAGCAGTCAACCTGGCTCACAAACACCCGTGCAGTATCTGTGAAAATTTTGTGAAGCAATAACACGCCTTTATCTCCACTCACTTCCTCAGTGGTAAGTCCATCTGCCCCAGTGACTTCTGACACATTGGTTGTGACCCCATGCAAGTAGCAACCTCCATCTTTCTCATCTGTCAGGGTGACTAATAATAACACCTGGTAGGAAAACTCTCTTATTTTCATGCTGGAACATTGACTTCTATTAAAAACCTCTTATATGATTCTTTAACTTTTGCGGAAGAGAGCAAGATACAATCTCTGCAATTTATACAACATACATGGGGCTTCCTTGGTGGCTTAGTGATAAAGAATCCACCTGTCAATGCAGGAGGCACATGTTAGGTCCCTGGGTTCATAAGCTCCCCTGGAGAAGAAAATCGTAACCTACTCCAGTATTCTTGCCTAGGAAATCCCATGGACACAGGAGCCTGGAGGGCTACAGTCCATTGGGTTGCAAAAAGTCAGACACAATTGAGCTACTGAACAACAACAGTTATGAATATTCTAGACATTGTGTTGGTTGCTGGGAATACAACTCCTCTGCTGTTTGGGATAAGGTTCATTTTCCAGAAACTTAAAAAAAAAAAAGTTTTGTCTCATTGTCCCTGAAGAAGTGAAAAAGAGCCAGAAATTATTCTTTACAACAACACATTTGAAGCAATGTATTTTCTTTTTTCCCAAGGTCCCCACATTGTCATAAATGGCTCAAGGGTAAAAGAGTCAACAAAAGCTTATCAAACTTCCAAAGAATGTTTGTACTGGGCTTACTAGCTTGTCAAACCTGCAGCTAGCCTTGAAGGAAACTGTGGCGTTATCCCTTCCATGATACATTAACAAATTAGGAAACATCCACCCACTAAAGACTTTTCATAGCTGCCTCTCAGTGAGATACAGGAAATAAGCTCAACCACAGACAAAACAGATGAGCTCCATCCAGAAACCCCGTCCTCAGCTCTGCCCCTTCTTTCATTCCACGCCCTTTGTGCCAGAACCTTCTGGGAACCTGCCCCACCATACTGGAGTCTTCATGGTTTCTTATCCCTTTGAGTTTAATTGTCTTAATTATTTGTTGATACAATTATTTTTCATTCTTCTCTGTCCTTTGAAAGAGAAGCTTTCAAGCACTTTGAATTAACCAACAACATAAAATATATTTTGTATCTGTGTGTGTGTGTGTGTATACACAGTTACTTTATTAACATACATACAAAAAAATCCCCCAGAAATGTTATAGGAAACAATACTATCCTTTTAAATGCTATTTACTATTTTCTTTTCTTTTTTTAACAAATATTGATTGTGATCCACTAAATTAACTTTAAGGACATGCTTGGGTTGTACCTGATGTTTGAAAAACAATGTGAAGTCTTTTGTCATTCAGAACCCTGAGATTTAGTTAGGAATTCATGTTAGCACATTCACATTCCTAGACCCCTTGAATTATAATCTGTTTTCATCACGAGCTATACATGATTGGTATGAGTTTAGAGTTTGAGAAGCACAGATTGAAGGACTCTTGGTCATAAAAACTGTAATTCACTTCAACAATCTTGATGGTTTGAGTATACTGTATGTAGTATTAAAGAGGGAGACAGAGAGAGCAAAGAACATGCTAAGTGGCTTCACAGTACTTAGGAAGAAAAGAGAAGGGTCTGTGGCTAATTTAATTTTTAAAAATCCCCAAATAGCTGCTATCTTAGTGATATGGACAGTAAATGATATAGAAGGGGGAGCTCCTGAGGAAATGAGATGATCAAGGAAAGCTTCATGGAGGAGGAAGACCATGAGTTGGAACTTGAAGAATAGACACAGAGCTCATTAAGTGTAAGAGAAAAGAGCATTCCAACAGGGGCAGTAGCATAAGCAGAGGCACTGGGGTTGAAATATGCATGGGTCTACAGAAAACACAATGCTTACATAGAACAGAGGGTCTATATTGAGGGGAAATGCAAAATAACAAGGGAAGAATAAGTGGACACAGGAACCGGTCTTGCATGTTAAAACACGAGCCATACATCCGGTTTTGATTATATACATCTTGGGGAGAAAATTTCTTCCTAACTCACGTCTACAGATTATTCACATATTTAAATACCTACGTCCCCCCTTCCTGCCAAAAAGAAGTGACAAAGAAATAAGATTCTGTCCCTTCAGATTTATGAGGACCTATATTTTAACCCAAAACAATAACAGAAATTCCTGCTTGTATAAAAACAGCTTATAGGCTCTGGAGCTGAACAGCCAACAAAAGCACTCTTCTTTAGAGAATTTTCACTTCTTATTCATTTTCAAAATTATGCTCACTTTTTTTTGTGTGTTCATGACAAGAATTTTTTTTTAGACAAAAAGTAAGATGGCAAGCCTTCTTAATCAAAAACTTAAATATATTATATTTGAGAAGATTTAGAATGCAAAAGAAACAGTTCTGGAAATTATTCTCACTTTTGAATGGCACTGACATGCTTTCTGAACTCTCTAGACCAAACATCGCACATTCATAACATATGATGCACTCCCCTTTTCTTTCTTTTTTTTTTTAAATTTATTTGGCTGTGCAGGTCTTAGTTGAGGCCCTCAGGATCTTCAATCTTCATTGCAGCATCTGAAATCTTTAGTGAAGCACACAAACTCTTAGTTGTAGCGTGTGGGATCTAATTCCCTGACCAGGAATAGAGCCAGCCCCCTGCATTGGCAGCACGGAGTCTTAGCCACAGGACCACAGGGAAGTCTCTGCACTCTCCTTTTCTTATGTTCATGGATAACATAGCTCATTGATCTGTCTTCTTCCTTGCTAAGCTTATGCTTGGCCTCAGAATCCTTCTGAACACAGTGATGATAGAACAAAAAAATGAATCTACTAGGCAATCTCAATCTAAGCCATCTTAACTCAGGCTATTTCATCCTCAGTGCTTGAGTCACTGCATGGGATTGCTTCTGTATTCATTTTTCATAGGGTTAGTGTTAGATACTTTGATTTCCTGAAAAAATGAAGCACTTGGCCATTAGAAATCATGGGTTAAGGAAAAGGAAATGTCTGATCAGCTCAGAAGATGTCAGTAGTGAAACTGGTACCATAGTCAGGCTGTGGCATATTTTATGTGACAATGTGGTATTGTCCACATGAGCATGTTAAGTCCGCTGTGCACAGACATGCGCTCACCTTTTCATTGATCACAGCAAAGGATCCCATCCAAATAAAGAGAACCAAGCAGAGGCTTGGCAAAGAAGTTTGAAAGTTCTGTGTATCATAGTGTGATACAGGGGGCAGTTGTAGAAAGACTCACCACCGTCTTTCCAATCAGGAGTTTTCTGTGATGGAACCAGCTGGTCCGAGGCACTGTCCATGGCCATTCTAAATGCCCATATTTACAAATGATAGTAGCAGAGCTAAATGGGGCGGCCAGCTGCCCCAGGCTTGAGGAAGCATGCCTGAGTGATGACAGAGCCAGAGTAGGTGTCTGTCACACAACGCACTAAAGGTGGGGCCTCAGTGTTTTTTTGTGGAGTCAAGGCCCAGCTGAAAGGAAACAGACTGAAGGGGTGTGATAATTTTGTGGGAGTTGGGAACCAGGCTAAACCTGTTCTTGAAGGAGCCCGAGGAGTGATACAAGAAGTCCTGAGAGGTGGAAACACAGAAAGAGAGACAGAGACTCAGAAATCCAGAGACACAGAGGGACACAAAGGGTCAGAGACACATAAGCCAAGAACTGTAGAAAGAGAGATACAGGACCTGGAGGCCAAGAAAGGCACATTAGAGGCTCACACAGGTAGCCAGAAACACGTAGGGACTAACAGAGACCCACCCGGAGTGATCCGGACACAGGAGTGATCCAGGACACAGGAGTAGAGAACCCCAAGTGCCAGAAGGACGCAGACCCACAGAGGCTGACGTGGGTCAGTGGACCCAGGAAGGTCAGAGGCGTGTGAGACCCTAGGGCAGAGCCACCAGCAGTGGGGAGGGTGGGGGATGAGGGCAAAGTGCATCTCACCCCAGCGGAGATCCTGCCCATTCCCCAGGTCCGCCTGCAGTGTGCACAAATGGCTGTAAAACCGAAAGAGCATCGTTGTTCTCCCCGTGGCTGGGGATCAGGGAATGTGTGATTTGGACCGGGAACCAAATTTCAGAGACTGACTAGAAAAACTATTTCACGGATAAGAGCTTGAGGGGGACTTCAATGACTGGGCAGACCTCCCAAACCAGAGGCTCTCCCAAGAAGGCTCATATCTGAGTGGAAGCAAGCTTGACTCTGCACTTAGTCTGGTTACCCTTAACAACCTAAACATCATGAAATGCTGCTTCAGGGTGGGTAATTGTCCTCACACTGTAGTTGCCATTGACAAACTACCATTGTGGGCTGAGACAGGAGACAGAGACGGCCACTTTCAGGAAGCTATATCTATAGGGAAAAAGTCCCAAACTTTGGGGGAATGTAAAAAAGAAAGATCCTTGTTTCATTATCTCCTGTCTATTTCATTGTTTAGATGATGCCTCCAACTGAGGTCAATTTTTCCCAGCGAATAAATCATTTGTTAAGGGCACTGAGTGAGTCTGAGGGTAATACATACAAGCACATCACCAGTGTTGGTGTGGAAAACTGAAGTCAGGGACCTTGACTTCTTGTCTTGGTTTTGACCCAACTTGAGACAATTCAGATATTTAGGTATCTGCTCTTTGTCAAGTGCTGGGCTTGGATGGAATAGACAAAGATGCGTAACCTACAGCCCTGCCCCTAGGGTGCTCATTGTCAAAAAGAGTACAGCGTTCAGCCTGGAGCAGCTGTCCAAACCTCTTAGGGCCTTAGGACTGACATCTGGAAAAGGTTCTAAGACTATGTGGAGAATCAATCCAAAACATAGACCAAACTGGTGGTGAGTCAGAATCCTATGAGCAGTAAAATGAGACCCAGGCAACTTTAGATTTTTCTAATGACAGAGCAAACAATGGATGAATTATAAGACATTCATGACATTAAGATTGTCAAATAAGACATAAATAAGAATAAGACTGTCAAAAAATTTTTGATGTCATTTTGAAAAACTATACAAAAGCAGAACTCATTCTTATTTGGATATGAATCCCTTATGTTTTTAACTCAGTGGAATTACTGACTTCCCACCCCTGTTCCTTCCTTACTATTCCCAGGTCCTCACTCTAGTTTCTTATTCACAGATCTATAAACTCCCTCACTCATTAGCTTTCTTGGCTCTGAACTCAATGTTACACATCATGCTCAACTCCCAGGTTAATCTATCCCAAAACAAAGCATGGTGGCCACACAATTCAATGTTCCTGTAAATGTTCAATATTTCCCTACTGTCAAATGAAGTTTGACGGAAGTCCAAACTCCTAATCTATTTAAGGCTTTCTGGAATTTGGACCAGTCTAAATATTCAGATTTTAAAATAGAGAAACAGGCTGCCTGAGGAAAGACCAGACCCAGAATCCACTTTGAGAAAGAACAAGTAGATGAAGAAGATATATCGTAGCAGAGAGCCAGGGCAAAATTATATACCTAGTATGACCACAATTCCATCTGTGTGTGTTTACAGAAAACGGCTTTTAAAAGACTGGAGAGGAGTTGAATAATATGTCATTTTGGGAGTCATTTTGGGTGCTTTTCTTTGTTCCCCAAATTTTCAATAATTAATGTACTTATTATTATTTTAAACTGTGATGAAAAATATCAGATATATAAGAAAGTAGAAAAATAGTGTAAATAATACCCACATATTTAAATAATATCCATATTTTAGGTAAAATAATTTTTAACTTTTTGCCATATTTTCTTCCTATGTTTTTGGGTGAACATTTGAAAGTAAATTACAGAAATCACAGCACTTTAATCTGAAGTAATTCGGCATGTGCCTCCAAAAAGTAACCTTGTCTGACATAGCTATATTTTTCTTAAAACAAATTGAACTCTTGCCTTTATGCTTTTTAAACTTTAAGGATTTTTAAACAAAGCAGTTCTAACAAAGACAATGGGAGCAGACCCTAGTGGGCAGGGAGTTGGGAGGACAGGACCGCAAAGAGCCTAGAGGTGAGGAAGCGACAGCTAAGACTGAGAGACCCGGCCGCGGTGGGTTCAGATACGGGCCCGCATCAGGGAGCAGGGGCCAGGCTGTGTGGGCTCAGATCAGGACTTTATCCTGGCTGATGGGATAGTTGTGGGGAGGGAGTTGGTGGGAACAAGAAACTAACCCAGGTTTGAAAAAAAATAAAATAAAAAGGGTAAGATTATGACACCAGAAACCAGAGAACAGCCAGGTTAAGTGTTCTCACAGAAAGTAGCTGAAGGTGGAGTCTCTCAGAGGAGGAGGCCAGAGTCAGGCTGAACGCTGAGGAATGACTGGGTTCCAGGGGCTGGGAGGGTCTGAGTCCGTGTGGAAGGTTTTCATTTTCTGAATTATTCACATGTTTTTCCACTTCTACTGTGTTATTCATGACATTTTCTCTTTAGAAATTGTCTGTCTGCCTTCAACTGACAGAAATCTTATGGATCTCCTTCCTTCAGGCCATCTGCTGCGTGCCTTAAGTAGACACAGTGATAACCCCCGGCCTGCTACCCTGCCGTCTAACTCCACCCACACCAGCACTCCCTGTCCTCTGCGCTGCAAACTCCTCCAGGGAATAGCCACTTTTCACTGCCAGCATCTCCCACACTGCCTTGCATAATGTCATCATTCAACAGACGGATCTATGAAGAAATAGAAGGGAGAATGAGTGAAACAAAGTGACCCCACTCAGTGTGGAGAACCTGTGTGGCCAGACTTCCACATGTAAGTAGGAGGAAGTCACCGTTACCCATAGAGGAACAGAAACACAACAACCGAAGAGGAAATTTGATTGCTTTAAGCAGAGATCGAACTGTGCACTACAAGTTACATACTCTTGCTCAGCCACAAGAGAATCACCCTCATTTTTAGAATCCAAGATTATAGAATTGTGCCAGAAGAAGAAGCTTCATTGCTCTACTTGGTAGCAAGTAAACAGGTTCCTTTAAAGTTTTGACTCTACCATATTTTTCTTAGCCTACTCAATTTGTCTAGCCTAGATGAACGGAATCTACCCTCAATTTTTAAAAGTTCTGATGAATTAAGGTATTAATCTGGCTTTGTGTGCATATTTATTATATGAAGAATGTGAAAGAATAATGTCTTTAGTAAAAAACAAAAATGTTTTGGTGGTAGTCATCACAGAACTTTTTTTTTCTCTCACTTCTCACTAGCACTAATAGGGCAGGTACAAGAAGAGAGAAGTTTGACAGAAATTAGGAAGTGATATTAGTGGAAAAAAATGTGTGCTCTGGAGCCAAATTCCTGGATTCGAAGTTTTGTGAGCTTGTAAACTTGGGCATGTGATATTAATAAAAGCTCAGTCCTTCATTTCTCCGTTTGCAAACAAGAATGACATGAGTGGTAGTATCTATCTCACAGTGATGTGTGAATTTAATAAGTCACACACACAAAGGGCTTAAAATAATGCCTGGTATATGGTGAGCATCCAGCAATGACTAATTGCCATTCTTAGAACATTTAGCTTCTTTCATCTCGTGAAGGACTAGCAGCTTTGGAGCAAGTTCCTAAGTAATGTCAGGGCACCAACCATGAGGTCTGTGACCTAGAGACAGTTCACTTGACTGACTTGAATTCACCTCCTGCATTTATGAAATGAACACAACCACGGTGTGCTGATGGTGGTATTGTGAAGGTCAAATGATGTGAATGGCCTGGGGTTGGCACATGACTCTTAGAACAGGAGAGCAACCTGGTTCCATGGGATAAGCATGGACTGGGGGCCCAGATTCTCTAGGACGCCAGGCAGCCTGATTGCTCTGCTGATGAGTCTCCTTGGATGTAGAGCTGGAACATCAGTATCATTCAAAGACCAGAGCGAGTGTATGCAAAATACCTGCCTTGCCGTAAGAACTTGCTTTAGTTGTTATTACTCATTCCCTAAGTCAGCAAGTCATCATCCGAGGGCCAATTCCTGCCAAGGTACAAGATTTTGTTTCAACTGTGAGCCAAGTGGAGTTTTATGCTTAAACAGTTAAGGGGTAAAAAAAGAATATTTTGTGACTCATGAAAATTATATGAAATTCAAATTTTAGGGTAGGTCCTTAAATAGCATTGTGTTTGCACACCAGCACAGTCATTTGTTTTTGTGTTATCTATGGCTGTTTTTACCCCACAGGGGCAGATGTGAATAGCCGAAGCATAAGTCATAAAACCTGCAAAGTCTAAAATATTTATAACCTTGTTTTTGATGTTTACTGACCCTTCATCTGGTCTAACCTTCTCTTAGAGGTGAGAAGTGAGAGACTTTTTAATGAATTTATTTTAATATCCAGAGCTTAGAATCTACTTTCTTGACATTGACCAACACAGCCAAACACAGATACTTTCTTATCAGATTTGAGAATTAGGAAAGTATATATAAAAAAAGAATATTTTTTAAAGGAATATTTACTACATTTCTCACTTGATGGAATATGTATGACTAGATAATGTGAATAATTTTTTCTTTTCTTTTTACATTTTGGCCCCACAACATGTGGGATTTTAGTTCTGCAACCAGGGATTGAACCCACGTCCTTTGTAATCTCTGGACCACCAGGGAAGTCCCCATGAATATTTAGTTTTAAAATATCCTAAAATATTTTTATTTCATTGTATCCCTTTTGTGTCTGTAGTTATACCATTTGCAAGGGTGCATCCTTAAACAAACTACACACCTACGCCATTCCTACATTGTTTTGTAGGAATTTTGTTATAATAAAAGAATTGCAGGAATTTTAAATGGTTAAAATAAAAGTGAAACTGTTAATCGCTTTGTTTGTCTGACTCATTTCCACCCCATGGACTGTAGTCCACCAGGCTCCTCCTCTGTCCTTGGAATTCTCCAGGCAAGAATATTGGAGTAGGCTGCCATTCCCTTCTCCAGGGCATCTTCCCGGCCCAGGGATCGATCCTGGGTTTCAGGCATTGAAGGCAGATTCTTTACCGTCTGAGCCACCAGGGAAGCCCTTAAATGGGGAAGATCCCCTGGAGAAGGGAATACTCACTCTTGTATTCTTGCCTGGAAAATTCCACAGACAGAGGCGCCTGGCGGGCCTACAGTCCATGGTGTCCCAAAGAGTTGGACAACACAAAACTGATTAGCAATTCTAGCCTAGTTTGGTCCTTAGGTGGTACCTCAAATAGTCATTATTCGTTTCCTTTCCCCATCACTTAATTTTGAAAGCCTCACACAGCCTGCCCTCTGCTCCCTGTCCGCCTTCCCCTTCACGCAGACTCTCCTCCAGGGCCCTTGCCCCTCCCTTCCCACCTCCCCCCACCCCCTTTCAGCTGGTGTGTAAGTGAAGTGAGCAACCTTTGCAGCTTGTGTTATTTCCCCTTTGCTTCTGGCCGTGTGAACATGTTTAGGATGAAAAAAAAAAATGCTTTTAGGCTGACACTCGACAAATGAGACGCAGAACTGCATCCAAGTTGCTTGATTTAGGTACTTTAGAGAGAATAAACATGTCTTGTGTGCAAGTCGTGTGTGTCCTAGAAAGGCAGGGGATGGAGCTGCTGCAGTTCAAGGTTTAATTTGCAGAGCTGACAGATTCCAGAGCCCGGAGGAAAATAGGGAGAGAAGAACAAAGGTGCATGACATCTCTTCCATTTAACCATTACCTTATCTGTTTGTCTATATCAAAAATACAAACATTAAGAATCTACCTAACTACTCAAATAATCCTTTTAAAAATAACTTTTAAATGATGGCAATAAAATCACCCCTTTTTTAATCTATTAAGTGCATTAAATTATTTTGTTTTTAGGGAGCATTTGAAAAACTGAATTAATTAGAAGTTTAAGGGTAGCTTGATTCCCAGGTGGCACAGTAGTAAAGAATCTGCATGCCAATGTAGGTGATGCAAGAGATACAGGTTAGATCAATCCTTGAGTCAGGAAGATCCCTTAGAGTAACATATGGCAACCCCTCCGGTATTCTTGCCTGGAAAATTCCAAGGACAGAAGAGTCTGGTGGGCTACAGTCCATGGAGTTGCAAAGAGTCAGACATCACTGAGCCTCCACATTCCACTTGAGGGGTAGATTCTACCTAACCATTAGCTTATAAGTTCAAAGAAGAAGTTTCATTTTATTCAGAATTCCGTCAGAGACAAGTTATTTTCAAGTTTTCTCAGATCCTATGACCTACGAGAAGTGTATCAGGATTGTCCTAGAGGGACAAGAGCTCAAGTCCATTATTAAATTCTCAGGGATTTTGTAAGCTTGTTGTTAAACCATCAGCCGCTTAAAAATGCCCGTGATCAGAGTATTTATACCTGGGAAACAGGACCATCCATCAGCCAGGTTATATATTAACCCAACACTGAGTATTAAAAAAAAATGCTCTTGTGGTTTCTTATCAGGATGATGAAAATGTTATAAAATTGGTTTATGGTGATGGTTGTAGCACTCTTTAAAGCCACTAGAAATTATTGAACTGTACACTAGTAATGAGTGAACTCTATGATCTGTTAAATAGACCTGTAAAAAACTGGTAAACAAAATGCTCCCAAACCCACAGATGAAAGGTCAGTATCTATTTATTCATGGCTTTAAGATTCCTAATGTACATACTCAACAAATGAAAAACAAGGGCACATTGACTCAGTGCTTCTGACGGATTTCTGTTCCATGCAGTGATTCTCAACTTCAGTCTCCCTCTGGAATCACTTGGAAACTTTACAAAGAAAATGCTCACCTCCCAAGACACTGATGTCATTTGTCTGATGGGTGGCCTGGGCAGGGAATTTTTTTAAACTCCTTAGGTTATTCTAGTTCATGGCCAAGGTTAAGAAACGCAACTGTAGAGCGATTTCCCGAGACAACTGTAGCTGGCCTGTTACAGAAACCTTCCTCCAATGTTTAAGACATTTCCAGGCCTCCTGAAATAGAGAGGTCTGGACATAAAAGCACCTTTTGGGGGTAATTGTGGGTTGTAGTGGATGTCCATCTCCACACGTAGAGGAAAGACACCTGTTTTCTTGTGGGTTTTACCTGCAGTCATTTCCTGCTATGGGCACTAAGGTGGGGAGAAGAGACAGCATTAGCTCATCTTTGTCATTGGAGTGAGTGTCAAGGGTACTCAATCACAGAGCCTAGGTTCAAGGATTGTTGAATTATGGGAGCAGAGAGGAGTATTTCCTTTGTCTCTTCTCCTTTGGGTCTTCCTACCAGTCGTGGGCTGGGAATCTAGATAACCCATCACATAAAGAATGATAGTTTAATAAGTTAATAAAGATCTAAGTGAGAGCTCAGCTTCCAGCTTTCGTGCCTCGGCTTTGTGATGACTGTTTTGGATGCTCAGGGGGCATTTTACCTCTGCTGTTTGGGGATTTGGTCCAGGAGGCTAGAAGTGTCCTGGAGCTCTGACTCCACTCCACTTTACTGAAAAGTCTAGCTGTTATGTCTGATCTACCTTATGAAGGTAGATTTCCATTCTGAGACCTCAATTTAAAATCTATTAATAAAGACAGGATTTGTTGAGAACTCTTCTAGAAATACAACTCCAAAAGATACAATCTCTGCAGTCTTCATGGAGAGAGAGTTCATCCCTACTTTAGTTTTTCTCTGATTAAGAACATAAACCTGGCAGATTGGAAACCTGACTCGTAATTGATGGGTGACCACTGGAACTTATCTGCCTTTGTAAGATGGAGACGAGTGAAGGCCTTCTGTTCTTGGGTGTTTGTGAAGATCAGAGCTGTTTAGTAGGACAGCACGTTCAGGGCTTGCCTCTCTGGAATCACAGGTGTCAAAACCAGCCTTGCCAGTCTATTCCTGGTGCATCCCGGGAAAGGAGCAGTTTCTCTAGGAAATCCCCCACCCTTCTCTTGTGCAATACTAGCTTCTTTTATTTTATTTTATCTTTTTTCTAGCTTCTTTTATTAAGTATCCTGAAGAACTGTCTCATCTGGTCCCTTTCTAAAGATGGGGCTGTGATGACTTCACCTACTTAAATGTACAGCCTATTTGGAGCAGAAAGCTTATCCCTTTCCTGACTTGTTAGTATTTGAAAGGCTCAAAGTTGCCCTTCCAGACATGCATGCATACAAGAGGTCACAAGTGCAGTGTCGGGAGAAAGAAACAGATATGGGACACGGCTGCACACACTTCCTCATTCTTTCTCTTTTGAAAAAGTCCCTGTCCCTTACAGCAGGGTCTAGGCTTTCTGTTTATTTCACAGCTTGGATCTCAGAACTGTTTAACAGCACATTTATTTATAAACCAGATCAATAACAACAAGGAAACCCAGCAACATCAGTGACCACACCCCAGTTCTGTCCGTAATCTCAAAGAATGTCCAATATTTTATTTTTGTCCCATTTTCTCCACCTACTTATTTTTAGATCTGCAAAGATGATAACATGCTTTCACAGTGGAATTGGTCCCACATAGAGATGAGTATCTACTGTCCTTTAAGTAAAAAGGATAGAAGATTGGGGAGGCAGAGAGAGACAGTACTAAGGATAATCACTCATCAAGTTGAGCATTCGGGTAGGAGCAGTGAGTTAAGGGTCACCCAAGAAGCACTTGAAGATGGGGACCTGCCCTCTTACCCCAAGTCCTGGAGCAGCTCCGCTTCTCCATACGACCTGCTCCACAGATCTGAAGGATCCTGGGTGCTCATCTTCCCTTCTGGAGATTCTGCTCTGCCCATTCACGCCCCTCACGTCCACGAAGCCCCTGCCAAGGTGCTCTGGGTAAGAGGCAGAGAGGGATGGCTCTGCTGTTCCTCACAGTCTCCCCTCCTTGGTGAGACCCAAGTCGGCTGTAGCTGCAAGTCTCCAACCAGCAAGGAAGTGAAACTTGGTTACTCCTCCCAC
Source organism: Muntiacus reevesi (assembly GCF_963930625.1). Taxonomy (NCBI): domain Eukaryota; kingdom Metazoa; phylum Chordata; class Mammalia; order Artiodactyla; family Cervidae; genus Muntiacus; species Muntiacus reevesi. The sequence continues at coordinate 23,983,225 of NC_089264.1, forward strand.
TGACACTCACCACCCCAGCCCTGAGGCACTGGCAGGACTGTTGTGTCAGTCAGGAAACATGCAAAGTTAGGTAGCCACCCCGAGGACACCCACACTGCCTCACAAAGCATGCAGTTTCTGTCAAAGGAAATAAAGATGAAAGTACTCCAACTGAGATTGACGAGTAACTCCGACTCTCCTCGGGAGGCCAAAGCATCGTTTTTCTTAATGCTGTTTGCCTCTGGTTTGTAGAGGATGCATTCCATCACCCCTGCCTTCTGTCTCACACACAAGGAGCATGGAGGCAGCTTCTAGATCAGAAACATCTGTCAAGGGGTTAAAGGAATCAGACTCAAGCCACTAGCCTCTGTCCTGAAGTCTGATTTTTATCACTTTCTCAATATTTCTGCTTCCATCATTCAGGCTTTCCAACATACACTTGATGTTCAGGTTGAGCGTGATTCAGATAATTATTGTTCCTCCATGGAAGAAGGATTAGGTGAGAACAAAGTAGAGAAGCTGCAGGGGCCAGCCAGGTGCCCATCTAAGAGGGCAGGTTAGAGCTCCCAGAATCTCTGAGTTCCGATTCCTTCCCTGGGTGACTCACATCTTGTATTGCTCTGTGTCCAGTCTCACGGGCAGAGAATGACAGCTGCCTGAAAGTTCTAAAGGGAAAGTGACATCACTCTGAATTCTGGGGAAGTGGACGAAGTACTGTAATAAGGGAACAAAGAACATATGTTGCTCCCCGCATACTCTCTATAGGAACCTGCAGGAAAGAGTCTCTCTCTCTTTCTCTCCCTTCCTCTTGTGACCCCGGACTCAATCAGGGTTCGTCAGGGTGCTCTATAAATCACTCCTCCCAGTGCTGTCTGAAGACCAGCAGCATCACCAGAAGCTTGTTAGAATGTAGCATCTGGGTTCATCCCAGCGCTTCTGAACCTGTTTCGACATTTGAACAATATCCCTAAGCTGATGCTGGAGTGCCTTAAAGTTTGAGGAGACTGCTTTATAGGAAACCAAGATAGCAAGAAGGGCTTCCCGGTGGCTCCGTTGGTAAAGAACCTGCCTGCAGGGGCTTTCCTGGTGGCTCAGTGGCAAAGAATCCATTTGCCAATGTAGGAGACGCAGGTTCAATCCCTGATCCAGGAAAATCCCACATGCTGCAGAACAACTAAGCCCGTACACCGCAACTACTGAAGCCCTAGCATCCTACGGCCCGCGCTGCTCATCAAGAGAAGCCACTGCAGCGAGAAGCCAGTGCACCACACCCAGAGTAGCCCCCACTCACTACAGCTAGAGAAAGCCCATGCAGCAACGAAGATCCTGCACAGCCATAAATAAATTAAATTATTAAAAAAAAAAATCTGCCTGCAATGCAGGAGACCCAGGTTCCATCCCTGGATTGAAAAGATCCCCTGGAGAAGGGCATGACAGCCCACTCCAGTATTCTTTCCTGGAAAACTCCATGGACAGAGGAGCCTGAAAGGCTACAGTCCATGAGTCGTAAAGAGTCAGACACAACTGAGGGAATAAACCACCACCACCAGCAAGAAGAGGTCAGTCTGTACCTGACATTATTCTAGCTTTCCCCCCAGGCCTTCCCTCTGGCCTCTGCTCATCCCTGTTGTCTGAGATCTTGACTTACCCTGCCTGCCGTGGAGGGATTCCTGAGTGTCTAGAGATAGCCTGGGGTAGACCAAGCTCTGATAACACATCTATACTTAAAATTCCTTTAGCTACAGTTTGTTCAGAGAGAAGCACAATGTGCACTCGGAACAGAGGCCAGGCCTGGCCAGGGAGGCGCTGGATGTGAACACTGCAGAGATGGGGGACAGTCGGGCAGAGTTCCTGTTCCCTTTCTACTGCCCTTTGTTCAGGGTTTTAGAATCTATTCTGACCCCATTTTAGCAAATTCTGGTTTTCCTTTCACTTAATCTTTTTTTTTTTTTTTTAATTTTTAGGAAAGTAGCAACATTCACTAAGATGACTGTCTTCCCCTTTTCACTCTCCCTTCCCCGCTCCCTTTCTGATCTTACTGTCCCATCCATTGCTCTTGCCTTTGATGTCATACTTTTTTTGGTCACGTATCCCATGTTCTCCAGGACCCCTCTCATCCTTACCGTCCCCATGCTCCACTGAGTTGGCATTAAGCATTGTAGGGAGACCAGTTCCCCCAGCATCACTAGATGGTTTCAACAAAATGCTGAACAGTCATAAAATATTTGTAATTTTTTATATTAAATTAGTCACATGCCATATATATAGGCTTACATATATTTGTATATTTATATATATATTAATAATATATAATATATATTTGGGCTTCCCTGGTAGCTCAGTGGTAAAGAATCAGCCTGCCAATGCAGGAGACATGGGCTCACTCCCTGGGTTGGGAAGATCTCCTGGAGAAGAAAATGGCAACCCACTCCCGCATTCTTGCCTGGGAAATCCCATGGAAAGAGGAGCCTGACGGGCTACAGTCCATAGGGTCACAAAAGAGTTAGATACGATTTAGCAACTAAATAATAGCAACAACACGCATCTATATTTATTAAAGAAACTGCAATTTTTGCTTTCAAACACCTTCCAAACAGGCACAAAGAATATTTTTTATTTTTTATTTTTTTTCCATTTATTTTTATTCAAACAGGCACAAAGAATACTTTTTAAAAGCACATAGCTCACTTCATATTTATTTCATTATTCTCTTTTCATGATGCTGGTCCATAGAAGTGAATTCTTTCCACACTGTATTGGACATAGAAATGGGCACAAAAGTCTTGAGCTGTTTTGACAATTTTGGAACATCTTATGGAAAGTTATTTTCTTTATCAACCTTCATTGGGATGACTATCACATTCAAATCATCAATATTCTCATTAAGAGGATTCAGGGAGAGTTAGTTTGTCCAGATCTGAATTCATTTATTAGAAAAATAGCTTTCTAACAGTTGGGACTATTCTTAAGAAGTTTTTTAAAAGAAACGACTCCATGTGGTTGAAGAAACTTTTAAATCTTCCCTCGTCTATTTTTCTCTACGGAAAGCTCAGATGTCACAATGCTACTTTGCACCTGGTTACTGGCAACAGCACCCCTACCCATGCTCTTCAGAGTGCAAGGGGAATGGTCCTTTGGTTCCTTTGGCTGATTAACTGTTACATAAGCATGATCTCTTCGTCTCCATCATTTATGTTGGTGGGAAATAAATAACACATTCTGGAAAAGGAGACAATATATGGGATTACCATGGACTGAGGTTACCATAGCTTGGGCTTGAGGAACCCTAACTCTATTTCTTGCTGGCTATTCTTCCCACTCATGAAAAAGAAGAAATTATCATTTCATATAAAATTGGAAGAGAGGAGCAGTAGAGGAAGAAAGAACTAACCATTGGTTTTTCGGCTGCAGGCCAGCTTTCCAACAGGGAAGTCTTCTCACTCTAACTGTGGCAAACTCAGCGCTGCCATATTGCTTTTAAAACTATGTCAGTTGGAGTTTTATTTCAAGCCACCATCTCTGTGTCCTCTGCCACAATTGTGTGATCACTAAATACAATATCAAAGGTCATGTGAACTAACTGGGACCTTTTCATTTTCTTCTCTTATCTAGATAAGCAGTACTAGATTCTTTGTTGGATAAAGCTGTCTGTAAGTGGCTGTAACTTGGGCTTCCCTGCTGGCTTAGCACCACCTCAATGCATGAGGCATAGGAGACGTGGGTTCGATCCCTGGCTCAGGAAGATTCCCTGGAGGAGGGCATAGCAACCTCATTCAGTAGTCTTGCCTGGAGAATCCCCATGGACATAGGAGCCTGTCAGGCTATAGTCCATGGGGTCACAAAGAGTCAGATACAACTGACACGACTGAACACACACATGTGGCCATAACTCACCAACATCAAGGTATAAAATTCACTCTATCCCTTCTTTCTCAGGAGAGCAGGAAGCTGGAAACAAATAAAAAGTGCTTTCTCTTGAAAGGGAAGGGAAGAATATAAACACGTTGGATTTTACTTTCTTATTGTACTCCTAGAGAAAACATGTTTTCCTGGGTAACTTAACATTCTGAAAAAATAAGATCAGCAAACCCACAGTGTGGGCTCCAAGTTGCTTAGGAAATATTACATAGGGATAAATTTTAGTTGTTGAGAGTTACAAAGCAGACAAGTGAAGATGTCAGCTAGGCATGTGGTGACACTGCATGACTTTCAAGGGGCGGTCATCAGAAGCCTTGCAGCTTCAGCCTGGTCTCTCGAACACCCATTCTCCAGACATCCTTCCCAGAGTGTTCCCTTGTGGAACCCAGCAGTAACACTGGGAGAAACCTGAGTCAGGAAGCCCAAATGCTTCTTGACTGTGGTCTGTTTACAGTCCCAGGACACCCAGCTCAAGCTATCTCAGTCCCAGTTCCAAACAGTACTGAAGAACCTCCAGATGACCCCAGCCTCCATCCAACTGTCAGTCCCAGGGATCTGTGTCTCACTAACTGAGTCCCAGACGCTGAAGAGCAGAGATAAACCCTCCCCTCTACTCCTTGTTTGAATTTCGGATCTAAGGAACACACACACATGATAAGAAGGCTGCTGTTTTAAGCCCCCGAGTTTGGGGCGGTGTGTTACCCAGGGATCAATAACTGAAACACTTGTTTACCCTCTGGGTCACTGCCCAGAATGTGATCTCTGTCTTCACACGCATGTGAGCTATACATATATGATGGTTAATTTCATGTGTCAGCATGACTGGGCAGCAAGTTGCTCAGATTTGGTCAAATATTATTCTGAGTGTTTTAGTGAGTGCATTTTTTTTTTAGTGAGATTAGCATTTAAATTGGTGGATTTTGAGTAAAGTAAAATGCTTTTTTGAATTTGGCAGGCCTCATCTAATCAGTTGAAGGTCTGCACAGAACAAAAGCAAGACAATTCTCCAGCAGATTGCCCTCAGACTTCATCATAACAGCCTTCTCCCTGATTCCACAGCAGACAAACTTCAAACTCAAATTGGAACATCAATTTTCCTGAGTCTCCAGCCTGCCAGCTCATCCTACAGACATTTGATTTTCCAGCCTCCAATATCAGGTGAGCCAACTACTTAAAATAAATCCCTTTATAAATACAGATAGGTAAAAAATATATATATAGATAGGTAGATAGATAAATAGATACAGATATAGATAAATATATAGATATATACACACATATGCTATTGACTCTGTTTCTCTAGAGAATCCTAATACAGTGTCCATAGGCCTTAAAACTATGGTTCTTAACAGGGGCAATTTTGCCATCCAGTTTGGCAGCATCTAAAGATGGTTTGGTTTCACAACTTGGGGAACTCCTGGCATCTAGTGAGCATCAGTGCATAAGATGCGCCCCCCCCCCCCACACACATAACACACAACAAAGTATTGTCTCACCAAAACATCAAAAGGATCCATCTCATTTTTTTTCTCACACCAAAAGTATCCTATAAACAAGGAAACTACAGATCTACTGAAGGTAGTTATGCAAAGTCACTTACCTAACAAGAGAGCTGAAATGCAGCCAAAAGCCAGCCCTTCTCACCTGCTTCTGTCCACTTTACTAATTGCCTCCAAAGAGCCAGACTGGCTTAGCCAAAAGTAGTGTTCTGGGGAGCAGGTGGAGTCCTGTGCTACATAGAGCAACCTTAAGGAGGACGAGGGCTATAAAGGGCTTTGGCAAAACCCTTACACCAAGAGTAGAGCAGGAGACTTGGTTTTGCAGGTGTAAGCTGATGTTTCTGGAAAGATAAATAACTGTGGAGGATGTGAAGGATAAAGGCTAAGGCCCCGCCTCTTCTAGGAAGAGCCTGAGAAAGTGACTAGAGGTGAGTAGATGTCAGGGAGCACTAACCCGGGATACTACAGTCACTCTTCCTTCGTGTCTACAATGTGTTCTGTGCCCAAGCCCATTCATGGCGTTTCATTCATTCATTCATTCATTCACGGCTATAGGAAGCCAGTGTTCAATGTCAGTGAGGTCTGGTATAAACGATCATTTTTATGCACTGTTCTGGGTATGAAAACTGGCCATTTAGTAGTTTATTTTTAATTTCCAAGCTCAGCTGGTAAAGTATCTGCCTGCAACACAGGAGACCCTGGTTCAATTCCTAGGTTGGGAAGATCCCCTGGAGAAGGGATAGGTTACCCACTCCAGTATTCTTGGCTTCCCTGGTGGCTCAGACAATAAAGAATCCACCTGCAATGCAGGAGACCTGGGTTCCATCCCTGGGTTGGGAAGATCTCCAGGAGAAGTGCATGGCAACCCACTCCAGTGTTCTTGCCTGGAGAATTCCATGAACAGAGGAGCCTGGCGGGCTACAGTCTGTGTGTGCGTGCTTAGCCGCTCAATCATGTCCGACTCTTTGTGACCCCAGGGACTGTATGTTATTACCACATAGACCAAAATAGACAAATACAATAATAATATAGTAATCTTCATCTTATAAGATGGACAGGCTGGAAAGAGCCTAAATGCCTACTATTAACAGAATAGTTAAGAAACGTATGGCCCAGCCATAGAGTGGATTTTTATATAGTCTTTAAAAATACAGTTTTCCAGGGAGTCTTTAGAATAGATATACAAATAATACTAATCATTTAAAGAAAAACTTGATAGAAGGAAATGTAGGAAAATTTTCCAAAAGGTAGGCTGGAAACAGCTATGAATATGTGAAATTGTACATGATTTCTTAAGTCGTTCTTAATATTGTTTGTATATCTTCTAAGATATAAAATACCCCTTTAATAATTAGGAGATCGGAAGTTGAAAACCCGTTTTTAAAAAATTAGAAAGAAGTGTGCTCTGAATCGGACTTTCCTGGTCGCTCAGTGGTAAAGAGTCCTCCTGCCAAGCAGGAGACAGAGGTTCCACCCCTGGGTCAGGAAGATTCCCTGGAAAAGGAAGTAGCAACCCACTCCAATATTCTTTCCTGGAGAATTCCATGGACAGAGTCATCTGGTGGGCTACACTCCATGGGGTCGCAAGTAGTCAGATGATTTAGTGACTGAGCAGGCAAGCATATGCTCTTCAGTTCAGTTCAGTTCAGCCGCTCAGCCATGTCCGACTCTTTGCAACCCCATGGACTGCAGCACGCCAGGCTTCCCTGTCCATCACCAATTCCTGAAGCTTGCTCAAACTTCTGTCCATCAAGTCAGTGATGCCATCCAATCATCTCATCCTCTGTCGTCCCCTTCTCCTCCTGTCTTCAATCTTTCCCAGCATCAGGGTCTTTTCTAAGGAGTCAGTTCTAATCACATCAAGTGGCCAAAGTATAGGAGTTTCAGCTTCAGCAACCGTTCTTCCAATGAATATTCAGGACTGATTTCCTTTATGATGGACTGGTTGGATCTCCTTGCATTTCAAGGAACTCTCAAGAGTCTTCTCCAACACCACAGTTCAAAGAAAGCATCAATTCTTTGGCGCTCAGCTTTCTTTATAGTCCAACTCTCACATCCATACATGACTACTGGAAAAACCATAGCCTTGACTAGATGGACCTTTGTTGGCAAAGTAATGTTTCTGCTTTTTAATATGCTGTCTAGGTTGGTCATAGCTTTTCTTCCAAGGAGCAAGTGTGTTTTAATGTCATGGTTGCAGTCACCATCTGCAGTGATTTTGGAGCCCCCAAAATAAATTCTCTCACTCGGGTTTATTATCACTGTTTCTCAATTCTTATCCTAGGGGCTAGATCGCTCTCACTCTCTCCTTCACTCTGACTTTGTAGCTACTGATAAAACGATTCTTAATGTTTGGAGGAAATCGCTTTTAAGATTCCTTTGAACTTTGAGATTTTGTGACTTTCCCACAGTCCCACAGAGTTGCTGAAGCTCTCCTGCCCACGCACAGTACATATCATGCTTTGCATTGAAGTCGGGGACCATTGCATTGAACCAAGCACTGCTTATCACAGGGATCAACATACCTTCAGATGGAGCGGTGTTTGTAATAATTTGAAGAAAGCACATGTCCATGTGGTTTAAGAATAGGGCTTTGTTTTGCGTGTCTCCTGATTTCCTAGAACTGCAGTATGATCTTTTTCACAAGTGATACAGGCAGATTAAATGATATTAAGCTTTCTTCAGCAATGCCTTTACTTCAGCATTCACTGTACCTTATTAAAGTCTCAAAAATAAGCAAGCTTCTGCATTTGAGGGTTAATGTGATGGTGCTGTTTGCTTGTGAAGGGTGGCGCCATCTGTACAGAAAGGCCATGCTTAATTGTCTTTCCATTGATTGCTGAATAGTGAAAGCATGACTGAAATGAAACCTTGAGCACACCGGCTTTTGTTTTTCAGTTTGCAAAATTAGCTGCTAACTCAACAAAATGAAACCATGTCAAGTTACACTCCTTCAGATCTTGAGGGCCTTATATTAACCCTTTTTGTCTTCTTGGTCTGAGTTTACTAGAAGAGATTGCTATATGAACCAATAGGTGCAAACAGCAAAGAGGAAAAATTGTCGAACCAGCTGGCCAGCTGAGATATTTCTGAGATATTCTCATTTCTCTGGAGGTTCCAGGATAGAACTAGGTTATGAAAATGGGTCAGCCTTGAAATCACCCATAATAAGATGGGGGTGGAGCATGCCGAGGCGAGGGAATGGAGCAGATCAGCTAAAATTTCAAAACGTTTGGTCCCACTTAGGGAGGAAATGAATCAACAGGAGAGGTCTTAGAAATTTCATGGAGAGCATCTTAAGAGAGACTCTATTTCAACTCCCTGTTTAACAGGCTGGGCAAGTGGGTTGGCACATCATAAAGTTCTTGCCTGAGATCCAGCAGTTGGACCTGAGCAGTCTTGCCTCAGTCCAGCCTGAAGTCAGTGGTAGAGCTGAGTGGATCTGACTTAGCTCATAGTTCTCTCCTTACCCATTCCAGTCATACAAAAGTCAGCAAACTTCAGGGCTTTTTTTTTAAGTCACAAAGTGTCTTCATGGCTAGAATTAAATTCATAGGGATTTATATTTTATAAAGGTATATATTATACACACACACACGTATATATATGATATATATTATTTGTCCATTTGGAGCCTGTATGAAATAAGATAAACTCCCTAAGAATGAAAATCAAGGTTTACATGTCCTTATATAACCCCCTTTAAAACAATATCAATAAAGACGTATTTCTTAAAATAGAAGCTGTAAGAGCTGACATGGTAGAAAGTTTAACTTTACTGTAGTCACCTGATGCTTTTAGCTTGCAGATCAGCCCCGCAGTCAGGAAGCTTTCAGCACCCTGCTCCTCGCCGTCCGCTTGGCAGGACGCCTGTGATGAGGATATTCTGCCACTAGGTGGCAGTCACACCGCACTGGTTAAGGGAAAGAAAGCGAAGTCGCGAAGTCGTGTCCGACACTTTGCGACCCCATGGGCTGCAGCCTATCCGGCTCCTCCGTCCATGGGATTTTCCAGCGAGAGTACTGGAGTGGGTTGCCATTTCCTCTCCCAGGAGATCTTCCCGATCCAGGGATCAAACCCGGGCTTCCCGCATTGCAGGCAGACGCTTTACCATCTGAGCTACCAAGGAAGCTCTATCTAGTTAAGGGGCTCTGCTACTTTATCCAGAGTGGAGATTAGCTCCGTTGCTTCCCCTCATCTATAAAAGCAGGTATAAAGAACGTAGAAAAAGCAGGTATAGCTCTTTATTAAAGAGCCGAATTTAAGGACTACTACCCTACACCTCATTTGTAGAAGATATATTCAAAACCGTTAAATGATTCAAGCATCATTCACTGTCTGTCTCATCAAGCTTTAAATGGCCTAATTCTTAATTCTGTTCTCCTTCCTTTTAAAGCTTTCTGACCTTTACCAAAAGGATTTGAATAAGTAAAAAGTGATTTGAATCTAAAATTTCAGTTTTTATCTCAAAATGATTTTTGTCCCTGTGATTACAAAATATTTTAAGAACTTATTTCTCCGCCTCATTTAGTAAATAAAAGCATTTTATTTTTCATTTCAAAGCATTTCATTTTTCATTTAAAATAAAGCATGTAGGTGACAAACTGCTAAAGCAGAAATCTTTTTTTTTTAACTACATGTTAACTGTGAAACTACTAGAGCAGACTCCTTTCACTGAATGAAATTTCACTTAGTAAATATAAATCTTCAAAACATTTCCTTTCTTCACTAAGTGAAATCTCATTTCACTTCCAGTCACCATCAGTAACTGAGAACAGTGACAACACCTTTAAGGTTCTTAGTCTCACAATTAGAGCAATTTGAGGGCAGCCCCCCCACCCACCGCCTTGACAGAGAACATGATTTGGCCACAGCAATAATTCTGAACTAGATTGCGTGTCACTGCTCCTTCCTGGCCTACAAGTTAATCATATAAATATGGAGTTTTGGGTGTTTTAAAAATTCTAATGATAACAAAGAGAAGTTTCCTTTAAAATGTAATTGTGTTTTGTGTTATTTTGGTTTTTTAGTCTATATTAAGGGGACTGTTATGAAGTTGAATTTTTTCTAGAAAGTTAAGTGGAGAGAGGAAGCAGGAGGAAGGGTGGAATTATGAGGAATGAGAGGGTTTTAGGGGGAAAAAATGAAGGGATCAGGGAAACTAAAGAAGAGGGGCCCTGGCTAAGCTGATGATATAAAATTTAGTCGTTCAGTCGCGTCCAACTCTTTGTGACCCTGTGGACTGTATCTGCCAGGCTCCTCTGTCCATGGGATTCTCCAGGCAAGAATACAGGAATGGGTTGCCATTCCCTTCTTCAGGGGATCTTCTCCACCCCGGGATTGAACCTGTGTCTCTTGCATCAGCCCACCAATTCTCTACCAGTGAGCCACCAGGGAAACCCCAAATAAAATACCAGAAGCAAAAGGGAGGACCCTGAAGGGAATTTAAGGAACCGGAGGTCATGTAGAAGGAAAACTGAGTGGCTCCCTCCAGAAGACCCTGGAGGGTGGAGAGCTTGTGCTCGTACATTGGATAACCAAGACCAAGCGCTAGAGCGGGGCTTCTCCAGGGTGTCCACAGCCCCAGAACCCCAGCCACACCCAGGGCCCAGGACCGGCATCCTTGACTGTCACCCCTGGTGATTCATACGCCCTCCAAATGTTGAGGACACTTGGAGATGATGGACAGGCCTGCAGACCAAGAGTGATATGGCAAGAGATTTGGGGACTTGTGGGTAAAAGATGCATGCCATAAGCCTGAGCCAAAGAAGCTGGCCATGGTGTGACCTAACCTCCTGTCTGCGTTTACATGGGTCAACACTCTGCACCAAGGAAGGCTCAGTCATTCCCTGGAAATATCTGTTTGTGTTGGCTGGCAGGGAGCTAGGGATGAGGAGAAAGGAGAACTTCCAGAGACAGAAAAGGCCAGCCCTGTTTTCTTGGCGGCAGCTAACATGAACCCAAGGTTTCTTGTGCCCGCATCTCTCAGCACAGCTGAATCCTGCAGGTGTCAGGATGGGTTGCCTCCCCATAGAGATCTTCCCCATGTGCTCCAAGCCTTCCTGTGGGTCAGGAGTTACTCAGTGTCACTGATAATTCTGGGACCCTGAAGACCCATGAAAAGGAATTTGAACTTTATCTGGACTTAGGGTTCAGACACACACATGCCTGACAGGGGCAGAAACTGAATTTCAGGGGGTGAGAAAGGGGGTCCTCAAGGGCAGATGCAGGCAGGTAGCAGTGGTGTTTCCTGGCCTCAACTCAACCTCACCTCTCTCACTCTCCTGCACCTTTGTGTCCTGGAAGGAAAGGGCCCAGGATACTCAGCGTGTAACTGTTTCCTAGGTGATCCAAGTCTATCTGGGGGACACTCATTCCTTTAAAAAAGTAATTGTTCCAGGCTTTCCCATTCCATTGTTGTTGTTCAGTTGCGAAGTCGTGTCCAACTCTTTGCGATCCCATGGACTGCAGCATGCCAGGCTTCCCTGTCCATCACCATCTCCCGGAGTTTGCCCAAGTTCATGTCCACTGATGCCATCCAACCATCTCATCCTCTGTCATCCCCTTCTCATCCTGCCTTCAGTCTTTCCCAGCATCAGGGTCTTTTCCAATGAGTCAGCTCCTTGTATCAGGTAGCCAAAGTGTTGGGGCTTCAGCTTCAGGATCAGTCCTTCCAGTGAATATTCAGGGTTGATTTCTTTCAGGATTGACTGGTTTGATCTCCTTGTAGTCCAAGGGACTCTCAAGAGTCTTCTCCAACACCACAGTTTGAAAGCACCAGTTTTTCAGTGCTCCCATGCCCTATTCAGTGACAAATCCAGTGATATCCCCAAGATTTCCATGAATTTGGAGCACTGACACTTTCATAGTTAACTGTTCTCTTCCATTTTTGGCTTCCGCTGAAATGTTCATGTCTTCTGCCTTCTCAGGTCAGTGACACCTTCTCTCAACACCACTCTCACCCCCCTGCCCCTGACCTCTGGCTATACCCACCCCACCACCCCACCACCCCTGACCACTGTCTATACATGGTCCTTCAAACCTCAGCTCTCCTGACAAAGAGCTGGAGACAGAAGACTTTACCAAAGATTTGCTTGGAGAAATGGAGGAAGACTCATACTATAGCCTGGCTCAGGAAAAAACCTTCATGCTGAACTCTAGTCTATGCTGAATGTCTTCTTCAGCACCACTCCAGAGCATCACCTGGGGCTGAGCTGAGCCAGATTCTCCACCATCTTGCATGAGGCTCCTTCCTTCTCCCACCCTTCTCAGTCCCTGGCCTCCTCTCCAGAAAAGAGGTGGCCACTTGGAGGAAGATGTTCTTAACCTGAAAAAGAGGTGAGTATCTGAGACCACAAAGCAGATGGCAAGGCACTCCAGGTGATAGCAGGACAGAGCGCAGCCGCTCTGGGCTCAGAGCTCCGGAACACATCCGCTTTCTCTGAGGGTGGTTGGAGACATGTCTGCAGCAGCATTAAAGCTTCAGGGATCGGACACAGAGGGTGCCCAAAAGCCAAGCAGCAGCTGGAGCATCAGGTAGAGTGTCTGTGAGGGAACCCCTTTCCTTTCCAGGACCCTCAAGACAGACACGAGAATGAAGAGTGACTGGGACTCCGACAATGGCGGGTGGAGGATGTGAATCCAGCAGGCCCGGGGACAAACTGGCAAAGAGTTTTGCCTAGGGCGGCCAAGCTGATGGACCATGGAGACATTCAAGTAAATCTATCAGGGTTTACTTGTGTCTTCATATCTACCAGGATATCTACCAGGCACGGGGACAAACTGGGAAAGAGTTTTGCCTAGGATGGCCAAGCCGACAGACCATGGAGACATTCAGGTAAATCTCCCAGGGAATAGAATGAGGTCCCCTTTCTTGTGTCCTCATATCCCCTTTCAACCTCCAGAAACAGTCCGTTGCCTTTCTGACTTGCAAACCTAGAATAAGTAAGTCTACAATAAGGTGTGAGTCAGTGCTTCTTAAACTTTAATATGCAGATTTGTTATCTGTGGATCTTGTTAAAATACAGACTGTAATTCCGAATCATCAATATTTCATTTTTCATCAGCCTCCCATGAGATGCTGATGTTGCCAGCACACAGCCAGAGTTTGAAGTGAAGATACAAGCAATCTGGTGTTCTCCTCACCTCCCCACAAGCCCCTACATTTGCAAACAACAACCAAACTATACACTCAGAGAAATAGACAATTCTTATCCCAAAGGGCTGTGTGTTCTTGGTGAATTGTAAAGCAGGGGTGGTGGGAGTTGAACAGTGGGAGTAACTGTCCTGAGACTCCTTCACGGATGTCCTTGATGAGAAAGTCTATTTTAACTTCATTGATCTGGCCCAGGAAAAACACATTCATAAATTCCCTTCTCCAAAGCTTTTCCTTCTAAGGGGGCTTCTAAGACCCTGCAGTCTCCGATGACAGTCCCCTGATCAGTCGGGTCAGGCTCAGACTTTAAAGTGCGAAGCACACAGTGTGACTTTAGCAGGGGTGTTTAGATTCTACACTTAACCTTTTATTATGGAATGAAAGGCTTGGACCATTTTCAGAGAACGAGGTAGGGGAATTATTTCAGGGGACTCTTTGGTGCCCCTAAATCAGCTGGGAGAGGCAGCCAGCTTTCCCCAAATCAATGGTCCTGCCATCTCCTTCCTTGCACCGGTCTCCTTCCAAGCACCCAGGACAACACAGCAATGTATCCTAGTAAACTTTTGCCCCCAGGGTTGTTGGTTGGGGCGCTAACTGTGGCAGCTGCGTCCAGCCCCAAAGTGACATGTCTGTTTAATCCCTGCCGGTGTGTCTGGCCACCCGTCCAACTCTTCTATAGCCCTGTGCAGAGCAACTCCCCAGAGAGTTATAATTAGAATTTTTAAAAGCACATAAACAAAATTCAAGCCAAAGATGTCTACCCATCCCACCCCCCTAGCTTCAGAAAAGCTCAAAGTCTCAGAGTAAAAGCTTTTTTAAAAAAACAAAAAGAATTTATAGGAAGCAAACAGAAAGGAGTTGACTTGGATGGAAATAACAGTCAAAGAGAAAAGGGGCCAACTCGTGGGGGAAAAAGGCTATTTGTTTATTGCGGATTATGTTTAAAAGCAGGAGTGTGGGAGGCGAGAGCGGCTTTGATGAACTGGGAGACTCGGCTTGTAGGTTGTGCCTCTGGAGAAATCCCTCAGCAAAAAATGGTCCCACTGAGTCCAGTGTTGATCGACCAAGAGTTCACAGAAAACTGGGGAGTCGGTAGGCTGGGGAAGCAGAGAACATGGGTTCTGCTTTGGGGAAAGCGGAACATGCATGTGAAAATATGCAGGGCCTCCAGTGGCAAACATACCACAAGGAGCCAGTTCGGTACAGCTGGGCCCCGCCCCCCTTACCTTCCAGCAAGGAAGGAAATTCATATTAGTTGGGAGTCAAAAAAAAAAGAGAGGACATTTGAAATACCAATGCAGAAGAGTATCTCTTCCCTGTGTCTCTGGTAGTCATAAAGTAAGTTATTCTCTGGGTGTTACCCCATGGAGCCACTGGGGTAAAACTAAGGCTGTCCCCCATACACATGCCAGTACCAGACCATGTTTTACCAAAGGGTTTTCATTGCACTAAAAGCAACTGCGATGACCTAAATTGTTCAAGGTGATTATTTAGATGCTAAGCAAGGACTGCTGAAGGCAGACTGGTGGCATGACGAGCCAGACCCTTTGAAAATCACCCTGCTGACCTCACGGCCTCTGTTTGCAGGCTGGTGTTATTATTTCCAAGTAGAAACGAATAATCTGAGGCTTGCATCTGGAAACGGCAGTGCGCATGAAACCCTGGTTCCAACTCTAGGTTTCTCTGGCTCCAAAGCCTTCTTCATCCCCACCCTGTTCCGTCACCCTGCTGTACCCAAGGAGGTTGGAGCTCCCCAGGGAGTGGAGAAGGCATCTTGCTGGCCCAGCGGTGGGCTCACTTGGCCCGGCGTGGGGCGCACACCCCAGAATGCGCACAGACAACTCCACGGGTCAGGCGGACTGACCCTCAGAGCCCTGGCAGCAGTGAGGAATCACAGGTCGACAGAAAGTAAAGGACGTAGTTGTCTGCTAAGACATTTTTAAAAAAGAAGAAAAAATTCAACTTTCAACATCACTCCCCAGCAACTCATGGCATGTACCTCCCCCAATTTCCCAAGAATAACCCACCTCTTCTTCCTCCTCCTCACCACTACCTCTTTTCATGCTGACTTTTCTAATGATAATACAATCAACCCTTGGAGTTAGACTCATTGAAGGTTTATTTTTAGGAGAGCTTTAAAAGAACTATGCAGCCCACCTGTGGCAATTAAGGATCCTAGAATGCTCCTATGAGTCTGGCAGCCCCAGCACTGGCTGTCCTCCAGTTCAGGTCGCTATATTTAGCCTGACTCAAAGTTCTCCCCTGCCACGGAGCCTGAGGCTACATTTTCACTTCCAGAGTTTGCCTTTGGGGTGACCTATTTCTTTGGGGGCCCTCCTGTCCTCTGAACCTGGCTCTGCCACTGCTCTGTGAGGGATTTTCAGACTGCAAGTCATTCAATCCTGGGGACTCAGCCTGGCCATCTATAGAGTAGAGTGATTCATGGACCCCTGCCATGAAAAATAGTGAATTCCTGGCAAGTGACTCTGGAAGCCTGGAGTATTACATGTCAGGAGCATCTTCCAGCAGGGAAGATGGGAAATAACATGTGCAGATGCTAAGTTTCCACCAAGCATAGGACCTGGTGGGGCTGGCAGATTTAGACAAGGTTCCACAAGGTTCCACATGAGAGGCCACAGCTGGGAATGAGCCAGGAGGAGGCCTGGGGCAGAGAGGACTGGATCTGAGAGGGTATCCAAGGCTCTGAGAACCGGCCTGCACCTTCCATTCCTAATATCACACTGCCACTGCACCATGGGAATTTGCGTCATGGCTAGCTATAATCACCCAAATTCGTTAGTGACAAGATGGCATTGTTACAAAGAATATTATCATTTGTTTTCCCTTGCTAGGGAAGTTTGTATCTCGAGAGTGTTTGGTTTTAGGGCCAAATAAGGGACAAAACTCACTCTTGTTAAAAAACATCTTCTTAATTTTATATATATATATATGTCTCTTTCTTTTGTAAGAGAAACAGTCACAAAGAAAAAACCCCATGTCAGCTTTTTGGAAACTACCTAAAAATCAAAAAGAGGCATAGTGAATTTCCTAAGCACATTTTCCCTTTCAGATGACGTTTTCATCTTCCTCAAACTGTAAGGTAATGATACAGGACAGGAATCAAGAATTCTTGTGGGGCAAAGATAGTTTCCCATATGACTAATTTATACAACTTTTCTTCTGTAAGTTGAGGTAAACCTCAAGCACACGCACACATGCATATATACATACACTCACAATTACTTTGAAATCCAAGGCTATGAATACTTCTTTGCAGACAACAACAATCATAAATGTCAATTGCACCAACACACTGCTAAATTATAACTATGAGTGAACGTATCAAAATGCTTGTGTCTAGGTACCAAATTTGCTTAATGATTTTGCTTTTGTCATTCAGGAATGTGTTTTCCAAACCTGTTTTACAGAAGTGTTTTGGAAGAAATGAAAGCAATTGTTATTATTGAAGCTAAGATAATTATCTAGATGCAGGGCAAGATAATTTCAAGGTATTGATTCTAGTAATCTGAATCTTTCCAAAGTTTTCAATCGATAAAAACTTCAATAATTGCTCTGAAAGTACTGGGGCACATTAGCGTTACCCTCAGAGCAATCTGAAACTCGTCTACATGAATTCTATCAAACTGCTTTACTTCCCGCTGCTCCTGAATAAGCTCTTTGGTCAAAGGGTCGCTTCTCCTTCTGTTCCTGAGGCAAAGCCTGCAGGCTACTCAGAACACAGGTGTGTTTCTGGGGGACCACATCTCTGGAGCTCCCCAAGAACAGAATTCTGCTCCTCAGGATCTTTGGGAAAAAGGAAGTTCTAGGATTTGATTCAGGAAAGGCATAACCCATGATAACTGGCTAAAGACAATTGCTTATGTAGATAAGGGTCTTAATAGATGGAATTAAAATAAATGAACCTCATCCTGTGCCTTCAGGCCAAAGGCCTGGTCTCCCCTCTTCAAAGACAAATGATTATGACCTTCGTAGCTCTGTTAACAAGATTTCCCATAATGTTTGCTTCTACACTCTGCTGAAGTTTTCCAGAAGAGATTTGACCTCAGAGTATTTTCTTTCTTCTTGCTTTTAGTTTGGGAGATTCACCAGAAATGAAACTTACATTTATCAATATAAACATATTTATAAATATATTTAGACTTCTTATACAGTTGACTTTCCAAGCAAATAAATGAATGAAAAAACAAAACATCACTCTAAATGTTCTGAAAATTTCTGAAATAGCAGTCATCACCTCGATCAGGTCCTTATACTACGCCATCTTGAAACTGAACTCCCCAGGCAATTTGATCTCTGGTTCCTCTGCCTTTTCTAAATCCAGCTTGTATATCTGGAAGTTCTTGGTTCATGTACTGTTGAAACCTAGCATGGAGAATTTTGAGCATTACTTTGCTAGCATGTGAAATGAGTTCAATTGTGTGATGGTATTGCCCTTCTTTGGGACTGGAATGAAAACTGACCTTTCCCAGTCCTGTGGCCACTGCTGAGTTTTCCAAATTTGCCAGCATATTGAGTGCCTGGAGTGCCACAGCCCATGGGGTCACAAAGAGTTGGACACGACTGAGCAACTGAACAACCGTAATGACTCTATCCATTGCTGTGAGGGAATAAGTGAGCCTTTCTAATCCGCGCTGGATGGTCACCACCCTGATGGCCACCTGGCAGCTGAAGGCCCAGTGTGTCCGTCAATGTCTTCTTTCACGACCTGGTTCTTGAGATTTTCCTCCTCCTCATTTACAACTATTTTATCCTCCCAGTTCCTGGATTTGAAGTCAGTTCCTTGGCCAGCCTTCATCTTCTCATCGCTAGTTTGGTCTGGGAAACTCTAGAATGTCTGTAAGTTTGTTTCTTTGCTTGCAACTAGGTTGAGGTCCCAGCTATAGAGATGCTCATGGAAAGTGTGGTGGAGGATGGCATTCAGACATCAACTCCGGGTGGACTCAGAGCCTTGTTCTGTTCCTCTCTGGACCTTGGCCTACACTGCGAAACAGCCTTTCTTGTAGGCCTTCTCACTCTTTCTGGACCAGGTCAGGCCTCCACCATCTCACTCTAGGAATAAGGTGATTCCTGGTCCTAACTGGCCTTTTTTGTCTCCAGTCCATCATTACTGCTCCCTGTAGCACATATAAGGTAGGTCTATTGAGTGGGGCCCTTAAATAAGACGGATAAATAGCGGGAGGGTGGGGAGTTTTTCTCAAATCTGCTCTTTCTCAATTATCTTCAGTTCAAAACAATCCATATGCCAAAGTGACCTATTTTGGGATAGCCTATGCTGCTATCTTTTATACACTAATATTTACGCAATCAGCTTGCTATATTCTCCTCCTCAAAACTTTCAGTAACTCTTTATTGTTTGTATATATTTAAAAAAAAAACCCTATATCCTTAGCCTGGCATTCAAGTTCCCCATCATCTAGCTTCAGCCCACTTTTAAAAACATATTTAAAAAAAAAAACACATTTTACATTATAGCCCTTCTAACCACATTGGGTTACTGATCTTTTCAAATACACCATGTGTTTGCATATTTCTGTACCTTTGTCTACACACTTCTGTTATGGTAGAATGTTTCTCTTCCCAATCAGAATATTGTCTGTTTTGACAAATACAAGTCAAAAGATACGTATGAGGTGACAGTCTAGAAAATTTCCCTCAAAATTAGCCATGCCATTCCCTGTCTCCTCTTGGCATATTCTGTGTCAAAAGCTGAATGGAAGTTGAATGCCAGGCTAAGGAGATAGAATTTTTTTCCTATATACAAACAATAAAGGTTTATGCAAAGTTTTGAGACTTACTCTCTCCTATAGAGCTACCAAAGTTCTTACACTGTGTGAAGATATAAGTCTCCTCAGTCACCTTTTTGCACTCAGCTTTCCTCTCAAACATTGGGCAGGGAGCCTTGCACAGAGTAAATGCTCAGTAAACATGTTTGGACAAATTGAAAAAGTAATAATGCAGAAGTAAGTTACACCTTTGCCTGACTTCGAGTTCCATGGGAGCTCAGAGAGACCCAGCATTGTTCCAGAAGTCACTGAACCCAGGACAGATAGTCTGGAGTCACTTTCTCCAGGCCCTACACTCAACGGTGGCATAGTATTATAACTCTGCGTCCCTTTGGGGACAGAGCGTCAGGGTTAAATGTAGCCATAGACTGTGGCAGTTCATTAAGTAGAGGTGTCCTCAGAAGCCATCTGCAGAGAAGATGATCTTGGGCCTGCCGCATGCTCTCTAATCCCTGGGGCTGAAGAGGAGGGTTGTGCCATTTTAAAACAGTTTGCCTAGCAGAAGCTTTGTTTAGACACCTGCTCCTCCTCAGTAACCAAAGGTAACTGATATCTGGGTGCTTGTACGTGCCCAGACAGGCTTCCAGTTCCAAAGAGTCAACTAAAATTATCCTTCTTGGGGGATCTATTTGAACCTGACATTTGCTCATTTATTTTCTTCAAAATCTAATGGAAAAGTCAAGAGACTACTCATAGCTATTCTGGGGATAGACATCAAATGTCTTCTCTCACTTGACACACGTGGGCTTAAGTCTTCGTGTGTCTTCAGAAACTCATGGGGCAGGCACTCAGACATCTTGGAGGAAGGGAGGAAAGGACTGAAGGCTGGAGATTTTTTCTTCTCCATTGAGATTTCCAGGAAAGATGTCCATGCTTTGCCTGTGCTGTTTTGCTTGACTATAATGCCCTCCTGAAACCATTTACTTCAGATTGACACTTGAAACCACTTGTAGGACTCAAATCTAATCAAAACCCAGTTTGGGACTTGAATCCACAAGGCCAAGACTTAAACTTGGTCAAAACTGTGCTTGGGATTTGAACCCACATAGCAGGGACTCACCTGCAGTGCAGGAGACCTGGTTCGATCCCTGGGTTGGGAAGATCCCCTGGAGAAGGAAATCGCAACCCACTCCAGTATCATTGCCTGGAAAATCTCATGGACAGAGGAGCCTGGTGGACTACAGTCCATGGGGTCGCAAAGAGTCGGGCACGACTGAGCGACTAACACTTACTTACACTAGCAGGGACTCAAACCCAGCCAAACCCATGCTCTTCCAACTGAGATCACAGACCTGGTTTCAGGACCTAATGAAGCTCTGGTTCTTAATGTCTCATCGCAGAAAGAATTCAGAGAGAGATAGTGATAGATAAGAAGTGAATTTATTCAGAGAGAAATACACTTCACAGACAAGTATGGGCCATCACAGAGAGTGGAGTGTGGCCTCAAAATGTGGAGTGGTTAGCTTTTATGGGCTGGGTAATTTCAAAAGGCTAACGAGTGGGAGGATTATTCCAACCATTTTGGGGAAGAGGCGGAGATTTCCAGGAACCATCCACCGTGTAGTTTTTGGTCTTTGATGGTTGGCCTTGGAACTGTCATGGCACCTCTGACTGTGTCATTTAGCTTGCTAAAGTGTTACAGTAAGCGTATACTGAGAATCAAGAACTAGCCAAAGTGGACTTATCTGCAACCTTGGACCCATTTGATTCTAATCAGTTTATGTTGTGTTCTCAGGCTATGTCATTCTTTTCAAAGGTTGTGCCCTGCCCCCTTCCCTCCTGGTTCACTCTTGCCTACCTCATCAACCCTGGCACTCCTAAATTCAATCTAAAATGCTGCCTCTTTCCCTGAGGCCTACCCTGATTGTGCAGACCCCACTTCTGTCTTTTCCCTGAACTGCTCTTGCACTTCTCATCAGTACCATCCAATTTGCATTTTTGGCCTCTCACTGTTTTAAAGATGTTAGTTCATTTGATCTTCCCTGCCAGAAAGCAAGCATTTTTAAGGCTGAGATTATGCATCTCTTCTGCCTCCCACCATGGTCTCACTTGGCAAATACTTGTCAGAAGCCATTGAAATCAAGTGAAATTAAATCAGAAGCTTCAATGGCTAGAACAGTCTCTTGATAACTCTGCTTCCTAAAATTCCTTTAGAAACTGAAAAGAAAGCTGAAGTGTTGCTTAAAAACATATTTACTTAAAGACCAAAAATATTTCAACAATGACTCTTATACCAATGACAGCTTAAATAATTTGTAGGCCGTTCCTTACCCAACGTGAGTAACAGTCATAGACCCTCGATGGGGGAGACTTTAGGGAAGATACAGTTTTTAATTTTGTGAGTCACATGATGGAGAGAAAACTAGCCATCAGAGAAGTCCTTCAAAAAGGGCAGAATGAGGACTTCCCCTGTGGTGCAGCAGGTAGCAATTCACCTGCCAACGCAGGGGACACAGGTTTGATCCCTGGTCTGGGAAGATTCCACATGCTGTGGAGCAACTAATCCTGCGCCATAACTAATGAGCTTAGGTGCTAGAGCCCACGAGCCACAGCTAGTGAACCCACGTGCTGCTGCTACTGAACTCTGTATACCTAGAGCCCATCCTCCACAAGAGAAGACTGCTCACCACAACAAAGAGAAGCCCCTGCTCACTACAACCAGAGAAAGCCTGTGCAAGCAAGAAGACCCATGCAACCAAAAATAAATAAAGTTTTTTTTTTTTTTTTTTTTTTTTAACTAAGGGCAGGATGAGCTCCAGGGGCTTCTAGGATATACTGAAGATGTTGAATGCTTAAAATCAATCTGAAACTTTTCCAGGCCTTTATATATATATATATATATATATATATATATATATACACACACAGCCTGTATATATATATATATATATACAGCCTTTCTAACTTTCATCAAGTTTAGAATGTGGTTCAACCTTCAGAGATTAAGAAATCTCTTACTATTTATCCTTAGCAGCTTATTAAAGTATAATGGTTTTAGTATTGTTCAGAATTTCTTTTCATGTAGAAAGCATGACTCTATTACTAGGGAAGTAAACATTGTACATTGGGCACAGCAAGGCAGTGAGAACTTTGATTACTAGTTCCATTGAGATAAAACCAAAGAATATGGTTGTAGCAACTCAAAATTCTGTGAAGAAAGAATAGATGTGCAGGAGAATAGAACTTTATGGCCAGAACAAACATTGTGAATGGGGAACTCTGGAACAGCAAAGAAACTAGATTTGCTTTAGATTTATTAGATTTATTTTATCAAGGAAAAGGGATAATAAAAAGAGCTATTGACCATTACAAAGGGGAAAAAAATTCTCATCCTCTTTCAGAACTGATTAAGATTTTTTTTTTTTTTTGGAGGATAATTGCTTTACATTGTTGTGTTAATTTCTGCTGTGTAACAATGTGAATCAGCTGTAAGTATACATATATTCCCCCGCTTCTTGGACCTCCCTCCCACCCCCTAACCCCTGATTTGAAGTTTCAAATGGTATTAAGCTATGGTTAAATATAGTGTGAAAAGTTAATAGCAACAGTAAAACTATCAGACAAAGTTTTACATTATAATGTGCTGTAAGCTGTGGAAAGGGAAGGATGAAGTCAATCATATCACTGAAGATTTATTTAGGAAGAAAGAAACATTCTAACTTATATTAAAATTTTCTTCATTCATGAATTCACTTATTCATTCAAAAACAAATTATTGAGTACCAATTATGTATTAGGAACTACAGATAAAGGAGTGACTAAAATAATCACAATTCCTTGCCTTCAATAGAACTTATTCTAGCCGTGTGACAGACAATATTAAAATTAAAATATCCTATGTTGGAGACTAGCGTGGGCTACAGCGCACGAGAACGCAGCCAAGGCCGATAGAAAGGAGGATGTGAGGAGCTGTAAATTTAAATCAAATGGCCGGGAAGGGCCTCACTGGAAAGGCTGCACCTGAGCTGGGTGAAGAGCCTGGGAAGAGTGCTCTGAGGCAGAAGGCCCAGCTGTATAGGGGAGGCCAGGGAGGGAGTGAGTGGAGGGCTGCGGGACAGGATGTTGGGAAGACGGGAGGGAGTGTGGATCACTCTGGCGATGGGGAGTTTTAATAGAGAAGAGATGTGATTTGACTTCTTGGGGCCCAGGGCAGGTGACCCGCAAATACACCACAATGGCATGTTGATTATTTTGACTTAAAGTTATTTAAGAAATGGCCAGTGCAAGAGGGACACTCTGACCCTCCTCCGTATCCTTGAAAGCAGGAGACAAATCTCTCCAGGGAAAGTCGCCCTCCCCCGTACTCGGAGGCAGGAGGATACCCTTATCACCAGAAAGGGAATTCGGGCTGAGAAACCTGTATGAATAAGCTTTGCATGCAGACCTGCTAAGTTGCTTCAGGCGTGTCCGACTCTTTGGAACCCTATGGGCTGTAGCCCTCCAGGCTCCTTGGTCCATGGGGATTCTCCAGGCAAGAATACTGGAGTGGGTTGCCATACCCTCCTCCAAGGGATCTTCCCAATCCAGGGATCAAACCCACGTCTCATGTCTCCTGCAGCGGGAGGCGAGTTCTTCACCACTAGCACCACCTGCCAAGTCCAAATCAGCCTGGAAACTTCTTTAATGTATTCCCTCAAGCCCATGCTCTGTTTGCATTTTTCACTAATTGGGTACTGCAAACCTAAGTTTCTTGGTCCTTCATTCCTCAAAAGTATTGTTTCTTTGTCTAAAAAGTACAAAAGTTTCCTACTTTGACCACCTCTCAGGTCCCATTTCTGTGAGACCTCTGTGACATGAATTAAAATTTCTTTTTCTTCTGTTCATCTTTCTTGCATCAATTTTGTTATTAGTGCCACCATAAGAACTCACAAGGGGTAGAAATCCCCCTCCCAACAGACTCAGGAATTTTTTGTTTATTTTTTAAAATTCAATTACAGTTTCTATATCCTTTTATTTTCCTTTCTTTCTTTTTCCATATCCCAACAGACTCATGTTGTCACAGGGTTACTCTGCTGCTTTCTTGAACAAGGTGAAGGAGGGTGTATGAGTCCTCTCAGGTTGCTGTAACAAAGCATACAGATTGGGTGGCTTAAACAACAGAAATGTATTTCTCACAGTTTTGGAGACTAGAAATCTGAGACTAAGGTGGCGGCATGGTTGGTTCCTTCTGAGAGCTGTGAGGGAAGAATCTGTTCTAAGCCTCTCCACTTGGTTCAAAGAAGGTTGTCTTTTCCCTATGTAATAAAGGTCATAGGAAAAGTTAGAGATGAATATTTCTTTAGAAAGTTATTTCTTTGGCCCATTTTTTGATTGGGTCATTTATTTTTCTGGAATTTTTCTGAGCTGCAGGAGTTGCTTGTATATTTTTGAGATTAATCCTTTGTCTGTCGCTTCATTTGCTATTATTTTCTCCCATTCTGAGGGCTGTCTTTTCACCTTGCTTATAGTTTCCTTTGTTGTGCAAAAGCTTTTAAGTTTAATCAGGTCCCATTTGTTTATTTTTGCTTTTATTTCCAGTATCCTGGGAGGTGGGTCATAGAGGATCCTGCTGTGATTTATGTCAGAGAGTGTTTTGCCTATGTTCTCCTCTAGGAGTTTTATAGTTTCTGTTCTTACATTTAGATCTTTAATCCATTTTGTGTTTATTTTTGTGTATGGTGTTAGAAAGTGTTCTAGTTTCATTCTTTTACAAGTGGTTGACCAGTTTTCCCAGCACCACTTGTTAAAGAGGTTGTCTTTTTTCCATTGTATATCCTTGCCTCCTTTGTCAAAAATAAGGTATCCATAGGTACATGGATTTATCTCTGGGCTTTCTATTCTGTTCCATTGATATTTATTTCTGTCTTTGAGCCAGTACCATACTGTCTTGATGACTGTGGCTTTGTAGTAGAGCCTGAAGTCAGGCAGGTTGATTCCTCCAGTTCCATTCTTCTTTCTCAGGTTTGCTTTGGCTATTCGAGGTTTTTTTTGTATTTCCATACAAATTGTGAAATTATTTGTTCTAGTTCTGTGAAGAATACCATTGATTTCTCCAAAGAAGACATACAGATGGCTAACAAACACATGAAAAGATGCTCAACATCACTCATTATCAGAGAAATGCAAATCAAAACCAAAATGAGGTACCATTACACGCCAGTCAGGATGACTGCTATCCAAAAGTCTACAAGTGATAAATGCTGGAGAGGGTGTAGAGAAAAGGGAATCCTCTTACACTGTTGGTAGAAATGCAAACTAGTACAGCCGCTGTGAAGAACAGTGTGGAGATTTCTTTAAAAACTGGAAATAGAACTGCCATATGACCCAGCAATACCACTCCTGGGCATACACACTGAGGAAACCAGATCTGAAAGAGACACGTGTACCCCAGTGTTCATCGCAGCACTGTTTATAATAGCCAGGACATGGAAGCAACCTAGATGCCCATCAGCAGACGAATGGATAAGGAAGCTGTGGTACATATACACCATGGAATATTACTCAGCCATTAAAAAAAATTCATTTGAATCAGTTCTAATGAGATGGATGAAACTGGAGCCCATTATACAGAGTGAAGTAAGCCAGAAAGATAAAGACTAATACAGTATACTAGCACATATATATGGAATTTAGAAAGATGGTATTGATAACTCTATATGCAAAACAGAAAAAGAGACACAGATGTACAGAATAGACTTTTGGACTCTGTGGGAGAAGGCGAGGGTGGGATGTTTTGAGAGAACAGCATCGAAACATGTATATTATCTAGGGTGAAATAGATCACCAGCCCAGGTTGGATGCATGAGACAAGTGCTTGGGGCTGGTGCACTGGGATGACCCAGAGGGATGGGATGGGGAGGGAGGCGGGAGGGGGGATCGGGATGGGGAACACATGTAAATCCATGGCTGATTCATGTCAATGTATGGCAAAACCCACTACAATATTGTAAAGTAATTAGCCTCCAACTAATAAAAATAAATGAAAAAAAAAAAAGAAAGAAAGAAAGGTTATATAGTGTTAGGTAGTTAGAATAGGGAAAAGGGGTCCAAAATGGCGGTGGCTAAAAGACAGGAAGGGTAAAGCCGGCGAAAATAGAGCAGAGGAAGGTAAAGGAAGGTCCGAGGACCGGAGTGAGGACTTCAGGTAGAACAGCGCTCCTGCCTCAGCCCGATTTGCATAGGACAGGCCCAGGGGGGAGGAAAAAACCTATAAAAAGAGGAGCCAAATCGCTCTCTCCCTCCCTCCCACGCGATGGGGCGCTCTTCTCTTCACATCTTTGGATCGATGTGCCCTCACGCCTCAAAGATGGATTTTCCTGCTATCTTCTAAATAAAGTAGAGCTGTAACACTGATTTCTCTAAGAGCTATAACACAGTCTGTTCAAGACCTGAGAGCTATGACACGGTCTGTCCAAGACCCGAGAGCTGTGACCCGCCAAGGGGGCTTTAATGTCCGTCACTCCAAATCTTTGTTGTGACGAGACAAAGAACCAAGGAGCATACACTTGCCTGACAATAGGATTCCACATATATATGTTAATATATGATATTTGTTTTTCTCTTTCTGACTTACTTCACTCTCTATGATAGACTCTACATATATCCACATATCTACAAAGGACCCAATCTTTTTCTTTTTTATGACTGAGTAATATTCTATTGTATTTGTACTGCAGAGGGAGCTCATCCCAGTGCTGTGATTACCTAGAGGGGTGGAGTGGTGGAAGTGGGAGGGAGGTCCAAGAGGGAGGGGATATATGTATACATGTAGCTGAGTCACTTCATTGTACAGCAGAAACTAACAACATTGTAAAGCAAATATACACACACAAAAAACGTTATATAGGAAATAAGGAAAATAAGCTCCATGAAATTATGGGAAAGGAAGGAGGAAAGTAAAGTGAACCAGAAGGAACATGAGAGCATTTAGAAATTTTACTGGTGGCTCAAGAGGAAAGAGTTGAATTAATTGCCGTCATTGTAAATCAGGAAGTATAGTTTAAAAGTATAACTTTCTGTCTCGCCTTAAAAAATCCGAAGATCTGGAGACTAAAGCGTGTTCCCACATGGAAGTGTGGGCCCTTGAGTCCTCAAAAAGACTCCATCACTCAATGATACAGCGCTTCTAAACGTGTACTCTGCACAGACCAGCCTCAAGCTCGTACTGTGCATGCGCTCCTAGAAGAATACGGTCTAGAACCCATGGCCATTTCCATGCATCATAGTTTGCACCATTGTGTTTCTGACACATGGCATGTCTCACTCCCTTTTGTTCACCTGTTTGGTCCTGTAGACATTTGAATTTACCCTAATTTTGAGAAATTCATATAAAGAAGGATTAAAGAACATAATAACAGATTCTTCAGCAGAAATTGGAGCTAAGATGTGGCAAAGAGAAAAGGAAATAGTCTTTAAAGTCAGATAAACCAGATTTGCTATATAATCTTAGGGTATTTATTTAACCTTGTCTGTAAATGGACATAAGTGATGCCACCTGGTTTGGTTGTTCCAAAGATTAAATAAGATAATGTATGGAAACAGAGTGATGGATCAAAGCAAGCCATCAGTAATTATGGGAGAAGTAACTATCCTTATGAGGGCTCACTCCTCACTTGTAAAATAAGGATGGAACCACATGCCTCATAGCTTCATTGTGAAGGTTAAATAAGACATTTAAAAAAGCACCCTCTCTTCTGACCTAAGAGCCAATTGATAGACTTTAATTTCCTTTCTCCTTCTCTAAAATAAATGTAAAAGTGAGTTTGACTTTGGAGTATAGTGTTTGTCCTGTTTATCATACAATAGGACTTAACTATGTTACAGAAAGCATTCAAGTGAGATCAGATATAACAAAAAGCTGAAATCAAATACTTCAGATCAACTTGCATAAATAGAGGATTGAAGAATATAACAGTAAACAGGAATATTCTTCCAAAAAAGAGTAATCATCATTAAGATTCATGGCATTTATGTGCCTAGAAGAATAGAGATTATGAGAGATGCTGTACTTTCTTTTTCTTATCCTACTGTACTAATAGAAGAAATTAGATTATCAAAGGGCTTCCTTGGTGGCTCAGATGATAATGAATCCACCTGCAATGTGGGAGATGTGGGTTTGATTCCTGGGTTGGGAAGATACCCTGGGAGAACGGCATGACAACCCAGTCCAATATTCTTGTCTGAAGAATCCCATGGACAGAGGAGCCTGGCGGGCTACAGTTCATGGGGTCGCAAAGAGTCATACATGACTGAAGAACGAAGCACAACATCAGTCAGTTCAGTCACTCAGTCTTGTCTGACTCCTTGCAACCCCGTGGACTGCAGCAGGCCAGGCTTTACCGTCCATCACCAACTCCCAGAGCTTGTTCAAACTTGTGTCCATCGAGTCAGTGATGCCATTCAACCAGCATAGTTTCTCAAAAAGTGGTAATTTGGACAAAGGAAATGAGAGAGGAAAAAAAATTATTGTAAATTAACAAAAATGTTGGAACAAGAAGAAGTGAAAATATGAAAGGGAACATAACAAAATACTCAAGAGGATGGATTTTGTAGTCTGAATATCAGCTCCATCTTTATTAACTGTGTGGCCTTAGGCAAGTCACTCAGCCTCTCTGTGCCTCAGTTTCCTCTTTCCTCCATACCTCATTGCCATCTTTAAAGTGTATAATAATAGTAGATATCTCATCAAATGTTTTGGTATAGTAATTGAGTTAGCGTAATATAGATAAAGTATCTAGAACAGTGCCTAGGACATCACACATGATATGATGAGATGCACACGTGGTCAGTCATGTCCGACTCTTTGCAACCCGATGCACTGTAGCTCACCAGGCTCCTCTGTCCATTGGATTTTCCAGGCAAGAATACTGGAGTGGGTTGTCATGCTCTCCTCCAGGGGATCTTCTCAACTCAGGGATCAAATCCACATCACTTGTGTCCCCTGCATTGGCAGGCAGATTCTTTACCACTGCACCACCTGGAAAGAGATATACATACTATATAGGCTATTACTATAAAAGGCAAGGTCAATGGAGAGAATTCTGAATTAGTTTTTCTAAATATCAGAGACTGATACTTTAAAACATGCCAAAATTTTCTCAAGTAAAAGAGTCAGTAGTGACCTTTTGGTGCAGAAAATTCTAAAAACAAGTATTTCCCCAACTTCCAAACACAGAAGTGAAAAAATAGAAAAAATCTGAAGAGCAAGTCAAAGATAACTGGGGACATAACAGAGCTGTTAAAAGGAGCAAATGGTCTCTGCCCCTTGGTACCACACCCATTATTATCCTCGAATGCAGATTGAATGTGTGACTTGCTTCAAACAATGTGGCAAAGGTGATAGGATGTCACCCCTTTGATTAGGTTACATTATGTGGTGAAAGTCACGTGATCATGTTACATCATTTAAGACTCCTGTTAGCAGACTTGAGCTAGAGACTTTCCTGCTTACAGAAGTGGCCTTGTTGGACAAGCCATGAGTCAAGGAACTGACATCTTAGACCTGAAGGCAGACTCCAGTCAACAGCCAGTAAGAAGCTGGGGTCCACAGTCCTGTTGCTGCAAGGAAAAAAACTTCTTCCAACAAACTGAGGGAGTTTGGAAGCAGATTCTTCCCCTATCAGGTCTCTAAATGAAAACGCAGCCCAGTCGATGCCCTGACTGCAGCCTGGTGAGGACTTGAGCAGAGGAGCCGGGCTAAGCTCTACCTGGACTCCTAACCCACAGAAGCTGTGAGATAATAGTATACACATGCTGTTCTAAGCCACTAAGTTTGTGGTGATTTGTTACATGGCAATAGAAAATTAGTACAGATGACCTGTTCTCACTCTACGTATGAGGAAAGTGGAATCTAAGAAGTCAGTAACTTGTTCAAGACCTCACTGCTAGAAAGTGGTAAAGTGTGGGTTCAAGTGTATGGTTGTGTGCTTAACCACTGTGCTCTCCTGCCTCCCAAAGCAAAGAGTCCAGGGAATAAAGGAACTTCAAGTCATTAAAGCTGTACATGTGGAGGATGGTTTAGAGAATATTGATATGCCATTCAGATGAGATGAAGGCAACAGAAGAAATTCAGAAATCAAAGCCTGAGAAAAAATCCTGGGGAAGAAAGAGACTGATAAGAAGGGTTTTCAGGAAACAAGATAAAGTTGGTCATGTTGTCCCTGGAGCCACATCTCTCTCCCAGTGGCCAAGTTTGGCTAGGTTGTAAGGACCACGATCTATGGGGGGCATCTTATTTTGACCCCATAATAGAGGACAGTTGGTGGCTCATGTACCCATGTGTAGGCCACCAGATGATAGCACTCTTTTATTTCTAAGGCAACAGATGAAAATAAAGAAAGCAAATTTTTCAAGTTCCCCACAAAGGTGTGTGTTAATCTAGGAGCTCTGCTCACAGAGAAAGGAACTTCTATGGAAGGATCCTAGGAGATAAAAAAAAGACAAGAGTAAAAGTCCCTAAAGAGAAAGTCAGGGAAATGTATCATAGAAAAAGCATTAGGATCCCAGCTATCATGACATTTTACTAAGAAGCCTTTCTTGACCACTTTTAGTAGGCCTGCTCTTTTATTCTCCTCAATGATCCTTCATTATTTCCTCCCAGGAATTTAGCCCAATTGGAAGAACACTTGTTTACTTCCTCCAGCTCCATGAGGACTGGGATGATGTCTATTCTGTTCATCAGTGGATACACAGAGATAACACACCTGGTGCCCTGCACACACTATAAGCTCAACAAACGATATTTGTCAGATGAAGCAATGAAAGGAGAGTCAAATACCTGTTTTATATAATATAAAGAAGAGCCTTAGAAGGGAGTGGACTTGAGGATGAGGCATGAGCTCAGGAAATAGATGGGCTCAGACAGCAGAAATACATGGAAAACTCAAATATCCCTCTGCTGGCTTCAGGCAATGAGACCTTCAGGGCCAATAGCACACGGACCAAATGATGGAGGGGGCTGGAGGAAAGGTGACATTGCAAGGTCTCTGAATTCTGTGAATAAATCGGTTAGATGTGAGCAAATTGAAGGAGGAAAGGATATACACAGAATCACGTTTGCAAGAATGAGATTGTAAATCTAGTGGAAATGCCTAAGTCAGAGATTTATAAAGATCCAGAAGAGCTAACTGGGAGAATAGGACGACACTTTCAGATGAACTTAAAGGGAAAGGAAAATAATGGAGACTTGAGGACACTGTGGCTATAGGAAATGGTTACTATGCACCTATGGAAAGTTCTTGGTAATTGGGAAATGTACAAGTGTGGTCATTTGATAAATTTTTTGGTATTGCAGTTTTCATATTTAAATCTGTAATTATAGTGTAATTTAATTCAAACTTAAATACAAGTTACATATTTAAATCTGTGTAAAGATGTATGTAGAATAACTTAAAGAACAGAAATGTAAGCAATTTTTTTTTAAATCCCAGTAGCACCAAAAAACCTATCATTAATGTGAGCACCCCCTCACACTAAGAAGCACACCCCGTCACATTAAGAAGATGAAATGCCCTTGCGGCTGAGCAGCCTTTAGGCATGGATTATCTTTCTCACAGAAATACTCCAAGTGATGCAACAAGGTACTCAGGAAAGGAGGGACTCTGTAGAAGGAGAATATAATAAAATGAAGGGCCAATTGTCAACACATTGCTTCCCTATTTCCTGAATCTTGCTTCTAATATTTTTCTTTTTTTCTGAACTAATTTTTATACATGCATGTTCAGTTATTTCTCAGATATACTCCATAACTACCTGAGTCAGTATTTATGAAGCTCTTAAAACAGTTCCTGGCACACAGTAAACAACTCCATAAATAGTTAATAAATAAATGCATGATATTAAAGTGTCGACTTTCACCATCTGAATTTAACCCTACATATGCTTTTCTTCTGAGAAGGCAATGGCAGCCCACTCCAGTGTTCTTGCCTGGAGAATCCCAGGGCCAGGGGAGTCTGGTGGTCTGCAGTCCATGGGATCGCTAAGAGTCAGACACTACTGGGGACTGAGTCACTTCACTTTCACTTTTCACTTTCATGCATTGGAGAAGGAAATGGCAACCCACTCCAGTGTTCTTGCCTGGAGAATCCCAGGGATGGGGGAGCCTGGTGGGCTGCTGTCTATGGTGTCACACAGAGTTGGACGCGACTCATGCAACTTAGCAGCAGCAGCATGCTTTTCTTCATGATATTTGAAATCAATTTGGCTAATGATATGAAATAGAACTCATGGTTTACAAAACCAGTGAAGATGGGTATGTTAAGGGGATTGGTACACTTACAAAAAGAGCTAAATGCCTCATTTTTTCATAATAACCTTTATGCTATGCTTCTCCTTCACATTCTCCTCTCCACTTGGTGTGATCTATTAAGGGCTTAACTAAACACAATGGGAATTTTATTCTGAGACTTTTAAACATCTCAGTGCTTGTATATCTACAAAAGTAACCATTTTCTTTTCATTTGTGACAGATAACTTCCCCCTCCTCATCCTTAAATGAAACCTCATAATAAAGTTACCATTCATGTATCTATATTTACTTCATTGTTCTAGAAATACAGGATACAAATGGAAGAAAGTGGAGTCTGTTTTTCAATATTGCTTTGTCAGTGGATGTCCCCAGACCAAATTCAGGTCTCTTCAACTGCAAATCTCTAAACGACTCCATTAAAATCCGTCTGGTGAGCTGTAGGAAGCTCAATTTTCCTTCTCAGTTGGTGCTGCCTGAACTATTTAGACTCTGCAGCCTGCGCCTCTCACCTTGTGCTCCTCCTCTACCCAAATGCGGAAGAGCTGGACCCAAGGAGGAGGAGGGATGCAGAGGAAGGACCATCCCGCCCGCCCCTTCTGGGTGGCAGGTCCCAGTGCATCCTCCCCTGCCTCTCTCCTCACATCTCCAGCTCTGAAGGTTCTGCACCCTTATCCCTTAGCTTGTCTCTGGATGCCTGAAAGGTAGGTGATGAGGGAAAGGGTGAAAGCGGGGGTGGGGTGGGGAGGAGAGATGGGGGACCTAGGCATGTCCTGGGGTATAAGAAGAGTGCATAAATATGCAGATGTCCCACCTCTGTGAATCAATCATAGTGACTCTATCTTGGAAAACCATGTTACTGTGTGGGACTTCCCTATAACTCAGACAGTAAAGAGTCTGCCTGCAATGCAGGAGACCTGGGTTTGATCCCTGGGTCAGGAAGATCCCCTGGAGGAGGGCATGGCTATCCACTCCAGTATTCTTGCCTGGAGAATCCCATGGACAGAAGAGCCTGGTGGGCTACAGTCCATGGGGTTGCAAAGAGACACAACTGAGCAACTAACACTGCTACTGCTACTTACTGTAGGTGGCACAAGTGGTAAAGAACCTACCTGCTGATACAGGAGACCAAAGAGATGCGGGTTTGATCCCCTGGAGGCAGGAAGATCCCCTGGAGAAGGGAATGGCAACCCACCTCAGTATTCTTGCCTGGAGAATCCGATGGATACAGAAGCCTGGTGGGCTACAGTCCATGGGGTCTCAAAGAGTTGGACGCAACTGAAGCAATTTAGCATGCAGGCAATTCATTTACTGTAGGAAAAATTTACACAGTACTTCACATTTTAACATAAAGTTGGTCATTGAATTAAGGAAGAATAATTAGTAATATAGGACAAAGGGAATTTATTTCAGAGATAATAACAGCAAAATGCTAAAAACTGTATTTTATTCAACAGTGAGTGAAAGGAGGTTCAGAGCTTTTTGCTGTTTTATTATTGTTGTTTAGAATTATTATTATTTGGAATTACTGTGGCAATGTATCCAGTTCATTCTTTGGCAAGTTGATTGCTAATTCTCTTTTAAATTGATTGCTTTTCTCTTTTTAAAAGACGATACAGGCTGTATCTCAAGATTTGGATTCTAGCCTAAGCAGCTTTTCAAGTGTCATTTAAATTCTCGGGATTTCAGCTTTCTCAATTGTGAAATAAAGAGTTTAGTCTAGATCAGAGGTCCTGGAGAAGGAAATGGCAACCCACTCAAGTATTCTTTCCTGGAGAATCCCATGGACAGAGGAACCTGATGGGCTACAGTCCATGGGGTCACAAAGAGTTGGACACGATTGAGTGACTAAACAGCAACAGGATCAGAGTTGAGTAAACTTCTGTGAAGGACCAGATAGGAAATATTTTCTCTCTGTTGTCTCCATAATCCATGTCACTCATGGATTAGTAACTCATGGAGCAGTAACTTTACTGCTATAGCATGAATGCAGACAATGAGTGTGTATAGCTATGCTCCAGAAAAGGCAATGGCACCCCACTCCAGTACCCTTGCTTGGAAAATCCCATGGACGGAGGAGCCTGGTAGGCTGTAGTTCATGGGGTCGCGAAGAGTTGGACATGACTGAGCGACTTCACTTTCACTTTTCACTTTTATGCATTGGAGAGGGAAATGGCAACCCACTCCAGTGTTCTTGCCTGGAGAATCCCAGGGATGGGGTCGCACAGAGTTGGACATGACTGAAGTGACTTAGCAGTAGCAGCAGCTAGACTTCAATATAACTTTATCCAAAAGCAGGGGTGGGGCGGGATATGACCCACAGGAGGTATTTTTTTTTTACCACTGGTCCAGATCAATCATTTTCCAAGTGTTCCTCAGAGATTTCTGGGACCATCTCAAGGAAACAAAAAGAAGTGGGGAGCCTGAGCAAGTGAGATTCTGCATCTTTCACCCCCATTTCAGCCAGAGCAACTCTTTTTCATATGTTGGCCTTCCAAGTAAGATTATTTTTAAAGCCTCCTCAGTTAAAAAAGCATTTAAAGAAAACATAAGATCTCTATAGTCCCAGGAAAGCTGCATGCTTCTAAGTAGTGTCAACCTCTCTCATGTTCTGAATCCCCCTGCCTCATCTGACACCCTGACTCCTGATGATCTGACAGTTTCCAGATCTCCAGTTCCAAATCAGAATCCTTCCTGGATTACACTCCTATACTCAGTTTCCTTCTCGATAACTGCCTCAAGCACCTCATAACCCAAATATACAAAACCCATTGTTTTCACCCCAGACCTCCCCCTTTTCTCTCTCTCTCTCTTTTTTTCTGTATAAGTTAATGGCTCCAAGAGGCTTCCTTGGTAGCTCAGATGGTAAAGAATCTGCCTGCATTGCAGGAGACCCAGGTTCCATCCCTTCCAGCATTGGAAAAGACCCCAGTGCTAGGAAAGCTTGAGGGCAGGATGAGATGGTTGGATGGCATCACCAACTCAATGGACACAAGTTTGAGCAAACTTCAGGAGATAGTGAAGGACAGGGAAGTCAGGTGTGTTGCAGTCCAAGGGGTCGCAAAGAGTCTGACATGACTTAGTGGCTGAACATCAACACCAATGGCTCCAAAGGCCCTCCTGTGAAGCAAACCAGAAACCTGGGATTTTCTTCTCTCTCATTTTCTCCACTGAAAATTAGTCACTGACTCCAACAGATTTTCTCTTGTGATTACATGTTTGCTCCTCTGAGCTAGTACCTCAGTCTTAGTCAAGACTTCTGCTATCTGTTATCTAGGCTATGACCAGATGGGAGAAAATGAGAGAAGCTGGAGATGAGGGGTAAAGTGGTCCTGGCCATCTTCTTCATCTGAGAATAGTGAAAATAGTCTGTCTAAAATCTGAGCTGGAAACTCACCGAGTTACAATTCTTCATTACTTTCCCACCCCAAGTCAGATGAAATGAAAATTCTTCCACCAGGAATTAGTACAAAGTCATCTGAAACTGACTTTCCTGATCGTTGGTGGAACCATATGAAATTGTCATTTCTGTAGACCAAAATGCTTGACTCAAGCAATGTTTTACGATTAATCTAAAACTTCTCTGTCCTCACCTACTGTCATTCCCTTGTGTTCGACTCTTTGAGATCCCATGGAATATAGCCTGCCAGGCTCCTCTGTCCATGGAATTCTCCAAGCAAGAATACCGGAGTGGGTTGCCGTGCACTTCTCCAGGGGATCTTCCCGACCCAGGGATCGAACCTAGGTCTCCTGCATTGCAAGCAAATTCTTTACCATCTGGGCCACCTGGGAAGCCCACATGTCACACATGGGTAAATTACTTTGCTGGAAAGTAGATGTCCACCCTCTCCCCTAGCCAGGTCAATTTCTACACATCTTTCACATTTTAGGTTTGGTGAACACTTCTTCCAGATATCTCTAAATTGTTCAGTTCAGTCGCTCAGTCGTGTACAACTCTTTGTAACCCAATGGACTGCAGCACACCAGGCTTTCCTGTCCATCACCAACTCCCCCAGCTTGCTCAAACTCATGTCCATTGAGTGGGTGATGCCATCCAACCATCTCATCCTCTGTTTTCCCCTTTTCCTCCTGCCTTTAATCTTTCCCAGCATCAGGGTCTTTTCCAATGAGTCAGTTCTTCACATCAGGTGGCCAAAGTATTGGAGTTTCAGCTTAAACATAAGTCCTTCCAATGAATATGCAGGACTGATTTCCTTTAGGATGGACTGGTTTGACCACCTTGCAGCCCAAGGGACTCTCAAGAGTCTTATCCAACACCACAGTTCAAAAGTATCAGTTCTTCAGCACTCAGCTTTCTTGATGGTCCAACTCTCACATTCATACATGACTACTGGAAAAATGATAGCTTTGACTAGATAGACCTTTATCAGCAAAGTAATGTCTCTGCTTTCTAATATGCTGTCTAGCTTGGTCATAGCTTTTCTTCCAAGGAGCAAGTGTCTTTTAATTTCATGGCTGCAGTCACCATCTGCAGTGATTTTGGACCCCAAGAAAATAAAATCTGTCACTGTTTCCATTGTTTCCCCATCTATTTGCCATGAAGTGATGGGACCGGATGCCATAATCTTCATTTTTTGAATGTTGAGTTTTAAGCCAGCTTTTTCACTCTCTTGTCTTGTTCCCTTTCTGAGTTCCCATGGCAACTAGTGTGAGGCATCCAGTTGAAATGATGTGGTTGCCCTAGGAGACTTTCAAGGGTTTGAGAGCATCTTTGTCTCCCCTCTGCCTGGCTCAGCACATTCCACTTGTTGAACTGAGTGCAATGGAACAAAACTAACAGATCCTTAACAATTAATGATACCCTACCACTTAAGCCAACTTTGGATTTTAATGTCGTGTTTGAGTTTCATAAGACTTTGGGGATTTCAGCCTGGCTAGTGTTTTCATATGCTAATAAATGTGATTTGAAACTGCCTCATTAATTAGATGAACAGATACTTTTGAGACTTGGAGGAAAGAATAAGCCAAAGGCTTGTACTTTTAGTCACAATATTTATATCACAGTAGATGATTTGAATAAAGGATTTCTGGAGTTGTATTATGGAAGAAAAGCATTTTTATTGTATAAATAATGCAAACTTTCATTTTCCAAGTTCTCTGAATGGGCAAAATTACTTTTTCCTGAATCTCTGTACATCAGATATGCATAGATTAAGAGGAGATATTTCAGCCCCCTTTTCCTAAAAAAAAAAAAGAAAAAGAAAAAAAAAAACTTCTAAAAAGAGATTGTGGGCAAATAGTAATGTTAATTCAGATCAAAAACAATTCTCTGTTATCATTACAGCAACCCAGCTGTGAACCTGTAAGTGGTGAGGGCACAGTCATATATATTGGAGGAGATAAGTAATATTTTACTCACTCCAGGATAGAATGTTCCCCAATAGAGCTCTCCTGCCTAGCAGAGTAGTAGACAACAATCTAGCCTGCAGAGATGTCTGCTCATCGGTCAGATAGTTGGTTCCCGGAGGGGACAGTCCAGAGACCAATGGAGCCTTTCACCTGTGCACTCATCATGGGGGCCAGGACCTGCCTCACTGTAGGCTAGAAACAGGCGACAGCTCCATAAATTTAAAGAACTGCAGTGAAATAAGAACAAGAGCAGGCTTAAACCAGGGGCAAATATTGAACACCTCTCCTAGATCCTGTACGGGAGGGACCACTTGCCCAGAGAAGGCCTCACTGTGGCAGCTCACCTTTCCTTGGAATGTCCATCCTGAGTGGTAAGCCATCTTGCTCACCTATGTGTCTGTAGCGTTGTCTCCAGGACAGCATCAGCCACAGGCGTCAGGAACAGCTTCGCACTAGTTAAGAGGGCCTTGCACAGGAAGAAGAGGGGATGAAGAAGGGAGGACCTGTGCAAAAGCAGCGTGAGAACACCCAGGCTGCAACGCATCCTGTGCTCAGAGGGGGCTTTGTGCCTGGATACTGAAGCCACCTCTGTGCAGGATGCTTATAGGATCCAAGGCCCTTACCACCATCAGGGGAATGTCTAAATATAGTGGATGCTATTTTTTCTCCTCTCCCTCGCCCTCCTTCCCTGTTGCTTGTGTGTGGCTCAGCAGAGGAAACAGGATGACCTTTCTAAATTCAGCTTCATGGAGTTTGATTTTACTACCATGCCAGGTTCTGTATCTATACTGATCCCATATACATGCTCATTTTCCTTCGCCCCACGTTCCTTGGTGAAGGAAAGCGGAGGCTAAGCGGTAAAAAATCCTCCTGCAATGGATGAGACTTGGGAGATGCAGGTTCAGTCCCTGGGTTGGGAAGATCCCCTGGAAGAGAAAATGACAACCCACTACAGTATTCTTGCCTGGAGAATCCCGTGGATAGAGGAACCTGGGAGTCTACAGTCCATAGAGTCACACATGACTGAGCAACTGAGCACGCATGCACGAAAAATTTCCTCAAGTGTCTGGTTGGTCTATCTCCCATCTTCATTTCTGGCTCTCACCCATTATCCAGGCAATGACCTCTAACAGCTTCCTCTAGGCTTGGACCAGGTGCAGCTTTCTAGTTTTCCATACAACGCCTTTTCTAATGATGGTGATATTGATAATGATGATGATTTGTTTTGTTTAGCCATTGTTTACTGATCATCTATTCTATGCCATTTGCACATTATTTACTCTCATTTAGTCATTATCTGACTTTTATTCTCCGGACTTCTTATTTAATAGGTGTGACCATCTCCACCTTTTATTTTTTATTTATTTTTTTTAATATTATTTTATTAGTTGGAGGCCAATCACTTCACAACATTTCAGTGGGTTTTGTCATACATTGACATGAATCAGCCATAGAGTTACACGTATTCCCCATCCCGATCTCCCCTCCCACCTCCCTCTCCACCCGACTCCTCAGGGTCCTCCCAGTGCACCAGGCCCGAGCACTTGACTCATGCATCCCACCTGGGCTGGTGGTCTGTTTCACCATAGATAATATACATGCTGTTCTTTCAAAACATCTCACCCTCACGTTCTCCCCCAGAGTTCAAAAGTCTGTTCTGTACTTCTGTGTCTCTTTTTCTGTTTTGCATATAGGGTTATCACTACCATCTATCTAAATTCCATATATATGTGTTAGTATACTGTAATGTTCTTTATCTTTCTGGCTCACCTCACTCTGTATAATGGGCTCCAGTTTCATCCATCTCATTAGAACTGATTCAAATGAATTCTTTTTAATGGCTGAGTAATATTCCATGGTGTATATGTACCACAGCTTCCTTATCCATTCATCTGCTGATGGGCATCTAGGTTGCTTCCATGTCCTGGCTATTATAAACAGTGCTGCGATGAACATTGGGGTGCACGTGTCTCTTTCAGATCTGGATTCCTCAGTGTGTATGCCCAGAAGTGGTATTGCTGGGTCATATGGCATCTCCACCTTTTAGATGAGGAAACTGATGATGAGAGAGATTTGGTCACTTCCAGTCATCTTATCATCAGTAACTAGCAAAGCCCCACTATAACTTATGTTCTGTGTGACCTCAAAGCTCAGGCTACTCCTACTTGACAGCTTTCATGACAAATGGTGACACGTGGTCATCTCTTTTAATTCCTTTTACATCTGAGTTGGCTTCATGGACTTTTGTTATCTGCTCTTAACACAATAAATGGAGAAGAAAACAGAAACCCACTCCAGTAATCTTACCTGGAAAATTCCATGGACAGAGGAGCCTGGCAGGCTACAGTCCATGGTGTCACAAAGAGTTGGACACGACTGAGTGACTAACCAACAACAACACAATAAAAAAAAAAAAGAGGTAATACTTGAGTCTACATAGATTTTTCATGAGCAGATGTGCCCAGGTGCTGACTTATAGGAGCACATCTGTTCTTAGAGCATCATTGACCTATAGAGGCTAGGATTGGGAAGAAGAGTCCTCTGAGAATGAGGATCCCAGTGGCCAAAGACTGTGTAGTCACTGGCAATGGAAGACTTTATCCAAAAAGCCAGATAAGACTCATTGCACCTCAGGGATCAAGGAACACCTGAGACCAGCCACTCTGCAGCAGAACATGGCAAGATCTAGATAATTCTGCATGGATTCATGTCTTACACCATCCCTTCAACCATGAGATCGCCAGAGTGCCCTCCCATAAATGTGAGGCTATCTTGAAAATGACCAAAGTTAAGAAAAGACACTAGAGCGACTAAGCAATCCTAATTATGAAATCAACTCAGACTCATTAGAGAAAAAAATTACAGATGATCTGGACAAAAAGAAGAAAACAACAAAATTCACAATCCCATACAAACAGAAAGAACAGCTTTTAACATGTTGCAGCAGATAATTTTTTGGTCAAAATATTTTGTCCATTTTTATTGTTTATTTTCTTTTTTATTGGAGCATTAATGTTGTGCTAGCTTCTTCTGCACAACAAAGTGGTGTAGTATACATCTATCTCCACCTTCTGAACTCTCCCTTTG
This sequence comes from Muntiacus reevesi, assembly GCF_963930625.1. Classification (NCBI taxonomy): domain Eukaryota; kingdom Metazoa; phylum Chordata; class Mammalia; order Artiodactyla; family Cervidae; genus Muntiacus; species Muntiacus reevesi. Next base: position 24,024,259 of record NC_089264.1, read on the forward strand.
TCTCCCTCACTATCTTTTCTGTGGTTCTGCTGTTTACTACCCTTATGACCTTGAGAACATCCATCATTTGTAAAGTGAAAGTAACAGTAATATCTACTTGATAAAACTATTTTAAATACAGTTTGCTATTTTAAATACCAATACAAAATATAAAACTTTTTAAAAACAGTTTAAATACAAAACTGTTTTAAATACAGAAGATGCATGGATCTGTTGGTATATGTAAACACTGAACACATTTTAGCTGTTGAGTTTTTCTTTAATAGTGTGTAATGTATATTATTTTTAAAGTTAAGCATGTAGAGTGAATATCTTTTAATTTCAGTGCTACTTTTTCTATGACTTCCCTCTGAAGAGTTGGATAATACTCAAGCATATGGCTGGGCTATAATTGATTTAATCAATCCTCTATTGTTGGGCATTTAGGTTATTTCTGACTCTTCATGCTTACAAATAGTTCTCCCACAAATATTCTTAGAGGTATGAATTTGGAGCAAAGCTTTAACTGTTTCTTTAGGTTATATTTCCAGAGGTGAAGTTTCTTGGTTGAATCATAGGCATATTTTTAAACTTTGAATACCTATTTTCATATTGCTTTCCAATAAGGCTAAACTCAAAATTGAGATGCTTTTTAACAAATTCAGCAAAACATATCTGAGTAAGTATCATTTTTCTTCCTTGACAATCTTAAATGTGATTCAAGACAAGATAAAGTTCTGCTGTAAATCAAAGAAACTCCCCCTGGAATAAGAGGTCTGACATTTATCTTCCCAGGTACAGTGAAATCTGTGAAAAGGAGGGAAGAAGGGTCTCACCTACTCCCTGGTCTTTGATTTACCATATGTCATCATTTCTTTACAAATGCAACAGACACACCTGTCTTTTCTTTTCTTTTTTTTTTTTTTTAAGAATTTCTTTTTTTTTTTTTTTTTTTTTATTTTTCAGTGGGTTTTGTCATACATTGATATGAATCAGCCATAGAGTTACACGAATTCCCCATCCCGGTCTCCCATTCCACCTCCCTCTCCACCCGATTCCTCTGGATCTTCCCAGCCCAACAGGCCCGAGCACTTGACTCATGCCTCCCACCTGGGCTGGTGATCTGTTTCACCATAGATAATATACATGCTGTTCTTCCGAAACATCCCACCCTCCCCTTCTCCCACAGAGTTCAAAAGTCTGTTCTGTACTTCTGCGTCTCTTCTTCTGCCCTGCATATAGGGCCATCGTTACCATCTTTCTAAATTCCGTATATATGTGTTAGTATACTGTAATGTTCTTTATCTTTCTGGCTCACCTCACTCTGTATAATGGGCTCCAGTTTCATCCATCTCATTAGAACTGATTCAAATGAATTCTTTTTAATGGCTGAGTAATATTCCATGGTGTATATGTACCACAGCTTCCTTATCCATTCATCTGCTGATGGGCATCTAGGTTGCTTCCATGTCCTGGCTATTATAAACAGTGCTGCGATGAACATTGGGGTGCACGTGTCTCTTTCAGATCTGGATTCCTCAGTGTGTATGCCCAGAAGTGGTATTGCTGGGTCATATGGTAGTTCTATTTCCAGTTTTTTAAGAAATCTCCACACTGTTTTCCATAGTGGCTGTACTAGTTTGCATTCCCACCAACAGTATAAGAGGGTTCCCTTTTCTCCACACCCTCTCCAGCATTTATTGCTTGTAGACTTTTGGATGGCAGCCATCCTGACTGGCGTGTAATGGTACCTCATTGTGGTTTTGATTTGCATTTCTCTGATAATGAGTGATGTTGAGCATCTTTTCATGTGTTTGTTAGCCATCTGTATGTCTTCTTTGGAGAAATGTCTGTTTAGTTCTTTGACCCATTTTTTGATTGGGTCATTTATTTTTCTGGAATTGAGCTGCAGGAGTTGCTTGTATATTTTTGAGATTAATCCTTTGTCTGTTTCCTCATTTGCTATTATTTTCTCCCAATCTGAGGGCTGTCTTTTCACCTTACTTATAGTTTCCTTTGTTCACACCTGTCTTTTCTTTGTAAATCATTTGGTAAAGTTTCTTATTTAAAACATACCTGCAAGTTTTAATACCTGCTAGCATTCTTCATATTGCTACAGTCTAACATTAAAAAGAAAAAGAAAAAAAAAAAACTATTACCCTGAAAACTCCAGTCTTGAGTTTTAGTTCTCACCCCCACATGGATCATCATGGCTATAACTTCCTTAGGGTTTACTCACAGGAGCAAGAAGTCTGCTTGATGCAGACTGAAACCCACTAATCTACAGAACTTAATTTAGCAACAACCTGCCAAAGATGAACTATTGAAGGTTAACTGAACCCTCCCTGGAGACAGTTCTCCTGGCTTAGCTATAACTCTGCAAAGCCTTTCTTTTGCATCTGTTACACACAGTAGGCCAGAGAGAGAAAAAGACCAAACTGAGATAAAAAGAGTCAGCCCTTCTTCCGTATCCCTGCTGCACTACTTAGGAAGGGAGTGTGGGTTCATCTCACAAATGAATGCACACTTTCTTAGACAGATGTTCACAGCCCTCTCCAGATTAAAGCCTCATGGGATAGTAATTATCAGACTCAGTCCATTTAACTGTATATGACAAACCTTGATGCAGAAACATATTGAGCTGTAAAATAATAACCTCTTGATCATTTGATTCAGATATTTTGATTTAATTTTCTAATTTTAGATTTTTCTAATTTTCTAATATTAAATGAATTAATTAGTTCAACAAGTCCTTCATAAACATCTCTGATGGACAGAGTACGTTTAAGCAATGCAACTACTTTTCTCTCAAAAGATCTGAGTCTGAAATAGGCAAAATGAAAACAAATAATTAAAATGTAAGGTAGAGGACGCTCTTGCCACAAGTGACATATAGATTAAGTATGCCAGGATGTCAGAGGAGAGGGAGATGATATCCAACAGGATGAACTGGAGGAGAGTTTGCTGAAGGAAGAGGCATTCTGAGTGGGTCTGGACACAAGCAAAATTGTTTACTAAGCACAGATTCCCTTTGAGATCCTTTCAAAAGCCTCACCTACTAGGGTTTCCTCCCTTCCAACTTCTCAGTGATATCACAGCCCCATTGACACCTCTTCCTCCATCCCCTCCCTTATTCTCTATCCTAATGGAAAGGTGGGGCAGGAATTGAATTTAAAAGTATCACTCCTAGGTCTCCATTTGTACTTTGTTCATATGAGCACTTTCATGAGTCTTTTAATGTGGAAACGTGGGCCTGGAGTTGAATTGGAGAGTATGGACAGAAAAGAGTTTGATTGAATTAAGACAGAGAAAAATCTAGATTAGAGCAGTGAAAGGACTCAGTTCTGGAGGGAGTGTAAAAGGAGAAGAAATGGGAGGGGAGAGGCCGTTCAGAATCCAGCCGCTGAGAAATTCCCAATGGAGGCCATCTAAATGACTTCTTAATTTAATTTTTAAATTTTAATTTTGTGAAAAATAAAACCATTTACATAATTCATAAATCAAAATAATATAGAGGACAGACTGAAATGTCTTAGTTCAACTTTTGTCCCTATGCACCCACCACCCCACTCCTACCACTCCCACGAGGTGATTACTTTTTTACTTCCTAGTGTTTCTTTCCAGTGTTTATGCAAATATAAACCAAAATTAATTTATATTTTATTTTCTGCCTTCCAAATATATTTTAATAGTGATGTCTAGTATTCAAGTTATTTGAGCTGTGAAGCAAATTCTTGAAATTTGGTAAACTCTGCTTCACACAACAGTGTTGTATAAGGGTGTGGTTTTGTGTGTGTGTATGTGTGTGAAGGAAAGGGACTAAGTCCCACATCTGGGCTGACACAATGTGGAACAGTAACAGGTGAGGGATGGAGAGGTAATCCATGGGGCTTCCCTGTGGCTAAAATGGTAAAGAATCTGCCTGCAATGCAGGAGACCTGGGTTTGATCCCTGGGTTGGGAAGATCCCCTGGACAAGGGAATGGCAACTCACTCCAGTATTCTTGCCAGGAGAATTTCGTGGACAGAAGAGACTGGCAGGCTACAGTCCATAGAGTTGCAAAGAGTTGGACATGAGTCTCAAAGAGTTGAGCACTTACCCTGACTTAACTCAGCAAAGGTGAAATGAAGCCAGAGGTAACTGTGGGAACAAAAACCTACCAAGAATTGGTAGGAACCTTGGGAAGGATGCTGAATCTTCCACAAAGTTGTGAAGTAGTGGTTGGAGTCAATCTTATTCAGCCTTTAGGGAATAGAGCAGCCTCAGTTGATATCTGAATCGTACATTATTGTCTTCAGCTAATCCCTAATCAATTATTAACCAGTATACTGGGCTTGGTGATAAAGTGGCATCATTGCCAAGATTAGAGGCTTAGGTATTTTCTAGAGGCAAATGAGGAGTCATTGAATGGTTTTGAACATGGAAATGACAGAATCGGACCTTTATTTCAGGAAGTTTAATTTGGCAGCAGAAAAACTAACAATGCTATTTCTGGATTGGGTACTGGCTCTCTATTGCTACATGACAGATTATCTCAAAATGTAGCATCTTAAATGAGCAAGTGTTCTTTCTCTCATAGTTTCTGTAGCTCAGAAATCTGGATGGAGTTATAGGCAGAATTCAGCTCTTCATAGGCACGTGGACTGGGAATCTCAGTTCCTTGATGCCATTGGCACAGAAACCTTTATTCCTCCACCCCTGTGAGCCTTTCCATTGTTGTTGTTCTTGTTTTGGTTGCTAAGTCAAGTTGACTCTTTGTGGCCCCATGGACGGTAGCCCTCCAGTCTCCTCTGTTCATGGGATTCTCCAGGGAAGAATACTGGAGTGGGTTGTCATGTTCTTCTCCAGGGGATTTTCCTGACTCAGGGATCAAACCAGCATCTCCTGCACTGCAGGCGGTTTCTTTAACTCTTAGCCACCAGGGAAGCCCAGAAGCCTTTCCATAGGGCAGCTCATACATGGCAGCCAGCGTCCATCAAAGCCAGTGTGGGAGGGAGCAAGAAAGGGCAAGCAAGATGGAAACCAGTCTTTTTGGTAGCCTAATCACAGAAGGCTTGATTTCCTACATGATCACATGTAGGAAAACACATGATTTCCTACTCATGTGCTATATTCTATTTACTGTGCATTATTCTATTCATTAAAAGTGAGTTCCCAAGCCCAGGCCACATGCAGGTGGAGGGGATTATTCAATGTTGTAAATATCAGCAGGCAGGGATCACTGGGAGCCATTTGAGGGGTTACTTCAACCTAGTAAGCTAGAAATAGGGCAGCATTGCAGTAGGTGGTTTCTGTCAGGCAGAGACAGGGGAGTGATGTGAAAATGAAGACAGGGTTAGAATTGCCGGAACTTGCAAGCAGATTGGATGGGGGATGAATGGAAGAAAAGCATCAAGCCTGACTAATCGGGATGAATGCCAGGGGAGTCATGGAGAGAAAGACATAAGAAGAAGCAAATTTGGGAGAAATGTCTATGAAGGAGAATAGATTTTAACAGACTCAGCCTTAAGGAATCAGAAGAGAAAGAAATGAGAATCCTTTTAGTTCTGTTCATTTGCCGTAGCTGATGTTGAAGCGACACTGTGTGGACTGGAGTCAGACATACAGGCTTCAAATAACAACTCACTCCATCATCACAAGTCCCAGCCTAGTGGACAAACTACTCTGAGTCTCAGCTGCTGTTCCGTTAAATGTGGAAGCCAACTCCTAGCTCTTCTGTTTGTTTTCAGACCTACATGAAATTACCTCTTCAAAATCCCTAGTACAGAGTAGGTGCTCAATAAACAGTACTGAATATGGTTCTCCTACAAATTCTCCAAAGCAGGTATGAAAATACTCTATCAGAATCACCTTACAACCATCAAAAATGCCCTCCCTCTTATATCATATTACTCTAATTTGAAAAACTGTCATGAAGTTTACTTCTGCATATCTGTACAGCTAAAAATCATTTTATAGGTATAGATTATATATATATATATATATATCATATCCTACAAATGCACTCAAGTGAGGGTACCTAAACATTTAGACTGTGTATCACTAGCTTACTATTCCTCATGTGTATAATTTAATGTATTGCTTTCCTTCTCTTTCTTTTTTTTTTTTTTTGAAGTCCTACTCTAATATCTAGGTATAATGTTATTTTTAATGGCCTCTCTTTTTATTGTATAGAAAGACAGCTTAGTAGATATGCATATATTTAAGACTAGACTGCATTTGAAGGCCTGGGCTTGAATCCTGACTATCCTTTTCATCAGCCACATATATTTTTGTGGGCTCCAACTTCTTCATTCATAAGAACAGGGACAGTATGACTTGCCTTCTATCCCTACAGAGGAAATGGCTGAGAATTATGGAGGTGGAAATTGTCATCAACTTTGTCTTCATCATAGCCAATCAGAGGGCTGGGCTGAATTATGACATCTGAGCACCTAAGCATCAGGGCAGAGTGAGTTTGGTGAGGCCTTGGTATCGCCCACTGAGCAGTATGATGGGTGAAAAGATGGGGCCCAACCAGTGCTTATCACACACATCGCCGTTCGAATGTGGCAGGGAAGAAGCACAGCACACAAATGACAGTCATCATCTTTACACCATTTGACCAGTGCTTCCAATACTGTTTCTGACTTCCTCCCATTTTTAACATTTTCAGATAATTAGACTGAGTCCAGGAGTTTCAGGACAGGCAGGAAAGAATAAAGTATTTGACTGATCAGTGGAGACAGAGATGGATATTGATGCAAATTTTATTCTTTCTTCTTTAACCAGAAATCTTGAGCCCTGCAAAAATCCATGAGGCTTGGAATTTCACATGTAAATTTTGCTAGTTTTTCAAGCACTTTTGTGTAAATTTGCAGCTAATTGCTAACATTCAGAATTCAAACTGTGCTAGGTGCTGTACTTTACATTTATTAACTTGTCTAACCTCTGCAACCACCCAGTCAGGTAGGTATCATCACCCCCTTTTACAGCTGAGAAAACTGAGGCATAGGCTGACCTTCTGGGAGTCTGTGGGAAGTGACAGACCTGGGCATTGATATCTATGCAGCCTTGCTGTGGAGCCCACACTCTTAGTCATTAGGCTAAATTTCAAGTTCCAAATAACTGTTTTCAAAGAGTGATCTGCCCCTTCTTGACCTCAGAATTACCCACAAGTCTTCATAAAACACTAAAACATAAAGAATATAATGGAATTAGTAGCCATTCCCTTCTTCAGACTGACCCGAACTTCACTCCTGCTCAGCTGAATTGGCAGCCCTAGAAATCTGGTGAGCCCTAGAAATCTGCATTTTAGCAAGGATTCACATTATTTTGATGCAGACTAAAATTTAAGAACCATGGTATGGAATAATGCACAGCCTCTCACTTTCTGTGGGTCAGGAATCATCGGATGCTGGGTCCTGCTTATTTTCTCCACCATCAGGACCACTGATGGACCCTTGCTGAAAGCTCAGTCCATGCAGTCTCCCAATCTATTCCTGCAGATCTTTGATTTAATGGAGGCAATGGGATCCAGCCTTACTACCCCAGGTCTGCTCTGACTTTAGGCACCAGGAATATCACCATTTCTGCCTTGCTTTGTGATATTAGTTTCAAGCAGACTATTTCCCCCTTACTCATCTTGTCTGGTCTGGGGTGGGCTTTCTGAGAAGCTACTCTTCTCCTGGCAAGAAGCTCTGGGCTCTGTGTGAAGGGATGTTTGTCCAGAACTTGTGAGTTTAGCTCCTGACCCTTATTTGCTTCGTGTTCACTCTGGCATTAGCTTCTTGATACTCCTGTCTGAGGTCTCCTCTGCTCATCTACTGTCTCATCCTCTGAGCTCCTGCACCACCTTGCCTCTCAGGGTCCCTTCTGCCTCTCCTGGTCCTCCTTGTACCAGCACTTTGATGAAAATGACCGCTTCTGATATGAACAAATGAGAGACCTCCCATCTTAGATGCTACCCACGTTGGCTAGACCTCCTGCCCAATATCTGTTTTAACCTCATAATTCCTATCTGGAAGACTCCAGGGCTGCACCTTCCTTTCCCTCTCTTTGAGCTTTCCTCCCGCCCGAGGTTGCAGTCCTATCCCGTTGCCCCATCTGGACCCTGCACTGGGTTGCCATTCCCTTTTCAATCTTGCTGCCTCAGTGTGGCACGCATAGCTCTGGACACCTTTCAGCTGCTTTGGGGGACTGGTTCTTTCTCGCTCCAGGCTCATCTCTGTTCCCTGTGCTATATTCATGGTCTAGAATATTCCCTGTCTCCCTGTCTTTCACTTCCAACTCCTTCTAAAGCTTTGGTGCCACTGTTATTTCTTCTTTTCACCCCTCTCGGATCTTTAATTCTTGGTCAAACATTCCCCTTATGAAATCCCCACCACCCTGTGTTCTATCACAGACCTCCTCACATTATAGTGACCTTTTCACTTAGACACAGTCCCTCCTGATTCTAAGTGCCATGATGTCAGGGAGTCAATCTTTGCATTATAGCCTTAGTGCCTGTAGTTCTTTTTTTTTTTTTAATTCAGTTACTTTCTTTTTTTTTTTTTTCTTTTTTAAAAAATTTTAATTGGAGGCTAATTACTTTACAATATTGTAGTGGTGTTTGCCATACGTTCACATGAATCAGCCATGGGTGTACATGTGTTCCTCATCCTGAACCCCCTACCCTCCTCCCTCCCCATCCCATCCCTCTGGGTCATCCCAGTGCACCAGCCCTGAGCACCCTGCCTCATGCATCCAACCTGGACTGGCGATCTATTTCACATATGATAATATACATGTTTCAATGCTATTTCCTCAAATCATCCCACCCTCGCCTTCTCCCACAGAGTCCAACAGTCTGTTCTTTACATCTGTGTCTCTTTTGCTGTCTCGCCCATAGTTCTTCAGTAAACACTTACTAAATAAGTGAATGATAACTATTTTCCCAGATGCTGCTCCATGCGCATTTGAATCAGAGTACTTCCTGCTCCGACATGAATCGTGACCATGTTTTGATGACTGATCTGAGCCCTTGTAACACTACATGCATGGCCCTCTACATCTAGACGTGACGTGGCTGACACACCTTCCAGATTCTGCATCTGGCGAGTGGGACGTCCCCAAAGGACATTTGGTTTGTCTCCTTGCGGTCTGTTTGGTTCTCTGATGTACCCTTCCCCCGTAGGCCCCTCCCTGTTCTAGCTTACTGTCCTGTGGTAGGAGGCCTCCAAGGTGGCCCTGGATGACTCTCATCTCCTGACTCATGCCTGAGTTATACTGAAGAGAGCTGATCTCCTTACCTTTCACAATTCTGAGCTGGAACAAACTTCTGACCCACTGAAGCATAACACAAATGCCAAAACAAGGTAAAATTTTGCTCTAAAGGAAACAGAATAAAACACAGGATTCATGTTCAGCTTTTCAGATGCAGTGCTAATTCTACACCTCAAGCAAATCCACTAGTCAATTGAGAAAAGAGAGGCAAGAGGGCTGAAAATAGCCACAATAATAAAGGGCATCTATATGAATCAGATACTTCTCAACCTAGGAAGGTAAGTATTGAAAGGAAATATAATGTAAGTCTTTAATATCCTATAGGAGCTGGACAAGTTAAAAAGGAATTGTTCATCTGATGATAGTGTGAATGCTTAGGTGTTTAACAAGGTGGTCTTTGTGGATGTCTTATCCATATTTGGAATATAAAAAAAGCATCCACACCAAGAAATAAATGTTTTGTAATTATACAGACGTTTCAAGTCGACAACATAAATAGACACGTGTAAAACTTGCACAAATTATAAGCTTGGAAGACAATGATGTGAAAAGGTAATATCTCATCCTCTCATTAACTAGCCCTTAGTCTTAGGGTATTAGAGCGTTCTTAAATTCTTGCAACATCCTCATCCACATTAGCCTTCTAACTAGTGCTCTCAGTTTCACCCATGCCCCTTTTCAAGGCAGCTGACATGTTTGTTTTAAAATATAAACCAGATCATCTGTCCTTTGCTGAAGCCCTTCAGGGCCTTCTCCCTGTCCCTGCCATAAAGCACAGCCTCCTCACTGTGACTGACAGGTCCTGCAGCCTGGACCCTTCCTCCTCTCCCCCTTCATCCTCCCACCTCCCGTCTCTTCCACACACTTTCCTGTGCTCCTGTGTTCTGGCTTTGGCACTGGGAGCGCCTCCCAGGGCTGACTTACTCTCCTGCTTCTAAGACCTCCTAGAAAGGCCTCCACCGAAAAATCCCATCAGAAGCATCCCGTACAGGTTAAGTGCCATTTGATTACGCAATTGTTCTCCTTCACAGCTTTTATCTGAAATCCTTTTTCTTACATGTTTATTGTCTGTTTACCTCACGAAGCTCTAAGTTTCAAATGTCTTGTTCCCCAGTGTACTCCCCACGCCCTGCACACTGATTGACATTTATTAGCATCAACAGCAGAGTCATGAATGTGGTGAAATGGACGACTTCAATGGCAGGTGTTTCATGGGAAATTTCCATAACCAGCACTATTTCACAAACTCTTCCCTCCCTCCTTGTCTTCCTGCCTCTGTCCCTTTCCCAACACTTTCTGTCTTTCATTTCTCTGTGGCTTGAAATGGGTAAAGTTTCAGCTTCAAACTGGGCGGCCCACGGAACGTGCAAGACACTTGTATTCTGCTTTCAGCTCCTGATGGAAAGATTGCCTGATGTTTACTGCTGGCTCCTCACCTCCCTTAGTTTCCCTTTCAGGGTCATGAGCACGCATGCTCTACTTGGTACTTCTTAGTGTATTTAGTTCAGAGGTGTTTTTCCTGTTGCAGAGTACTATTAATGCGTGACAGAAAGTGCTGAGTCGGGGAAGGGAGGTGCCATGGTTGGCAGCACTATTAATAGATATTTGGGAAACAGAGCTTCACAGGGTGAGACTCACGTCCAACCCACCTGAGCCTTCTCGCAGCGCTGCCATGGGAATGATATTCACTGAATTCTCTCCCCTTTTCATTTTGCCAAGCTGCAGGTTGACATGACCCTCATTAATATAAATAAAACAATGATATTTTATCTTATATGTTAAATTGTGTTGTCTTTATTTTGATAAGTTTTCATTAAGTTATTCTTCTCATGAAATTCACTATATGTAAAACTAAGGGAAAGAAGGAATTCATTTCATTTTCCATTTATACTTTTCTCATACACATTACCTGGGATAATAAATTTTGCATTATAATTAAATGTTAGAATCAAAATTAAGGCCTGAAGAAAAGGCCTATTGTGTTAACTTTGAAATTTATTTCAAATTATAAATTTTTCAATTTATAGAGTCATTGAATTGAATTCAAGGTGCTCAAATCCTGAATTGAAATATAGAAATATTTCAATTTGAAATATAAATATTTCAAATTATAAATATTAAAAAAAGACCTTTTTTTTAAAAATAAAATGTCTTCAAAAGGGTTAATAAGTATTCTTAGGCTTATTTAGCAGATTTTACTTACCTATCACTTGATTTATTAATGAATTATCATCAATTAGAATTGAGTACACATACATGATTACACAGTCTTCCCTTGTGGCTCAGCTGGTAAAGAATTCACCTGCAATGTGGGAGACCTGGGTTTAATCCCTGAGTTGGGAAGATCCCCTGGAGAAGGGAAAGGCTACCCACTCCAATATTCTGGCCTGGAGAATTCCATGGACTGTATAGTCCATGGGGCCGCAAAGAGTCAGACACGACTGAGTGACTTGCACTCCCATGATTACGTACCCACAATTCTCACGATAAAAGTGGTGTAAAAACCAAAAGAGTTTCTGTTGTTTGTGTTTGTGGCAAACTCATTTGTCAACAAAATCTTAACTGAATTGATGTGATGCTGTTCATTATATTCATTTATTTCACCAAGTGTGAACAGCTTAACATTTTACTGTTTAATGGAGAAACATTAATGTGTTTAATTTGAGGATGCTGCCTCAGCACCCTTGAAAGTGTTATTTAAAATGTTTTATGCACTTTATTACCTTTGAAAGACAGAAACGCTTGATTTCGGGAACACATGCAATCTCCAGGTTTGAAGATAGAAGATCAAGAACCTGTTATCATGGAATCCTCAGTCAGCGTTCACATTGGGTGCTCAGTCGCTCAGTCGTGTCCAACTCTTTACAACCCCACGACTGCAGCCCACCAGGCTCCTTTGTCCATGGAATTCTCTAGGCAGGAATACCTGAGTGGGTTGCCATTTCCTTCTCCAGGGGATCTTCCCAACTCAGGATCGAACCTGAAGCTCTTATGTCTCCTGCATTGGCAGGAGGATTTTTACCACTGCACCACCTGGGAAGGCTGTGAGATAATACATTCCAACCTCATTTTGTGAATGAGGACTCTGAGTTCAGAGACTGGCAGTGACCTGCCAAAGGTCTTACTACTCGGTTAGCAGCGTAGATAGAAATAGACTCCACTTCCAAGGTGCTCAAATCCTGGGTTCCTTCTACTCACAGCCTTTTAATGAGCTCCTCTGCGGTGGCTGGGATTTCTAGACAAATGAAATATTCATGAGTGCATTCTGTACTCAAGACTCGCTATTGCCATGTGCAAGGAGACTCGGGATTGTGCACATACCTATGTATGAGAGAAACAAGATCACTCTTCTCTTCCCAAATTGATCCCTTTAGAACTCATCTAATCAGCAGAAGCACAGTCGCCACCACAACCGTCCTGATTTGTTAGGCACCATTCCAAACTCTGAAACAGGCAGTGTCCTTGACCTTACATACCATTTTAACTTTGCTGTCGGACCGGTTTCTTTTAAAAGCATTTCAGAATGCATATAAGCTTTCAGTCAATCACCAGGAATTTACTAGGTTTCTCCTCTGTGCCTAGGACAGCAAAGTGACTAAATCACTGATTTTCAACTGGGCTGATCTGCCCTCCAGGGAATATTTAGAATGACTGCTTGCATATTTACTTTCCACAACTTGGAGAGCATTACTGACCTTAGTGGTCTAGTGGGTAGAGGCCAGGGTTGCTACCTAACACTCTACAATGCACAGGACAACTTGTGGCTAAGATCAAGAAACTCCAGGACTACATAAACACTATTATCCTCTGCTTCAGAGAATTTATACTCTAATTGCAAACCAGCAACCTAACACTCATGAAGTTATGAAAAATAATTAAATACTAAATTCAGTGCCTTGAAGATTTAGAGTAAGCAGACTAAAGGTCAAGCCCCACCCCACCACCTATTTCCCCGTGACCTTTGGAAAAGCATTCAGCACTTGGGGCCTCAGTTTTCTTATCTCTAAAACAAGGCTATTGATAACTAACCTGCATACTTTGTCAGATTGCTGTGTCAGAAGGGATAGTGTTTTTGAAAATACTTTGAGAACTACAAAACATTATATAAATTTAGCCCTAGTCCTGCCATTCTTTATAACAGTCTTTTACCCAGTGCAGGTGTTCTGCACCTACCAGCCTAGCACTGAACTTGTAGAAATGCCCATCGTGAGCACAGTGAAGGGCCCATTCCCCACTGGTGATCCACGTCAGGAAGCCCCCGTCCTTCTGATCCCTTTTTCCCCTCTCATTTCCCAGTCAGTCACTGAGTCCTGGGGCATCAATATGGTTTGTTTGTTTTTTCTTTTTTAAAGGGGGTAAATACAGGAATAGAATTAATTCAGGTACTCACTGATAGGCCTAATGTTGAATCACAGACTACTGCCATGACACTTAATTATGCTTTTTTGTCTTCCTAATCTTGCATCTTGCTTTCAGCCCCTTGAGATTTCTTCCCTGATTCTTTGGAAGAAAATATCTTTCTGGAGACTCTTAGAGTGGAAATCAGGAGGTAAATGAAGGCGTGTGAGGTTGTCATTGGAAGTCTAGTAAAGGAGGTTAGACCTTTGGAATCTTTGAGGACCTCTCAGACATCTTTCTAGAAAACAAGAGCTAGTTGACCAAGCTGGGAACACCTGCCATGTGTTAAGAGAGCACCACAATCTATTACCCTGTGTAGAACAGTTAATATTATGCACAGCATGTATGAACTTTTTATGAGAAAAGATTTACAACAGTTTAATTATTTATCTCCTAAAAGATGTTTTTTTCCTCTGAAATTATTCCTAGTAGTGTAATCGAACCGAGGTCTCCCTCATTGCAGGCGGATTCTTTTCCATCTGAACCACCAGGGAAGCCCAAAGCATAGTAGACTTGCGTTGCATTAGTCACTCAGTCGTGTCCAACTCTTTGTGACACGTGGACTGTAGCCCACCAGGCTTCTCAGTCCATGGGATTCTCCAGGCAAGAACACTGGAGTGGATCGCCATTCCCTTCTCCAAAGCGTAGTAGACTATCTCATAGCAATTAAAACATATTTTGATTTGCAAAAGTTTTAAAGGCACATCTCTTATGACATGTCAAGTGACACATACAGGAAGAAAGAAAAGGATAAATGGCCCATCCCTGCATGAAGAGAAGAATTGTACCTGTATATATGAGAAAAGAGAAGGAAAATGACTTTTTTCAAAAACTGATTGGTACAAATCAGTTCACAGAACCAAATTCACCTTTTAAATGCTTATTAGTATAATGGTTTAGTGTGGGTACAAATAAATACAGTGACATGATTTATTTTTATTTTCTTTCCCTTGATGTTTTAAGCTCATGGTAATATAAAATCTCATCACACAGAGGTGTTTAGATGAAATGTCCTTCACAAATTCCCAGTGTCACTCAATAGAATATAAATGGTTATGATACAGTTAAATTATATTACTGGTTTGGTATTAAGAAAACCCTTCAAGTTTTTTTTTTTTTTTTTTGTTTTTTTGTTTTTTTGTTTTTTTGTTTTTACCCTTTGTCACTCAGAAGTGCTGTATTTTTCCCATGACAGGCACATTTTCCTTATCACACAGAATCCTGTACGTCCTGCTTTGGCCCCACCCACAAAGCAAAGAGGACAGTCTTTCCTGGTTGGGCGGTTGGCTCAGCCATCATGCCCCCATCACACAGAGCCAGACTGGAAACTGCCTGTTAACTGTAAACACTCAGTGACCTTTCTCTCTTCAGGCTGCATGCCTCTTTGACTCTAGTTTTCTCCATTTGGGAGGTGGTCGTGTGGTTCACTGAGAAGCACAGAAGTGGGATGAGCTAGATGGTGGCACAGGGGTAAAGAACCCACCTGCCAATGCAGAAGATGAAAGAGTCGTGGGTTCGATCCCTGGGTTGGAAAGAATCCCATGGAGTAAGAAAAGGCAAACCATACCAGTATTCAGAGTCCAGAGTGCTAACCATTACACGATGGGGCCCCCATACCAGTATTCTTGCCTGGAAAATTCCATAGACAGAGAAGCCTGGCAAGATACAGTCCATGGGGTCACAGAGAGTCGGACACGACTGGACATGAACACACATGTAGATAGATCTCACTTTGTAAATTATGAGGACTCTGTGTTTGCTCATATACTCTACAGACTGTCATATAAACTAGATTATTCTATTAGGTTTGATATCATTTCCTAGGGCCTTATATTTCACACTTAACAGTTTTCTCTCTGATGTTCATGCTCTTGGGTTTGCACTAATGACATTAATGTCATACAGATGTCTGCTGAGTTTACATTACTGAGGAGGTTTCCCCTGTAAAACCATATACCAGAGTGGAACTTGCCCCCTTCACACTTCTAATATTATTTCCAGGAAAAACCTCTTTCTAACACAGAAATAGCACATTCTCTATTCTTTCTTTCATTGAGCTCCATCTAATGGTAAATCCGTGATTTTCAGCATGGAAGGAAATTCCTGGTCTCCAGATAAAGGGTAAACTCCCCTAAAGAGATCAAGGAAACTGGGCATGGGCTTTTCTCAGTAACAATAAGAAGCCTTAGGTTTTCTCATCTGCTTGATCAGGGTTGACCTGATTGGGCTGACTGCTGCTCTGAGCACGGAGAAAGCCAACACAGAGGAAAGCATATGCTTTCATTTAACCATGTCATAAAGCAACACACCCCCCGTGCACAGCTCCAAGAAGTTTGCCAGGGGTTGGAGCTATCCAAGTGTTCTAAAGGCCAAGTCAGATCAGAAAATGCAGACTTGAGACTGGATACTGCAGGAGTCTCTCTAGCAGCACTTCACTGGGTTACTTTATAATAAGGAGGCAATGTAGAAACATACAGAAAATGCGCACAGGGGTGGACATGCATGTCAAGACGGAAACAGGAAGAACAAAGACAGGATGCCTCGCCGGTCACTCTGCTGCTTAGAAGAGTGGAAACACCCACAGCTGCAGCTCGCAGGGTGTCATCCAGTAGCTGCTGGAGGCGCTCTCTGCTGAGTCACTGGCCTTGGCAACATGAATTGGCCAGACCGGGAAGGCAGGTGATGGAGAGAAAAAAAAAAAGCCTGCTCTGTAAGTAGCAAGACCCTTTCCTAAGACTTTTTATTTAGTCCAATCCTTTCTTCTTTATATTTCTTATATCTGATCCATTCAGAAAATATTATAAATATATTTATTTATAAACATCTCGCATGATTGCAAATATGTCAGTCTCCAGGGAGAAGGAGGCTTTTTCTTCCCTCTCATTTTCCATTCTCTCCAAACATACAGGATAAATGCACGCACACACATACACATACACATATAACTGCTCAGAAAAGATTGATGGTTATGACTGAAAAAATTATTGAAGATTCCAACACCAGAAATGACATAATACAGAAAAAATGAGCAGGACTCCATCCTCAGCACCCTGGTCTCTTGTCTGTGACCACAGCATCCGATGTGCATAGAAGCACCCTTGTCCTCAGCCGGGACTCGGGTTGCATGTGAGGTGGACCCCTCCGGGAGACTTTGCCAGCTCTCATCTTGTGCCTTTATGCTTGATTGGAAAGACTTTCTATCCCACCAGTGAGCCAAGAACTGTTTCCGCTGAAAGACTGTGAAAGGTGGGAACGCTCCATCCGGAAGCAGCTGTTTGAGTTCCTAAACACCCATCAGGCCAGCTGGAGTCGCTTTATTATCTCTTTGTCATCAGGGTAAGGTGGCTGCCTATAGAGGATCCTGGCTCCTGAGAGGCCTGCGTTTCCAGGGTCTTTATTTACCTGTAACAGTGGGACTCTGCTTCTCTAGGCAAAAGTAAATGATGGTTACAAAGATGATCTAAGGACTGAGGTGACTTCAAAGGACAGGCAGGAAATGCAGTCGTGTCACTCTATTTCATATCAACCCCCTCCTCTAATCCAGGACTCCCTACCAGGGGTTTTGGCTTTCAGCTACAATTTATTTGTTTACAAAGATGGAAATTCTTGTCCCAGACCACCTTCTCTCCAAGGGCATTGGCGACAGTGTCTGTAAGGAAATCTGGATTTAGAGAAATAAGAAATAAATGCCTTCTGTATCCTCCTGTGGACTCCTCTGCTGGCTCAGATGGTAAAGAATCTGCCAACAATGAAGGAGAGCTGGGTTCAGTCCCTGGGTTGGGCAGATCCCCTGGAGAAGGGAATGGCAACCCACTCCAGTATTCTTGCCTGGAGAATTCCATGGACAGAGGAGCCTGGAGGGCTACAGTTCACTGGGTCGCAAAGTGTCAGACATGATTGAGCAACTACAAACACACACAGCCTCCTGTAATGATCATATTGCCTCCCTGGGAAGGGCCAGATTGCTGCCCTGGAGGTATTTCATAGCACAGTGGGAACTGACCTTCATTTTCAACTTCATTTCTTTACCCCTCCCCAGAACAGACCCCCAGATGGATTCATTCACACACAGGCTACTTTGCAACGAACACCCACACGGTGTCTTTGGCATAACGGTAATCATATGGCCCATAATCCTCTTCCTTCCCTAAAACAGAGGAAGGTGTATTTCCTCAATTCTTCTCATTCATCCACCCACAGAGAAGATTTCAGGTCGGTCGGGAGATAAAAGGCTCAGGATATGAAACATCAACATTTAAGCCCCATCATTCTTCCGGCAGATAACTGCCACTCTTCAACTGGGCTTGCCTGGCTGTATTGTCAGAACTTCACTCAGCGGCAAGTAACAAAGAATTGGCCCCCAAATGACTTAAGAGCATAAAGATGATCTCCCAGAAACCTTTAGTTTATATTTTATTGTCCATGATGGTGTGGCTCTGCCACCCTTAATTCTGAGACTCCACAAAGCTGAGACTTTCAGTTCAACATGTTGTTGTTGTTTAGTTACTCAGCTGCGTCTGACTCTTTGTGACCCCATGGACTGTAATTCACCAGGCTCCTCTGTCCATGAAATTCTCCAGGCAAGAATACTGGAGTGGGTTGCCATTTCCTTCTTCAGGGGATCTTTTCCACCCAGGGATCGAACCCACATCTCCTGCATTGGCAGGTGGATTCTTTACCACTGAGCCACCAGGGAAACCCCAGCACATTGTTACCTTGAACAAAATTAATAAGGAAGTAAGGGGCAAGGCAATTGGATTTTTGAGTAGGACAAGGATAGTGACGGCTGCAATCTCAGCATCTATCATTGTGCCCAGAAGATAGTAAATTGTACATTTTTATTGAATGAGGTCTTAATATGTTAAGAAAAGGCATGGTCTAACTCTAAAATAATAAACTCTTTTCAAGGTCATTAATATTTGTGACTGTAAAAATTTCACGATCATGGAGGTAAGCATACAAGGCAAAAATTGATTTAATTCTTTTGGAATCTTGCCCTTCTTGATGAAATTGAAAGAGAACTCAGAAGGTCCTTAACATACTTCAGCTCTCACTTTAATAACTGTAACTCTCAGAGTTGCAAGGATCTAGACATCAGCTCTTCCCTCAATAATTTTTATGAATCCCAAGGACAATGACTCTGATAAGCCTCCCAGTTGGCTCAGTGGTAAATAATCTGCCTGCTAATGCAGGAGATGTGGGTTCAATGCTGGGCTGGGAAGATTCCAGAGAAGAAGAAATGGCAACCTCCTCCAGTATTCTTGTCTGGGAAATCCCATGGACGCACAAACAGATCTGAGATTGTTTCTGTAATTTTAAAGAAAATTGTCAAAAAGACAGAATATCAAGTGCTAGCATTATCTTGGGACTGTCTTTATTTTTCAGATCTTGATCATGGAAGAGTTTTCATAAAACAGAGGTGTCCAAAGGTGTCTTTGACTTCAATAGAGTCTTGAAAATCCAACTCAATAAGGAGTTACTTCCCCTGGATTCCAGGGACTGTGCTGGGTTCTGAGAATGCGCAGAAGAATCATATCTCGTCTCAAGAAGTATGTAAGCCAGTGTTGAGAGACATTTCTGATGTGTTGAGTGCTATTACAGATGAACAAGCATGGTGCTGCAAGACACTTGAGAGGATGGAACTAGATCCACCTGGAGAAGGTTCTTCAAGGTTGTTAGAGGGTGAGAGCTGAGCTGGGTGTAGAGTCGGACTTTACCAAGTAGAGGGATGTGATGGAAAATTCGATCCTTTTGCCCTCGGTTCATATTAAAATAATTACAACATCACAAGGTAAGAAAGAAATTAAGCATGAAAGACTCAGTGTTTGGGAGAGCAGAAGTTCACATTTGTATTAACATTAATTTTGGAGATGGTTATTAAAACTGTTCTAAGTTATAGTTATGCTTACAAGAGTGGAGAGACCCACAGCTGCAGCTCACAGAATATCATTCTGGCACTTCACTGCCACAGTCCCTGGAAAAAGGCAAAAGACCGGTAGGGATTTTGTAGGCAGCGTGAACATTATTATTATTATTTTTTTAGTCCTATCACTTTATTGCTACCAACCCATCTCACTCCACCCTTGTGCACATGTGCTCAGTCATGTAATCCCATGGACTGCAGCCCGCCATACTCCTCTGTCCATGGACTTTTCCAGGCAAGAATACTGGAGTGGGTTGCCATTTCCTTCTCCACAGCATGAACATTCTAAAGACCAAAGAGTTACACCTTTCCCCCCCTCCATGACTTTCCTTTTCATTTGATAAAAAATTGGGGCGTCCAAAGTCACAGGCAACTTTCACTTAACTTTGTAATGGTGGGTTGGGAACTGCAGTCTGGCTCCTTGGAAAACAGAACATCTCCCAAACTAAGGATTCTCAGAGTATAGCACTAAGTGATTTCAAAATATTTGAAAGGCTATTTAAAAATAAATCAGACTCAAGGGCAGAGGGGGGTTAGAAAGGGTGGGATGAATTGAAAGAGTAGCAGTAAAACATATACATTACCATATGTAAATCAGATAGCTAATGGGAAGTTGTTGTATAACACAGGGATTTCAATGCAGTATTCTGTGATGACCTAGAGGGGTGGGAGGTTCAAGAGGGACGGGACATAGGTTTTCTTATAGCTGATTCACACTGTGTTATGGCAGAAGCCAACACAAATATTGTAAAGCAATTACCCTCCAATTAAAATTTTTAACAAGTAAGTCAGTGTAGCTGTTTTCTGTAGTAATGAAAAACACCCAAATGTTTATAGAATTCAAATTTGAAAGGCTGGAAAAAAGGTAAAGAGCACTGTGACAAAAATTTTCAGACTGAAGTCCAGTCCCTGCTAGGGGGGAGTAGCTGTTTCTCTGAGAGCCTGAAAAGAAATCTAGGCTCCCTCCAGCCTGAACTGTCATTCCTTTTCCTCAGTGAGCATCAGGGGAGCAGAAGGGAATGGAGGTCAGAAGTCACACAGAGGTGGATATTACAAATATCCCAAACTGTAGTCAGTCAAGGCATCCCATATGGTTATAGGTGACTGATTAAATTGGGGTTTCAAATCATTGGGGTGCTTTGGCACTCTGCATATACTAGTTTGACATTTTCTTCCTTCCTAGATGGGCTTCCCTGGTGGCTTGGTGGTAAAGAATCTACCTGCCAATGGAGGTGATACAGGAGATGTGGGTTCAATCCCTGGGTTGGGAAGGTCCCCTGGCGAGGGAAATGGCAACCCACTCCCATATTCTTGCCTGGGAAATCCTTTCTAGACACTCCATGTTGTTGTTTTATTTTCTTAAAAACGTCCATCAGTTTGAATTCCTCAGGGTTTTTTTTTGTTTGTTTGTTTTGCTTTTCAAAGCTCTGGTGTGTGTTCCAAATGCGAGGCATCAAATTACCATGTGTTTTTCTTGAGAGGGTGTGCTTGCTGTGTTTTACAGCACATTTGCTGTGATATTACTTTGCTTTAGTCGTGGTTACAACATTGAATGGCCTGTTTTTTTTATGTTTAATTTAATTGTATTTTATTCTCTTGCTCTGGTCCTGTCTTTTTGAAGGAAATTGGCACCCAAGCCAGGAAAATAGCTGTTTCCTCAGTGAGAGTAGCTCATACTCTCCTCTGGGAATGTAGGAAATGGAGCAGCCCTGGTCTCTCTGAAAACCAATCAGGTATTTGCAGATAACCTGTACAAGAAATGGATTCAAGCCTTTTAGGTTGATAAGTCTAATGAAGTTGCAGCCTTGACTTTTTAATTGGAATCACTGAAATGGTCTGCCCGCCCTTAAAGTGTTAGTCACTCAGTTCTGTCCGACTTGTGCAACCCCTTGGACTATAGCCCGCCAGGCTCCTCTGTCCATGGAATTCTCCAGGCAAGAATACTGGAGTGGGTCGCCATTCCCTTCTCCAAGGGATCATCCTGACCCAGGGGTCAAATTTGGGTCTCCCACATTGTGGGCAGATTCATTACCATATGAGTCACCAACTAAGCCCTCCCTTAACTCGTTGCTTTATCAGAAGCTAATCTATCACAGGGTTGACAGATTCAGGACAGCGGCCACCCCTGGCTCTCTCCAGCAGTCGCCTGGAGGAAGGACCCCACATGTGGTTGTTCATGCCCTTGAGCTCATCAGTACCTAAATATTCACAAGACTACACCAGGCCAACCCATAGTCCTAGCAACAGAGGGTGTCAGATAGGGAAGAGGGAATCCTTCTTGACAGCAGCCATCTCTTCTAGAGGCATCTTACTGCCTCTGGTGATGTGGACACTCTATTTTGTCATGGAGTGTGTAGACTGCTCTTTGAAACACAGATTTTCTATTTTATTGAGATTAGGAATCAGGTGTTCATGAAAAAATTGAAATCCACATCCCAAGAGATGATTTAAAGATTTATATAGCACAAAATTGATGTAATTTCAGTCAACATGGTTAGAAACCCACTCATTCTGAGGCATTCAAACGTTTGCTTGCTACAGAGATCTCTTGAATAGAAACATTTTGCATTATATTTTCTTGTAATGTACAAAAATCAGATATGGATCAGATCAGACAATAATCAACCAAATAGCAGATTACAATACATTGCTACTCTAAGTTATTTATTTGAATCAGGATGATATCATCTTTAGGAGGTACATTAGATTGCTGGGATGGCCATAACAAAGTAACACGGGCTTGGCGGCTAAAACAATGAATTTTCCCATGATTCTGGAGGCTGTGAGAATGCAATCAAAGTGTTAGCTGAATTGGTTTCCTCTCTCCTTGGCTTGCAGGTGGCCATCTTCTCCCTGGTGTTCACATCACCTTCCCTTTGTAGTTGCATGTATCCTAATCTCTTCCTATAAGGACACCAGTCTTACTGGATGAGGCTGCATCCCTTATGGCCTCATTTTTATTTAATCACCTCTTTCAATATTTTATCTTCAAATAGTCTCCTTCTGAGTTATGGGAGTGGGGGTTAGGACTTCAACATATGGATTGGGGAGGGTTGGTGGAGGGTCACACCTTACTCCATAACAGGAGGTATTAGCAAGAACATATATTCACAATGTGCATGAATGTATTAAAGGATATTATGTGCCAGGCAATGGGACAACTCTTTTGCATACATTATTTTTCATAGACTTCTCACAATGATCTTAAATCTAGATTGTTAAAATCTCTATTTAACAAATGAGAAAATATGAGCTCAAATATTTTCCTAAGCTATAGAGAAGGAGTTGTCAAAACCAAACCTGTACACTGTGTCCAGACATGCACAGGTGAACATTATGCTCCTCTGTGATGTGTCCAAGGTCACAGAGCTGGTTGGCAGCAAACTCGGGCCTCCTAATTTCCAGGGCCTTGTGCTATCACACTCACATGTAAATGATATTAGACTAATGCACTTTTCACTATTCTGATTATTCAACATGAGGATATCATTTTGCCTTGCACTAGCTAGGCTGTTTTATTTTTCAAAGGATAGAAATATTAGTATGATGAGAACTTAAAAACCATCAATGCTTTGCTTTTTAACTCAGTTAATTAGGGCTATTGGAAGAATATATACAGGTAGATGGCCTACCATCCTGGTTTTGCCTGAAACTAAGGGCTTTCCTTGAATTCATGTGAAACCTGAGACAGCCCCAGTTTTGGAAACAGGAAGCATTTCAGAAACAGAAAATATAGGGAACAGTCTCAGCCACCATAGAGTCAGATACTATAGAGAACCGGATTATCTGTTCAGACACAAATGCTAAAGGCTTCCTGAGAGATGGAACATAAATGAACAATGGCCAGACCGCCTATTAAAACAGACCCATGACCCACAACCTGCAGCAACCTGCCTAGGAAACCAACCCCTTGTCTGCAATAAACAACCCAGGAAACCCACCTGCTAAAAATCACACTTGCAGGAAGCCTGTTGCTATCTCCAGCAGCAGTTTAGGAAGCTAAATGATAACCTTTGTAACAATCAGCCCAGTATGCCCGGGATCTGATGAATAACTGACAGCTTCCCTAATTTTTGTCCCTGCTTCCAACTTGGAACCAGTTAGAGACAGTCAAGTGTGCACCCCTAACCAATCCTACCTAACCAACCACCCCTAACAGGATGGCCCACTTCTATGAAGTTAACCCGCCTACAGCTTCTCCATGCCATAGCCTCCAATCAGAGCCTAGCTGAAGCCTTTCTTTTCTCCACTCTGAAGCTTTCCCACTCCTCTGACTGCCTTTGAGTATCTGCCAAAATGCAAGTGACAGTGGCAAACTCCCTTGCTACAGCAGGCTCAGAGTAAATACCCTTTGCTAGCTCTCATTGGGTTGTCCTTTGGTTACGTCCACATTCCGTCAACAGGACATATCTCTTGCTGTCTATCCCAGCATTCGGCCATTTTGGTGACTCAGCATTTTGTCTCTGCTGCCACTGACAGTCTCTATCATCCTGAGGTCTTAGGCTTCTTTTTTTTTTTTTTTTAGGTCTTAGGCTTCTATGTACCGCTTTACTTCTGCATCCTTCAAGTTCTCTTCCTTTCCATCTCTCTTTAAGTTAAAGCCCCTGAGAGAGAGCAACTGACGGCAGTATGCCTGGAACACCTAGGGAACAATCTTATCATGCATCATTTTGGCTCCAGCCAACTCATAAGCTGCTGATCAGACTATAGATGACTGCCTTTAGCTCAAAGGCCTGCCCTTGACCAGTTAGTTGTACTCATGCAAACACTGTCACGTGATACAAAGCATAAATTATGCATAAAGTATTATTTCATTCAAAACCGTCTGTGGTTATGGCTTTACTTAAAGTGTATAAAACTGGCCAGTAGCAACAATCTCAGCAAGGGTTATATCTGAAAAAATGACATTCTATCCTCACTGAAAAAGTAAAAATTCAGAGATTGGGTTTAGAAAACTATCAGGAAAGAGGCCCTTGCTGAATACGGGGCAGTTAAGCAGGACTCTGTGTATCACTCATCCTTCTGCTCAAGAGAACAAACTGTTTCAAGATTTCTATTATAAATTAAATCTGTATATCTTTTATGAGGTTTGAGGTAGAGTTAAGAAGGGTATTGCTGTGGGCCACTGCTCTGTTCACAAAGATGTTGCTTGTATAAATTCTCTTTTCATCCTTCGTGTGTGATGGTAGAGGTAATCACTCGAAATCTCTGGGAGCCTTCATACTTCCCACCAGCTACTGAATGACCAGATCAAATACATCAACATGTCTACAGGGGAAGTTCCAGACTGGGCAAGGGTAGACATCCTCAAGCAGTCCTGATTCTTTCCCTCCTGACCTTCACCCTTCCTGTTGCTATACTGCTGTCTCTTTCCAGCCTCCTGTCCGGGATTGCCCCTGTCATCTGCACAGAGCATTCCCAGCACATGGTACCCTCCTCTCCTCATCCTCACTGTCACCAAGCTGGAGAATGACCTCATCTTTTAGTCCATCTGGGGCAGGGGTCCTCTTCGACTCTAGCATGGAATTGGCTGACACAGAAAGTGGAGATTTCGTCCCTTAATCTGACTAAAGCGAATCCCATATGTCTTAGCTAGATAATTCAACTTTTACAAATTTATTATTTTTATTTTTAAAAATAATTCTATTTATCGTTTTTGACTGAGTTGGGTCTTCACTTCGTGGGCTTCTCTCTAGTTGCGGCAAGCGGGGGATGCTCCCAAGTGGTGTGCAGGCTTCTCGTGGTGGCTTGTCAGCACAGAACACGGATTCTAGGGCACACGGGCTTCGGTAGCTGTGGCTCTCTGGCTCTGGAGCACCTGCTCAATAGTTGTGGTGCATGGGCTTAATTGCTCCGTGGCATGTGGAATCTTCCCAGATCAGGGTTTGAACCCGTGTCTTCTGCACTGGCAGGCGGACTCTTTATCACTAAGCCACCAGGGAAGCCCTCATCTTTTCTTTTTGTCCCTGATCCCACTCCGAGTTGGCTAGGGTAAATCACACACACTTGGATGAGCCCTACGAAAATGTGATGATCGTCTCCCCCACAGTTGATTCCAAATGGCATCCCCAGGTTTGGGTCCCCGGTATCTCAATTGCCCTGTGCTCGGTTCTGCCTTCTCACCGGCCCCTGGGGAGGAAGACATTTCTCAGGGTCTGTGTGCCCTCAGGCACTCTATCTTGCGCCATCACCCACTACATTAACTCCACTCAGCAAGGACTCTGTGAACTCGGGGCCCTAGATGTTCCACCTCAAGCCCTCATCCATTCTCTCCAACGATTTATTTGACACGTATTCACTAGATAGTGATATGCCAGGATTCACTTCACCCTCAAAATAAGCTTATCTTCCTCACCTACTATCCCAAGTTAGCATCAGATCCTCGTAGTATCATCTATCTGCCTTTAATGACTGCTCCCATCTATTCTCGTTTCAAACCTCTATCAGTTACTTGTAACAGTGAAAAGCAAAACGTGTTTTTTCTTTTCTCATCTGGGTCTCCACTAAATTCCCTATTTCCTTTCTAAAGGAGGAAAGGAGGCCTCTAAAGGAGGCCTTTAAATCTTAGCTTATCAGAAAAGAGAGGCTCTCAATGAGTGACCAAACTCCTGTAAACAGCTCCACGTTCTGCTGGGTGACTCATCTCTGGGGAAACTCTGAGATGTCATTTTCTGGAATCCTCTAATCCCCACTGTTTTCCAACAGCAAAAGGAATGATTCAGGGAAAGTAAGATCTATTTTAGAATAGATTTGACCTCTGGCACACAGTGTTGGCATCATTTAGACATTGCACCCATTTAGTGTATGGGGTTTAATTTACCCACAAGCATGATCTATAATTCTAAGATTTATTTTCTTTTGGAAAATTTATTTCTCTGGTGGTTTATGTTTTTGCAATTAGTTTCATTGAAGAACATTCTGTATTGCCACATTATTTTCTTAAGAAAGATTAGAGGCTCCATATTTTGAGGAGTCGACATAGCCAGTTAGCCAGCTAGAACTGATTCTGTGTCCACCAGTGCCAGCTGTGATGAGGGCAGCCCTGAGCGTGAGTGCAGGGCAGTGGTAGTCAAAGGACATGCGTGGCATGCAAATGGTTAAGAGATACTTTCTAATGGTAAATAACACGAGTAGCCCTCTTATTTCTGCATCAACAGATAATAGCTTCTTGGCCATACCAGCAGAACAGTCCTTTAATTTTACAGGAAACACGACTGTCTACCTTGGTTTAACATTTGGATTTTCTCAGGAAACCGTGGGATGAATCATACAGATTGTAACTGAAAATAAAGGACACAATCTGTTGAAGATCAGACAGGACAATGAATTTAAACCCTCTCTCTTACTCTACACTTCTTCGAACTTCAAAGTTATTTTCAGTTTACAATGTTTAAAATGGGAGTAAAGTGTTCAAAATAGACATTGTGATTCCTTAAGGAATGATATCTTAGGGAAATTTTTTGAAGGTCTAGAAATGTCAAAATAAAGATTAGATTTTCTTTGTTTAGGCTGGTGTTTTTGAATCTTTCCATCCCTCCCTTTCTACTTCAATCTCTTCCTTTCTTTCTTTCTGTTTTTCTTTTTTTTCAAATATCAGAATACAGCCCTAAAGAAATGAAATTAAATCTTGTGTGACTGCTTATTATTGAAAATAGATGAAATCAGGAAAGCTTCATCAAATGTGTGCTTCAGGGCAGAACCCTGTAACTTGCCTTGAGATGGCTCCGAAAATGCCTCTGTGGCACTCTCTAGGATTCTTTGAAATATACATGTAAATGGGAACTTCAGGTAATCAGGAGTCAGTAATGGATTTTTGAGCTGAGAAGGCAAGCTTTTTCCTAGCTGTGAGCCCTCTCTGGGGCTTATTTTCTCCTTTGTAATGTGGAGATAATAAAACCTTCCTGAGAGGTTTCTATGATTAGAAACAAAGGATTTGGTGCAGTGACTGGTGTGTAGGTATTCAAATAAATGTGATTGCAAAGTTAATGACCATGACAATGGTAACAAAAACAGAGTATGTCCACAGGCACCAAGTTACAAATTCCCAAACTTCTTATGAGATCTGTATTTGAGATTGGATTCTTGGCTGATTCTATACTCCACAGCCACTATGAGGAGTCGCCACCTG
Organism: Muntiacus reevesi; assembly: GCF_963930625.1. NCBI lineage: Eukaryota > Metazoa > Chordata > Mammalia > Artiodactyla > Cervidae > Muntiacus > Muntiacus reevesi. The sequence goes on from NC_089264.1 coordinate 24,051,930, forward strand.
GTCACGCCTGGCTGGTCCTGGGTACCTAAGGATGCTTTTCTACCTGAGGCCTTCCTGAGTTGTGAGATAAGCTAAGCTTGAGGCTGACTCTCTGCAGGTTCCCTGGGATGCCTCCATTCTAGTCTGAACCTAGTACACCTGAGGACGAAGAAGCATCTACCTCCTCCCCACACTCAGCATGGCTCAGCTCTAAATATTTTTTACTCCAGATGGATCCCCACAGCCAGATGAGTCCGCTCCAGCTCTGGAGCTCTGAGGAAAGCAGCTAGTTACACTCTTATCCCTAAGACTCCCTGGTGTCATTTTTATAGATAAAATATTTTTGAATTGTGTCCTAGCTGTGGTCACGTTATCTGTGGATATTTCCCTTTTGTGAAAGGATGGACTCATTTACTGTTCATTTATTTATCATCAATACAACAGAGAGGTGAGTGCCCAAGAGGCGCCAGGGGTCTTCCCAGGTGGCGCTATGGTAAATAAACCACCTGCCGATGCAGGAGACATGAGACCTGGTTTTAGTCCCTGGGTGGGGAAGACCCCCTAGAGAAGGCAATGACTACCGGCTCCAGTATTCTTGCCCAGAGAATCCCATGACAGAGGAGCCCGGCAGGTTACAGTCCATAGGGTTGCACAGAGCCGAACACGACTGAAGCAACTCAGCACGCAGGCAGGAGCCATCAAGCGCTGGGTTAGGCAGGTACTGAAAATTCACTGACAGACCAGCCTGTCAAGGAAACATCGCGTAAATGCTAGTGATATGTGCATATGATATTATGCACTTATATCAACTCAAAAGATATAGATATGTAAACTTAAAAATATATACATTTGTAAATGAATGTATAAGCTCAAAGGACATTCAATGTAGAAAATCAAAGCCAGCATTTAAATGTGTTTGTGACTTTCCAGAGTGACTTAGGTGGCGTGGCCAACGCCATCTGCTCTAGAGCAGAGAGACTACTTACCTGGCAACAGCAGCTGCCAGCTGAGGCTTCAATGTACTCTTTCAGTTCCCTCCAGGATGACCTGGGGTGACCACCCTTTCTAGGTAAAGAGGATTCTATCTCCATTTGACAATAAATCCTCAACCTGAGGAAAGAGATCTTCTGTCAGCCTGGCTGACTTGCAGTCACAGGAGGGTGGATTTTACAACCTAGTCGGCCTTGCAAAGGCCAGTCACTCAGATGGGTAAATCCAGCGTGGTCTGTTTGGGATCAGATTGCTTGTTTCAGTGTTTTAGCACCACTGATGTGACGGGGGATAATATTTCTGAGATATTAACATAGGTACTCTTTCCCTGATATTTGAGATGGACTAAAACACAGTGGTAAATCCTTATGATGGGAACGTGGACAGGGGTGAAGGAAGAGGTGGGCGGGGGAAGGAAGGAGAGTCAAATGTACTGAGACAAAGATTTTCCATTCTTGGAAAATGAAGATTTGAAATAAAAATTAACATTGCTATAGGAAAACCTTTTAAATCTCTCTCTTGCATACCTGGCAGTGTGGGAGGAGAGTTGAAACTGGCTCAGACACTTTCTGGGGATTTGGTCTGAAGCTGCAGTATCTCAGGGCTCACTGGCAACTTTGGTAAATTGCTTAATAGTGAAGGCAAATGCAAAGTCATTGTAAGAAATTTGGGAAATAAAAAAGACATAAATAAAGAGAAAAAGAAAGACTCATTTATAACATTTGTATCCATTTCCTTCCAGTATGTTCTTTCAGCATTTTAGAAAATATAACTGAAAGTACACCATATACATATATACACATATACATATGTATATATATATACTTGTCTTACTATCTTATCTGACAATAAATACGGCATAAAGGACATTTTTTTTGTGGGACTTCCCTGGTGGTTCAATGGCTAAGGGCCCATGCTCCCAGTGCAGGGAGCCCAGGTTTGGGCCTAGGAACTAGACCCGTATGTTTCAACTAAGAGTTTTTATGCTGCAACTAAAGATCCCACATGCTCAACTTTAAAAAGAAAAAAAAAAAAAGGAACATTTTTTTGCCATTAAAACCATTTAAATATATTTTAAAATCAAATATGTTTTATTGCAAAATAAAGTTAATGCATGTCTATTTGAAAAAAATTAGCAAGTATAGAATAAATAGTCCTAACTAACCAGAGACAAGAACTTTTAATCTAGTTGGCTCTGAGCCATAGACAAGTGTTCTACCTCTAAAAACCTCATTTTTTTATCTTCAAAATCATCACTAATGATAATATTTTCCTTACAGGGTTGTTATAAGATACTTCATATAAAGATAATATGTTTCTCATAGTGTCTGGCATATAAAAGGCACGTGCATATAACCTTATACTAATTTTAAACCAAGCAATTTCAATCTCTACAAATTCTTCTAAAACCTGCTTTCTTAAAAAAAGCAAATAATGTATCAGTATCCTTTTCATATGTTAACATCAAACTGCAATATAATTTGAATAACTACATAGTGGCTTTTTTTTATATACTATGACATATGTATGAAACACTTGGGTTACAAAGATGATTTCTAATGGTTGTATGATATTCCACAGTTTATTTGACACCTTATGTTGCCAACTGTATGCTGCCTGGGGAAAATGAAGCCATGTTAACGGTAATAAAATATGTTTCTCTGACTCTCTTCCAACTTTCTTTTGCTGGGCTTCAGGCTGTCTTCAAAGACTCTGTCTCTCATTTCCAGGAGGCCCCAAGGGATTCATCTTCATTCACTCAACAAATATTGAACATATAGCATGTACCAGGCAATGCCTTAACGATGCAATAGTGAGGAAAAACAGGCATGACTACAGCTATGTAGGTGTTTTCAATCTATTGCAGGAAACTAAACCTTAATCAGATAATCACCAGGGAATCAAACGCATGCTAAGAGAAGTGCCATGAAGAAAAAGTAGAAAGCCCTAAGAACAATGGCAGAGGGATTTAACCCCGGCTGGACCTCTGATAAGGTCTCTGAGGAAGATCCCCTTGCGATGAGATCTGGATGTGCAGAAGCTCGCTAGCCCTGGGGGAAAGTCTTTCTGAAGCAAGAGGGTCATCTCTGGCAAAAGGAATGGCAAGGTAGGAGGGGCCTCAGCATGCTTGATGAACTGAAGAAAGGCCCTGAGGCTGAGACTTCCCTGGTGGCTCAGATGGTAAAGTGTCTGCTTACAATGTGGGAGACCCAGGTTCGATCCATGGGTCAGGAAGATCCTCTGGAGAAGGAAATCGCAACCCACTCCAGTACTCTTGCCTGGAAAATCCCATGGAGGGAGGAGCGTGGTAGGCTGCAGTCCATGGGGTCCCAAAGAGTTGGACTCACTGAGCGACTTCACTTTCACTTTTCTGAGGCTGTGAGTGTGTGCCATATGACGTCTTTTAAAACTGTTGTTGTTAAGTGGCTAAGTCATGTCCGACTCTTTGCAACCCCGTGGACTGCTTGTACTTGCCTATCTCCTGGAGTTGCTCAAACTTATTTCCATCGAGTTGGTGATGTCATCCAACCTTCTCATCCTCTGTCACCCCTTCTCCTCCTACCCTCAGTCTTATGCAGCTTCCCTGGTGACTCAGGTGGTAAAGAATCTGCCTGCCATGCAGGAGACCTGAGTTCAGCTCCTGGGTCTGGAAGATCCCCTGGAGAGGGGAATGGCAACCCACTCCAGTATTCTTACCTGGAGAATCCCATGGACAGAGGAGCCTGGAGGCCTACAGTCCATGGGGTTGCAAAGAGTCAGACACGACTGAGCAACTAACACTTTCACTTTTTAAACTATGGATTTTATTTTCCAGGTATGGAGGAGCTGACAGGTCAGGAGACAATTGCCATTGAAAAGATCCTTCCTTACGCTCACAGATTCCAAGAGGATGGGGTACATTGGGAAGCCTGAGGGTCAGAGGCTGAGGGAGCCAGGGAGGAAGGTGGGCAAGAGCCTTTGTCATGGTTTCTGTGGGAAGGAATGGGCAAGGAGGGTATGCAGCCTAGAATTGACTGGTTTGAAAGGCTCAGCCCAACAGTGGGCTCTGGGCAACGGGGGCTGTCCCTGCTTGTCTGGTACCTGGTCCTGAGATGGTTAGAGCCGGGAAATAGTAACCCTGCACGTGCAAGGAGGTGGTTGGTAGTTTGAGCTCTGGGTTGATTGATTTACATTTGAAAGGCACACTCATGCAAGCTGTTTGATACCTCTAGAAATTGCCTACGCCTGGGATAGGAGTCCCTCCAGGGCCAGCAAGCTCCAAGATGCCAAAGCATCCAAAATACAGAGTGAAAGATATGATCACTACAGTACTACTTTAACACTGTGGCCTCAAAGGGGCAAAGTGGCTATAGGAAGATTAGCAAGAGGAAGTAACAAGAAGGGATATATCTCAGTGTCTCGGAGAGACGTCAGTGAAAGCAGATCTTGCCGTTTTTATAGTCTTTTTGCTCTTTGGCCATAACTATGCAGCTAGACTAGAGGTCAAAGCTAGGTGGCAGAAGCATCTGCACTCAGAAGTGTCCCAGCAACTGAGGTGCTGGTGTAGAGCTAAGCCTGGGTACTGAGTCCCCTCACTGGGGATGTATTTTGGGAACATTATCTTGCTTAAGTTTTTTTATCAAATAGACCCTAGAGCAGTGGTTCTCAGGTGGGAGCAGTTTTATTCCCCATGGGATATTTGGCAATGTATGGAGACATTTTTTGTTGTCACAATGCAGTGCAGGGTGTTACTGCATTTAGAGGGCAGAGGTTGGCGATGCTGCTAAACACATTAAAATGCAAGAGACAGCTCCCCACAGCAAAGCATTATCTATCCCCAAATGTCAATAATGCCGAGGTTGAGAAATACAGATCTAATATCTGCATCTGAGGAGAATAGGGCCAGGGTTTAATATCTTCCCTGGTGGCTCAGATGATAAAGAATCTGCCTGCAGTGTGGTTGACCTCGGTTTGATCCCTGGGTCAGAAAGATCCCCTGGAGAAGGACATAGCAACCCACTCCGGTATTCTTGCCTGGAGAATCCCTGTGAACAGAGGGGCCTGATGGGCTACAGTCCATGGGGTCACAAAGAGTCAGACACGACTGAGCTTAAGCTGTGACCCTTCACTACAGAATTTTTCATTAATAATTATGCTGCAGTGGGTAGATTAGATATTAGTTCTATGAATCTTTCCTTTAGTCTCAAGAAATGTCTTACTTTTATTCTCCCTGCCTTTTCTCTCCATTTCTGTTTCTAGGGAACAAGACCTATGGAGCTTATGTGGAAAGAGTTACCTAATCTATTACCTTGCAGCACAGTTCCAAAGCCCTTTCAATGACTGTCTTATATTTTGATTATTTTTGAGTCTCCCTATAACTTTATGGGATCATGTCAGCTCAACAAGTCTCTAATGACTGCCCAACACATGCTTAGCATGTATCTCGTCTCTCTAAATCTAGCATAGTTCCTGAAACAGTGTGCATAGGGATCTGGCTTGTGAGAATGTTATCTTAGTGACTTCTCCCAACAGCCCGTAATGGAGGGGTGAATATACCTCATCTTACACATGAATAAATAGAGGCCTGAGGGTTGAGTCATGCCTAGGTCACATGGATGGTACATGGTAGATCCTGGATTTGAACTCAGCACATGACTTGACTCCAAACCCAATGTCTTTCTTGTGGAACTCAAGGACTACATCCTACTGACGGAAGCTGTAGACCACCACGACTGTTCATCCCCCAAAAGCTGTGTTCCACTTGGCTCCTTTAATTTAGAGAACTCCATTAAGCTCACTCAACTTACCCTCAAAGAGTAAGCACAGTCCTGGATGAAAGGAAAAATATTAACCAAAGGAATAAAGAGCCCCCGTAATAGCTTGACTCTCCTCCACCAGAAAGGCTGGCTTTCAAAAACTCCGACTCCTATTTAATTAGTACCTTAGCTGAATTGCTATAAGCTAGTAGAGATCAATTAGGGATAATGACAATGCAAAGGGCTTGTCCTGATATTACTCAAATTCTGTTCTACAGATTTCCCCCTGGAAAATTAAACATTCTCATTGAGACTGAAGTTAGCTCTGAATTTATAGATGGTGGTACAATTCATCACAGTAGGCCTATTTATGCTCTTAAAAGGTATGTCTAACCCCAGATGTCAGCTCCTTCCCCATCCCCTTGCATTTCCCACATTGTCAGCAGTTTTTGAAAAAATTTATATCCTTCTGTGTTGTATCATGTTTTTTCCTTTATGCCCATATTCCTGACATGAGCTAGCTAGCTAAGTAATTTATGGTTATTAAGAGAACTATCCACTGTGGCATAGCTTTAAAAATAAGATGCATAGAGCAAGTCACAGAACAGTATATAAAATATGATTTCAGTTGTGTTATAAAAAGAAAATACATTTTGATACACATAAAATCTGTCTGGACTGAGATAATGGCCATCATGAGGAAAAGAGGCTGAGAAGGTGGGAGAGTTGTTGGATGTAGGAGATATTTACTTTCGAAGGTTTAAAAAGACCTAGTCTACATTCCCAAGTGGAATTCTACATGGGCCAAGATGCCACTCTGAAAGTGTTAGTCCCTCAGTGATATTCAACTCTTTGCGACCCAATGGAGTGTAGCCCTCCAGGCTCCTCTGTCTACGGAATTCTCCAGGCAAGAATACCGGAGTAGATTGCCATTCCCTTCTTCAGGGGATCTTCCTGACCCAAGGACTGAACCCAGGTCTGCATTGCAGGCAAATTCTTTACCAGCTGAGACACCAAGGAAGCCCCGCCACTCTGAAAGCTCCTGTCATATTTAAAATTTAAGAAACTAGGTTCTTGATTTGTTTACTAAAGGTTGTAATTTAATTAGAGGTCATAGAGACTCCTTATAAAATTAATTATTAGTCTTTCACAAAACTGCTTCGCACACTAGGGATCCATACTCAGATTTCAGGATATCTATACCTCCACCAACGGAGGTAGGGCATCTTTCTCGCACTAATGTATTACTCTTTTTACGACACCCATTTGGCACATTTCTATTGACCTCTAGTAATGCTGATTTTGCTGGAAACAGTTACAACTATCACTGGGCAAAGATGGCTTCATGTGGTCGATGTGCTGTCACTACCTGACCCAAATGAGCTAAACCATTCAGTGACTGATCACAGCTGAAAGCAGAATCAGTAAATCTTCCTAATATTGAACTCACCAAGCAGAGCCCTCTGGCACCACAAAGGTACTAACCAGTTAGAGAGGCCCCCGGGGCAAACCATTCACTTCGCACCCTGGACTATCTTTCTTCCTCTTGTCCAACTATGTTTTTTTTTTCCATGATCATACTGCAGTCTCTGCTGAAATTTAAGAAAGACTGAAAATCAGGGACACCTGTTGTAGTTGGAAACGACCGTGTTGTCTGTGTTGTAGTGGCCACCAAGCCTGGCAGCTGCACAAATGCAAGGCCAGTCAGGGTCCACTTCAATACAAGTGTCTTCTCTGTTTGGAGGAAAAATGCCAACAGAACTTCAGATCCAGGGCTGTTGCTCTGGTTTTGTTTTTGCGTTTGTTTGTTTTTGTAGAAAGAATATTTTCTAGTCTATCTCTAGATACACATACACACACACACACACATGCATATAGGTGGTTGGGCTAGCAGCCAACTGAAAAAGTCAAAGGGCCGAATGACAAAAATAATATGCATATATATAAATATGTTGTCTTAAAACATAGATGTCTTTTTATTTTCCAATGTCTAATGGAAGGCCAGGTCCTGCTTTGAGTGTGGACACACTGTTTGGAGCTGTGTTGCTGCCTCTTGTGGGTGAAACTCACTTTCCAATGCACCGTGCACAATTCCCAGGCTGAATTTCTTTAGAATGGAATTGGAACTCCAAGAGACTTAAACCATCTGAGAGTAGATTCCATCTAGGTGTTTACAAAGAATTAACTTGTCTACATGTAATTTCATAGCAATATTATTACTGACTTTTTAAAAAGTCTTTCCAAATCATTCTCCTTAGTATTCACAGAAATACTCATGAAACTCATTTCACTATATTTTGCTGGTTTGTATAACATACAATTAAAAGAATATAAAGGTGTGTATAGTCAAAGCTATGGTTTTTACACATATGTATGGATGTGAGAGTTGGACCATAAAGAAAGCTGAGCGCCAAAGAATTGATGCTTTTGAACTGTGGTGTTGGAGAAGACTCTTGAGAGTTCCTTGGACTGCAAGATCAAGTCAGTCAATCCTAAAGGAAATCAACCCTGAATATTCATTGGAAGGACGGATGCTGAAGCTGAATCTCCAATACTTTGACCACCTGATGGAAAGAACTGACTCATTCAAAAATACCCTGATGCTGGGAAAGATTGAAGTCAGGAGGAGAAGGGGATGACAGAGGATGAGATGGTTGGATGGCATCACTGACTCGTTGGACAGGAGTTTGAGCAAGCTCTGGGAGATGGTGATGGAGAGGGATGCCTGGCATGCTGCAGTCCATAGAGATGCAAAGAGTCGGACACGACTGAGTGACTGAACTGAACTGAACTGAAAAAAATACAATCAAAATAACAAGTATAATTGGTGCTGACTGGTTTGGGGACAAAATCCAATGGATCCTTGAACCATAAGCAGCCCAGCTGGAGTTAGCAGAGGGGGTAGGTGGCTTGGGGAGTAGTCTCGAGCACTGCCTGGTTCCCACTGACCGCATCGGTCAACAAGTCCACCTTAACCCTGGGAGAAGCTCAAGCATGGGTTAGTTTGTGGAATGTCAGCTGTTCATTCACCTCTTTTCGGGCTTTCCAATGCATTTTAAGCAGCATAACCCTTGTTTCAGAGGCACCCTTACACAGAAGAAGAGAATGAAGGACAAGAGGGGGGTTCTCTGGGGGGCTTGCTTCCTCTTTCTCTACATCCCTTCTCTTCCCCTGAGATGGCCCTTGAAAAGCATCTGGAACCCCTAGGGCTCTATGAGGCACAATATGAAAACATCCCACAGAGTCCAGTTCTTTCACAATAAAATGATAAGCTGAGATCTGAAAATACTGTGACCAGAACTCAGTCTTTCTGGTTCCTGAGCCTGAACTTTTTCTGCTGCATTTTCTGACTTATTTCCCAGGCAACTTGAGGCTGCCACTCATGGGGCCTTTCCACCACCTGGTTATCGTTGTATGGTGGCGCAGAGGCCAGGAAGGGGTGGAGAGCCATAGACTCAGCATGGAGTTGCTCTCCGCAGGGCTCTCTGAACTTCCTGCCACCAGCATCTAACCCCTGTGAACTAGCAGGTGCGGCTATGACTTTTCTTCCTGACCTTTCTTCAAGGTTCCACACTTTTGGGGCTTAAGAGGTATTTTCATTGTTAAATGCACAATCCCTGCTTTTGTTTTCAACACTGAGCTGGGTTTGGTCAGGAGGAGGGGGCGGGAGATGGAAGGGCGTTCTAGGCACAGCAGGTGTTAGACACAAAGGCCTGGACTTGACTCGGGCCAGTACGGTGTTTCAGAAGCAGAAAACCAGAGCAGGAGCTAGAATCATGGAGGGTTCTGTACCCGTGCCAAGGACTCTGGGCTTTATCATGAGGGCAATGGAAAGGTATTAAAGGATTGCAAACAGGGGCATGACAAAATGAGACTTGTGATTGAGATGGGTCACCCTGTCAACAGTAGCAAATGGATGGTGGTGGGAGGGGGGACAGAAAGCAGGGGAGACCAGAGAAGAGGTGGCTATAGGAATTCAGGCGAGAGACGACAGAAGACCTGCACTGAGGTGGTGACAATTTGGATGGAGTGGAGGAGACAGATTCCAAGACATTAAGCATGTCTGTTCTTAGATAGGACATGACTGCTGACTAGAAACTAGATTGAAGTGGCCAAAACAATTTGGGGGGCATGAAGGAGTGTGGCCCTCACATGTGATCAAGCTTCAGATTCAATTTCAGGGACTCTTCCCAAACTTCTGATTTTCCTATCAAGGCTACCAGATGTGGATGATAGGCTGTTCACTGAGAAACTCCCGGAGATGCTGCTGATACAGACCACAATGTGTTTAAAGCCTCTTGAAGTTGTTCAGTACCAACTTCCTGCTCCCTATGGCTGTGAAACAAACATTTCTAGAGATAGTCTACACAGCTGCTTGAGAATACTATATGAGGTATACAAGTCCTACTAAATAGAAGAGGTGAAGGCAATGCAAGATTCTGGATGGTTGCTCTTAGGATCTAAGGCAAGACTGAGACCGTCCTTGCTTCACACAGGAGCTGAGAGAGAAGAGGAGGGCATACGGCAGTGGGGGTTGAAGAAGGTTCAACCCCTCAGGAGGTTGAAGAAGGACAAAGGAGGTGATACAAGTCAATGGCATGAGAATAGCCTGAGGGAGCACTTCCACCAATACACGCTGGCTCTGGAACATAGGAACCAGCCCAAACAAGGACGCATTGCCATAGTGCCCAATTCCAGGGCCCCAGATATGAGCCACGGGGAAACTTGGAAGAATCTTCAGGATGGCCAACCCTTCAGTAACATCTGCATCCACACACCCAGAGGTATTTCCTTTCCATTCTGTTTGGGAAAGGCTGAGGGTCCCACACCTTCTCTTAATTCACATTAGCCAATCAAGACGATAAGTCTTCTAGAAGTTGGCCTTTGGCTCATAAATTCATGGTGCATATGAAATATACAAGGAAGTAAATGAATATGTGTAATTGTCTTTCACTTTACCCAGTTGATATAATTCTGAGAAGTTGGGGTTTTACTACATACAAATCAAGTCAGAAGTCTCTAAGAGATGAAAATTGCAAGTGAAAGTGCCACACAGTGTTGATCACAATATCAGTGCCTGATGGTGCCTGGCACGTGGGACCCGCTCCCCGAATGTTCACTGAACTCACAGATAAATGAGTGATGTTAACCAAGCACTTCTACACAAATTATCTCATCTGACCCTAACCAGTCTGTGAAGTAGGTGTTGTTATCTCCGTTTACAGAAGAGAAAACAGAAGCTCAAAAAGGTTAACTGGCTTAAGTGTTCAAGGTCACACAGCTAATAAATGGTGTGGCTGGGACTCCAATTGAGGCCTCTTGATTCTTTCCACTGCTAACAGCTGTGTGTAAAAGCTCTGATCTGTGTAATTCCGATTTAAAGGAACCTACTGAGGAAACCTTTTATAAACAAAAAAAACCACGATTAATGTATATAGTGTCAGTTACTTTTTTTTTAGGTTTTATTTTGGATTTTCCTAGAGTGGACCTCTCACCTTGTAAATGCATAAATCCCTACTTTGCGCTCTTTTTGAAGATGGAGTAACTGAAGCACATAAAAGTTACACAAATAGTTGGTCGGCACAAAAAGGAAAAAAAGATAAAATCAGAGTGCAAGAAAAAGAAATTAAACGTCTTAACTTTTCCTCTTTGGTCCTGTCTATCAGAATCAACCTCTCTCATATTTGGTAGCATTATCTAACGTTTTATTTCCTTTTCTATCTGGTTCAAAACTGAAAGATTTGTTTTCTAAAACTGGGATCCTAATTTGCTGGGGTGACTTGATAGATGAATAAAGTGGAAATTGGTGCATATGAAAAACCTCCCACCCCCAAATCACAAGTATTCAAAACAGTAGATGGAAGGAGTCATGAATCACTGAGGTTTTGAACTTTCTTTTATGTGAAAGCTAAAGTGATTGAGCTCAGTGGTGAGGGAAGCTGATATCAGAGAGTGTTACCGCTCAGGTTTCCGTGTCTCTCCCACCTTCATGCGGGCCTCATGGACCAAAGTCAGCTTGAACCTTCACATCCTCTGGTGGTGATCCCCAGGGATCTCTCGGAGATCATGTTCTTGGTGCCTGTCCTAAACCATTGTTGAGCTCTGCACTTGGAATGCTTTCTCTACTGATCTTTTTTCAGGTGAGGGTAAACTGAAGCCCAGGGATCAGGTGCTGGCTCCAGAAAAAATCTGTAATTTCCATCAGGATCGAAGGTGAACACAAACCAAAAATAAGGATGGTACCTTCACCACTGGGGGCTTCAGACAATAAAACAGAGCACATTTTTATAATTATATCAGAGTCACTGCTCAGGAGAATCTGTCTATAGCAATGCAATGCCTTAATCTGATTAACCCAGTCCTCTTTTGACTGGTGGAAGTCTCATATCCTGGACACAGTAACCTGGTCAATGGTGATACTTTCAAGAATCCCAGAGACCTCAGCTTTGTCTGTGGTTAAGTTTCATTTAGTCAACCTTCCCTCATTTAGAGCCCTTTCCTTCGAGTTAATTGATCTAAAGCGCTGAGCAGAAACTGATCAAATGTCAGTTTTTTAAATAAAAAGATAATTTACTTAGCATTTTAATTGATAAAAAAGGGCCCAACAAGATCTAGATATGTACATGCATGCATAAAATTTTGATAGAGGTAGATATATTCTCTAGCAAACACACTGCACATTCATAGTGCTGTTTACTGAAGTCTGCTATATTTAGAAAAGCCCTGTCTGATGGAGCTGGGCTTTGAGAAAGCTGCTTGATCCTCCCTTTCATCACTACGTGGTGGAGTGGACCTTGGCAAGCCCTGGTTGGGGAGAAATCACCACGAGGGCTTTCACTGCACGAACCTCCACTCTTGTGACCAAACATAGCCCTGTTGCTTCAGGAAGGTTTGCATAAAAGGGATTGATTTTCATTTGATTCTGCAAATGGATTCACTGAGTGAGCCTGGCAGAAAGGAAGAGAGTAAGAAGGAAAAAAAAATCTTAGGCAATTCTGGCCAGCTTCCAAATGCTTCAAGCTGACAGCACAACTGGTTTAATCTGCTTCTTTGTAGCTGAAGACATGCTTCACCTTTCAGACCAGAAACTTGGGATTTAATGAGCGATCACCTGAAATTCTTATTTTTTCCCCCCTGGCAAAATAACAAAACCAAAACACAAGCTATTATGCTTGAACTATTATACATTAAAAAAAAAATTTTTAATTGTAACCCCTCTTATTTGCTTAAAAAAATTTAAAAAATTGTAAAACTGCATAACTTCTTTCAGAATTATTTTGCATCTATGCTACTACATGACAACACTAATACTATTTAAGACAAAAATACATTGGTCTTTAAAGTAAAATTAATTCAGCTGGATTGAAAATAATTGTCATTTATTTCCTGACAATTTACAATGGTCAGGTATTACTCTCAGGTTAGTTACAAAGATAAAGACCAAAAAATAAAAAACTAATCACTTTTTCTCTAGAGCCTCACCGTCTGCCTGGAAAAACATACAGTCACGGCTATGTAAAGGCATGTGTTTGAATTTTCATATAGTGCAGCTAGTGTTATATAAAAAGGATGGGCATGATGATGTGAAAACAAGCGAAGCAGTAATGAATTTGGCGTGGGATAGGGCAAAAGTTGATTGTGGCTTCACGTAGATATTAACATTTAAGCCAGGCTTTGAGGAGATGCTATCCATCAAGATTTAAGAGTAGGGCTAGGACCAAATGAGGACACAATGAGCAATCACTCCCAGTGAGGCCAGCTCCGTTCGGGCCAGACAACTGGGCCAGAAACTGGATTACTCAGCTGCTGCCACCTCTCACCTGAGCCGGAAAGCTAGGCTCCTACTTGGTCTTCTTCACCTCTCATCCCTTTAATATGTAAAATCATTTATACCCTTAACACATTTACAGAGCACCTACTTCACATCAGATGCTCTGCTAAATGCTTGGGAATGTGGGTAAACTTAACAGCCAGACACCCCTGCTCTCTCTCCATCTAGCTGTGCAGAGAGTCAGACAATGAAGGACACAATACATAAGCATAAATAACTAAATTTCATAGTGTATTAGAAAGTAGTAAGTACTATTTAATAACGTGAACAGTGAAAGGTCATCAGGGGTGACAGGTCATCAGGGGTGAAAGGTCGTTAGGGGTGAAAGAGTTCGGAGCAGGTTTACATTTTGACCAGCATGGCCAGGCAGACCTCAAGTGTCAGATCTTGAGAAACTGACACTTCAGCGACAACTTGAAGAAGGAGAGGGAACTAATCATGTTGGGGAAGAGGGTCAGAGGCAGAGGGAACAGCCAATGTGATCCACAAAAGTGCAAAGTACCTCACATTTTGAAAAAACAGTGAAGAGGCCATTATGGTTGGAACAGAGAGTAAGGGAGAGAGAAATAAAGATAAATCAGAAAAATAAGGGAGAGGTCAGTTCATAAGGGTCTATTTGGGTATTATAAGGAATCTGGCTTTTACTCTTTTGGGAAATGGGTTTTGAGCAGAGGAATGACCTGCTCTGACTTAAAAGAAACCATCTGGTTGCTGTGTTGGGGATAGATTGCAGGCAAAGGTGGGGAGTGGGGAGACTGAAACAGGATGAATGCTTAGGAGACTGCTTCAGTCATCTGGGGAGGAGATGATGGAGGTCAAAAGGAAAGGAATAAGCAAGAAAAGTGGTGAGAGAGGTAGGGTTCTGGATATACTTTAAGGGAAGAGCCATAGGATTTGCTGATGGATTTGGCCATAAGGTGAGAGAATGAGAGGATTCCAAGATGACACTAAGGATTTTGACCTGAGCATCTGGAAGGATGGATCTTCCAACAGCTAAGATGGGAAAGGTTGCACGTAAAACAGATTTGAGGATAAGATAAGGAGCTCCATTTGGGATGTATGAAGTTTGAGATGTCTATTAGACACCCCAGCAGAGACATGAATCTGAGTTCACAAGAGAAGTTAGAATGGAGATATTAATTTGGAAATCATTGGTCTGTAAATCATACTGAAAGTCCTGAATGGTACTGGGTGAAATCACAAGTGATTGTGTATATATGGAGAAAAGACCAAGCACTGAGAAAAAAACACTGTAACAAGCACTTAAATGGAGTGATCAACGAGGTAGGAAGTATGCCAAGTAATATAGTTTCCTGGAAGCCAAATGAAGAAAGTTATCAATATAATCAAGGGAGAAAAGATAGTCAACTCTTTCCAATGTAGCTGAAATAAGTAGAGAGCTGATCTTTGTATTTAACCATGTGAGGCTTCATGTTAAAGCCAAGGGCTCAATGCTGACTCTTAAAAGAGCAGTTTTGATGGAGTGGTGACTGTAAAGTTTGATCAGAGTAAATCATGCTCAGTCTCTGTTTCAGAATCAAGTTCCCCAAACTATTCTTGTTTCTGCCTTGCATCTTATTCTTCTGCTGGTCTACCTTGCTGGTCTCTCATTTCTGTCTTCATACCAAGTTTGGGCTTTGTGCTTGGCCCCATTTCCATGGTAACAACTTTGACTCCTTTGAAAAAGGACTCTGTGTCCCTGCCACACTGCCTCTGTGCTCAGTTGCTCAGTAGTGTCCAACTCTTTGTGACTCCATGGACTGTAGCTTGCCAGACTCCTGTCCATGGAATTTTCTAGGCAAGAATACTGGAGTGGGTTGCCATTTCCTCCTCCAGGACATTGCCTCTAGAAGCCTCAAATACAAATCTCTCTCAGCTGTCTGACCCTGACCCTTTCCACTCGGACATTATCTTCATGATTTATTACTACTGGAATTGTTCTGGTTTTGTACAAGCATGAAAGAGCTTACCATAGCCTGGACTGTTGGCAAAGCTTCCCTGGTACATGAATCATATCACATTTCTTTTTTTTTTTTTCTTCAACTCAGTCTGTTCCATTTTTCCTGAGACTCACCAACCCAGATATAATAGTTGGCCCGACCTTTCCATGAAGTTGGGACCCTTCGTGACTTGAGCTGGAACAAGGCCTAGCTTCTCTTCAAAGTCATGTGACTTCCATGGAGAGTTCTATACCCTTATTAGCCTATCTACCTGTGAATATCTTTGAAGCTAATTTGGAACTTGCTCTTTCAAAGATTATCTCATATAAGAACATCCACAAATTTCTTGTCACCAAGATCAGCTCTATCTTATATCTTATTTGCATCACTATATGGCAGAATATACTGTAATGCCAGGGAAACAGAAATGAAAAGAATGTCAAGAGGAGTCCTCATAGATATTTGTCATCCAAAAAAGCATGATAAGGAGTAATTGCCAGTATCTTATGTTAGCCTTTATGTTTATTACAGTTTCATTCAATACCAAGATAAGACCATAATGATAATGCTGGCAGTAGATCCCAGGACTAAACATCATTGACAAATAAAGTAATAATGCATTAAAAATGGAAGGTTGTTGAATAATGACTGCTAAAGGATATCCAGAGAAGACATTCAAATGAGTTTTCTTTGTTCATGATCTTTAGTCCAAATATTTTATGAAAGCTTCCTAAAAGTAAACATGATAATACCTGAGAATGATCATGGTGTTTAGGTTAAACATCTTAACAGAAACTGTGTGTAAAATTTACTATTTACTTAAGTGGACAGTGATGGGGAATTTTGGAAGAAGTCTGTGGTCCCCAGCCATCCCTCCCTCTTAGAATTCACACTCTTGAGAAGTCCTCTCCCACATTGTAATCAATATAATGAGGCAGAAGTTACAGTATGTGACTTCCAAAGCCAGATCATAAAAGACATCCTGGCGTCTGCCTTGTTCTCTCGCTCTTGAATCACTTGCTCTGGGGTAGCCATGCGCCATGTTAGGAAGACACTAAAGCAACCCTAAGGAGAGGTCCACGTGGTCAGGTACTAAGGCCTCCTACCAACCACCAGTGAGAAGCTAGATTTCTTTCCCAATGGGTGAGTAAGCCATTTGGAAGTGGATTCTCCAGCCCCAGCTCAGCCTCATGCATCTTCAGCTCTCTCCAACATCTTCACTGCAACCTCATGAGCGACCCTCAGCCAGAACACTTGGACTCAGCAACTTCCAAATTCCTAACACACTGAAATGGTGTGAAATAATAACCATGTATTGTTTTAAGCCCTTGAGCTGTGGCAGAATATGTTACTCCACAATTGATAATGAACACAGTGTCACCTAGAACTTGAATTCTCCCTCAAATCTTACAGTGCTAATAAGTCATCAACTTTATTTGTCTGGTGTCTCATGTATAGTTGAATTCCCATTTGAAAATATTTTCTGAGTCCTGGACTTTTTACCCCTTTACCTTGACATTTCCCACAGTTTAGCAATAGAGCTTAGTGATTCAGAAATTAGGCTTTGGAATTACGTTCAGTTTAAATCACTGTTCTGATACCACTTACTAGCAATATGACCTTAGGAAAGATGTGCACCAGTTTATCTGTCAGCATCATGATTATAAAAAGAACTTAACCCAGAAGACTGATATAAGAATTAATTAGCTAGCACATATAAAACACTTAGCACATTGCTGGCTCCTAAAAACTGCTCAGTAAATGGCATTGATGCTGCTGCTAATGATGTTGATGATGACAACGGTGGTGGTGACAGTGTGATGATGAGGTTGATGTAGAAGGCAAAAATGTCCTTGTTTTCAACTTGCAGCTAAATTCCTTACAAGGTAAAAGATAGAACTTTTTCATTTCTATATCATAGTCATCTAAGTTATTATGCTATACTTCTTGCCCATATGTAGTTACAGCTATAATAATCATTATTTAATTTTACAACTTGTTTATTTTTATAGTTTTTTCACAACCTTTTCTATAACCCACAATATAGCAAGCATTTTGCAGGTATTCTCATGATAGAAGCATCATATTACTAAGTCAATTAGGGCAAAATTTTAGCAATAAATCTAATTTTGGTGTTTATTTATATTCATATTGACTGCTCTTTTTACAGGTAGGTTGCCTATTATTATAGATAGTGAAAATGCATATATTGTTCAGCTATTCAACTCTTTGGGCTTCTCTTGTAGCTCAGTCAGTAAAAAAAAATCTGCCTGCAATGCAGGAGGCCCAGGTTCAGTTCCTGGGTCAGGAAGATCCCCTGGAGAAGGAAATGGCAACCCACTCCAGTATTCTTGTCTGGAGAATCCCATGGACAGAAGAGCCCAGTGGGCTACAGTCCATGGGCTGCAAGAGTTGGACACGACTTAGTGACTAAACTATCATTCAACTCTTTATAGAGAAGTTTAACTATGGCTTTGGTCACGTGTCTGATAACTTTGTGGGTTTAGCTAAATCTTCATAGTAGGACTAATTGAAAAAGACACACGGAGTTCACTTTCTTTAAAGAAGATTGGGCTGTGTTTCAATCTCATGATTAAATGTGATTTTGGCTCTCCTTTTCCCTTGGAATTGGACAAATGAAGAAAGAAGA
Source organism: Muntiacus reevesi (assembly GCF_963930625.1). Classification (NCBI taxonomy): domain Eukaryota; kingdom Metazoa; phylum Chordata; class Mammalia; order Artiodactyla; family Cervidae; genus Muntiacus; species Muntiacus reevesi. The sequence continues at coordinate 24,070,056 of NC_089264.1, forward strand.
CCCACTTGTAGGATAGACACTCATAGTCACAAGTGTCGGTTAAAATGGTGCTTCTCTTATTCTCAATTTTATCAGTTTTACACTAAGTAGGTTGAACTAAATAACCTATAGTCACTCTTCCTCTAGGTTTCTACTCATTCTCTGAGAAATCACAGCCTACTTCTATTTCCCACCAAAGGCTATAAAAGATGAAAGACTTGCCTGAGTTTTTGTTGCAAATGGATATCTAGCATTAGAAGTGAACTCTACCAGCCTTTTATATGTCTGGAGTATCTTGGATCAGTGAATGATAAAACCTTCACTCAGTTCAGTCAGTTTGGTTCAGTCGCTCAGTCATGTCCAACTCTTTGCGACCCCATGAATCGCATCACACCAGGCCTCCCTGTCCATCACCAACTCCCGGAGTTTACTAAAACTCATGCCCATTGAGTCAGTGATGCCATCCAGCCATCTCATCCTCTGTCATCCCCTTCTCCTCCTGCCCCCAATCCCTCCAAGCATCAGGGTCTTTCCCAATGAGTCAACTCTTCGCATGAGGTGGCCAAAGTACCGGAGTTTCAGCTTCAGCATCAGTCCTTCCAATGAACACCCAGGACTGATCTCCTTTAGGATGGACTGGTAGATGGTTCCAAAAAATTCAGACTCACTCCCAGGATGCCTGTTGTCATGAGATGAGCAATAGAAGCCATACTAACAACAATGCAGGGCTCCTTGTATGTAGGCAATACTTGAAGCACTTCACACATTCATGCTTTACCTCCTCTGACCTCTTCCTCGGCATGTTAGTTATGGTTATCCCAGTTTTTCTGAGTTACCTGGTGTTTCATTATGAGGATTCTTCATTCTCCACTCCTCAGACACTGGGTAGAGGAGAGCATTCTTATTTTCTCTGTGGAGTCCTCAGCTTGGTCTTTATGCCAGTAGCGATGAGAGTTCAACTTTAGAAAGTGCAGCTCCGCAAAGTGAGAACTGAGGAAACATCCATTCTCAGCAAAAGGGTGAATATGTGGTCAAGAAGTGTATCCTGAGAGGTATAACTCTGCTTAGAGATTGTGCAATCCAGTCCTCCCCACGATCCACTTACCCACACACACAGATATACACAACCTCAAAGCACTCACTTCAGCCTTTCAAATAACTTAACTTTGATTACTCATTACAATATTAGAAATGGAACACGTTTTACATTTAATGACTTTTTTAAAAATTCAAGTATTACATCTAAAGTCCATCAAGTGAATGAATCATTTTATGGAAGAAAGGCAGGATAGGAATTAGGAAAGATCATGGCTCTGTCTGAGAAAGAAAAACTGCCCGCCTTTCTAGATAATCAGATGGCCCAAGTACGAGTTTCTTGTGACTCTTTTGTTTGTCTAACTAAGGTCGTTGATATTCCTGAAAACTTCCCTTGGGAAAATGATCTCAGGTACATAGTTGGTTCCAAATGGACTTATTTCAAGCACAGAACAGAAATCAAAGCTTCCGGTTAGAACTCAGAGGGCACATAGTACCTCTGATTGCTGCAGTAGAGATCCATCTTTAAGTCAAGTAAATTTATCTCGTGCAAATTCAACCACTCTTTTTGTGGGGGTGGGAGACTGGAAAATAAAAATGTTGTCAAATGTTATTCTGCATATATGTTCTTACTACATACTGAATAAACTCGTGCACTTATAAATTATCTATTGTACATAATCATGCAGATTCACGTATTATGTTACACAGGGTAGTATACTCAAAACCTGAAATCAGAATTTATGGGCAATTTAAGGGATTTCCAAGGGTAATTTTTAACTTATGTGTTTTTTTTACCTTGGGGCTTCCCAGGTGGCTCAATGGTAAAGGATTTTCCTGCCAATGCAGGAGATGCAGGTTCAATCCCTGGGTAGAGAAAATTCCCTGAGAAGGAAATGGCTACCCACTCCGGTGTTCTTGCCTGGGGCATTCCTTGGACAGAGGAGCCTGGCGGGCCACAGACCCTGGGGTTGCACAGAGCTACGCACGACTGCGTGAGCACGACGCACATCTTTTTACCTTAAACACAATCTTAGAAGCCCAACCAGCCTGTGACTCTACTGTGAATTAAAATTGCCATTTAGTGAATGAGAAAGCCAAGGGATGGATATCCCTTGGTCCCAAGTTCCATTCCAAATCTCTCTGTATGTTTGATCAGTCTGTTAGATCTTATCCAGAACTGCACAGAGGTTGCTTTAGGATAGTTGGGAGAAAACAGGTGAGAAGAACTTTCAAAACCAGGAGAACATGTGTCAAAATCAGTGAAAAAATGTTTTGTGAACTGTTGTATTGAAATTGTGTTGTGTTGACAAATGAAACAGAAACAGACTCACAGATATAGAGAACAGACTTGTGATTGCTGAGTTTGGGGAGGTAGAAGGCATGGATCGGAAATTTGGGATTAGCAGATGCAAACTATTATATACAGAATAGATAAACAAGGTCCAACTGTATAGTACAGGGAACTACATTCAATATCCTGTGATAAACTATAATGGGAAAGAATATGAAAAATAATATATACATACATATATATATATCTGTATCACACAATAGAAATTAACACAACATTGTAAATCAACTATACTTAAATAAAATAATTTTTTTTTAAGTGTGTTGTGTTAGAAGTGGTATTCTTTCCCATGAGTTTGCTTCCCCAGCTGCTAAGGGCTTGAGAGAGGACAGTTCACCAGAAAAAGCCTCTGCACCTATTTCTATTCTTAGGAACTGTGAGCTTGGTAATTATAAAGAGACCAGCTTGAGTCTATGGAAGCGGGTATATGTTTCCAGGACCTAAAATAGGAGCACATTAAAGTCAGGCAGGTGCTTGACTGGGGAATGTGAAACCATCTTCTCATAAGAGGCTCTGAAAGTTTTTATTAAATGTTTTCAGCAAAATAAACTGTTACTAGGAAAACATGTTGTTATAAATATAAGAAGGGTCTGCAGGCCTGAAATGTATCTGGCTGATTTCTCCTTCCTTTGTAATCCCACTAAGCCTAGATGCTCAGCAGTGAAAGATCTCCTTGCACTCTTTTATCACCCATGGCTGCTGGCAGAAGATGGTCAGCTTTCTGAGCTTAAAGTAAACAGTCCTTCTTGATGAATGACCCCTGACCTTTTAAAGACGATGTGTTCAGACATCTCTTTTCACCCAGGAGGCTCCTGCATGATAAGAAGGGCCAGTCTACAGAGAGCTGAGAAGTTTGCTGGAGGCAGTGACTGATTTAATGAAGGGCTATGAAGTACTCCCAAGAAGCCTCTTCTGGATTTACCTGATCAACTGTTGAGCTGAGTTATATTCAAAAGTCATTATGTTAGGATTAATTCATTCTGAATATTCATTCTAAATATGTATTATTTGATAACCTTCCATTTAGAAATCTATGTTGCTTTATTTAGGAACTTTTCTTACAATGCAAAGTTATAAGGCAAACAAGATAACGAGGGAACTGTTTACTAGATTTTGAGTACTGAGTGTTTCTAAGGACTTTGGAGGCAACTGTTTATAAACAATGTATTAATAATACCCAGAGATCATAGTGCTCTGATGCATTTATTATGAATCATTTTTAGCTATTCATTTAAGGAGGATGTTTTTCCCTAAATAATGTTGCCAGCTTTTCTCCAATTGGCCTGAAGTAATAATTAATCCATTGATTGGTTGATTCAATAATGTAGACAAAACAGCCTTTACTGAGTCCCTCCTCTTCATTCAGCAGTCAACAAAGATTTGTTGTGTGCTTACTATGTGGAAGGACTTTTTTAAGCACCAGAGACAATATCAGAGAACAAAAAAGTAAAAACGAAAAGAAAATCTATGCCCATGTGGGCTTATATTTTCCAAGATGTCGGGTTTGAAGCAACAAACAAGTCAGACATGATCCCTGCCTGCAGTGAGTTTAAATTCTGTTGGAAAAGATGAGCCATAAATACAAACATATATTTCATAAAGGTAACTGGATTGGAGTAAAATAGAATATACAAAGTGATGGGATCCATGGTCATTCTGAGGCCCACTTTATGTTTTTAATTTTTATTTGATATTGGAGCATAACTGATTAATGGACTTCCCTGGGGGCTCAACAGTAAAGGATTCGCCTTCCATGCAGGGACATGAATAGATGTGGGTTCAGTTACTGGGTGAGAAAGATCACCTGGAGGAGGAAATGGCAACCCACTCCAGTGCTCTTGCCCGGAAAGTCCCATAGACAGAGGAGTCTGGCAGCCTACAGTCCATGGCGTGGCAAAGAGTTGGCCACAGTTGAGTGACTGAGCGCAGCACAGCACATAGTCAATTAATAATGTAAATATTTTCAGATGCACAGTAGAGAGACTCAGCCATACATGTATCCATTCTGCCCCAAACTTCCCTCCCACCCAGGCTGCAGATGCCCACTTTAAACATGATGGTCAGCGAATATGTCATAAGAAAATGAAAACTGAACTAAAATAAGGGAAAGGAGAAGCCAGGTAGTCAAGCTCCAGGATGAAGGAAAAAGGGTTTGTCAGACAAAATGACAGCCCAAGGCAGGAAAGTTAATTTGCTTATAGAGCAGCCCTGAGGGAGCTGCCCTGGAAACATGGGTTGTACGTTAGACTTTATTCTGAGAACAATGGAAATGTTTTAAGAGACGGAGCAGCAGCACTGATTTGGATTTGTAAAAATTCATTCTGGCAGCTTGAGAATGAATTTCAGAGGGTGGAGAGGGAGCAAGGAGAGCAGTTTGAGCCATGAAAGAATGGTGAAGGGTTGGGCCATGGTGGCGGCTCTAGAGACCAAGAGTAGGGAACGGATTAGCATATATTTTGGAGATTGATTTAAGAGGACTTAAAAATGGGTAGTGGAGAAAGAAATGGCAACCCACTCCAGTATTCTTGGCTGGAGAATTCCATGGACAGAGGAGCCTGATGGCTACAGTCCATGGAGTCACAAAGAGTCAGACATGACCGAGTGACTAATACTATAAGAATGGGTAGAGATGAACAGAGTAAAAGGGAGGGCCCAGCTCTCAATTGATGGAAGTACCACTATGGAGATGGAAAATCCTGGGATGGAAATATCTGGGGAAAGGGAAGTGTGGTGTGAACAACCACCAGTTCCCTTCTTGACATTTTACATCTGTGATGCCTACTGGACATTCAAGGAACCTTCAGGCTATATGAATCTGGAATTTAGGGATTATGCCTAGGCTGAAGGCATAATATTGACGGTCACCAGCAAATGTAACGCATTTATTTATTTCTATTTTTGGCTGCCCCAGGTCTTAATTGCAGCATGTGGACTGGATTCTCTAGTTAAGGTGCACAGGCCTAGTTGCCCCATGATATGTGGGATCAAACCCGCATCCCTTGCTTTGGAAGGCAGATTCTAAACCACTGGACCACAAGGGAAGTCCCAAATGTAAAGCATTTAAAACCATGGGCCAGGATGAGATCACCTAAGAAGAAGATAATAATAGCAGATGATAAGTGAACAGTTAGTCAACACATTTTTACCGTGGACTCACTATATATAAGGCATATTGCCTAGTCATTGTGGGCAAACAGATGTGTGAGACAAATTCTTTCTCCTCAAAAAAATTACATTCTGAGTATGAGAAAAAACATGCAAGAAAGTGAAAATAAACATCAAAAGAAGGGACCATTTATTAGTTCAGATAGTGATTGCTATGGGTATTGAGAAAAGAGTCACTTTGTAGTGGTGTTGGAGTCCAAGGACCACAGGTTGAGGCCTGGACCAGAGTTCAGGGGGATCACAAACCCCCAGAATCAGATTGTTTATATGTATGCACGTGTTTTTTCCCTAAAAGAGAGAAACTGTCAAATTGCAATTGTCAAATTCTCAAAGGGTTTTGTAAAACAGAAAAGATTAGAAGCATTGCTATAGGAGATCAATTTAACTGAGTCTTAAAAAACTGGTTAAATTATAGAAGGTACGGAGGAGCAGGGAGGATGTTTTGGGAAGTGGGGACAGTGCAAGTTTACATAAGCAATGAAACATTCTGAGATACAAAAGTGTAAGGTGTAGCTGGGAATGGTTGTAGACTTGTATGATTGGGACAGGGGATTAATATGGAAGAGTAAAGAAACTGAAGTTGGAAAATAGATGGTGATGAAATGAGGAACAATCTTAAATGAAAAGTAGTATATTGGACTTTCTCCTAAAGACCAAGGGGAAGCATTGGATTCAACTCAGGAATATTGAGCATCTGATATGTGTAAATCAGTATGTGGTGTTCTGGTTGGGAGGTGGACATGGGAGATACACAAGTAGATAGGGAAGGGTTAAAATTTCCACACAGCATAACAAGAGTTGGCAATAATTAACATTCATCCCTGCCTTCAACAGGCCAGGCCCTGTGCTAAGCGCTTTAAGTGGATTATCCAATTTGATTCTCACAGCTCTATTGACATGTACCCTTTTGGATAAGTCAAAGGGAAGTTAAATTACTTGTCCTCAGTTGTACTGCTAGGAGAGGTGGAGCCATTATTCAAACTCAGGCAGTGTAACTCCAGTGCCCAAGCGTTGGAACACTCTGTTGCTTGGCCTAAAATATCCTGACTCCCTCCTGCAGCCAGAGATGGCCATGATGCCTCACTTCTCAGCAATACCTGGGTGCCCATGCCTCCGGAGACACCCTGGAGCTTGACAAGGAGTATGTGAAGGGACAAATAGTGCATGTTTTGACAAACTATCACAATTGTTTCAAGATTTGAAAATACATACATGAAATTATATATGAGTACACTATGGTTGTAAACATCACATCAATTTTTTTATGAACATAGGACCTCCCTCATGGTCCAGTGGTTAAGACTTCACTTTCAGTGAAGGAGGGTGTGTGTTCAATCTCTGGTGAGCAAACTAAGATCCCACAAGCCAAGTTCAGTTCAGTTTAGCCGCTCAGTTGTGTCTGACTCTTTGCGACCCCATGAACTGCAGCATACCAGGCCTCCCTGTCCATCACCAACTCCCGGAGTCCACCCAAACCCATGTACATCAAGTCGATGATGCCATCCAACCATCTCATCCTCTGTCATTCCCTTCTTCTCTTGCTCTCAATCTTTCCCAGCATCAGAGTCTTTTCCAACGAGTCAGCTCTTCGCATCAGGTGGCAAAGTATTGGATTTTCAGCTTCAACATCAGTCCTTCCAATGAACACCCAGGACTGATCTCCTTTAGGATGAACTGGTTGGATCTCCTTGCAGTCCAAGGGACTCTCAAGGGTCTTCTCCAACACCACAGTTCAAAAGCATCAATTCTTTGGTGCTCAGCTTTCTTTATAGTCCAACTCTCACATCCATACATGACCACTGGATAAACCATAGCCTTGACTAGACGGACCTTTGTTGGCAAAGTAATGTCTCTGCTTTTTAATATGCTGTCAGGTGTGGCCCAAAAATAAAAGTAAAACTATTTTTAAAAATTTTAATGAATATATTGTAACAGAAAAGTGAACAATCATAAGCATGCAGCTCAATATACTTCCACAAAGTAAACACATCCACGTGATCAAATGTGGATTGAAAAATAGAAGTTACAGCACTCCAGACCCTCATTGGCCTTTCTCTGACACTGTCCCCAAAGGTCACCACCATCCAGACTGACTTCCAACACCAGTGATTCAATTTGTCCTGCTTCAGATTTTTAAATAAATAGAATCATCTAGTATATTCTCTTTACATCTAGCTTCTTTTTCCTAACATTACGTTTGTGAGGTACATCTATATTGTTGCATGTGGCTATGGTTTGCTTATCTAACCAACACTGATTTTGAAGATAAAACATAACTCCACAATAAAATTATTTGTTCTCAGGGAACATACTCCCATTGTTTGAGAATGCGATTTGGTTTCCTATTCCCTTTGGTCACTTTCAGGACGAAGTTTAACCAACACAGGAACAAGCCCTGAATTTGGAATCAGGAGAAATGGATTCCACTCTTGCTGTGCTCCTCATGGCTGTGTGACCTTGGGCAAGTCTTACAATCTCTGAACTTCTTTTCCTACATTAATAAAATAAGGAAGTAAGGACTTCACGGGTGGTTCAGTGGATAAGAATCTGCCTGCCAATGCGGGGGACAAGCATTTGATCCCTGATTTGGGAAGATTCCACATTCTGTGGAGCAATTAAAGCCCATCTGCCACAACAACTGGAGGCCTCACACTCTAGAGCCTGCATACTGCAACTGCTGGGCCCTTGTGATACAGCTACTGAAATCCATGTGCCTAGAGCTTGAGCTCCAAGACAGGAGAACCACTGCAATGAGAAGCAAGGAGTAGCCCCTGTTCACCGCAACTAGAGAAAGCCTACGTACAGCAATGAAGACCCAGCACAACCAAAATTTACATAAATTAATTAAATCAAATAAAGAAGTAAAACTGAAAAGTCTCTTTGGTCTACTGCAGCCTGAGTTGTCTTTGTTTCCACTCTAAGCTGCTTGGGCTCAAGGAATGCTTATAGAGAAGTGAAATTTTTCCAAAATAATTTTTTTTGTTATCCAAGAAAAACGTATTTGTTGTAACAGTTCAAACAATACTGAGCTGCATGAAGGAAGATTTAATCATAATTGTTCAATCTTATCTTCCTACATATACAAAAGCAATGATGGTTTGTGTTATGCTTCTACCTATTTTCTGTTGATTCAACTATGAACTACATGAACTATGTTCACTTACTGAGTTTTATTATTGTTGTCTTTGAAACAGAGTCATACTAGTACATTTTTATTCTGTAATTGTCTTTTTATGGCAATTCTTCAAAGATTGGAACGTATGTTTCTATTTATTTAGTGTCTGCACAATGAATCAGAGTATGTGTGCTCTGTAATCAATCAATCGTCCTCTACTGGTTGATATTTATGTGATTTCCAATTTTTTTTTTTTCTTTTTTTTTTTTACAATTTGTTTTGCTATTAAAACACACTGTAATAAACATTCCTGTATATATATTATTGAACCCTAGTGGTCATATCATAAAAGTTGCTTAATTTGCATCTCAGTACTTGAGTTTTGAACAGATTTGAAGTAAAGAAAGAAATGAGATCTTAATTTTCATAATGATTCCAAATATTCATAGAAAATAGAAAGCTGAAAAATAAAATACTGAGTGTATCTTTACAGGCTCCTGTTCAAAATTACCACAGTCTGAAATCAGGGGAGAGGAATCAGTGGGGAGAAAAAATATTTACCAAAGTAATACAAAACAGGAACATGATTTTTAGCCCTCCCAATGCAATATCAAGAATTAAAAGAATAAAAAAGATTCCTTTCTAAAGTCTTAGAAATAAGTTATTCATGTTTTTCTATAGACAGGTAGCCTAGCTGACTGATGATGTAAATTGTTTCATTACTAACTAGAAAAAACATACTTTAACTTGTGAAACTATAAGGAGGCCTCTTCCTTGACCTTCTTTCTCAGACCAAGGAGGCAACCTCAGCAGCACCCTTCTTAGGCTTCCGCCTCCTACAGACAGACTTGGGTGAGATGGACAAACGTTGACAGGGTCTTCAAAGTGGTCTGTATTCCATAGAGGAAGACTTATTTGTCCTGTCAGTGCTTCACTTTGAGGTTGATGTAGAAGGGACAATTTTTCTTTATCCCATAAGATCTGAAACACCAAAAACTCCACTACTCCTTCAAGAGAAAACAAGATAGAAATTACTGTTGGGGGCCAAAAGGAAGAAGAAGGGGCATGGGTCTGGTGCAAGGGTGGGGCTGCAAAATGTCTAGGAAACCCAGAGGAGTGGTGGGGTGGGGATGGACACAAGAGGAGCAACCCCAGATACATAGCCTGACTCAAGGGGATAAGTGAAGGACTTTCTGCACCACCTCTGCCCACTGTGTGCAGTCTTGAGTGTCTATGAATATTTTATTTCTGGTGATGAACTGCCCCTTTCTGTCCTTCCAAGTTTTAAGGGCATAGCTAAGAGGTTGCATCTCTGATGTGCAGGGCACGCTTCTATGATAACGTGCTCTTCTTTGCACAAGATGAGAGTGCTACTTATTCATCCTCATGGGTCACGCTGTTTTCTATTCACAGAGATAGTTTTACACTAATCCTGCCACTTCGTTTCCTTGGACTCCATGGTGACCGGCTGCTCCCATGTGCAGGCAGTTGGGGGAGGCTGTGGAACAGCCTACTGGCCAGCACTGGGAAAGAGCCTGTGACTTCCACCTCATGAACTGAAAGCTCAGTCATCAGCTGAGTGTGGGTTTGAGCCTCTCAGAGCCAGGTAGCCAGGGCTCCAGCACTTAGTAGTTGTAAAAAGTCATCCAGGTTACCTGTCTTCACTCTTTGGCACCACCAGCCAAAAAACCAACCAACCAAACAAACAAACAAAAATGATGCTTTTCTTTCAGATGCAATTCTTAGGTGTGTCGACCTTGGTTAGGAGGAGAAACAGCTGGCCACACTCTGGACATTAAGCAGTGGCCAACAGAAAAGCCTCTTTCACATCAGTGTGTGCAAGTAGGTGTGCAGGTGTTTATGGGAAGCCTTTGTTATTGTTCAGTCACTAAGTTGTGTCCGACTCTTTGCGACTCCATCGACTGCAGCACACCAGGCTCCTCCGTCCTCCACTATCTCCCAGAGTTTACTCAAAATCATATTCATTGAGTTGAATGAATGTGATGTATCCAACTATCTCATCCTCTGTTGTCCCCTTCTCCTCCTGCCCTCAATCTTTCCCAGCACCAGGATCTTTTCCAATGAATCGACCCTTCACATCAGGTGGCCAATATATTGGAGCTTCAGCTTCAGCATCAGTCCTTCCAATGAATATTCAGGGTTGATTCCATTTAGGATTGACTGGTTTGATCTCCTTGCAGTCCAAGGGACTCTCAAGAGTCTTCTCCAGGACCACAACTGAAAAGCAATGGGAAACCTTACTCCAAATTTAAAGTAATCAGAAACTGTCTCTCCCATATTGCACCTCAGAGAATCCTGAAAATTCCTGTGTTTGAAAAATCCTTTGTCTAGTTTGAGTCAGAGTTTAAACCTGTCTCTTCATTTCCGGTCTTGTAGTCTACATTGGATAACTGTTTTGCTTTTTAATGAAGTATTTGTCTATAATACTATGCCACTGTCAGAGGCCTGAAATATAACAATCTCCTTTCACTGATTGGTGGATAGCCTGGTCATCATTTTCTTTAATCATGTTAAAGTTTTCTTCAATGTGATACATCGCATAAGACTTTCAGGGAATGCTAAGAAACTTTCTCTTCAGAGATAAATATAATGACATGAGTCATTTCCTTTGTTGCTCTTTGAATTTCCATATAAAGTTATCTACTGAGTATACCTTGCCTAGTCTAGCAAGTATGCTTGCTTCGCATGGGTTAATGCTGGTGATATTAGTCACTGTTAATTGCTCAAGAGATGAGATCAGGTAGGCAATCACTGAGTTCATCTGTAAAAAAAAAAAAAAAAAATGACTGTAGTCATGTTAGGAATAAATGGCTCTATGGCTAATGAATGACAAAAAATTATCTCATCAAAACTGAAATTACTTCACAGTAGCATATACTACTAGAGCTCTGGAAATCTAGAGCTCTGGAAATGCCAGGAAGCAGAAGTTTGGTGCTTTTGTCTTACTTTACTCTATGATTGGTCCTTGTTTGCCCATTTATGAGTTTCTTTTTTTAACAAAAACATTTTAATAGAGTCTTCCAACTCCAAATTTTCTGCTTTTTTTATTTTTAAATAGAATTTGTGGTTTGAATTAAACTCCACTTTTTGGAAATTGACCTCACTTGAAAAAGGTCAATTTTTTTTTTCTACAATTTTTTTCCTATGCTATCATTGACTTAGAATAGAGAAAAGGAGCCACACAGGTATTTTGGAGGTAAGTGCCTATTTTAGGTTAACCTTCTCTCTTTGTGGGGAGTTTGAGCTAGGGTTGTACTCTCTGGAAGAAGCAAAACTCTGGAAGAAAGCTTCTAGAACTCAGGACATTGAATAATTATGCTTAACCTACATCCAGGGCATCTGACCTTTCAATTCTGTACTTTGCCAACTGCAAGGCAAAACTGCTAAAATCTGTTGAGTTATCATGACAGACAGGGCCATATGCAAAGTGCTGGAAACATTTCTTCTTGAAGTATAATTGCCTTGATGGGCAGAGACTCTGTTTTCTAATCAGCTGAGGAGTGTGTGTGGCCCACAGTGTTTGAGGTAGTATTCAGGGTTTCTCGTCCAAGGCTTCAAAGCAAAATTAAAATGGGGCTTTGGAAGTATCCTGCTTGCCTGGAGGAGACAAATGTATTTTATTTCATTTTATTTATAGGCTCATGTTCCTTAATCCCTGAATATATAACGTGAATGCAGGCTGATGATATAAACAAAGCAAAACCAAAAAATGGTTACATGGCTTATTTGTGGTCATTCAGATGAAATAGCCTAGGTCTTCCTGCTCCAGTCTAATTGGGCATCTGGGTGTAGCAGACAGTATTTGAGCATGGAAGTCAGTAAGGCAGTGTAGCATCATGATGAAGCGGCAAGCTCTAGAACCAGACAGCCTGGGTTTGAATTCTGCTCTATAATTTCTAAACACCTCTGTGCTTCAGCTTTTCCATCTGTAAATTCACTACAATTATTGTACCTAACTTACCAGGCTGTAGTGAGCATTAAATAAATAAATACAGACACATCTAAAAGTGCCTCAGATGATGCCTCACACATAGTAAACACTATGTAACCCTTAGTTGTAACTACTGCGATTCAGTTTTTTTTATTATCATTAAGAGTCTAGGATTTTGTGCCATTACACCTGGCTCTCCATAATCAAAAATTTGATCACAGATTCAGCAAGTCCCCTCTTTCTCTCTCACTTTTCTGTTCTTTATTCTCTCCCTCTGTTTCTGTTTCCTTTTCTCTTACTCTCTGCCTCTAGTGCTCTGGCTCTCTATCCACATTGTGATACTTGATATTTCCAGCCTTCCCTATGTCATGTTTTCAGTGGCAGTGATGTGGGCAGGAGAGACTTGTCCTGGGAGAATGGCAGGGCTGCACTGTCCACATCCCAAGGATGAGAAGGTGGCTGCCTCCGTTGCTAGGGGCTCCCACTCCATACCTCCCCCCACGTCCAGCCAGAGGAAGGAACATTTTTCAGTGCGGGGGTGGCCTTCATGCTGGAAGGGGATGGTTGATGGTGTTATTTTTGTTTCCCACAAATGTGAATGTTTAAAATAGTGCTTTATTCAATCGGCATAAGTGACACATAGACTATGTATAGTGGTGGAACTGGGCCTGGCAGGCGATGGGAGCCAGATCACAACCAAACCAAGAGTTGTGATTCTCCACTGATAGACCCAAGGGATCTGCTCTGAGGATGGCCAGCACAGAACCCCCATCTGGGGTTGCCTGGCAAATACACTTGCACAACTCCTGAATTGTTTGAAATGAAAGGATCTCAGAGCCAGTGACCTAGGATTCTGGCTTCGGTGCCATGGGGCATGCCAGCGGGTCACATTTCCTCTCTGAACCTCCCTCCAAGCCGCACTGTACTCGTGAAGGGTAAGTGTATTCGTTGTTCTTCCGTGCCTTCTGACTCTATGCCCTGCAGGTCTGGAATCCGGCCAGTGTAACTGAATCGTGAGGCTGCGGCTCAGGCTATATATAATTGGAGGTTTATTGTCTTGCCACGGTTTTGGAAGTTTAGGGAACTTTTTGAGATAGTAGGGATTTGAAGTAGTGTTAGTTCGGAACCACGTGGTGCTTTTTGGTGACTCTAATTAAAAGTTTATTTCAAGTGTTAAGTTTCAAGTCTCTGAAAACTGCCCTTTTACACTTTAGTCAACAGTAAGGGCTGGAGGAGTTCTTCCTATTTTTAAACAAACAGATTATGTTTCATAAAGTGGAACTTTGGGGAAGGAGGGAGAGAGTGTTTTATTCCTACGAAAGGTAGTATTACCAGAACTCAACTGATTTAAGATGAAAGAGAAAGAAAAGGCATAGATTTTCAGACAAACATAAAGCTGCCATATGTCCAAGGGAAATTTTGAAGTCTTTCTGGGCTGTTCTTAATTGATTTGAAATGCACTGCTGAATTCAGATTTCCTTAAGAGCAAGGCGGGGGTGGGGGGACACATTTAATCAGACTTGGGAATGAAAGACGGCAGTGAGTAAAGAATAATTTCATACTTGCTAGACATCCCCGTAATAGATTACATAGGACATTTGGTTGATTTCAATTAGAACCCACACGTCTTCTCTACCTCCCACATTCTCTCTTCATCTCAGAGCCTCTTCTCTCTACCCTCAAGTGTGGTTTCAGTATGACTAGGGAATAGACACTAAAAATATTTCTGGAATGACGTGACCCACTCTTACCCCATCCAGGAAAGGGACAAGGCTCCACAAGAAACAGCACATGCTTTCCTTTCATTTCTGGAAGTCCCGGAGTCAACCTACAGATGCTGCTTCTTCCGTGGTCGATGGCATTCAGACTCCTAGCTGCCGACAGCGTCAGGCCAACAACTGGACAGACCAGCTTGGCTGCTGGAAGCTGGCCACAGTCTCGGCCAGAGCAGCAGCCCCCTGGCCACAGACCACCTCTGCCACCCCACCCAGGAGCCTTCCTACCTCCCTCAGGCTGGCCTGGACCCCGCCACAGGGGCTGAAGAACTGGGAGGTGGTGGCGGCAGTGGCAAGGGTGCCTGCAGCCTTGGGGCCAGTCCAGGCACGTGGGACCCTGCTTCAGGCTGCTCTGCAGCCCCTCCAGGGCCAGGGAGGGACCCAGGACAGCCCCGTCGCTCACCACTGTCTCCTCCTGTCGCTGACACCTAGGCGAGGGCTCAGAATGGAAGGCACCCCTCCTGAACTGAATCTGCAGGCCAGATCCAAGGAGGTGGGGGACGGGGTGTGCGGAGCTCAAGATAGTCAGGAGCTAAAGCAGCAGCTGCAGCCGCTTCCCAAGCCATCAGCCTCCTCCCTGCGAGAAGCAAAATATGTGGAGATGTGCGCTTCAGCTGGAGTCCCGAGGGACAGTCCCCGGACCATGAGACTCACTCGGGAGCAGCGCCAGGGGGATCAGAGGAGCTCGAAGAGTCCCCAGGAGAAAGCCCAAGACGAAGTCAGCAGTCAAGAGCACGAAGCTCCAGCCCCCCTGAAGAACTCTGTCCCCTCGGAACTCTCCAGATCCCAGCTCGCCAGTACCGATGAGGGCAGCAACCCCTTCTCTTCCTCCTCTTCCTCCTCCCCAGTGGACGGAGCAGAAGAACGCGGCCTGTCCAAGATGAATGGCACCACCACATCCACAGGGGCTCTGGCCACCTCGTCCTCATCCTTAGGCTTCGAGAGTGACAGTGGTGAGAACACGCAGAGCTGCCAGCCCAAGGGAGAAGAAGGGGGAAAAGCAGGAGGACGAGGAGGGGGAGGAAGAGGGAGATGTGGGGAAGGGGATGCCACGGAGTGCAGAGACATTATTGCCAAGTCTCAGGGCAGCCGGGACCCCCCCAGAAATCAGGAGGCCCATTACATCACCACCCACGAGATCCAGCTGAGCGAGGTGGAGCAGGACATGGACTTCGACGTGGGCCTGGCCTCTCGCTGGGATTTCGAGGACAACAACGTGATCTACTCGTTTGTGGACTACGCTTCCTTCGGTGGCAGCGACGAGACCCCAGAGGACGTCACCACCCTGACCGAAGAGGACGACGACAACAGCTGCTACCTTAGCACCACTCCCAGCACCAACGCCACCCGGACACCCAGCCCCACCAGCAGCGACCCCGCCCGTCCCAGCGCGGGCAGCGGCGGCGGAGACACCAGCAGCACAGAAGTGGGCAGCGGCCCCTCGGACGGTGGCCCCACTCCCCCACCCACGGGGCCTGGCACGGCCACCCCGCGGGAGCCCTTGCCCGAGCCCCCGGAGGCGGCTTCAGGGGCAGCAGCAGCCACCGCCGCCAGCAGCTGTGGGAACGCAGCAAGCCAGATCCTCCTATCAATCAAACCGACTTCCCGGGCTATAAATGAGCCTAGCAACGTGTGTGCAAAGCAAAACATTATTTATGCTGCCAAGCATGAAGGCGACATGAGCCTCCGCGTCTCTACAGCTGCTGAGCACAATTCCAGTTCGCTGAAGCAAGACCCGGCTGCAGCCGTGGCTCAGGACCATGCAAAGAAATTCATCGCCGTCCCTGCTCGCCTGCAGACCCGGTGCGGGGCCATCCGGGCGAAGGAGCTGGTGGACTACTCCAGTGGAGCCTCCAGTGCCGTGAGCGAGCTGGATGATGCGGACAAAGAGGTGCGTAACCTGACCTCTCGGGCCTTCCGGAGCCTCGCTTACCCATACTTTGAGGCTCTGAACATCAGCTCCCGGGAGTCCTCCGTGCTCTCCGAAGTCGGCTTTGGGCGCTGGTCGACCTTCCTGGACTTAAAATGTGGCGGTGTTGGAGCCAGGGTGGAACAGAGCCTCCTAAGGAGCAGCGCGGCCTCCGTGGCTGCAGGGCTGAGGAAGGGCGGTGGGGCCAGGACCACGGCAGACCAGCTCTACATCCAATCCAAGAAGTCCCAGACCAAGGCCTTGGAGTTCGTGGTCAGCAAAGTCGAGGGCGAGATCAAACACGTGGAGACACCTCTGTGTTTCCAGAAGCAGGTCCAGTCGGGTCCGCGCGTGGTCACCCTGCTCGAGCCTCTGAATTTACGCAGTGAGAGCAAGGCCACCAAAGGCCCCAGCAAGGGCCCAGGGTCAGTGTACACGGACGACGGCTCAGAGACCTCCGAGAGCGGCAAGCCTGCCTCCCGCGCTGATGGCCCCCAGAAGTCCAAGTTTGCTTCCAGCCTGCTCAAAAATGTCATCTCCAAGAAGATGCAGCGGGAACACGAGTTCAAAATGGAGAGGGGAGAACTCAGCGACACATCCCACCATCACCTCTCCAGCACCTCCAAGGAGACGGAGGGCCCTCCCCTCGGGGCTGAGAAGCAGCGCGAGAGGGGCTTGCAGAGGCAGAGTTCTCGCCACTCGGAGGCCGGTTCCGAGTACACGGTGGTCAGCATGTCTGATGCCGGCGGGGAGGGGGCCGTAGCTGGGTCTAAATCCCCCATCTTCAAAGCCAGCGCCCCTCGGGAGAGCCACGCAGGCTCCGGCCGTCATTTTGCTGATGGACTCCCAGAAGTGTGTGAAATTAAAAAGAGTGCCTCAGAGACTGTCAAGGGCATCTTCCTCCGCAGTCAGAACAGTGCATTCCGGTCCTGGAAGGAGAAAGAGGCTGAGAAGCGAGAAGAAAGAGCACCCGTTGGGAAGCTGAAGCTCCCCAAGGGGGGTGACTGGAGGGCCGACTTGGGGGAGATCTCTGCCAGCAAGTCCACCATCATGTCTCGCCTCTTTGTCCCCAACATCCAGCAGACACCCAAGGATAAGCAGCCGGGGAAGCAGGCCACCAAGTACCCTGCTGCTCAGGCCACCTCCACGGCAGTGATCCGACCCAAGGCTCCCGAAATCAAGATCCGCCTGGGGAGCGTGCAACAGCCGAGCTCGGACTTCAACATTGCCAAGCTGCTCACGCCCAAACTGGCCAGCGGCAGTGCCTCCAACCTCTTCAAGACCATTGAGGACAACAGCAGGGCCCAGCAGAAGCTCTTCCGGGGGGACAACCTGGAAAAAGTGCCCCAGTTCCAGGTGAGAGACGTCAGGGACAAGTCCAAGGCCCAAGGCCCCCTCCATCAGGTGAGAGATGTCCGGAAACTAATCAAGGGGTCAGGGGACAGCAGTGATAAGGGCAGCGTTACCCCAGAGCAGGGGCTGACTGGGCCCAAACCCAGGCAGCTGGCTCCTGCCACTGGGGGATCCGGATCCTTGTCCCCCATGGTGATCACGTGCCAGGCGGTGGTGAACCCCAGGGAGGACAGCGCGGAGCGAGAGCCCAGGGAGAACGCGGGCAAGGGAGGCGGCAGGGTCTTGAACTCCTCCTCGCCAGAAGGGACAGTCTTGGTGCACAGGGCGTCTGGCAGGCTGCCAGTAGCCACCATCGCCCCCAATAAGCCTGAACAGGGCTCCTACCTGCCTGTGCTCAAGATCGTCTCCAAGGCTCAGAAGACCCCAGAGAAGGTCAAGGAGGAGGAAGTCAAGGAGGAAGGGAAAGGCCCCAAGACATCCCGGAATGCCCTGGAGAAGCTGACGGCGGCCGTGAGGTCCATGGAAGAGCTGTATAGCTTCAACAGGAATGAGTGGAAGCGGAAAAGCGACCCCTTGCCTCTGCTGACCGACAGCCACGTTCTGTCGCTCATCGCCAGCGAGGAGCGGGAAGGGGCCGGGGGCGCTGACCACGACAAGTTGGCCAGGCGGCTGGGTGAGGTGGAGGAGCCGCGGGGCGTCGGGAACAAAGGCGGGGTGGTCCTGCGAGGGGGCCCAGAGCGTCTACAGCGGAGGAACTCCAACCCCAGCACCGAGAGCGTGTCCGCCCGCGCGGCTGCCTTTGAGAGCCTGGCCAGGGAGCGGCCCCGGTCCCTCTATATTCCCCCGGTGCACAAGGATGTGGACAGAACCCAGCCCCTGCCTCCGCTCCCCAGCCAACGGAACGTCTTCACAGTGAGTGCCAGCAGCACCCAGAAAACTGGGGGAGTCGCTGGCAAGTTCCCGCAAGGCCCTTCTCCGGAGAGTCCCTCGGCGGCCGCCAAGGGCATCAGATCTCAGGGGCTGCGGTCCCTCAAGATCTCTCCGGCCACCCGGGCACCTCTGGAAGAGGTGACCAACAGGAAAATCGGCAGCAATCTGGAAAAGAGCAATAGTGACTGTGAGAACTACCTGACCATCCCTCTTAAAGGAAGCTCTGCAGCTGGAGAGCTTCCAGGCAGGCCTGGGGCAGGGAGGGAGGGACCCCCAGCTTCTTCGGCCACGGCCACTCTCTGCAGCTTGCCCCCGCTGAGTGCCCGCAGTCAGGTCCCCACTAGTCCCAAGGGCTCTCAGGTCAGTGGAACAAGCCGGCCAGCTTGGCGCAGCAAACCTGACCACCCCCGGGAGACAGCAGCTGCCCCCGCGGGGCCCCAGAGCCCTGAGCATCCCCCCACCGCCATCTACCACCAGCAGCCACTGCCCTTCACCCTACAGAGCGCCCAGCCCCAGGTCCTCTGCTTCTCCCCGCCAGGCATGCCGGCCCCGGCACCTGCCGGCCCAGCTCCCGTCCCCACAGACCCCTTCCAGCAGCCCCCACCTCAGCAGACCCAGCGCAAGATGCTCCTGGATGTGACCACCGGCCAGTACTATCTGGTGGACACACCAGTACAGCCCATGACCCGGAGACTGTTTGACCCCGAGACGGGGCAGTATGTGGACGTGCCTGTGACCTCCCAGCAGCAGGCAGTGGCCCCCATGTCCCTCCCTGTGCCTCCCCTGGCCCTGAGTCCTGGGGCCTATGGACCCACTTACATGATCTACCCCGGGTTTCTGCCCACGGTGCTGCCCGCCAACGCCCTGCAGCCCACGCCAATTGCTCGCACTCCAGCGGGCGGTGAGCTCTCCCCGCTGACAGCAGAGCCCCCCAGCAAAGAGGCAGCTGCAGCATTCGCCGAGGCCCCCTACTTCATGGCCTCGAGTCAGTCTCCCGCCTCCTCTTCCTCCTCTGCCCCGGCGGCCACCTCCCAGCTCGTGGGGGCCAAGGGCTTTGCCCAGCTGCACGGCAAGCCCGTCATCAGCGTCACCTCGCAGCCCCTGGGGCCGCGGATCATCGCGCCCCCCTCCTTTGACGGCACCACCATGAGCTTCGTGGTGGAGCACCGATGATTGTCACCAGAAAGCCGGAGGGAGCAGCTGCTGGTGAGTGACCATCGCTTTGATAATCAGGTTTAAGGGGTTAAGAGCAGCCCTAATGCTTTGTGTTTGAAGTGGCGGGTGTACGGCAGAGGAGGTATTTTCGAAAGAATAGAACCCCATTCAAATTATTAAGGAGCTAATTTTCCTGCCAAGCTTCCGTCTCTCCCCACTCCTCAGCCCCACGGCTGGCCTTTTCCCTTTGACCTTTTCAAATTGCCCGAGTGTCTTTCCCACAGTGAGTAGGAGGGATCTCTCAGGGCTAGCCTTGGGAGAAGATTGGCAGGGGGGCAGAAATGAAAACCTGGTCTGGATTTTGTGGAGTGAGCTTTATTCCTTGCAGCCCCAGTGACAGGCACAGGGCATCTTTGGAAACACCCTTACTCTGGCTGCTCCTCAGAGTAAGGAGAGTCAAAGACTGACATTTGCTTGTTAAGAGGTTTTCTAAAATCTGCAGAATGGCTTCTGTCTGTCCACCACATCTTTCTCTTGAAGTTTCTTATACAGAGACTATTTTTAAGCTCTTGCTTTTGCTTTTAGACAATCAGAATACTTTGTTTAGGCAAGTCCAAAGCCTTTACAAAGTCTCTAAGGTATTTTACACACACACACACACACACACACGCACGGCTTGACCCCTATGGGATGGGAGATTCCTAAGCTGCAGTGGCTCCTGGGATGGAGCTGCTGTGTTTGATCCAGTCTGTTCAGAGAGAATCCACTACGCTCTGCTGGGAATGCCTACAAGGCGCCCTTTCCTATCGGCTTTCTCTTCCATCAGAAAAGAACCAGCTCCCCCTTGTTCCCCTCTCTAAATGAGGTAGATGTGGATTCTGACACCGGAGTCCATCCAGATTCATCGGTGGGAATCCTTGCTGTAACTACAGTCCATGGAACTTGATAGGAAGGGGAGTCCGGTTTTTCTGAACCAGGACACTTTAGGTCAAGCATATAAGCCAGGGGCAACCTTCAGACAGGCTTCCCTGGTGGCTCAGTGGTGAGAGGGAGATATAGGTTCAATCCCTGGATTAGAAAGATCCCCTGGAGAAGGAAATGACAACCCACTGCAGCATTCTTGCCTGGAGAATTCCATGGACAGAGGAGCCTGGCTAGCTACAGTCCATGGGATCGTAAGAGTTGAACACAACTGAGCAACTGAACACACACACACCCCCTTCAGATACAGCAGGAAGCTGCCACCACTGAGGGGACAGATTTGCCTTCTCCTTCTCCTGTCGTCCTCACGTGAGGAAGGGTTAACAGCATAAATGCTTCTAAGGGGTTTCAGACCTTGGTAAGAGCATACTGAACTGAGAAAGGAGAGGAAGAGGGGAGGGACCTATTCTATGCTTACATGAAAAAAATAAGTCATTCCTGTTTTCTCTGTACTGAAGAGGAAGAGAGGAACATTGTTTCTTTCTACAATGAAAAAGCCTTAAATTAGGAGGTAGAATCAGAGTACCAGCATCTTCTCACCAGTTGTGTGTTCTGGGGTATGCAAACTCTCTAGGATCCATGACAACTGTGTGTCAATGATTTCTACTGCTCAACATTTGTGTGAATGTCAGATCATGGAACACTTGTTGGAAAATATAAAAGCTTTCCAAATTAAGGGATTTTACTATGTGTTATATTTACTAGGCTGCAAAAAAGAAAAAAAAACAAACCCACAATAGACCACTGTTCAATAATTCTTGGATTTTCCTCTAAAAATTCAGGTAAAAGCACAACCCTTGTTTCACTTCTAATCTAGAAATAGATGATTCGAATTCTGCCTTTCCAAGAATTTGCAACGGGCTGTATGTAATGAACACAAAAAAAGAAGGAAGGGAAAGATTAAAGATAAGTAATGCAACTGTTGTTCAATGTAGAAAATAAAGAAATATGCATGTGGAAGAGGCCCCAATTTAGAGATAGATAGCTTTGCAGAAGGAAAGGAGTAGCCTCTAGACAAAAGTGTTTTCATCTTCTGGACAGGTGGGATGTTTACCTAAGGCTGTTTGGGAGCAGCTAATCCTGGGAGGCCTTTGTGTGAGTTGTGGAGGCGCAGGGCAAGGGGAACGGAGGACAGGGCCCCGAGGAGGGAGGAAGTGGCTCAGGCTAGCTTCGTGTCCTGTAGCAGCTGCCTCTGGCCCTTCTCCCGTCTGCTGAGTCTGGAGAGATTAGGCCGGAGTGGTTTCCATCAGACACAAATACAAACCCGAGTTTTTGTACTAGAGATTTGAACAGTGATTTCTTTGAAAGCTTTTCCCTTCTTTACAATTTATTTTACTCCACAATCCTAAAGATAGACAAAAAGGCAAAAGCTGGCTTCAAGATTTAAGGCTAGTCAAGGAAATAACTGGGGCTTCCCTGGTGGCTCAGAAGGTAAAGAATCTGCCTGCAGTGCAGAGACCTGGGTTCAATCCCTGGGTTGGGAAGATCCCCTGGAGAAGGGAATGGCAATTGACTCCAGGATTCTTGCCTGGAGAACTTCATCGACAGAGGAGCCTGGCGGACTACAGTCCATGGGGTTTCACAGAGTCAAACACAACTGAGCAATTAATACACGTACACACACAAATACATACACACACAGAGGAGTTAATTATTAGCTTTCTGTGTATAGGTGAAAATCTAATTACCCAAATTCAGATGATAGCTAAAATCCTTCAAGGCTCAGCATCCTGATAGTTCTATGCCACTTGCCAAAGAAAAGTCAGGTTTAAAAAGGGAGAAATGTACAGTTCTTTTCCTTGTGTGAAAAAATTTAAACATGGTTCAGATATAGCAAAAATTACATGGTACACCCCCGTTCATCTGTTGGTGTTCGGACGGACAGTCAGTGTGAGAAGTCCTGGAAGCTAGTTTCAGTTTAAGATTTCCTTTGAAAACCAGACTTATTCCAGATTTTTCTCTTGAGGTAGAGTAGGGTTTTATGTGCCCCTCTCAACTAAGAAGTCACATAAATGACTTGATCCAAACACAGCATTTTATAGAGAAGAGAACTGGGGCTTTAGAAAGAAGTGGTTTTGCTGAGGTCCCCAGAGAGGGAGAGAACCAGGACCCATGGGCTGGCTCCTGGCTCCTGGGCCACACTGTGTGCTGTTTGTTTGTTGGTAGGAGTCATGAGACAAGAAAAGGATGGCAGAGGAGCCCAATGAGCCCGGGACTGGCGGCCAGGACACCCTGGACCTGCTCTGATTCTCTTGACTTTTGTAAAATGAATGTTTAATAAAACGCGCTAACTCCTTCATTCATTCCACGAGCATGAATTACATGTTTACACTCCATCAGCCACGGTGAACTCTGTGGTGAGGCTATGAACCCACATGTGACCATCCTATTAATACAAGCCAGGAGCCTGCGCTCCAGCTGGAAGACACAAGCCGTACACACAGAACTGCAAAACCAGTGTTCAAATCCTGTCTTAACCTTTAAGATTCCTTCCAGCTCAAATAATAAGTATTTCATCATCTATTTTTAGCTGCACGTTGTGACCAGGAGCCTTACTTTCTCCCCCATATCGATTTGAGTATACCCAGCTGCTCAACTCCTCTCGGTTTATTCTGTTATGAATTTTCCTCTAGTTTTGCTTTTGTAGGTGTGTCCTCACTGTTTCCCTTCTTCCTGTGAACAAAATTGCAGTGCTCCCCAATCTTTGCCAGGTCACAACCCATCTCAGAAGCTAAGCAGTAATAGTATGTATTTTATTTGTATTTAGTAATGACATCACACAGTGTGATAAATGGACCAAATTGTTCCCAGCTGGTGGCCAGAGAGTTACAACAGAAACCCACTGGGAACACACCAGTGTGCAGGGCATAACAGTTCAAAACTTCCTAGCTCTCTCCATTTTTGTTAGGCCTTTTCTGTTTTAGGCCTTTGTTGTTTGTTGAGTTTTGTTTTGGAAGTCCCTTCTCCACAGGATCTTTGATGCCTTTTCTGATGAGATTATTTTTGTTTTCTATCATTTGAGGCATGTAGCTATATTTTTCCTTCCCTAACATATTCAGTCTCGTGCTTTCTCCTACCCACCCACTTACATGCTGTATTTTTGCTTTAAAGTCCTATCTGAGACTTGATACTAAATACCATATACAAGGGCATAAAGATAAATATGTAATAATAACAACAGAAAACTTTCATTGGCACCGTGCCTGCCACCCAGTGGGGACTGCAATTATTTTGTTTCCTTTGAATGTCTTTTCTTTTTTTAATACTTGACCCATTTACTTCTTCATTTCTGAGCGTGCCTTATACTGTTCTTGTGTCATTGTTCTTTTTCTCCTCACTTCTTCAGAGTTATTTCTACCTCCTGAGTAGAGCCCCAAACATCAGCAGCTGAAGAGGAAATAGAAAGGGAGCAGACTCAGGGGAAGCTATTTTCATAGGGTTCTCTAAAGGGGCCCCATGGGGTCCTTAGATCATCAAACCCTGTCCCCTTATGTAAAAATTGCAGGAGAAAATTGAGGCTAACCCTTCTTAAGTCCCAGTGTCCCTCTAGGGCAGAGCTGGGACTCAACACTGAATTATCCCAGACCAGAGTCTATTTCCATTTGCTTCTTTCTTAATGCTGCCCAGTCCCCTTCTCTTTTTCTCCCACTCTCCTTTCTGCTCCTCCATCCTGGGGTCGGGTCCACACCTTAGTTCCCTCTTTTCTTCCCTTTCCATTTGTTTGAGAATTTGCTTTCTATTTTTTGATAATTTCTTTTTTAATTCCTCATTGTTGTTTCTTCTTTCCCATTCCCTTGAAGTTGATTTAGTTTAAAGCCCCACCTTGCTTCTTCCCGTCTCCCTTTTCTGTTTGGAGTCGGTTGTCATCACGGACTAGACCGCTTCAAGGGCGGGCTTGAAGTGGCGGCTCCCTCGCTTGTGTTCTGGGCAGCCTCGCGCACGAGGTCATATGGCGCGCTGCAGGCAGCACGCTCGACATTTCATTGTCAGCTCATCCCATGATCACACTCCTGAATCAATTCATCTATATCTGTTTTTTCCTACCTTGATTGTGTCTTCCTCTCTTGATGATTATATATAGCTGCTGTTGTATTATTTTCCTGTCTTTTTTTTTTTTTTTTGCCATTTCTTTTCTCCCTTTCTCTTTCCTTGGATTGTAACTTTCCTCATTCTTATTATTTTGTGCATTTCTCTACAAGTTTTTTTTGTCATTGTATTTTCCTCAAACCTCTATAAAATTAATAAGAAAAGAAAATTAATAGCTAGTGTGTAGTCATTTATTATATGCCAAGATTTAATATCATGCTGCTTGATTCTTTAAGCCAGTGGGTACTTTCTTACCCCCATCTGACAAATGAAAAAATAATTTGTCCCCAGATCAAGGGACCAGCTGAAATCCAGGCCCTTTGCATTCAGTGGCCATGAGTTGCCCACTGTCTCCCTCTCTGCCCTGCACATCTCAGTTCCTTGTGAACTGTCCCTCTTTCTTAACTTGGAAAAGGGGGAGAGAATAAGGTAAGAAACTGATCCTGAATCTGGCAATGTAGCATATATTAAGCCTCCACGTGTGTTTCTCTTTTGATTAAAAAATTAGCTCTCCTTAGTCATTAGAACACTGTATGTCCCAAAGAGAAATAGTTTCAGCACTTCTAGGGGCTGTGTCTGCCAGTGTTTGTGTGGGTGGGGTGGGGTGGGGGTAATCTGTGTGTGGGGGCAGACAGGTAACTCGGGGGGCGGGGGCAAGGGTGGGATGCCACCTGAAAGCAGGGCTGCTAAATGCTGATTTAGCATTTCAGTCCAAAGGAAGCTGTGTGGCTTTGACTAAAACCCAGGTATGTGTGCCTTGAAGTCAGGCCTCCTGGCTCAAAATCTCCCCCCAGACAAATGACTTGCCCTCTCTGGACCTCAATTTCCTCAAGAGTAAAGTGGGGATACCTTGCAGGAGCATTGTGAAGACTGAATCATAAAATCACTGCAGAGGACATGGCACACAGTCCATGCCCTGTCATAAGAGTTCAATCTTCCTTGGAGCCCAGAAGCTCATCAATGCCTCAGAAGCCCCTCATCTTTCTGGGGCCTCCACCAAGGCAGAAAGGCAGCCCTTTTTCCTGCATGCTCCCAGGGTGGCACCAGGGACTGGTACGCAGGGTTTCTTGGTCTTTCTCCAAACCAGAGGTCTTGCTCACAGCTCTGCAGCCCGCTTTGTGCTGCCTGACCCCCTGGGGCAGGAGTTGGCTGCGGTCAGGGTCCTCTAGTATCCCCCATGCTTTACAGTGTGTTATACAGCTCTGGGCATAGGACACCAGCTGCGTGTGGTGATTTTCCCCTCTCTCTGGGCACAGGCCTGTGTGGAGCAAGGGAGAATCTGACCCAACCTCCCTGCTGAACTCTGTCATGGGTTCCGTCCTAAAATCATGGGAAGTCATCCAGGCCAGACTGCCTGGTGACAGGACAGTCACCCCCTCCCTTCCCTGACTTCGTCATGACCCTCTGCCAGGGTCAACTGGCAATCATTATGTCAGCCTTAATAGGAACTGGAGCAACCTTATTACTTTCAAGATTTTAAACACAGTTCCTCTAAAGTTGATATATATTAGCAGAAGCAATATCCCACAAATGAATGAAACGATGTTACCTAGACTACAAGTCCCTGAAAATGATCCCAGCAATTGGTAGAAACAGATTTCTCCTCCATTCCTCAGCTTGCTCTCCCCATCCTGGGGTGTTCTCTCTCTCTCTCTCATTGTTTCTCTCTGTCTCTCTCCCTTCTCTGCTCAAGGAGTCCTTGCAAACTTTGCTTCATGACAGGACTCAGCCTGAGTTGTCCTTAGATCCACATTGACATTTTTCTTCTTGGTCTCCTATTTTCTTTTCCTCCCCTTGTAATTATGTTTTCTTTTCCTGTTCTGTGCATCCTAAGGCAGAAAAACTTTAGCAAATGAGAAGTTTCCAGACCCACAGCAGTCCCTTTTCTCTTGAAAGTCATTTCTTGATATAAAGTACAAAAGAGTAAAATCAACAAACTTGAAATATATACATATGAGCTCTCAACCTATAATTAATCTTATAGACTTGTTTTTTCCTGAAGCATATATTTAACACAGGTCAGTTTCTAGATGGAAGGATTAAAATATCCTTTGCCACACTACTCTGATTGCATATAATTGATTAGATAGCTGTTATTTGATATTTCTTGAAGGTTGTTTTTCACGTGATAGAGTCGTCTAATCCCTAAAAAAATATTACCTGTAGGCCACTCTATTTCTGTCTTCATAATATTATGTTCAAATTTCAACTCCCAAAGGTTAATTTTAAAAAGTTCTTTAGGCAAAGTGCTATTAGATATGCAATATACATAGAGATTGACAGAAAGAAAGGGCTAATTTTCAGTAAGATTTTGAACATGTCAATGCTTGTCTTAGAATGGATTGAAATAAGTTATAGACTCTAACCAGTATATCTCATTTCAAACAAAATGCACAGTATGAAATTCCACATAATGTAGGTGGTGACCGTTCACTTTGGAGTATAGAGTTTATTCATTTAACTAAATTAATAACTCATGATAAATTTCAAATGTTTCAATTTAGTTTAAATATCAGTTTTGCATGTTTTAAGAACATATCTGTTAAACTATTTTCTGGTATGGATGATCTCAGTAAAACTAAATATTTAACTCTAAAATAATTTTTGAATGGATTGACTGTATTTAATTCAAGTTTCAAAAAGATGTCCCATTTGGGGAAATTTCTTGAAGTCAGTAGGATGTCTAGTAGGTTCAGAAACACATTCTCCGATTTTAAAATGTGAACTTCAGCATTATTCATACTGAAATTAGCCAAATAGTTAAATAAAATGGATCTTGGCATTTTTCTTGCTTCTTTAAGAGTGAGATTTACTTTTATAACTAACAGTCTTTTCTTTGACTATGTTTGTTTATAGGAGCAAGACAGAAAGATGGACAAACCTTAAATCTGAAGGCTTCATTGTAACAACACTAAGAATCACCTGAAAAACTTCCTATAGATATGTTGTTCTTAGTTTTTGCTTCTTATAAACAAGTGTGTAAGTTTCTATATTTTTCTGAATGACCCTGTTAAGACAGTTTGTGTTATTGCTGATTGAATGGTTGCATTTTTTCCTATGTAAAACTATTTCCTTTTGTACTTTAACATGAGCTTTCCCTTCATCTTTCCTTCCTGCATTTGTGACTAGGCAAACCATCTCTTACATGTTCTTGTAGTTCAGTCAAAACATACAACAGAATAAGATTGGCTTTGTTGTATACAAAACTAGCAAATCAGTCATTTGGATCACAAATCTCCCTACAGATTCTTGGAATGTATCAGGACTGGCTGGCAGAGTTGTAGCATTTGTCTGGGTTTAAATATGATGGGTCTGTATTTTGAATCATAGACCAGCCAAGCCTAGTCATTCTCTTGGTTATGTTTTACTTGTCCTTTTATTGGGTTTAGCATGATTTCAAATGTGATTGTGAAAAACAGTGGTTTTAACTTTTGTGCCTTGTTTTAACTTTCCCATTGGTATGATGCCATGACACTATTTGTTGCCTTAAAATAGAATGGTTTGAAAGACTGGAGAGCCAGTGGTTGCATTTAAGATTAAGGTCTTGATTTCAGAAAGGTATAAAATATCTATTTCCCTCTAGAATCCAAGCTTTGCTATGAGTGTGCAAGATTATATTCTTCTTTAATGATTCCCTCCATAGTTGCATACTCCTCTCTCTCACAGATTGTTTGAAGTCTGAAGTGTGACCTGTTTCGGGTAGTGGAGTAGAAAGTGAACTCTGATTCTCTGATTCCCTCCAGCACTCACCATACCAATAGCAGTGATCTAGGTTTATATCACTTGCTCCTTATGGTTCTAAGAGATGTCGAGAATCCAAATCATAGAATCCTTCATTGACATTCAGTACTGCCTCTGTTGTAGCCCACTTCTGAAGGTTATTTTAGTGAGTGTTCATGGTAAGTTTTGAAGAGCTGATTGAACAGATAAATATTTAGCTAATCATAATTTATAAGTGAGTCAATATATATTCAACAATGTTAATTGGAATATTTCTTACTTTGAAAAAGAATAACTTGAAGGTTCTCCTGGGCTTTTCAAAAGAAGAATCTCCTCTTATTGACTTATTTTTTCAAAGGTAAAGCATTCTGGTAATTTTTTAAGCCTTATTTTTATTTTAATGATCATCAACATTGATTTTTGCTTAAATTATATCTTGAAACCACAGAATTTTATATTGCTTATGACTGAGGATAGTTATGCTTCCATCTCAGTTGTACTCTTTAAAAAAAAACACTCAATTTCATATTCAGGGCCTTCCTTAAAGGGATCTTACTCTGAAAAGAAGTTCTTTTGGGTAAAAGGAAGGGTTTGAGAAAGGAATAGTCAGCTCTGGTCACAATTCAATCAGTCATTGGGCTGATGAGCTATGAAATGAGGAGACTGCCTCTATGAGATATGGAGCATGAAATATGAAATAGTCTCTGTATTTGGAAAAGATGCCCTTGTGCCATAATTGGGGGAAGTGTTATTCCTTTGTTATAGACATCATATTACTCAACTCCATCAACAGATTCACCCCAGAACTTAATTTTTCATATGAGGAAGTGTCTCTCACAGCATCAGCCCTTCCTTATATCCAGTAGAGATGTCCTGGGTCTGGGTCACTTAATACTGAAACAAGAATGTAGAATCAGCTAAAGATCTCAAACATAATGCTCAAGTAACTTATAATGCTTTTAGAACATTGAAATCTCAAGTATTGAACATATCCTGTGAAACTCAGATAGAATTTCACTGCTAGAACCAGAATTGACAAGACTGTTTCAAAACTACATGTGACTCTTAGGAAAACCCAGTGCCGGTGTTAAGTAGTCAACTATTTCCAGGTATCCAAAAAGAGAGACATGTCCTTTCCTAGAGAATGTGGTGGAGCCTTACCTACCAAGACTCTGGGGATCCCATAAGCTACTATCACTATTTGTCATTATTTTTCTCTAACAGATCTGAGCCTCACATTTTCACATTGAGGTAAACTAGGAAAAAAGAACTTTTCATTTGCTGGCCCTATCGGAGAGGCCACATCCTCTGAGAAGCTGCTTTGGTTGTAGTAAATGTCTAAGTGGTTAAAAAAGTGATTTTAAAGTAGTGTTCTATGAACACCATATCATCTGTGATAATTTTATGGTTCTCTATTTCATCAAGTCATAAAAAGCAAAGCTGCCAGGCCATTTACCACCTCAAATGATAGAGGGGGACATTTTTAAAAACATGAGGTAAATCTAAATCCTCACTTTTCATTGTTTTATTTCTTGAGGTTGTGTTAATATTTGAATGAAGTAGTTGTGTCCTTCCTTATTCAACGAAAGCTAAGTAGAAAAAGCCAAGAGTATATGAAACCTTCTGGCCCATAAAACCATCACCCTAACAGTGTCCTTTCAGCTACCAAGCTACCTTTTTATGGTTTAGATACACAAAACCATCAATAAAGCATGTAACATTTCCTATAGGGTGCCTGGAGCTTGACTTTAATTAGAATTGCAGAGTCTGGCTTTTGCCATCTCTTCTTGGGGTTACATGTGAAATGTAGTTTTCCAGATGAACCTCAGGGCATTTTGCGTAGAAATCTTGACCCATTTCCCCCTTTTCCCTGTTGGTCAAATGGTCAGGTTGAAATATGCTTCTTTTGAATTGTTGTTGGAAAACTGAACAAATTTGTAACCAGTACAACAATTTAATTCACCAGAATGTATTTTCTTGAAAAACACTCTCTGAAATTGCCCTCAGGATGAAATGAAGCCCAAATATGCAGTTAATGACTTAACATATTGGCTCTCTGTATGTCTGTCTGCATCTGTGTTATGTCTGTATGTGTATGGCTCTCTGGATATCATTGAGCAAATAAGCTAAAACAAATTACATTTTGACATCTTTATGATGAATCTTAAATGTTAACATGCACTTCAAAACCATCCTTATGTCACTCAGAAATATGTAGCTATATAAATCGTTTTAATTTCAGGTTTGATTTCATCATTCTTGCCTCTTAAAGAGATTTAATGCATTTAAATTATTTTCATATTTCATAGAAATGAAAGTCTGTGTTTGCCACAAATTGAATGCTCATGCTACCTGAAATAATACTTTGGACTGCAGGACAGTGTTGATTCTTAAGTAGACTGACTATAATCTCATGATAAGTATATATTATATGTGCATGAGAGGACACATTCAGTAATAGTCTCTGTGTTTTAAAACCATCACGGTACACATTTTCCTATGTGGTGCTTGAGGAGTTTCATTCTACAGTTTACAAGGTGTAGGTTTGCACCCCAAATTCTCAGGGTATGCTATTTTACCCAAATACTTGAAAGAAAAAGGTGCCCTGTATTTTATCAGTACTGTTGAGGGGAAAAATTATGTGTAGGTTTGTTTTAGAACACTACTTATAAAAATGAAATTCACAGAATATGTTAGGCTTTTACATGATTTCTAAAGAGGTATATGTAGAGATATGATATATATTTTCAAGAGACTGTTTCTATATTCTTAACTAATTTCTGGGTCCTAAGTAGACCTCACAGGTGCATAAAATCATTAATAAAGCATGTAGCATTTGCTAAGTTGTACCTTGAGTTTGAATCTGATAAGAATTGCAGACTCCGGTCCTCTGGGGGAAAAATAAAAACACAGGTCCGTCTGTGGCACGTGTGATTACAAGGCCCAGGGGAGGATCCTGAAAACTGGAGTATTGATATACCCCATGTCTCAGAAGAGAACTGAACCTTCACAGCATTTTTAAGCTGTTACCATTCTTGTTTCATGTTGCAACTTAGAGCATATTATTAGTTGTATTCGTATTTGATTCATAATGGTGCAAAATAAAACACACACACAACACATCAAATTTGATTTCTTTTTTTAAGTTTCATACTTGCTTTTTACAAGCTAATGTTAATGGCAAAAAGTCCCTTCCAGGGCTTCCTGAAATTACCTATCATCCCTGTATACTTTTTCTAGCAGGTGGTCCTTTCTTTTTCTCCCCCTTTGAAGATGTTGGTTTCTATATTTACACTGAACTCATCTTATTGTACAGTAAAGACAGTGGTGGTTGAAAAGAATGTGAAGACTGAGGAAGTTAGGTCCCAAACAAAGGAGAGTAAATTGTGTGGTAAATGGAGAAAGATGTTGGATAACGCTGAACTATACCCCTGACTATGAAAAAAGCCAGTGGGAAATGGAAAGAAGGTGACTATTTAAACTGCTCTCATGATAGAAATCTTGGTGGAAGAGTTCCTGCTTGAGATGTGATGTGATTCAATTATGGAATGCAGTGAGCATGCCCAGTGGGACTGTGAATCCAGCCCAAAAGCTCTGAGAATTACTTTGTCAGTGTATTGCATATGGAGAAAACTACTTAGACAAGGACTCTGTGAGACTAGCCTACTTACCTTTAATTGACAGCATTTGTAAGTGATTGTGCGATCTTGTGTAATGGTCTTTTGATTCTTTTGAAAAAAAAAATGTTTTGTTGTTGTTTTTTCTTTTCTTTTTTTCCAGTAAAAGTAAATGCAAAGAAAATGTGCATTGTTTTGTCTTTCTTTTAACTCAAGAAACAAGCTTTGGACATTTTCCTTTTTTTTTTTTTTTTTCCTAACATATCTTTCCTTTAACTTAAAATACTCTATTATATGTTTCACATCCAGGTTGTATTAGTTTTCTCTTGTGGTAACCATAAACTTAGGGGCTTAAGCCACTGTAAATAGTGGCTTCAGACAACATGAATTTATTATTTTATGGTTCTTGATGTCAGAGTCTGATATGGTCGTTCCTTGGACCTAGAGTATTTCACTTAATCAAGGTATCTAAGGCATCTACCTGCTTGCATTATTAAGTAGCATTGTGAGGGGCATCTACCAAGGTATGGGATGCTCCACCGACACCAAAGAGCAACCAGACAATGAATGTCCCCAAGGGTTCACACTGAGGCCCAGGAAAGAATTTGTGGTCATCCCCTTCAAAACAAACTAAATGAGGTGCACATTTGGAGACAGGACAGGAAGGATCAGCTCTAACACTGAAGTTACTATAAACCTTAATAATTGCATTGTGTTATTCCAGCAAGCTTCATTGCAGAATACCCATTCTATCCTGAGTATTCCAGACTTGAGACTGTATACATGTGGCAGGGTTATGGTGAATGCTTATGGTAATGGGACAGAGATTAGCAGGTGCCCCATCTCTGCAGCCTTTTCATACTGTTCATGAAAAGGCTACAAAAGTGTTGGAGAAGACTCTTGAGAGTCCCTTGGACTGCAAGGAGATCCAACCAGTCCATCCTAAAGGAGATCAGTCCTGGGTATTCATTGGAAGGACTAATGCTGAAGCTGAAACTCCAATACTTTGGCCATCTCATGCGAAGAGTTGACTCATTGGAAAAGACCCTGATGCTGGGAGGGATTTGGGGGCAGGAGGAGAAGGGGACGACAGAGGATGAGATGGCTGGATGGCATCACTGACTCGATGGACATGAGTTTGAGTGAACTCCGGGAGTTGATGATGGACAGGGAGGCCTGGCGTGCTGTGATTCATGGGGTCGCAAAGAGTCGGACATGACTGAGCGACTGAACTGAACTGAACATCCCTGCAGCCAGCTGTGTCAGCAAACATCTTTAACCTGAGCACTAGCACCCCTGTCCCGAATAGCCCCCTGCCATCTCTAGCGCTAGATCATTTTGCTGGTTGTTGAGTCCATTTATGCTTTACTCATCCTCTGTGGCTGGAGCCTGCTCCCTCTCTTCGTCCTCTGCTCCTTAGCTTGCTGGCTCACAATCCTCTTATTTTCCTATGATTTCTTATACAGAGCAATTTAACCACCTAACAAAACCCTACTGAAGCAGGTCTTATGTAGTATGTCCACAACCATTGTTCTCATTGTGTATT
Organism: Muntiacus reevesi; assembly: GCF_963930625.1. Classification (NCBI taxonomy): domain Eukaryota; kingdom Metazoa; phylum Chordata; class Mammalia; order Artiodactyla; family Cervidae; genus Muntiacus; species Muntiacus reevesi. Next base: position 24,103,728 of record NC_089264.1, read on the forward strand.
GCTGAGTAACAATCCACCCTAAAACTTAGTGGCTTAAAAAATACAAAACTCATGTATTTAACTTGTGAGTCTGCAATTTGGGCAGAGCTCAGCATGGAAGGTTTGGCTCTGCTTTTCATAGCAGCTCAACTTCTAGGGAAAATCTACTTCTACAACGGCCCCTTCCTGTGACTAGAAAGATGATAATAGTTGTCAGCTGGGAGTTCGGTTGGAGCCAGTCAATAGCCTCACTTCCTCTTCAGCTGGGCCTCTCCATGGACAGCTTGAAAACTGATCTAAAAGTGAAAGTCGCTCAGTCGTGTTTGACTCTTTGCGACCCAATGGACCATACAGCCCATGGGATTCTCCAGACCAGAATACTGGAGTGGGTAGCCTTTCCCTTCTCCAGGGGATCTTCCCAACCCAGGGACCAAACCCTGGACAGCTTGGGCTTCCTCAGAACATGGTGGCTGGATTCCAAAGATGAGGATCCAACAGACAAGAACAGACACTGCCCATTTCTCAAGGCCTAGTTCAGAGTGACACAGCATCCCTTTTACTCTATCTGACACGCATTCACAGAGCCCGAATTTCAGTGGGCAGAAACATAGTCCCACCTGTCAATGGAAAGAGTGTCAAATAATTCGGGGACTTGTTTCAACCACCATCCTAATTAAAGAGTTGCTTTTAAACCAATACTTTTTAAAGAAGGAATTTTAAAATTAGTTCTTAGACTAGTGTGGGTGAGGTCAAAGATTCTAGAAAAAATCTAGAATGAGAATGGTCTTTACAAGATTTGTTCATTGACATGTATATACTATACACTATCATGTGTAAACTAGATAGCTAGTGGGAAGATGCTCTATAGCCCCAGGAGCTCGGGTGAGTGCTCTGTGATGACCTAGAGGGGTAGGAAGTGAAGGGGAGGGAGGTTCAAGAGGGATATATGTGTACATATAGCTGATTCACACTGTTGTACCCCAGAAACTAACACAATATTGGAAAGCAATTATACTCCAAGTTAAAAAAAAAAGATTTGTTGGGTGTGCTTTATGTGTGTGTTGAGCGTATGCTGGAATCCCAGAGGGTGGAATCTCACTGGTGTATTTCTAGCATGGAGGGAATTAATGTTCTTTAGGAATGAATGAACGTCTGCTGTATGCCAGGCATTCTGATTCACGAAGAGGTTAGGATTTCAGGAAGCCTTTAAACATGGTGAGAATGCCTGATACGCTGATGAAGCTCTTTAGTCTAAGCCTTGTCGAAGGCATGGAGATTGAAAGAGGAAACTGGCCAACGGCCGCAAAGAGGAGATCCATGCCAGCACCCCAGCATGGGGCAGACATGGCGCAAAGAGGGCTAGGTGTGAAGAGAAGCAGAAAACGGTGCGATAGCAAGAGGCTGAAAGTGAAGCAGCTGCTTAGTTGTGCAGAGGGCAGGGAGCTGTTGAAGGGCAGCAAGGAGAGGAGAGTGTGGGGCAGCAGGATGGCCCGAGCCCTTTGACAGGAAGTTTATCCAACAGAACTGGTGTGAAAAGGCAGTCATCAAAGACACAGCAAAAACTGACGTATATTTTTTCTGCCCCAATCAACAGATTGCCCCTTGAGTATAATCATCCCTGAAGGCTTATATACCTTCAGTACTACTGGATAGAGAGTGAAAACAGGTTTTATTATACATGTATGTATATTCCACACAAACAAACACTAGATAGAGCATTATAGGATAACATTATAATATACATATAATATGTGGCATGTTATATATTATTATAAAGAGAGAATTGTGAGATAATGCATTTTACTCCTAGCCTGTAGTTGCATTCAAGAAATGTTAACTACTAACAAAAAAAAAAAAAGAAATATAAACTACTACAATATACCTCTCCATTATAGCACATTTGCTACTGAAAAATTCAAGTTCACTCCTATACAGTTTGCTTAAATGCTTAAATCACTTACTGGGATATCTTCTGTTTATAAAAATAGTACATGTTCTTTGAAGGAAATTTAGAAATGTAAAATTAGTCTAAAAACTAAAAAGTAGGGAAAATTCTTAATCACTAAGCAAAATACCTCCAGAAACAAATATTATTACTTGCAAGTGTATTTGATACTTTGCATGCTATTTTGTAGTCTATTTTTTCCATAAATTTATAAACCTACCTTCTTAAGTTCCAATATTTTTAAAGGAATGTTTTCTAACATTAATATCTTATTTCTCATTTCATGTCTACTTAATCTCATACTTTAAGCACTTAGTTCTTATTGTTTGGGGCTGTGAAAATAATGCTGCCATGAACATGTTTGAACACAAATCTCTCCAAGCATCTCTGATGATTTCCTTGAGACAAAGTCCTCTAATAAAAAGTCATGAACAATCTTAAAACTTTTGACACAGATATGTCCCTACCATCCACCCCAAAACATGCAAAACCTTATTTAGAAACTTCATATTTTAACACTTCACTTGTATAAAATTATCCTGAAGACTGAGGGATGAGAAGTGCCTTGTGATTTGCTGAAATACATATTCACTGCTAAAATACAAACACTTGCTTCCAACCCCCCCCCACCCAACAACCCCACTTTCTAAACACACACACACACACATGGTTTGCAAACTTGAGAAGAGACTGGGAGTCTTCTTATGACTTTAAGTATCTTCTTTTTCTCTAGGGCAAGGCTCTCCAAGTGTGGATCTAAACTTGAGAAGCTCACCGTTTATAATTCCCAGGTGGGCGTAGATGTACTAAGTGTATCTGCAAGCAGGTGGCTCAGTCATTGGCAGCTTCTACGCACAGGAAATATGATGGAAGCTGTGCTTGGGGAGATTCGTTTGGGCAGAAGGAAGGATGAGAGATGAGGAACTGGAACAGCCGAATGTTGGTGTGTTTGGAGAGTATATGTGGCAGCAACATGAGGGGTGCCGTTTGTGAAGAGTCATGTGGTTGAAGCTGGAATGAAACGTTGAATTTGAGTGTGGAGAGGAAACTGACTTCCAGATTTAGGAGCTCAGACTGAATCTTGGGTAGGTAGCAGAGGACAATGATTATGTGCTTGAACGCTAGAGGGAGATTCCTGGGTTAATCCTGTGTTCTCTGCTGGTTATGGGATCTTACACAAGGCCCTGAGTCTCTCTGTGCTTCAGTTCTCCATACAGAAAATGTGTATAATTACAGTGTCTACCTTATAGGATTCTTTTGAGAATGAAATTATAGGCCACCTATGAAGTACCTAGAGTAGTGTTTGGTGCCTAAGAGGTTCTGTATAAAATGATGAATCATAGTGTAACTGGGAAACTGTGGAAGACTTTGGTGAAGTGCAAATAATTAAGTTTTAGGAACTGTCTGATCATCCCATAAGTGTTTGGGCTTTATCAAGCTCCCCTCAGATTTTATTGAAAAGTCGATGTCTTCTTCCCTAATTGGGAAATATATTAGAACATCTTCAGTCATAAACATCTCTTTGTATCTCAATAATTTGATCCATCTCACACGGAAATCTTACTTATGACTGTGCTTATATGGTTGATCTTCAAGCAAATTGAATGGGAGAAGTTTAAAAAAGTGGAGATAGGTAACCCAAAGCAGAATGGAGGTGACTCACTTTCACCAACAAAAGAATCAAGTAATATAATCTAAAGCCTATTCTGGAAAGAGAAGGTCCAAACTTTTACATGTAATCCTAGAAGATTATGGCAGGAATCTTTTTAGTAAAAATAGAAGGATGAAAATAGCATACAGGTTTATGTGATGTTCCAAGTCAACTGTGAACAAATTAAACTCTTATTAATAGGAGGGTAGCAAAGGATTACTAACTCATTCTAGATTAATGTTAATCCCACGATGGAAGGTAAATGCTTCGTTAATATACCTCCAATGGTGGACTTTTTCTTGATATCAACTTTTATGCTCTTCTCTAAACTCATCAAATAGAATATGCAATCATGCAGTAGGCTCTGCAAGTCTGAACTGCTTGTCTGCACACTTAAGCTGCAAACAGACCTGATTCTATCTGGGGGTTTTAGATGTCCTGGATAGTAAAGGAGTAAAAGAGAAGTCAATACTGGTTAAGTAGTAGCTGAAGAAGGGTAAAGAAATCATGTGGTCTTATTCCAAATCGCCCTCACGACTGTCCTCCCCTGCTTCCCACTCTCCTGGATGCTGCCTGTGAGATGTTCAGATGTCCTGGCCACACTGCACCACACCCTGAGAGTTAGAGAAGCGTGACCACTGCTATCTCACTAGTTGGAAGGAAGAGGTAGAAAGTATCAACAAATATCACTTTGTTGAAACTGATCATTGATGACTAAGAACATTGCTCATGACATCTCTAATACTAAAATGACATTAATTAAAGTGGAAAATAACATTTATCAGATGCTACTGTGTGCTCTGGTGGTGCAGCTGGTAAAGAATCTGCCTGCAATGTGGAAGACCTGGGCTTGATCCCTGGGTTGGGGAGATCCCCTGGAGAAGGAAATGGCAATCCACTCCAGTATTCCTGCCTGGGAAATCCCATGGACAGAGGAGCCTGGAGGGCTACAGTCCATGGGGTTGCAAAGAGTCAGACACGACTGAGTGACTCAGCACAGCACTGTGTGCTCTGCACTAGATATATTCATTATCTGGAGGAATTCTTCAAACTACCCAGTGACATAGGATTATCATACCTATTCTAAAGGGGACAAATAGAACCGTATACCCCAAATCATTCAACCAACAGATCGTAGACCTGGAATTTCAAGCCACAACCTGCCAGTTCCACCCAACTTCTGTCCTCACTGTCTCAACTGACAACTAAATTAATGCAGAAAGTGCAGGAAATATTTGATCAACCTGAGTCCAGAACAGACTCTTCATGTCAGGAGCCAGCCGAAACATGTGGGACGCCCAGTGACAGGATAGACATCTTGAACTCTGTCCCTCCTTCCTGGACAGGAGCATATTTAGACTATCTTTAATGTTTTAAGCTTTCAAATAAGTTTTTATGAATTTTAAAATAAATTAATTAGTGAAAATAGAACTGGAGTATTACCAAGTGATTTGAGCCTTCCTTCATGTTCTGGGGTTATTATCGTCCCTCATTGCTCTCACCCCCAACACCATCATCACTAGCACCACCATCTTTGCTATGTTCACATTCACTACTTCCATTCAATGTTCAGCCTCCAAGCTCTAGCCAGGGCATTAAGCAATAAGAAAATTAAAGCAATTTATATTGGAAAGGAAGAAGTAAAACAGTCTTTATTTACAGATGATATGATCTTTTATATATGAAATCTTTAGGAATCTATCACAAGATATTAGAACTAATAAGTGAGTTCATCAGGGTTGCAGGATACATGATCAAATACAAAAAATTGCATTTCTATACACTTGCAATGAAAAATTCTCAAATGAAAGTAAGAAAACAATTGCATTCACAATAGCATCAAAAATAATAGAACACTTGGAATAAATTTGACAAAAGAAGTGCAAAACTTATACTCTGAAAATTACAAAACATCGCTGAAAGAAATTTTAAAGGATTTCAGTAAGTGGAAAGGTGTCTCACATGCATGGATCAGGAGACCTAATATTGTTAAGATGGTAATACTTCTCGAACTGATGAACAGATGCGATATAATCCTTATCAGAATCCCAGTTGTGTTTGTGGAAATTGACAAGCTAAATCCTAAAATTCATATGGAAACTCAAGGGACTCTGGATAGCCACAACAATCTTGAGAAAGAACAAAGTAGGTAGACTCATAGGTCTCAATTTCAAAACTTACTATAAAGCAACAACAATCAAAAGAGTATCCTACTGGAATAAAGATAACATGCAGATTAATGGAATAAAACTGACAATCCAGAAATGAGCCTTTACACTGACAGTCAATTGATTTTCAACAAAGATGTCAAGACAATTTAATGGGAAAAAAAATACTTTCAACAAATGCTGTTGGGACACCCAGGTGTCCACATACAAAAGAATGAATTTGGACCTGCACTGCACATCATACATAAAGATTAACTCAAATTAGGTCAAATATTTAATTTGGAGCTAACTATGAAACTCTCCCCTGGTGGCTCAGACAGTAAAGTGTCTGTCTGCAGTGCAGGAGACCTGGGTTCGATCCCTGGGTTGGGAAGATCCCCTGGAGAAGGAAATGGCAGCCCACTCCAGTATTCTTGCCTGGAAAATCTCACAGACGGTGGAGCCTGGTAGGCTACCATCCATGGGGTCGCAAAGAGTCGGACACAACTGAACGACTTCACTTCACTTATGAAACTCTTAGAAGAAAACATAGGGGTCTATCGTTGTGACCTTGGATTTTCAGTGGTTTCTTGGATGTGACCAAAAGTAGAAGCAACAAAAGGAAAAATAGATTACTTGAGTTTCACTACAATTAAAAACTCTTGTGTTTCAAAGAACATTATCAAGAGAGTGAAAAGACATGACATAGAATGGAAAAAATATTCAGAAATTATTTATCTGACAAGGGACTTACACCCCCAATATGCAAGGAATTCTTACCACTCCATAATAAAGACAAATAATCCAATTTTTTAAAGGGCAAAGGATCTGAATAAACATTTCTCCAAAGAAGATGTAATCATATGCAGTGGCTAATAAGTGCATTGAAGAATGCTCAACATCATTAGTCATTAGGGAAACACAAATGAAAACAATAGTGAGGTACCATTTCACATCCGCTAGGATGGCTATAATTTAAAAAGGGCAGTAAGATTGTTGTTGAAGATAGGGAGATATCAGAAACCTTATACACTGCTGATGGAAATGTAAAATGGTGTAGTCACTTGAAAAACAATTTGGCAATTCTTAAAAGTCTAAACATAGAATTGCTATTTGACCCAACAATTCTACTATGAGGCATATACCCAAGAGAAATAAAAACACATGCTCACACAAAAATTTGTACACAAAAGAATTCATGACAGAATTACTCATAATAACCAAAGGTGAAAACTTTGGTTTTCACCAAATGTACCCAAATGTTCATCAACTGTTAAATGGTATATTTATATAACGGAATATTATTCAACCATAAAAGAGTAAAGTACTGATCACTAGTGGTAAAGAACCCACCTGCCAGTGTAGGAGATGTAAGAGACGTGGGTTCAATCCCAGGATCGGGAAGATCCCCTGGAGGAGGGCAGGGCAACCCACTCCAGTATTTTTGCCTGAAAAATCCCATGGACAGAGGAGCCTGGCGGGCTACAGTACATGGGATTGCAAAGAGTTGGACACAACTAAGCATGCACACACACACACCCCACACAGGCTGTTGCAGAAGTAGCTGGGATTTGCTAAGCATCACATGGCCGTGGCTTCTTAGCTCACAACACCTTGAGCTCAGTGCTCTGCCATCAACTTGCTTTTGCTGCAACAACAGTGTCTGTATAGAATGTTTCCTCCAAGGCCAATGCCACCACCACTACCAGCACCCCCCAAACACTCCTGCTTTTTAGTCCTTTTTCTTTTCTCAATAACACAATAAGTGTGCTGGTCCAAAGTTTTAAAAAAACTGGACTTAGAGCTTGTTTTTAAGAGCTTCTGACTGCTGCTGTTTTTAGCAGTGTGTTTTCCAAAGGATTCTGACCACTCATTAGAGCACCTAGCCTGTTCTGTAGAGCTGTAGAGCCTCAGTTGTATATGTGTCTGTGCTCAGAAAGTGAGGGTAACAGACAAATACGGTGCTCAAAGTAATGAATGGCTGGATGCATCGCTGACTCAGTGGACACCAGTCTGAACAAACTCCTGGAGATAGTAAAGACAGGGAAGCCTGGCGTGCTGCAGTCCATGGGGTTGCAAAGAGTTCGACGTGACTTAGTGACTGAGTGACAACAACCAAGTAATAGAAGACAAAAGCAATTCAGTAGGAATTCCACATATTTATTTCATCACATATCATCTTAAATTTACAATTAATGGTAGGCTACTTAAACTTTCATTGTATATGTGTGTGTGTGCGTGTTTCATGGATAAGTGAGCACCTGTTATCTGTTTGGGGCCTGTCACTATTAACACATGTGTCTGTTTTATTAGTAAATACCTGAAAATGGTTAACATATGAAAAGGTGAAAACTATCCAAATGTTCATCAACTGTTAAATGGCATATTTATATAATGGGATATTATTCAACCGTAAAAAACAGTAAAGTACTGATCGCTAGTAATAGAGAACCCGCCTGCCAATATAGGAGATGTAAGAGATGTCTCTTTTAATTTGTACAAATAGAGACATTCTTTTCTTGATTTCATATTTTAGAATCCAAATCCACCAGTTCCTTAAAGTATTATTAAGTTCTCCCAGCCTTTGCAGATTGTAGTCCAACAGACTGGAACTTCCACCACAAAACAATTGATTGAAAGATAAAAAATGATGAATATTTGCGGATCTACCTTATAAAGGACAGTGGACCACACTGAAGTCTCAAAGAGACACAGCACAAGAAAAGTCAAATAGAGTTCCTGAAGTTAGTATTTCTAATTCTGATAAGCTCAGTCTGACATTTTTGTAAGGCAGAAGGCAGAGGACTGACAGGCTTTCTTCTAGCAATCTATGTGGCCAGCAGAGAGACGAGATGGTACGTGTCAATTCTGTGTGCTTTCTACCTCAGTGCTCAATAAAACTAACAACAGAAGAGATAAATATTAATTCTTGAACATAGTTGACAGAAGCCTTTAAAAGTCATGTCCCTTTTCCCTCATGCCCCCTAAAAACAGCAACAAAAAGGTCTACTTTCCTGATTGGGCATGTTTGGTAGAGACAAGCCATGTAAGATTTTTACCAAGGACTTCATACAGTGATTGACATTTTTGAAACAAAATTATGCTCCCCCGAGTGTGTGTATGTCTTTTTTTTTTAAGCAATAGTTTCTTGTTAGGGCAGAACTGGTTTCACAGTAGTAAATGTGATTTGAGAGAGATGCAGGAAAACCAAGAATGCTACTAAAAGGATCACATAGTTTGGCTCAGAATGACACTGTGGGCAGTATCGAATGATTCAGGCCCAAACTTAATTATGTGAGGTTTTTCATCACGTTTTACAAAACTCTTAAATACAGGTAAATATGTAAACACTGTGCTCTCAGAGAGCAATACTTAGGCGTGTCACATCGTATCCCTTCCGGCGAGATGGAGTCTAGTGAAACAGCCCCCATCAGTTTCAAAACCAACCACTGGAACTACTCTTTGGTTGAGGAGCAAACACCACCTTGCACATGTCAGAGTTCTCTTGGTGCAGTGGGAATTCACATCCTCCTATCAGGCTTTCTTTTCTCTTCCGAGAAACATAACCTCTGCCTGTAGACAGCCTCTCATATTTTGTCTCAAATTGCCTGCATGACAACAATAACAAAATCACACACATATTAAAGTCACACCACACCCATCAGAGCCCAGTTATTGAATGAACACTTTAAGCTTCTGAGTCAAAGCCATTTGAGAAAGGATGTTAGTACCAAAGCTTTCATTCCCACGAGTGGGGTGATTTTTTTCTTCCCATTTCTTTTCCCACTAACAGATACACTTCACAGGCCTGGGATATGACAGTCCTGCCACTCATTTTTCTGGAATGAAAGACCAAATGCCTCTCAGATTTTTGGAGATGCTGCTAGGCTTTCTAGGCTTTGCTATGTCCCCCATCCCTCATTCCAGGAGCCCTGCATTTGGGGTACTCCCCTTTCAGTAAGGAGCAAATCCATCTGGGTTTAAGCCAACAATGCTGTCAGGAAAACACCCCCAGAGCTCTGGGCCAAGTGAACTGTGGAACCAGATCAGTTAGCCTTGTGCCTGGGCTGCTGGCCATTGCATTTTGACCACTGGAAGGTTGATTTTCTTTTTAATGTGTTAATGGAGGTTTATTCTAGATGTCTGTGTGTGTTCGTCGCTCATTCATGTCCAACTCTTTGTGATCCCATGGACTGTAGCCCGCCAGGCCCCTCTGTCCATTGGATTTTCCAGGCAAGAATACTAGAGAGGGTAGCCTTTCCCTTCTCCAGGGGATCTTCCTGACCCGGGGATTGAACCCAGGTCTACTGCATTGGCAGGAGGATTCTTTATCGTCTGAGCCACCAGGGAAGTCCATTCTAGACATAAGTTAATATAAATTAGCAACTGCTTAATAGCTTCAGAGAAGCTTCCCTGGTGGTTCAGATAGTAAAGAATCTGCCTGTATTGCAAAAGACCTGGGTTTGATCCCTGGGTTGGGAAGATCCCCAGGAGAAGGCGATGTCAACCCATTCCAGTTCTTGCCTAGAGAATTCCACGGACAGGGGAGCCTGGCAGGCTATAGTTCATGGGGTCACAAAGAGTTTAACACAACTGAGAGACTGAGCATGCACACACAAGTACTCTAATAAAAGCATGTTTTTTTAAATTCAAAATCCCCAACGCTTACGCTTGGGCCAAAACTTAAACCAGGTCAAGTTGCTGTTATATGGATTACATAAAACTTGTGAATTCATTTGGGCTTTTAAGCCATGGTAAATGATTGTTAGATGTTCTGTTTTGAGCTTTCTATCCAAGAGGAAACTGTGAAAACAGCTGATAGTAAATATGCATCTTGTGTTTTTGCTGAAACTATGTGGAAACTTACACTAAATCAAATCTCTTTGTTGCCTTGATAAATTATTTCTGAGCTAGAATATGATATTATCTCCAGAATCAAATGAACTTGTCATTATAGTTTCTTGGAATGCTAGAAACTGATATTATTTTTTTACTCTTATCGATTATTCTTTACTCATTTAAAGAAAATTCATGTCTCACTGGGTTTTACTATTTTCCTTTAATTTCTGTGAAATGCTCAAAATTGGGTGCAAGCTCCTGATGAACTCTAGATGGCCCTGGAACATTCCATAAGTCCTGTTTCTTACCTGTATGGAACATCTTCCTTGTCCATCTGCAGACAAACTAAAAATGGGTACTGAGAAAACTGCACCGTGGAGATAAATTCCAAGCCTGCTTCTGTTTCTGCACCAATTTCCAAGCCAGCTTTCACGAAAGAGGAGTCCACCGTGATGTCACCAGTTATTAACACACTTACCCTAAAAATTGAGCAAAATAATCCATGAATCACATTTAATTGAGCTGAACTAACAGACCATGGATTCTGAATTTCTGACATTGATAACTGGAAAGGGACTAAGAGGTGACCTAAATTTGCTTAGAATTCTGGATAGTTCTAGGAATTGGGCAGTGAAAATTTGCCTTACCTCTCAGTCCTCTCCCAGGATTCAGTTCTAAATGTGGGAATGAATGTCTATCTGGCATTAATGTTTGATATGGGCATACCAGGAGCCAAGAGGAAAAGATGCCTGGGATCTGGTCCTTTCAGAAAGTCAGAAATACCTGTTTATCTTAAAATCTAAGCTCACCCAGAAGACAGCTAATGTTTACAACAATTTTCTTGGTAACGATCTCTCTTTTGGCTTCTATGTAGATATTTTAATTCATTTTATTACTTTCTCTAAAAGGTCTTTGGTGACAGAAGCCTATGGTTGCCAAGATATTAAAAAAAAAATACAGTATCATGAAGAAAAATTCCTACAGCATGTACATTGCATGCCTCAGAAAGGACAGATATCATTGGTTCTCCAACGATTACAGACTGGACTGAGAGGATAAAGGCTTGGAGGAAAATGAAGAGGATAAGTAATTCTAGTAGAAGGCTTACCTCTAGGACCACTCTAATTTAATCGCAGACTTCAGATGAAATCTGAGTTGTACGTTAAGCTCTTTTGATAGACCTACTAATGTTTGCTGTTCTACTCACAGCATACTTGCTGCCATTGCCAGTGAAAAGTAAGTCAGAGGTGGTATCATTTAAATCCCTGAATCCAAAAGGGAACCCTCTTACACTGTTGGTGGGAATGCAAACTAGTACAGCCACTATGGAGAACAGTGTGGAGATTCCTCAAAAAACTGGAAATAGAACTGCCATATGACCCAGCAATCCCACTGCTGGGCATACACACTGAGGAAATCAGAATTGAAAGAGACATGTGTACCCCAACGTTCACTGCAGCACTGTTTATAATAGCCAGGACATGGAAGCAACCTAGATGTCTATCGGCAGATGAAAGGATACGAAAACTGTAGTACATATACGCAATGGAATATTATTCAGCCATTAAAAAGAACACATTTGAATCAGTTCTAATGAGGTGGATGAAACTGGAGCCTATTATACAGAGTGAAGTAAGTCAGAAAGAAAAACACCAATACAGTATACTAACGCATATATATGGAATTTAGAAAGATGGTACCGATAACCCTATATGCAAGACAGCAAAAGAGACACAGATGTATTGAACAGTCTTTTGGACTCTGTGGGAGAAGGCAAGGGTGGGATGATCTGAGAGAATAGCATTGAAACATGTATATTATCATATGTGAAACAGATCGCCAGTCCAGGTTCTATGCATGAGACAGGGTGCTCAGGGCTGGTGCACTGGGATGACCCTGAGGGATGGGATGGGGAAGGAGGTGGGAGGGGGGTCAGGATGGGGAACACATGTACACCCATGGCTGATTCATGTCAATGTATGGCAAAAACTACTACAATATTGTAAAGTAATTAGCCTCCAATTAAAATAAGTTTAAAAAATAAATCCCTGAATCCTTTACCATAGCTTCTCACATCTTACACTCAACAAAGGCTTAGATCATCTTTAAATGAGCAAATGGAAAATTGAAGATGAATTGGCTATAATGTGGACACTGGTAGACACTTAGTGATACTGTGTCCCTTTCAAAAAGCCAGATTTTTTCTTTTTTTTTTTTTTTTGGCATTGCTGTTGTTGACTTCCTTCTGCAACTAATTCAATTCAGTTTAATTTGGGAAAACTTCTATCCAGAAAATACATCGAAAGAAGTGAAAAATGACTGATTTGGGGGGAAGCCCTAAATTGTATTGCTTATCCTTCTGAAAGCTTCTCCCATTTCTCATTCTTTGGTTTCTTTTAGCAACCCTGAGAGTTTTTTTCATATTAAGTGTGCTGCTACCTTTTGATTTTTCTCAATTCTTTCATCCATTATTCAAAATAAATTTAAAAAATCTAATTTTAGCACTCCTATATCACTTCTGTCCAACTGTATTTTCATTTTTTTCCAAATTATTTTTACCCACTGTATTTTTAAATATCCAAAAATGTAAAAATAAATTTAATTTTCATTTTATTTTCTTCAATACTATAACAAACAGAAGAATAATCCTTTTGATTATAATGCTGGTTCAAAGATGCTTTAAGGTCAAAATAAAATGCTTTCATTTGATCTAATGGGTAAATTTAAAAAGCTAAAGGACCTGAGAAAATTCTGTTTAGAAAAATGAACACTGATAAATACACTTAAAGGACTCAATATTTAAGACTTAGATTCTGCACAAAAGTGATCATCTTTTTTTCTCCACTGAAGACAGCAAAACAAAAAAGATTTTAAATCTCAACAAGAGGGATAAGCTAAAATAATTTGCTTAAAAGTAAAGTTTTATGACAGCATTCTCAACTACTAAAGTGGAATATTTCATCACCCTGCTTGTTTCATGACTGTAGCCATGAAATTAAAAGACACTTGCTCCTTGGAAAAAATGCTATGACCAACCTAGACAGCATATTAAAAAGCAAAATAAAGGTCTGTCTAGTGAAAGCTATGGTTTTCCCAGTAGTCACGTATGGATGTGAGTTGGACCATAAAGAAAGCTGAGCACTGAAGAATTGATGCTTTTAAACTGTGGTATTGGAGGAGACTCTTGAGAGTCCCTTGGACTGCAAGGAGATCAAACCAGTCAATCCTAAAGGAAATCAGTCCTGAATATTCATTGGAAGGACTGATGCAGAAGCTCCAATACTTCATCCCTCTTTTGTGAAGAACTGACTCCTTGGAAAAGACCCCAATTCTGGGATAGACTGAAGGCAGGAGGAGAAGGGGATGACAGAGGATGAGATAGTTGGATGGCAACACTGACTCGATGGACGTGAGTTTGAGCAAGCTCCAGGAGTTGGTGATGGACAGGGAAGTCTGGTGTCCCGCAGTCCATGGGATCTCAAAGAGTCAGACATTTCTGAGCGACTAAACTGAACTGAAAGTGAAATACCAAGAGAAGATGGATGTCTCACCCACTGGGCAAGCTGTCTATGGATGTCTTTAAAAGCAAAAAGATCCTTCTCTAAGTTGTATTAGATACCTACCTGCTCATAAGGATCTATGGTAAGAATGACTTCCTAAGGTTACTCCCCACTCTATGATTTAATGATTACAAATAGAAAGCATAGAATTTGAGGTGTTACAAGGTTAAAGAATTCCAAAAACATATTTCTGCATATAGAGAACAGCCAAGAGGGAGTGGGGTGGGGAAGGGAAAGATTGAAAGTTTGCTATTAGAAGTTGTAAACTATTATATATAGAATGGATAAATAACAAGGTCCTACTGTATAGCACAGGGAACTATATTCAATTTTCTATGATAAACCATAATGGAAAAGAATATGAAAAGGAACATATATAGGTATCAATAAAACCAAATAATTTTGCTGTACAGCAGAAATTAACATTGTAAATCAACTATACTTCAATAAAATTAGAAAAGAAACCTCTGTAGTTCTTCTCATAGAGTACTATATATATGCTTACCGATTTTTCACTCGGGTTTTAGATTCACGATACCATAGACTAAACTCCATGGCACCTGTGATATCAATAGCTAGACCACCCTGGACATCCATATTGGCCTTAAGTCCAGATTGCAGCTGAAGCTCCTAGAAACAAAAGTATGTAATAACAGTTAGAAGGAGAAAGGGAAGGAAGAAGAGGGGAAAGGGGAAGGTGAAGGGAGAGAGGGAGGAGAAACAGCAGCACAATTTAGCCAACCACTTTCTAACAGCACTCTCCTCCTATGATACCACTGGAGTTTTGCTAATGATGAAGTCCTCCTCTAGGCTGGGAAACACATTCTAATCTTGATCACTGGAAGTAGATTACTGATATGCTACATTATTTAATCAATGAAAATACTGAAGAAGTAAAGTGTCAGTTGAGAAGGTTGCTTTCTCTCAATCTTTGCTTCACTTTGGGAGGAATATCATTCTCAAAGTGTGGTTCTCTGATGAGTAACAGGAGCATCCATGGAACGTGTTAGGAATGCAAGCTCCCTATCTACTGAATTAGAAACTCTGAGGGTGGTGCCCAGGGATCTGTGTTTTAACAAGCCCTCATGTGATTTTGATGCACCCAAATTTGAGAGCCAACAGACTAGGAAAAATGAAGACATCTCCATCAGAAATCCAGCATTGGCTTTGGGGTGGGGATGAGGGCTGGGATAAATGATTTCCAGAAGTCCTTTAGCCCTTCTATAGTTATGTGCTGTGTCAAATAAAGTAAACTGCAGCTTGCTGGCAAATGTAAGGAAAGATAAAAACTGCTGGTGCCGTATACAAATTCTACAAATTGCCTAGGAAAGGAAAGCTGGGAAAGAAAGGCAGGGTAACTTAACTAAGCTTTAATACCCTATTGTTTGACGTTTGGAATGACATCAATATAACAAAAACGATCAACATGAACCCCACAGCATATTCCAGAGCGATAGTAATCATGTACAAACATAGTCCATCCTCAGCAACTTTGTAGTTGTCTGAACCCCATTGTTTTATACTGATTGCCAACATATACCTTTTAAGTCTTGCAATTTCTGTGTACACTAGATGGGGTGATGTTGGCTGAAAACTTCTTCAGCAGGGTTGGAATCAGATTGCCCAGGGACAATGTTGGAAATGCAACAGTTCTGCGAGAAAGGCTCAGTACCCTTAATTTTTATATTCCTCCAAAGATCTTAGGTTCATGGCAACTTGCAGCATGACTAATTTTTTTATGTGACTGCCCTACTCAGACCAAACAAACCATGCTTTCATCAACCATTAACACTGCAATCTTAATTTCTAGAGAGGACTGTGTTGGTCATTGATCTCCCTGGATTTTCTCCAACTTTCCAAAAAGAGGGGCAAGAATCTCAGTCACAGAACCTGGTTTACTAAAAAAGTCTGATGGTGGCATGAAACTACCTTCGGTCTGAAAGACATTCAGATGAAAACATGAGATTCTTGACGTAGAGCTCAGGACACATTAGGAGACAGCCCTAAGGATACCTACTGCTACATTAAGTCTAGAACAAAATGTGGTTGTGGGAGGATGCAGGGGCTGTCTCGGGCATCCAACTAGTATGAAGGAACACAAATTATTCTGAAAAAAAAAACAAATAATCATGTTCAAATTGTAACCCATGCCTGTGAACTGCAGAACCAAGATATAAATTCTGCATTTGTACCATGATGGTGACTGCTTCCAAATAGGCCCTACTGTGTGCCCTGCCTCAGAAGTATTTCTTTCTTTGGATCATATTCTATGTTCCCAATTTGAAAGCTATAATCTTGTTAGTCCACCCAACTCAGCAGAGGTCTATGAAGTAGACTTTGGTTTTCCCACTGACCATACATTACGTGGGTGTCAAAACACACCAAGCACCATGGGAAAGAACATTTCATGGCTATCAGACAATGTGCCTTTTGTGGGGAGAGAGCAATTCTACTGCAGTGTGGGTTTTGAGGAGAGCCTTGGCTTTCTAGGAAGATTCCATCTCTCACGCAAAGGGATCAAAGAAGAATTCTTACGTATAATCACAGAGGAATATGTTCAGGATAGACCACTGACCCCAGTAGGACAAACCACTCTTTCCTTCATGAAAGGGACTAAATCACACAGCACAGTGGTTCTAATTTTTGAGGGATGTAAAATAAACAGAACAAATGGTTTTTTAATATCTATTGTGCCCCTTGAAGCTCTGTATTTTGTATCTCATTTAATTTCCATTCAAATCTTCCATGGTTGGCATTATATCAGAAGATTGACAAGAAAAATGAGGCTTGGAGGCTACCTGTGCAGCTAGACTGAATATCCAGATGGTCTCTAGTGGAGAGACTTTTCTACTACCATACATGACTATCACAAAATCATAACTCTCACTCGTCTCCTACTGTGCAAGGAGGCCTGTTCTAAGAAATACTGCAAAAAAAGATGAAGTACAGGCTTATGGGTTTCCCTGGTGGCTCAGCAGTAAAGCACCCGCCTGCCAAGGCAGGAGACTTGGGCTCAATCTCTGGGTCAGGAAGACCCTTTGGAGTAGGCAATGGTGAACTACTCCAGTATTCTTGCCTGGGAAACCCAATGGACTGTGGAGCCTGGTGGGCTACAGACCATGGCATCACAAAAGAATCGGACACAATTTAGTGACTAAAACAGCAATAGGTTTATCTCTTGTGTGACTCAGAGTGCATATTTAACTCTTGTCCATGAACTAGAAGAACAAGATACTGGAACTTTGTATTTGTAGCTAATGGGACCCCTTTGGTCTTTTACTTTTGGTCCTAAAGGTGTCCCTTATAGCTCAGACACCCATATTTTGACAACTCATCCCATTGCTTCCATTCAGGAAAGTTTGTTCTTTGCTGGCTAAAGAGGATCCCCCTATTAATCTGACTTTATCAAACATCCTTCTCTGAGGAGTAATTCAATTAGCCAAAAAAGAGACAGAGAGAGAGAGTACAGGGTAATTCCATCTGCCCTGGTGGCTGTGACAGTCCCTCAACTGCCAAAATTTCCTTCAATGTCAGCACTTGACCTAGAGTGGTATGTGCCTCTCAAGCTGGAATTGCATTACTGGAGTGCTCTGCAGAGCCAGGGAGACTCAAACAGCTCATTTCTATAATAAATTGAGATCTGCCAAATACTTCAATTTAAAATACACTGCCACTGGGCTATGTTTCATAGCTAAGTGAAGATCTTTCTCTTAGAAATATGTCTGTGGTGCCCTAACTTAATTAATTAAAAAAAATACAATAACTTAATCACTTTGCTGTATGGTAGACACTTACACAACATTTTAAATCAACCATGCTTCAATAAAAAAATGTTTAAAAAAAAAGAAAAACCAAAAAAATAAAAAGAAAAAAAAGAAAAACCATAAAGATAATCTAGATCAGGGGTTGGCAAACTATGGACTGCAGGCAGACCTGGCCCACTGACTACTTTTGTAAATAAAATTTTATTGGAACACTGCCGCACTCCTATGTTAATATATCATTTATAGCTATTGTCACTCTACAATGGCAGACACCATATGTCTCACAGAGCCTGAACTATTTACTTCTTGCCCTTTACATAAATTGTTTCCCAACCCTGGTCTAGATTAGTATTTATGTTTGCATCAAGTTTAATATCTGATTCAGACATTAAGCACTGATGATGGGAAGGTGAGTACATATAGATGATATTGAACTGTTATTATTCCTGCATCTTAAATTGTGGACTACTTTCTCAGCATGCTTAGGACTTCTTCAGTCCTTAGTGGAGATGGAGAAGGCATTCATTAAGGATGCATTTCCCCAGCACTTCCCTGGTGGTCCAGTGGTTAAGAACCCACCTTGTAATGCTGGGGACACCGGTTTGATCTCTGGTCTGGGAAAATCCCACACACTGTGGAGCAACTAAGCCCATGAGCCCCAACTACTGAGCTCACGTGCTGCCACTGCTGAAGTCTGTGTGCCTAGTCTTCTGCACTCCGCAACAAGAGAAGCCACCACAGTGAGAGGCCCGCACACCTAGAGAAAGCCCATGTGCAGCAACGAAGACCCACCACAGCCCCCCGACTGAAAAAAAAGATGCATCTCCCACAGGTAACACTTTAGTGAAAATGTGCAGTGTAATGATGTGCAGTTCTCTGATTAATTTGAGAACAATTTTTCATGTGTGATTCTGAGAATTAATGGGTATTAGAGGCATTGCTGGTTTCCTTCTTTTCATTCATAGTAACAGAAACAAAGTTTTGTTCAGAGTGTCAGTACAACCACCAAAAAACTACATTTACCAGCTTCTCTTGCAGCTAGAGAGAGCCATATGACACAGTTTTGGTCACAACAAAGGACTTCCATTTGCAGATGCTTTTCTTTTTTAGAAATAGATAGGGCTTGTAGGATGGTTCTTGAAAAGAGTCAAACTCTGATGCCCCTTACCCTTCCCTCTTCCTTCCTGGAATGAGAAATTAGTTCTGGAAGTACAACAGCCATCTGAGAATCATGAGGTGGCAAAATGAGGTTAGAAGCCACAAGTAAATATGGAAAAAGAGCCTGCATCATAATAATACGTAGGGTTGCCATATCAGCCCTGGACTATCTACTTCTATATATCTTTTACATGATAAAAATCAAATTATTTGGTCAAGCTACCCTAAATTAAGTTTTTGTTGTTGTTGTTATACATAGCTATCCTGAACTGTTATCAAGAATAATAAAGAAAGGGAATTAATTTCTAGTTGCAACCAATGATGATTGGGTGGATTTTTAGTAAATCTGATACTTCAGGTCACTTACAGATCTTAAAATCTTTGATTTCATAAGCAAAACCCAACAGATCAAAATCCTCAAGTTATCCAGCAAAGAACAAAACTAATAAAAACTTCGAATCATCTGTTCCAAATACCTCACTTTATGTATAGGAATTCCTGGTATAAAGCTATGAAGTAACTGCCCAAGAGTACACAGGACTTAATTCAGTTCAATTCAGTTCAGTTCAGTCGCTCAGTCGTGTCCAACTCTTTGCGACCCCATGGAGTGCAGCACACCAGGCTTCCCTCTCCATCTCCAACTCCCAGAATTTACTCAAACTCATGTCTATCGGGTCAGTGATGCCATCCAACCATCTCATCCTCTGTCATCACCCCTCCTCCTGCCTTCAAACTTTCCCAGCATCAGGGTCTTTTCAACTGAGTCAGTTCTTCACATCAGGTGGCCAAAGAATTGGAGTTTCAGCTTTAGCATTAATCCTTCCAATGAATATTCAGGACTGATATCCTTTAGGATGGACTGGTTGGATCTCCTTGCAGTCCAAGGGACTCTCAAGAGTCTTCTCCAACACCACAATTCAAAAGCATCAATTCTCTGGTGCTCAGCTTTCTTTATAGTCCAACTCTCACCCCCATACATGACTACTGGAAAAACCATAGCTTTGACTACACGGACCCTTGTTGGCAAAGTAATGTCTCTGCTTTTTAATATGCTGTCTAGGTTGGTCATAACTTTCCTTCCAAGGAGTAAGCATCTTTTAATTTCATGGCTGTAGTCACCATCTGCAGTGATTTTGACATTATTTTGCAGTGACTTTATTTTGCCCCCCAAAATTAAAGTCTGTCACTGTTTGCACTATTTCCCCTTCTATTTGCCATGAAGTGATGGAACCAGATGCCATGATCTTAGTTTTTTGAATGTTGAGTTTTAAGCCATCTTTTTCACTCTCCTCTTTCACTTTCATCAAGAGACTCTTTAGTTCTTCTTCGCTGTCTGCCATAAGGGTGGCGTCATCTGCATATCTGAGGTAATTGATATTTCTCCTGGCAATCTTGATTCCAGCTTGTGCTTCCTCCAGCCCAACGTTTCTCATGATGTACTTGCATATAAGTTAAATGAGCAGGGTGACAATATACAACCTTGACATACTCCTTTCCCTATATAGAATCAGTCTGTTTTTCCAAGTCCAGTTCTAACTGTTGCTTCTTGACCTGCACACAGATTTCTCATGAGGCAGGTCAGGTGGTCTGGTATTCCCATCTCTTTAAGAATTTTCCACAGTTTATTGTGATCCACACAGTCAAAGGCTTTGGCATAGTCAATAATGCAGAAGTAGATGTTTTTTTGGAACTCTCTTGCTTTTTTGATGATCCAGCGGATGGTGGCAATTTGATCTCTGGTTCCTCTGCCTTTTTTAAAACCAGCATGAACATCTGGAAGTTCATAGTTCACATACTGTTGAAGCCTGGCTTGAAGAATTTTGAGCATTACTTTGCTAGCATGTGAGAGGAGTGCAATTGTGCAGTAGTTTGAGCATTCTTTGGCATTGCCTTTCTTTGGGATTGGAATGAAAACTGAACTTTTCCAGTCCTGTGGCCACTGCTGAGTTTTCCAAATTTGCCAGCATATTGAGTGCAGCACTTTCACAGCATCATCTTTTACAGTTTTAAAGAGCTCAACTGGAATTCCATCACCTCTATTAGCCTTGTTCGTAGTGATGCTTCCGAAGGCCCACTTGACTTCACATTCCAGGATGCCTGGCTGTAGGTGAGTGATCACACCATCGTGATTATCTAGGTCATGAAGATCTTTTTTGTATAGTTCTTCTGTTTATTCTTGCCACTTCTTCTCAATATCTTCTGCTTCTGTTAGGTCCATACCATTTCTGTCCTTTATTGTGCCCATCTTCACATGAAATATTCCCTTGGTATCTCTAATTTTCTTGAAGAGATCTCTAGTCTTTCCCTTTCTATTGTTTTCTTCTATTTCTTTGCATTGATTGCTGAGGAAGTCTTTCTTATCTCTCCTTGCTGTTCTTTGGAACTTTGCATTCAGATGGGAATATCTTTCCTTTTCTCCTTTGCCTTTCACTTCTCTTCTTTCACAGCTATTTATAAGGCCTCCTCAGACAACCATTTGGCCTTTTTGCATTTCTTTTTCTTGAGGATGGTCTTGATCACTGCTTTCTATACAACTTCACAAACCTCTGTCCATATTCTTCAGGTACTCTATCAGATCTAATCCCTTGAATCTATTTCTCACTACCACTCTATAATCATAAGGGATTTGATTTAGGTCATACCTGAATGATCTAGTGGTTTTCCCTATTTTCTTCAATTTAAGTCTGAATTTGGCAATAAGGAGTTCATGCTCTGAGCCACAGTCCACTCCCAGTCTTGTTTTTGCTGACTGTATAGAGCTTCTCCATCTTTGGCTGCAAAGAATATAATCAGTGTGATTTCAGTGTTGACCATCTGGTGATGTCCATATGTAGTCTTCTCTTGTCTCATTAGAAGAGGGTGTTTGCTATGACCAGTGCGTTCTCTTGGCAAAACGCTATTAGCCTTTGCCCTGCTTCTTTCTGCACTCCAAGTCCAAATTTGCCTGTTACTTCAGGTATTTCTTGACTTCCTAGTTTTGCATTCCAGTCCCCTATAATGAAAAGGACCTCTTTTTTGGGTGTTAGTTGTAAAAGGTCTTGTAGGTCTTCATAGAACCATTCAACTTCAGCTTCTTCAGCATTACTGGTTGGGGCATAGACTTGGATTACTGTGATATTGAATAGTTTGCCTTGGAAACGAACAGAGATCATTCTGTTGTTTCTGAGACTGCATCCAAGTACTGCATTTCGGACTCTTTTGTTGACTATGATGGCTACTCCATATCTTCTAAGGGATTCTTGCCCACAGTAGTAGATATAATGGTTATCTGAGTTAAATTTGCCCATACCAGAAGGTAACTAGTGGAGGCAAAAGTCAAACCTAGGCTATTACTTCTGAATAAACCACAAAAGCAAACTTCCCCAGAAAGTCCTATAGTCTGTACATTTTAATCCAATCTCCTCATACATCTTCAACATCAAAAATACAAGCTAGAGTGCAAATAATCACTTTAAGGATTTTTCATAAGATCCTCTTTTTTAGCAAATATTCCACTTTTATATTGCTATGCTTAGTAAGGCAGGAAATGTCAAGTCATTAAAGAAAAAAAAAATTAAGCATCAAACACACTCAAACTCAAAGGTTATTCAGATTAACCCTCTTCTGTTTCTGAGAAAATTCCATGAGGCAGGTCACTCACACTCTACAGTATCCTGGTCACCTAAATCTTACCACACAGAATATACTATTGTCATATCTTAGTACAGTAATGTAAGATTTAGGAGTGAAGAAAATTGAAAGCTATTCTGAAGAATGCAGGTCAAGTGAATGAAAGTTCTCTTATTCTTTAACAATGAATGGACCTTTGTAATGTTCTGTGAACATGAGAATGTGGGGCAAAGA
This sequence comes from Muntiacus reevesi, assembly GCF_963930625.1. Lineage (NCBI taxonomy): Eukaryota > Metazoa > Chordata > Mammalia > Artiodactyla > Cervidae > Muntiacus > Muntiacus reevesi. Next base: position 24,126,614 of record NC_089264.1, read on the forward strand.
GTGTCCATTAAACATGTGGTTGGTGTCAGTGATTGCTTGTGCCTCTACTGATATGGCAGGGATGATGCACTACTTGAATCTTTACCACTGTCGTCATGTTAAATGTCATCAGTAACTTATGAAGCCTTGCAGTTCAGAGCTTGTGTTCAGAAAAAAATATCATCTAAGTACCCAAGAAAGCCAAATGAAAGAAATAAGGCCATCACTCCTCTGTTGAATCCTAAGTTATTTTCTCCATAGTTTCTTTTTTCTGGTCACATCAGTTTCCTTCCCCCACTTTTAGTTTTACTGAGATATAAATAACATTATATTATACTCATGTTGAGTAGTTCCTCTTTTGCCTCAACAGTGAGAAGACGTCTTAATCAGATAACATAGGCAAAATAAAACCCATTTTCCTGTAGGGAAGGAGAAAGGGTAATAATGCCAAGAGGGTCGAATGCTTAGAATGTGAGCCCCAAGATGAGTGGAACTTTATCTTGTATCCTCCATGTGTATAAAGTGTATAAAATATGTATAAAATTCAATATTCATGTGCAGACTGAATTACCTGGGAATGATCTATTAGCAGAAGAAGTCCTTTCACCACACTCATAGGGTCGCTAGAGGCTGACAGCATTTTAGACATCAAATCACTATATCCGTTGAAAAAAGTGACAGGTCTGAGCTGAACATCAAAGAGGAGAGCTGACAAGCCAGCATAGGAGTCAAGGTTCTCTTCCCCCTCATCAGGAGTGGCTGCAATTAATGCCTCCAGTCCTTGGGCTTCAATGACCACCTAGGGAAAACAGATATAGCGTTTATGACATTAGTTCCCTGCCTGTTCTGTATGAGAGGATGAGCTACATCTACAACTTTCCTGGGGTTCCAAAAGTTGCCTGCAGCTGCAAAAAATAAAACAAAAATAGCTCTGTGCCTGAATATGAGTTTGTTTTCTTCATTTGATTCTCACAGCCACACTTGGAGGTACATGTGATTGTATCCATTTTGTTGATGAGCCTGAAAAGAAACTCAGATGGTAGAGATCGGTCTCAAACTTCTTCTGTCTGACTGCAAAGACCATGAACTTTCCATTTAATGGCATCATCCTAGAGACACAGCCTCTGCAGAATTGTCGTACATAGTGGATTGCCTGTCTTGGGGAGCCTCTAAAAATGAGGTGGAGAGATGCTGGCACAGTTGGCCCAAGTCTGTGCTATGAGAGGGTTGCAACTCTCTAAGCCATGACTCACACCCTTCCACGTAAAACCTTTTCCAGTAAAAGAAGAGATGTTGAGCATCGAGAGCAGGCTCACATCCTGAGCTCTACCACACACAGGAATCCTACATATTCTCGGTACTCCACACCCAGGGCCCTAGCCAAGGGCGTCTGGCATTTCAGAGCGCATATCAGAAAACAGATGGTGATTCCTCAGGACAGAGGCATGGCTTCTGACTAGAGTCCTGTCAAACGGTGTAGTAATACAATATTGATAAGAACTCAAGTTTATGGAACACTGGATAATTTCTAAAGATAAAATGAGCTTATTTAGAAGGTTATAGTTTTGATATGCATAAAAACTAAAAAGAGAGTATACTTTGAAATTAGGAAGCCTTTAAAGATTGTCGCCAAATTTGGGGTAAAACTAAAGGGATGGAAGTCAGCCAGTTGTCAAATGACTACACTTTATTCTTTTCTGTCTTAGAAGTATTGGAAAAATTAGATTGACTCTTTGGAGAACCATATTCTATTATTAGATTGATTCTATTAGAATCAATCTCTCCATAGAAACACCAAGAGAAGGAAATACATTCTAGAATTAAATATCTGGAGCTCCAAGGAATACATTTATGAGTAAAAATAAAATATTTTTACAAAACATATGTGAGAAATACTGGCATGACTTCAATTTTGTGAACATGTGTACCTTTGAAAAAATATGGATGCTTGCATATTTGAAACTCTTTGGGACCATAAATCACACAGCCTCTTGCAGATGATGGAATCAGGGTGACATGAGAGATCCATGATTAATTTACACATTCTATAGTGTTGTCATTAGTATATATTTTATCCTACTTCACACTAACTGCTTACATAGTCAAATAAGCAAAATTAATGAAAAATGAGATACCTGGATACCATGAAGAGGAGTTTTCTCAATGTACTGAAAGATGTTCAGGTTACTTCTCCTTAGAATGCCAGAACCAGAGTAAAGAATGTCAAGGCTGTAGGTAGATGCCGAATGGGAAGTCCCTAATGACACCAACAAAAAAATCCCCGAATTTAACAACAGTCACAGCAGCACCGAGCAGCGCATGGGGCAGGGAGGGAGAGCCCCTTTCTGGGTTACGTACGTTCTACGTAGCCAGTATATGCAGAGGAGGAGCCACTCTTGGAGAAACGATCATAGTTATGAGCGACCATTTCCTTCAGAACTCGACGGACCATTTTGCTGTAACACAAAAAAAGGAAAAAGCTGCATTGTGATGGCTGTTTCCCAAGTCAGATTTGGAAGGAACCCAAATCCTCAGTGGAAAAAAGAAGGGGCCAAATTTTCCTCACGCCACTCCAAGACTAGGGAGGTGCCAGCTGGAGTGCCAGCACCAGGATGAGGGTTTTCCCCTTCATTCCTCAGATATCTGAAGTTTAGTCTGCAAGTTTAGACAGCAAGGTGAGGACACCCAGATACTAGATGGTTGAAGCTGAGTGATGGACATGAGTCAGAAGTGGAAAACAACACGTTCTTTGAATCATCGTGGTTCTAGTGTCAAATAGTATATACTTCTAAGGAAAATTGTACCAAACTGGGGAGGCTGCCTAATCTTTCTTTAAACGTTTTCCTATACCCCCTAGTGTTGTCTAATGTTCAATTAAAGGGACACTTCACAAGGGACTTCTTTGGTGGTGCCACAGTTAGGACTTCACGAGCTTCCACCATAAGGGACACAGGTTTGATCCCTGGTCAGGAAACTAAGATCTCACAAACCACTCAGCATGGCCATAGAAAAGGGGGGGAAAAAAAAAAAAAGAAACATCTCAGTAAAACTCAATGTGTGTGCTAAGTTACTTCAGTCGTGTCTGACTCTTTGAAACCCTATGGACTATAGCACACCGGGCTCCTCTATCCATGGAATTCTCCAGGCAAGAACACCGGAGTGGGTTGCCATGCCCTTCTCCAGGGAATTTTCCCAATCCAGGGATTGAAACCACGTCTCTTTCATCTCCTGCATTGGCAGGCAGGTTCTTTACCACTAGCGCCCCCTGGGAAGCCTGAGAGCCTCTTTCTAAGTAAGTCTTACCCCTCTAAGGGATAGGCTATGGACTTCAGTATTCTTGGGCTTCCCTGGAGCTCAGCTGGTAAAAAATCTGCCTGCAATGTGGGAGACCTGGGTTCGATCCCTGGGTTGGGAAGATCCCTTGACGAAGGGAAAGGCTACCCACCCCAGTATTCTGACCTGGAGAATTCCATGGACTGTATAGTACATGGGGTCCCAAAGAGTTGGACACAACTAGGAGACTTTCACATTTGGTTGTTTTTCTCTATCTTATTTACTTATCTAATTAGAGTTGAAATATTCCTGACTACTTAACATTACTTGCATCAGTAATAATAATATTTAAACAGCACAGCAAAAAAAGAAATTAAGATAATCCACCAAAGAAATCTGTACCGAGGTCTGATGTAGAACATTATTGAGAGGAAGAAGAAGAATGTTGCCTTACAGGGTTCACCCCAGTATCACTAGGTGATATGATTTTAGCCTGGAGAAGAAAAGGTAAAGAGCAGTTCTCAAATATTCACAGGGACTGCATGTGAGTGAGTGATTAGCTCTCTTCTGCTTTGCTCCAAGGATGAAGTCAGGTCGAGAGAAGAGTTCAGTCCTACTGAAAATGTAGTTGGATTTTAAAACATTACTAACATTTGGCAATATGATATTATCAGACCAAACAGGAAACCTAGAGTGAAAAAAAAAAACCAATATCCAGAGTTCCAAATCATAATCTGGCCTGCTAAATACTTCTCTTACGGGAAATTTGGCAAACCCTATGGTTTTACGCAACAACATAACCCATCATAAAAACCACATTATTATTAGCCACATGTGTATCACATCATTATACAAACAAGCTCAGAGAAGCAGAGAGAGGGGCACTGTTCCCTACCTTGCAGGCATTTCAAAACGTAGGATGTCTTGGACAATGGAGAGCATGTACTTATTCATTTCTTTGGGAAGTTCCCCAATAGAGAGCAGGATGTTTTTTACTTCCATGTAGGATGGATTGTTTTTTAAAATGATGGCAGCTGCAGTAGTGCGCACAGTTTTTTCATGTATTTTACGATTCTGGTGGTATATCCTGTTCATAGTCTTCTTTACCTGTACACAAGATGTTCAAGCTTGGTTAGCGCACATCTCGTTTCATGAATTGATACCATGGAAGGAAGAGTTCATGCTCATAAAAATAGACACATGCCTCTATATTTCCCACGTTTCTTTGCACTTAGGGTGGGGCCCTCGTTCTGGCTAACAGATCATAAACAGAAATTCTGCGGGTGACTTCTGGGCTGAGGCAGTTAAGAGCTGATATATCTTATCCCTCTCTTTCATCTACTACTATAGTGAGTTCATGGCCACATTTTCCCTTAGCGTGGATTAGCCATAGCATGGATGAGAAGCTGAGATGTGAGAAACAGATTTTTGAGTCTTGATTGTTATGCAGCATATCATAGTATTACCTAACAAACACAGATTTTTCAAAGGTACTACTGCTACACAGCAAAGGGCCTCTATAGAGAGATGGCTATATGAACTTATATTCCTTACAATGAAGTGCCTCAGAATTTTCTATCCTTTTAAAATTAATAGACTATTTTTTAGAGAAATCTTAGGTTCACAGAAAAATTGAGCTGCAAGTATAGCGTTCCTATATACCTCCTGATCTCTATCCCTTCCCACTCCCCCTCCCACACAACCTCCCCTCTATCAACATCCTGCATCTCAGTGGTACGTGTATTACACTTGATGAACCTATACTGATACATCATTATCACCCAAAGTCCATAGGTTATATTAGAGGATTTTCTTTTTTCTTTTTTTTTTTTTTTTTACAAAATATTAATGCTGAAGAAAATTCATCAAAATAATTACATTCTGTGGCAACAACTAATTTATTAGTCACTAGCATCACCTAATAATAGGTGATGTTTGGGGTTCTATACTAGGTATTTATAAATATTTCTTTCAATTCTATTCCCCTCTACCTTGTTCTCTCTCTCAAATGTTGACCTTGTTCTCAGGTCTATAGGAGTTAAGAAACTCATCAAAACAAAAACAACTAAGAAGAGACTGCACCAGCATCTAAAGAATCTGTCTCTAAGTCTGTCTGTCTCAAAAACTCGTGACCCTAATTATCACACTTCACAGTCTATCAACTTTGATAGAAAATGTAGCTGCAAACAGAACATCAGTTTCAGCAGGCAGTTTATCTTATACTTTGTAAACATTCTCTGTCCTAAAAAAATTTTAATTTGGATGGCTTCCTGAATGGTCACACTTAAGTCAGGTAATTCCCATGTCAAACAATTTAAGAGCATCTTAAAACTTGTGGTGTGTGTGTGTCTGTGTGTGTCTGTGTGGGTCTGTGTGTGTGTGTGTCTGTGTTAATTGCTCAGTCATATCTGATTCTGCGATCCCATGGATGGTAGTCCATCAGGTTCCTCTGTCTGCGAGATTTCCCAGCCAAGAATACTGGAGTGGGTAGCCATTTCCTTCTCCAGGGGGATCTTCCCTACGCAGGGACTGAACCTGGGTCTCCTGCATTGCAGGCAGATTCTTTACCGTCTGAGCCACTAGGGAAACAAAGATATTTTGGAGAAGAATTTGTTTCTTAAAGTAAGAGAAGGTACTTCAATATTTATGCTTCAGGATATAGGACATTATCTACTCAAAATGTGAGGCTACTTCAGAACAGCCTTAAACCCAATTGAAGCTATTTCTAAACAGGAAAAAAGAGAGTCTTAGTTTGGGAGGGAAAATAGGGTGACTTCAGAGAAGTTTGCATTTGACTTGTGATTATGCATGCTTTTTTTCTTTTTCCTTTTATGAAGGTTGCAGATATTCTTGGAGAACTTACCTCATCAGTTATGAAAGGGACATCATATCTCTGGAGTGTGGTGGCGGCGAGGTGGCTGATGGGCCCTTCTCTGGTCTCTGCGTACTTCAGAAGGAGCGGGATGCCTTCTGGAAGCCGGGCATTCTTCAGAGCCAGCAGGTACATCATGATGTCCTCTTTTTTCTCTGCTTTTTCAAGTCCTCCCAAAATTAACTTCTTGGCTTCTATCACTCCCTAAAAGAACACATTCTACATCAGACACATGAAACAAAGCTTGGGTAAGATCAGCTTCACTCTTGTGTCCAAGACAACAGGCTAAAGTTTTACAACATTTTGCTCTGGTTGCTTGACTGAGGCATGCAATGAAAATGAAGACGTAAAGCTTGATAAAGGTATTGTTATTTTTTAAATACATACATTAACATATCTGCAAGAAGCAATGAGTATAATTAACAATGGGCATATTTACTTTTGAACACACCCTGAATGTATAAAGTCATTTTTAAAATTCCCTTGTGGTCGATTATTCCTAGAATTACTCATTCATTGAAATTCTAAAATAATGGTTAGAAGTTGCCTAACTGGTGGCACTCACCTTTTCTTTTGTAATAACTATGGTGAAAGCACTTAGGACTCAACTGTAAGGTCTTGTTCTAAATGTTTAAAGAGTGCTCATTTCCACTCAATTCCAAATTTCATTAATGCCGACATACTGTTCAAAAAACCTTTCTTGAAAGCCTTCTGAGTAGCAGGTACTTTGCAAACATATTCTTTAATCAGGCAAGGCCTTTTGTTTTCTGGCCTAGTTAATAGTTTAATGGAAAAGTAAATTAGAAATAGGCTCTAATTTACCTTTGTTACTAGGTGTGTTTTAGGGGCTTCGGTGTCATCTGTAGGCTTCAGGTATACACACACACACACACACACACACACACACACACACACATTGGGAGAGATGGGAGGTAGTGAAGACACAAAAGACCCTCAAATAGAATGAAGATGCTAAAGTTCAAATGTAATAAAGAAGTGCTATTTCTCAACTATCAGACTGATCTCTAAAAACCCAAAAGTTTGATAACATACATTGTTATTGAGCCTACTGGTAAATAGGCATCCTAGTGGGAGCCTAAAATGTTACAATTCCCATGGAAGATAATTTGGCAAAAGCTAACAGATAGGCATTTTGATCCAGTACCCTAGCCCTGAAGCTATAGTTCCAAAAATAAGAGAAAATGTGCCCAAGATTATCCATTTAAATCTTGTTTGTAAGAGTAAAAACAGTGGACATCACCTAATGACCTTACATGGGAGAATAAACTGGTGCCTCAGTTTAACACACAATGGAGTACTAGGCAGCTGTAAAATGAAGGAGAAAGATCTCTGTGAACCAGTGTGGGCTGATTTCCAGAATATGTTAAGTGGAGAAAATAAAGATACAAGAGAATGTATATAGAAGTTTATAGTTTGTGTAAGAAAAAAGGAATAACAATGTGTGTGTACACCTACTTACTGTTTCGAAAAGAAACAGGAAAGAGAACCCAAAACTAATGATACTGCTTACATAGAAAAAGTAGGTAAGAATGGGTGCAAGAGCAGGAAAGGGAATGAGACCTCTTTGAGAATATTTTTAAAATCAAGTTTTGACTTTCAAATCATGTTCCTATTTCATATATTCAAGAAATAAAATGAAGTCAACAAGGATGAAAGGATGCTAAAATTGAATTCAAACAAAATCTAATGAACATGAATAAATATCAGATTAATAACATAACTAAACAAAAGAGAATAAAAAAGAATTAATCCAAGTAATGTTTGAGTATAGTACTCTGATTGTATGCCTTTAGTGTAATATATTCTAAAGACAAAAAGATTGTAAAGTCTTGAACTGTACTTAAGATAGTTTGTTTTTTGTAGTGATATTCATGGAACAATTCCAAAGCTATTGTACAAGTGCAGGTTTTAGGATTGAGCAAATGAGTTATAGTATCGATGTTCTTGAGAACCAAGGTTCTCACTGTGGGAGAAGGAAGATATAATTATGGATTAATGGAAGGAGAGAAAGAACCCTGTAGAACTGGGTTAGAATTAGAGGTAGCAGTATGAACTCATAATTTAATAAATATAAATACATGTATCTTGTCCATTGTAAGAGCCTAGATGCAATGGCCTTCAAGTTATGAGAAGTAAAAGTCTTTAGGGGTAAAATGTCAGATGCATGCATCTTACTCTCAAAGGGTTCAACCAACATAATATAAAATGAAATAAGATAATGCAAATAGGACAATATATTAACAACGGTCAAATCTAGATGAATCAGGTATACAAATATTCATGGAATTGTGCTATTCTCACAACTTTTCCATAGGTCTGAATTTTTTTCCAAATATAAATTTGGTGGAGAAAAAAAATTAGGATGCAGTGAGATAAAAATGTAAGCAAAAACAAATATTAGTGGGAAACAGAAATAGAAGTAAAATGCTGACTGAAAGCTGGTTATATAATAAACATGGATGGAAAAAAGACTATATTTGTATATGTTTAACATCTTTAACCTATTTGCCTTACAGAAAGATGAGTTGTGTTGGATATTAATTCATTTAGATTTTCCATATTTAGTTGTGCTTAAAAGTGAGTGTTTTGTCATAGTTTAATGAGAAAGATGTTAAAATTGATAGTCTACTCAGGCAAGTGGAGAAGCTTTGAGGAAATGAAATTAAAAATAAAATATAAAGTTCTAAAGTAGTTAAAAGTAATTAAATTTCTACCATAAAAACTCAAAACTGCAAACCATACTTACTATAGATAATAGTCTGCTCTAGGAGGTAGCCCTAGAATCTAATATCAAAGAACAAGAACTTTACCATAGATACATATATACATCATTCAAAGTTGAGTACAGTACATAGTGGGTACTCAATAAATATATCTTGATGGGGGATTCTTGGACTATTCACTTTCAGCAAGCATTTATTGAACATTACCTATGTACCAGGCACCATTTTAAGCAATTGATGTGGCATAAACAGAGATCCATTTCTGCAGTGAACTTATATTTCAGTGGGAGACAGAATAAATAACCCATGTAATAAATAACTGAATTATAAAGTATGTTCAACAGCAAGAATTGCCATGCAAGCAGTGAAAATAGAGTCGGGTGAGGGGAGTTAGGAACGCCAGCTGGGGACAGCACGTGAGTGTTAAGCAGGGTGGTTTGGAGCTATATATGTCGTGGCTGAGATTGGATTTGCACTTACTTTCAGCTTGCAGCCTTCCTTCTGACACAGCTTCCTGACAAGGGCCCCGATGATGATCATAACAGATTCTCTGATGTCATTGCTTCCAAAGGAACCTTTGAACTTACTCTATTAGCCAAACAGGGATAAAATAGGTTACCAAAACATTTAAACATTTCCATGGAATATTTTTCAGTAAGAAACAAAGTAGCCAAAGCCTAAAGACACGGTTTCCATATTTCTAGATTGCAAACTCTGAATTTGGCTTTGGGGACACATAAATTCACTATCTAGCTTTGAACTGAAGAGTTGGTAGAGTCTTTCTAGGTATTTTTAACATAGATCTGTGAATTCCTGAGAGGTTTATGGATTATATTCACTGCATCAGTGAATCCAAAAAATGGTCTGTAAAATCGTATGTGTGGGTAATGAGGGGCTTCACTGATGCTATTAAATTTTCAAACAAGCCCATTTTCCAAAAAGATTATGAGTTATTCCCCTAAATCACAAGTGAATAAGTGCACTTTCTGTTTTTAAACCTTGGGTCCAAGAGAACTGTAGCTTTTGCTTCCAATATAATTTTTCAGCATCAGAAGAATTATATGTATTGGGTTGGTGAAACGGTTCATTAGGGTTTTTCAGGAATAATGTATTGAAAATCCCAAAGGAACTTTTTGGTCAACCCAATGCATAACATATAATGATTATATGTTATACAATGTACTGTACATTAAATAGCACGAAGATTTTTGAAGTCAAAATAAATCTTTTAAAGTCAAATTGTGAAGCATAACCAAGATTGAAATTAAAATTCTGTCCTATGTCACATTACATGATAGGTGAATATAATCTTTAAATTTCCATAAAACATAGCTTAAGTTATCTAGAGGAATTGCAAAGAAGACACTATGTGAAATATCTTACTTTGTGAAATAATCTGCTGTACAATTAATGATTAATGGAAAGAAAACAGTCTAACAGAATTTGAATATGAATAATCAGAAGGCTCTAGTTTCAGCCTTTATTCTGATGCTGGCAACTTTTAATTACTGCTTAGATTCCGAAGATCAGCTGAGAGCTTTAATTTTGGGAGGGTCCATCTGACTTACAATGAGGGCTCTCAGGAGTTCTTCATCGGGATGTGAGGCAAATGCACAGGCATAGAGAAACCTTTCCTGGAGGATAACGCTCTCGGTGCTTTTGAAATCCAGAAAGTCCAAAATGGCATCTAATGAGTCTGGTGTCTGAGCAGAGGTGACAGCATCCACTAGCTGGGGTCTACAACAGAAAACACAGTCATAGACATCACTGTTTAGGGTGCTTAATAAATTATTTTGAATTTCTACCATTCATAGACCCCATTGGCTTGAGTTTCCTAGAGAAGTGAAAATTTTTTATTTAAACAAAAGAAAAGTGATGGCTTTCTCTGAAAGACACTACCCCATTTTATTTTGAGCCTCTCTATTAAATCCCTTCTTTCTCACTCAATGTACCCTCAGAATATACAGATTAATTTTACTGTATTACCCTAAGCCAAATGTAACTTGGAGGTTTGTAAATAAAATTATATAAATAATATTACAAATTAGGTTCAAATTCTTTCCTCCACAAGTAATATACAAAAGCTATGGTCTCCCAAATCAATTCTTTTTCTAATTAGCTTTGCAACTATATACATTTCTTAAATGCATAACTAAGGTAGTATCATTCAGTGGAAAGATGGGACATTCTTTTAAGTTTCATTTATATCCAAGAAAGAAATTTCAGCTCATTTTTTTTTTAAATAAACACACCATGGTACAGTTCAAGTTCGGACTTCCCAGGTGGTGCTAGTGGTAAAGAAGCTGCCTGCCAATGCAGGAGAGGTAAGAGGGGCGGGTTCAACCCTTGGGTCAGGAAGATTCCCTAGAGCAGGGCTTGGCAACACACCCCAGTATTCCTGCCTGGAGAATCCCATGGACAGAGGAGCCCGGTGGGCTACAGTCCACAGCATCACAAAGTGTCAGACACAACAAGTGACTGAGCATTCACACAAGCATATTTCAAGTTCAATCACAACAATTTGTTGTGAGCAGAGTGAAACTCTTGCAGGAAAGTGCTAGTTACATATTCTACTCATCAAGAATCTCTGGTTGAGTCTTGCAATGATAATATTTCTGAAACTAGTTGCCATACTAATGAACATAAGATGTCTGTATATATTTCTTTCCACATCTACATAACATACCATGCATGTATTTAATGCATTATATATACATATATATACATATTTTAAAAAAGATATTCTTGTACTACACCATTTTGGTCTTAACAAAACCTCATGGAATGAAGCAGGCTGAGAGAGAGATAATACTTATTAAGTGTTATTACTGCAAACACTGCACTAGAAATTTTAGGTATGCAACCTCTTTTCCAAATCGGGAAAGGAGTACATCAAGGCTGTATATTGTCACCCTGCTTATTTAACTTATATGCAGAGTACATCATGAGAAACGCTGGGCTGGAGGAAGCACAAGCTGGAATCAAGATTGCTGGGAGAAATATCAATAACCTCAGATATGCAGATGACACCACCCTTATGGCAGAAAGTGAAGAAGAACTTAAGAACCTCTTGATGAAAGTGAAAGAGGAGAGTGAAAAAGTTGGCTTAAAACTCGACATTCAAAAAAACTGAGATCATAGCATCTGGTCCCATCACTTCATGGCAAACAGATGGGGAAACTGTGGAAACAGTGACAGACTTTATTTTCTTGGGCTCCAAAATCATTGCAGATGGTGACTACAGCCATGAAATTAAAAGATGCTTGCTCCTTGGGAAAAAAGTTATGACCAACCTATATTAAAAAGCAGAGACATTCCTTTGCCAACAAAGGTCCATCTAGTCAAAACTATGGCTTTTCTAGTAGTCATGTAAGGATGTGAGAGTGGGACCATAAAGAAAGTTGAGTGCTGAAGAATTGATGCTTTTGAACTGTGGTGTTGGAGAAGACTCTTGAGAGTCCCTTGGACTGCAAGGAGATCCAACCAGTCTATCCTAAAGGAAATAACTCCTGAATATTCTTTGGAAGGACTGATGCTGAAGCTGAAACTCCAATACTTTGACCACCTGATGCAAAGAACTGACTCACTGGAAAAGACCCTGACACTGGGAAAAATTGAAGGCAGGAAGAGACGGGGATGACAGAGAATGAAATGGTTGGATGGCGGATGGCATCACCAACTCAATGGACATGAGTTTGAGCAAGCTCGGGTAGTTGGCGAAGGACAGGGAAGCCTGGCATGCAGCAGTCCATGAGGTTGAAAAGAGTCAGACACGACTGAGCGACTGAATTGAACTGAACCTCTTTCTGCTTTAACTTCTTCATCTGTAATGTAGGGCTATAAAGAGCAGTTATTTTAGGGTTGTCAGGAGGATTAAATCACATGATCTATGTAAAACACTAAGAATAGTGTTTGGCACATTGTAAATGCTCAATAAATACATGCTGTTATTAATACCATCAGTTCACTGAACATCTCTGTCAGTTTAATACTAATATTCTCCCTATACATAAGGAAACAGACTCAGAAATATCCAATCATTTGTTCAAGGTCCTATAGCTGATAAAAATAGAGCTAGGATTGGAACTCAGTTTTTTCTGACTCTGGAATACACGGGTCTTAATTACAGTATTTTCTAAAGGGTTTTCATATAATACTAACCCTACAAAATGCTTTAAGAAGAGGGATTTTCAAGGTCATGTAAGTTTGGAATATATTTAAGGAAACTTATATGTAATATTATCAGATTAAAGATGCCAGATATTTCCATAATAAAGAGAGCTATTTGACTTGGTTTTTCCCAGTGTTTTTCAAACTCAATTGCTCACAGGAGCCTTTCCTCTTGGCATAATTGTTAATAACCTCAAAGTCATAGGATACACATAATAAAATTGGGAAATGTTATATTCCACCATCCTGAATTTCACTATACTACAATAAACAGAAGGAATTCTCTGTATTTTATGAATGTTGAAAATGAGGCTCAGGGAAACTAAATGTAAATGACTTACTTAAAGGTTATATGATGTTGGAGGTCAGAATTTAAAACTAGGACTTCTGATTTTAGTTCATCTTAATATCTTTTCTACTATACTATATGTCTATTTCCTATGATATGATGCAATATTGAAAATATCAGGTAAATAACCTGATTTAGAAAATACATCATGCAATCATACAAATTATTGCCACCACAAGATTTTTAGGATACAAATAAGGCTAAGGTTTAGTGTAATCTCTGTTCTAAGTTAACAGCCAAATTTTGCACTGTTTTTGTCAGTAATTTTTTTTTTACAAAAAGATAAGTAACTCTAAAATATATCCTTAAATTCTATGATCAAAACAGAGTCTAAGAATTTATAATTTTGCATACATTTGACTGTTTAAATTTTTATTTTGAAGACAGTATCCAACTAACTTGTAGTTAGTCATATGGAATTCATGTCAATTTTTTAATGCCCTAAGTCAAGTCAATAACAGTACAATCAAGGATAAACAATCTTCTCAGGAAAAAAACTAAATTCTCTTATTCTTGAGTAATCAAGTCCTTAGAACTCAGTGACCACTGTTGCTGTGTGTGTTGTGTGTGTGTGGGAAGGGGTGTAACTTGGCCATTTTATACTTTTGACTATCTTAATGGCTAATTTCCACTGTTTGTCAAACTAATTGAGTCATGTTCTATATCATCAATTAGCATAATTAGTGTTAAACAGTTAAATTTGTAGTTGCAGATAAATTTTGTTTTACAGACCAAAACACTTCTATTTAGAAAGTGTATTTGTATTGGTATTTACAAAGTAAGTTTGAGAACTGTCAACTCTCTTTATTGTGGATGTAAAATAACACACTCTTCCACTGAATACTCAAATGATGTACGTATTTCTTCTCTCTGGATTCTTTTGGCTGTTTATCTCAGTTCTCAATTTTCTTTTCAAAACAAGGCTTCGATGAGGATCATCACTGTATCTTTAATGAAAGCTCATTTTCAATAGAAAAATTCATACTTTTTTGTTTTTTTATAATCAGGTCTGAACTCTTTTTGAGTATAAATTAATAGCTCTGGGAACACAATTTCACCAGAGTGTGGCAGCGCCTGCACTGTGGCATCACATCGAAGTCCTACCCTCCCCCTATCTATGTACCAATCTAGACTTGATTTACACTCATGAACAAAATGTTCAAAATAAAATGTTCACTCTGAGTCACTGCTGAAAACTTGAATTTCTGGCCAATTAACCATTGAGTTACTGCACTGAGGTATAAGTGTTCAATGCAAATGTGAAATAGCAAACGATTGATTTGAAGGTGAGGCAGTTGATTAAAAAGGGATCTTATCTGCTTAATAAACAGCATCCCAGAAACACTTTCTTATAGACAACCCCAGGAAATGTTCAGGGAACTTACAGTACTTCCTTGTTTTCTGCCTTTAGAATTTGGAGGATCTCTTCTTTCTTTGCCGTCCTGAGGTGCTTGACGAAGGCCAGGAAGCTTCTGACAGCCTCAGCCTTGGAGAGGTTGTCAGGCTGCAGGTGTTTTCTGATGGACTGCCAGTGCTCTGAGAGCTGCAAAACACGGCCGCAGGCCCAGATCACACTCATAATTCTGAACATCCATGTTTACAAAGAATGTTCTCTCCAGAAATACATTTTTCCTTGTATCTGACAAGCAAAAGAAGCTCTTTGTATCTTACCTCAATATATCTGATTGCCCCTGCCCCCATCACATTCCTGTGACTCTCAGAGGCAAATACAGAGGCCTGCTGACCAGTGCACAAGTCCTCTTCGAGAGGACAGTATTTGTCGATTAGTACTTAGCTCAAATGACCTCAAGATTCTGGGCATGTAGGTCATTCCATGGTTACACAAGGGAATTAGATCTGAGGTCAGGCTTTGACTACCATAGTGAAATTATGTCGAATTTTCATCAACAACAGGATATTTTGGAGGGGGAAAATCATCTGAACTGCTGAAGAATTGTGTCATGTTTCTTATGAACTGAAACCTTATTGAAAACCAATTTTTATAATAATTTGATCTCCCTATTCTCTTTATTTTACTGTTTGTATGAAATACAAGTAATAGTAAAACACCTTGATGAGGTCTGAACTGTTCATTTCATATATCCGTGTTAAGTAGAGTGGCATTTAGATAAAGGTAATCCTTGTATACACTACTGTTATGCTGCTGTGGTTTTAAAAATAGTAAGTAGTTCTAATCAATAACATCTTTTGGCTTAGGAAAAAGTTCAAAACCTTATTTTTCATAGTTTATCACTTCTCCCTTAGTTGTAAAAAAATGTGTTAAATCCCATAAGTGACCTCTCTCTCAACTCTGCATAATCTGCATGCTACCAGTTTTTAAAATATTCATTCCTTCCAATAACAACAGATACATATTTTGCTCTTCTTCAAATCCATTTTGGTTATCTAATCTTAAGAGGGTAGTCCAAAACAATATTCCAGTTGTACTTAGCTAAAGATTTACTGGGTCATTTCTGAGGGCAGAGACCATATCAGTGTTAAGTTAGAATTTTTTTCTTTAAAGAGTTGCAATGGTGACATTATACTGACATTGAATAAGCAAATTCCAAAGACATAAACCTTTTCTATAATAATGAAGAAATAGTTTTGAGAAATCTTAGATGGCTCATAATATTTGATAACTAGGAGAAGAGAAATTAACAGAATAAGAAAAGATCATTGGTTTCATTAGTCACCTTTCTAAATAATTTCCATCTCATATGGCATTAGAAAATAACACTGGAACATTAGATAATTTATGGGGAAAAGAAGAAGAAACAAGGTTTGAAAACAATTATTTTTGTCTCATTTTGTTTTACCCTTCACTCAATTTTGATATATTTGAAAAACTAATAAGGAATTAGTGCCTTGCACTTTAAGCAAATTCTGGTATTAGCTCTTGATGATTCCACTCTTCTGAGCACTAATAATGGCCAAGGGAAGGGCATCTTCTGGTAGCTACAAACAGAGACTGAAGCCAAGGGTTAAGTATTAGGAAACGCTGGAACCCAGAGTCATATCTGTGGTCATACATCACAACTGATTTATGCAACAAAAGAAATTATTCTTTATTAGATTAAAAATATTACACACTCACAAATACATACAGATACACTCACACATGCACACACACACTCACACACTTAACCTTGGGGGTATGCTCATTTCTGGCTATAACAGTGGGGAGGTTGGGGTGTGGTAAGTAAGTGTTCCTGATTTAGGTGAAGAGCTTGGTATCCATTTGTAGTCCTCCTAGCAGCTCTCAGAAC
This sequence comes from Muntiacus reevesi, assembly GCF_963930625.1. Lineage (NCBI taxonomy): Eukaryota > Metazoa > Chordata > Mammalia > Artiodactyla > Cervidae > Muntiacus > Muntiacus reevesi. The sequence continues at coordinate 24,143,270 of NC_089264.1, forward strand.
ACTGAGCTCAGTAAAACATTTCTCCTGTGGACATTTTACTGTGTGTGTGCTCAGCTGTTTCAGTTGGGTCCTACTCTTTGCAACCCCATGGACTGTAGCTCACCAGGCTTCTCTGTCCATGGGATTTCCCAGGCATGAATACTAGAGTGGGTTGCCATGTCTTCCTCCAGGGGATCTTCCCAACCCAATGATCCAACTCATATCTCTTGCATCTTCTGTAGTGCAGGTGGATTCTTTACCCACTGAGCCACCTGGGAAGTCTGGACATATTACTCCCGAGAGGCAGAACTTTCAGGATTCAGGCCACTGTCCATGCTCTCAAGGCTGTATGCTTCCCCTAACTTCATCAGGCCCTTATCCCCACTGCATTCTGAGGTCTGCTTTGAGGAAGCTGCCTCCAAGACATGACATTTTTATTTGAAAGAAGTGGATGTGGTAGTCATTTGTTAATTATTATAGCATATTGTTAGGCTGCTGGCATTATAACTCAGTGGTGGCTGGAAGTTCTTTGTAAACTTTCCTCATAAATTAACTGAAGCTTCCATTGGAGACAAAAGGAAAACAGAATGGTAGGTCATGATTATTCCATGACTGGGCCACACAATGCGGTGGCTCACACTCACAGAAGGGCATCCTCTGCACTTGCTCTGGAAGACCTGGCCCACAATGGGAATGGCCGTGTACTTCGAGTCGACTGCTTTAATGATGGCTGCAACCTGCTTTCCCGGCTTCAGTCGCAGACCTGCTTCTGTGGTTTTCAGCTCCAGTTTCTGCCTGCATAACCAAGGAAGAGGAATACCACATCAGCGGCCTTCTTTTGAGTGAACAAGCTATTAATTGTCACTCTTTTGGCAAACAAGAAACTAATGTATTCAAATTCTGTAAGGCCATGTCTTTCGAACTGAGAGATCTCCAGCAGTAACAGAAACCTCTAGATCATTATGAAAATTTTCTGGAGCAACAATTTTATTCAAAGGTTTGAAAGTTTAAGCCTGGGATTTCAAAATATTATGACAAGAGATTACAGTAAAGAAAACTTGCCTGGATGCTGAGTAAGATATATGATGTCACCTCTTTGGGCTTTAGCCCAGCTCTCTGAAAAATATCTTCAGGACAACCACATGTCACTTACTAAAACAGTTAGAAAATCTTGTTTTCCAAATATGGCCTCACGAGTCTGATATGCTCTTTCAGTAGCTTGCTTCTCTCCCTTCAAAAGGTGGAGTCTACATCCCTCTCCTTAAGCCTGGGCAGGACTCTGTGACTGCCAGGACTTGTAGAGCACAGCAGAAGTTTCAATATATGGTTTGTAAGGCTAAGTCCTTTTATGTTGGAGAAGACTCCTGAGAGTTCCTTGGATTGCAAGATCAAACAGTCAATCTTAAGGGAAATCAACCCTGAATACTCATTGGAAAGACAGATGCTGAAGCTGAAACTTCAGTATTTTGGTCATCTGATGTGAACAGCTGACTCATCACTAAAGTCCCTGATGCTGCAAAAGATTGAGGGCAGAAGGAGAAGAGGGTGTCAGAGGATGAGACGGCTGGATGGCATCACTGATGCAATGGACATGAATTTGGGCAAACTTCGGGAGATGGTGAGGGGCAGAGAGGCCTGGCGGGCTGCAGTCTATGGGGTCGCAAAGAGTCGGACATGACTGGGTGACTGAACAACAACAAGTCACAAAAGGGAATTCAGCTTTCATCTGGCAAGCTAGCAGCACATACCTTGAGAGACTTGAGCTACCATGTAAGAAGTCTGGCTACTGAAGCTACCATGTTGAGAGGCCACATGGAGATAAAGAGAGATGCATGAGGAGCCCAAGTAGTGTGAATCTGCAGCCCAAACACTAGATAGGTGAGGGAGCAACCTGTGAACCAGCTCTGCAACTGCACAACACACAGCAAGCAAGGCGTGCCTAGCAGGATCAAGTGTCATGATTATGAGGGAAAATAATAAAGTGATTGCTGCTTTTCATACTACTAAGTTTGGAGTGGTGTGTTATAGAACAATGGAATCCTGATAAACCTAAATTTAAAATATTAATTTTATATGAAATCAAGACAGATGTGGTACAAAGTAGAACGCAAGGTTCTAATCCAGAGGAGACTTCAACAAAATTTCAAGCATTTATGGTTTGAGGAGTTTCTACCAAGAATTTGCAACCATTTACCTCTGACATTAGAGTTACTTCAGAAGAAATATTTGAGAAATAATAGCAGAAGATATAACTTACATTTAATGCTAGGATGTGTTACTCTAAATTAAAATCTGAAAATAAGACATACTCTTAGATTTTAAATTCTAGTCCTATAGCCTGTGAGAACTGTTCTGACCAGAGAAATTTTCTCAAATTGAAATAACAGTCTTGAATATGTAAGTACTATAAATCACAGCAAAAATTCTGTCATATCACTTTACTATGGAACATTTTTGTGTTTAATAACACACAATGACAAATAACACAATGACAATAACACAATGTGTGACAATATCACAATGACAAAAAAATAATCTTGAGGAGAGAACACACAAATGCCACTTTTTTATCTTAACATTAAAAGCATTTGATAGAGAAATCAGAAAATAAATAAGAATAAATCAAGTTGTTTGCCTTTTTAAAATTTAAATTCTATTCAATAGACAATTTGTTTTTAATGAAGTCCTATTTTAAAACATTAAGTATTTATTTCATGCCACATACTATTATAGATAATATGAAAAATAAAGATGAACAAGACATAATTATTGTTCTAAAGGAGCTCACAGTCAAAATGAGGAAGCAATAAATATATTAATTCATGTGCATGTATATATGTGCATACATATTTTTTAATTTTAATAATATACTAAAGAACAGTAAGGAAAATTTAAGCATTATCTTACCTTGATACTATTTTGCCTGCTATTGATTGTAGAAAATTCAGCCTCAAGGCATGTATCTCTTCTGAGAGCACAGCTACAACAAAGCTGTCTTCTATCTTATAGGTAGTGACAGATGTGGCTTTTGAAGTGACACCCAAGACCTAAATAAATAAATGTGGTTGTAACAAGCAATCAGCTTTCTATCTTTGAATCAAGCCAAATAGCAAATTATCTTCTCATCTTCACAAGAATGCCCCTTTCATATTTGTTCAACACACAAACCTACAATACATTAAAATAAATCCATTCATTTGATATTATGTAATACTATACCCTAAACTAAAAATTGCAAGTGTTCCCAAATTATATTGCTACTTTATTCACCTATTATTTTTGAATCGTCTCTACAAAAGGAACTTGATTGCTTCAGAAAGTGATATCTAGCATACCTGATGTGGGGTTGTAAATCCAGCCCTCTCTAGTTTGCATGAATCCAAAGCCTTAATTTTGGTCACTTTGTCTTGCTGAGCCTGGTAGGTCACTTTACAATCTCCAGAGATGTCTACCTAAAAAGAAAAGCCAAAATACAATGTTTCAGATGGGATTCTCACATGAACCATTTGAATTCCAGTGGCAAGTAACTTAAAAAATTGGGGTTCTAATATATCACGCAGGACTCCTTTCTCTGACAAGATAGGAAAACAGAAGAATTTAGTGTTTCCTGAAGCATGTGGATTCCTTTCCATCCTCTTTGAGTCTTATGAGCAAATTCTTATTGCCCCAGGAATAATAAATGATTTCCTACTTCTCTCTAATGTCTAATAGGAATTGGACAAATGGCCTCAGTTCAGTTCAATTCAGTTTAGTTCAGTTCAGTTCAGTTTAGTCACTCAGTCATGTTAGACTCTTTGCAACCCCATGGACTGCAGCATGCCAGGCTTCCCTGTCCATCACCAACTTCTGTAGCTTACTCAGACTCGTGCCCATTGAGTTGGTGATGCCATCCAACCATCTCATCCTCTGTCGTCCCCTTCTCCTCCTGCCCTCAATCTTTCCCAATAACGGGGTCTTTTCAAATGAGTCAGCTCTTCACATCAGGTGACCAAAGTATTGCAGTTTCAGCATCAGCATCAGTCCTTCCAATGAATATTCAGGACTGATTTCCTTTAGGATGGACTGGTTGGATCTCCTTGCAGTCCAAGAGACTCTCAAGCGTCTTCTCCAACACCACAGTTCAAAAGCATCAATTCTTTGACTCTCAGTTTTCTTTATAGCCCAACTCTTATATCCATACATGAATACTGGAAGAATCATAGCTTTGACTAGACAGACCTTGTTGGCAAAGTAATATCTCTGCTTTTTAATATGCTGTCAAGGTTGGTCATAACTTTTCTTCCAAGGAGCAAGCGTCTTTTAATTTCATGGCTGCAGTCACCATCTGCAGTGATTTTGGAACCCCAAAAAATGATGTAGTCATAATCAAAATCTCTCAAATGGGTAATTATGGGGTGAGGGGAGTTGACTTTTAATACTATGTGTAGGCTCTGTGTGTGTGTGTGTGTGTGTATGTGAAAACACACACATGCTTTGATGAGCTAAGTCCTTTAAAACCTACAGCATTAATTCAGCTCACCATAAGGCACATCAATAATTTGAATGTAAGCAAATATATCTCAATACTGACTCTGTATAGCTTCTCTGAGGCGTCCCTTTGGCTTCTACAAGCCAGTCTTTCTACCCTCAGTCTTTCCAGGAAGCTAACCAGCATTCTCTTGGCCCAGCCTTGCCATCAGATTTTCTTACCAGCTCATGAACTGGCTGAATTCAGACAAGAAAACTTGGACTCAGCTTTGCTTTAGTTATAATACTTGGGGAGCCACTAAACTTCTGTTGTTTAACCTTTGTTTTCATCTATTAAATGGAAGGGTTCATATAAATCAAACTGACCACACATACATTAGCTGAGAAGACTATTAAAATACAGATGCTAATCTACTGAACCAGAATCTCTGCAGTGAATCCAGGGAATCTTTTTTTTATAACCTCCCTATGGCATAGGGATGGACAGTGAGGTCAGTGGAATGTTCTCCAAGGATTTTTGGGTCTCTATCATTCAGCCATGAAATTAAAAGACACTTGGTCCTTGGAAGAAAAGCTATGACATATATTAAAATCTAGACATATATTAAAAAGCAGAGACATTACTTTGCCAACAAAGGTCTGTCTACTCAAAGCTAAGGTTTTTTCTAGTAGTCAAGTATGGATGTGAGAGTTGGACTATAAAGAAAACTGAGTGCCGAAGAATTGATGGTTTTGAACTGTAGTGTTGGAGAAGACTCTTGAGAGTCCCTTGGACTGCAAGGAGATCCAACCAGTCTATCCTTAAGGAAATCAGTCCTGAATATTCATTGGAAGGACTGATGCTGATGCTGAAACTGCAATACTTTGGCCATCTGATGCGAAGGACTGACTCATTTGAAAAGACCCTGATGCTGGGAAAGATTGAAGGCAGGAGGAGAAGGGGACGACAGAGGATGAGATGGTTGGATGGCATCACCGACTCAATGGACATGAGTTTGAGTAAGCTACAGGAGTTGGTGATGGACAGGGAAGCCTGGTGTGCTGCGGTCCATGGAGTCATAAAGAGTCAGGCACGACTGAGTGACTGAACTGAACTGAACTGATCATTCAGTCATTCTATAGGTCTCCTTAGTATAACTGATTCTAATTTCCTTTCCCCTGTATTCAAATACAAATTGGGGTAAATGACAATTTGTTTCATATGAGAAACAAATGAGACAACTAAATGAGACAACTACCCATCTCACCTTTTCTAATCATTACCATAGGAGTAATTTTTTTTTCACTGAATCTCTCCAAATAGAAACCCATATAAACAATTTTAGTAACTATATTAACAAATAAATATTCTAGATGCTTAATAATATTACTAAGTACCTCATTGGTAGTTCCAGAGCTTAACTGCATCTGAAATAGGCTAGCCAGGCCTCTCTTGAGGTTTTCTATGGCTGCTGGTTCATTTTGATATGAGTAGAACTCTTTGATCTAGGTGAGAAAAGAAAAAACATAAATAGAGCAGAAATGGATCATTTACAAGACTTAGTTAAATAAATATCAGGAAAGATTAGATTCTCACCCCTATCAATCCTGGGAGAAAGAGATCTGTTAGTTCAAAGCTGAGACTTCTTTTTTTGTGAAAAGAAGCCATTTACATTTCAAAAAGCTAGACCACCAAAATATGACATTTATGGAGGCTGATAATGAAGGCTTTGGGTATGATGGGAAAGGAAAAAGAGCACTGATACAGGATAGGGTTTCTGTGAAAACAAGGATTGCCCAAGAAAGAGAAATCAGGAACACTCTCTTCAAGCATGTTGTCAGCATATTCCCTACCTGTAATTCTGCTTGAAACAAAAATTAACCAGCATTTGGACTTCCCCAGTGGTCCAGTGGTTAAGAACCTGCCTGCCAAAGCAGGGGACATAGGTTTGATTCCTGGTCCAGGAAGATCCAACATGCTGCAAAATAACTAAGCTGGAGTGCCACAAATATTGAGTTCACGTGCTACAACTATTGAAACCTGTGCACATAAATCCTGTGCTCCACAACAAGAGAAGCCACCACAGTGAGGAACCTGCACCTAAAGGAAGAGTAGCCCCTGCAACTAGAGAATTCCTGCTCACAGCAGCGAAGACAAAAATCAAGTCTTCATCAGCGTCAAAAATACAAACCATTCAATATCACAGTAATCCAAGTCTATGTCCCAACCAGTAATGCTGAAGAAGCTGAAGTTGAACGGTTCTATGAAGACCTACAAGAACTGCTAGAACTAATACCCAAAAAAGATGTCCTTTTCATTATAGGGGACTGGAATGCAAAACTAGGAAGTCAAGAAATACCTGGAGTAACAGGCAAATTTGGCCTTGGAGTACAGAATGAAACAGGACAAAGGCTAACAGAGTTCTGCCAAGAGAATGCACTGGTCATAGCAAACACCCCCTTCCACCAACGCAGGAGAAGAGTCTACACATGGACATCACCAGATAGTCAACACCAAAATCAGATTGAGTATATCCTTTGCAGCCAAAGATGGAGAAGCTCTATACAGTCAGCAAAAACAAGACCGGGAGCATACTGTGGCTCAGATCATAAACTCCTTAATGCCAAATTGAGACTTAAATTGAAGAAAGTGGGGAAAAACACTAGATCATTCAGGTATGACCTAAATCAAATCCTTTATGACTATACAGTGGGAGTGAGAAATAGATTTAAGGGACTAGATCTGATGGACAGAGTGCCTGATGAACTATGGATGGAGGTTCGTGACATTGTACAGGAGACAGGGGTCAAGATCGTTCCCAAGAAAAAGAAATGCAAAAAAGCAAAATGGCTGTCTGAGGAGGGCTTACAAATAGCTGTGAAAAGAAGAGAAGCAAAAAGCAAAGGAGAACAGGAAAGAAATACCCACTTGAATGCAGTGTTCCAAAGAATAGCAAGGAGAGATAAGAAAGCCTTCCTCAGTGATCAATGTGACGAAATAGAGGAAAACAATAGAATTGGAAACACTAGAGATCTCTTCAAGAAAATTAGAGATACCAAAGTAATATTTCATGCAAAGATGGGCTCAATAAAGGACAGAAGTGGTATGGACCTAACAGAAACAGAAGATATTAAGAAGAGGTGGCAAGAATACACAGAAGAACTGTACAAAAAAGGTCTTCACGACCCAGATAATCATGAAGGTGTGATCACTCCCACTCAGCTAGAGCTGGACATCCTGGAATGTGCAGTCAAGTGGGCCTTAGGAAGCATCACTATGAACAAAGCTAGTGGAGGCGATGGAATTCCAGTTGAGCTATTTCAAACCCTGAAAGATGATGCTGTGAAAGTGCTGCACTCAATATGTCAGCAAATTTGGACAACTCAGCAGTGGCCACAGGACTGGAAAAGGTCAGTTTTCATTCCAATCCCAAAGAAAGGTAATGCCAAAGGATGCTCAAACTACCGCACAATTGCACTCATCTCACACACTAGTAAAGTAACGCTCAAAATTTAACAATATGTGAACTGTGATCAAGCTGGTTTTAGAAAAGGCAGAGGAACCAGAGATCAAAATGCCAACATCCGCTGGATCATCAAAAAAGCAAGAGAGTTCCAGAAAAATATCTATTTCTGCTTTATTGACTATGCCAAAGCCTTTGTGTGGATCACAGTAAACTGTGGAAAATTCTGAAGGAGATGGGAATACCAGACCACCTGACCTGTCTCTTGAGAAACCTGTATATAGGTCAGGAAGCAGCAGTTAGAACAGGACATGGAACAGACTGGTTCCAAATAGGAAAAGGAGAATTTCAAGGCTGTATATTGTCACCCTGCTTATTTAGCTTATATGCAGAGTACATCATGAGAAACGCTGGGGTGGATGAAGCACAAGCTGGAATCAAGATTGCCAGGAGGGGAAGACCCAGAGGGATCAGGTTAGAGAGGAAGGTAGGAGGGGGGATCAGGATGGGGAATACATGTAAATCCATGGCTGATTCATGTCAATGTATGACAAAAACCACTACAATATTGTAAAGTAATTAGCCTCCAACTAATAAAAATAAATGAGAAAAAAAAAAAAAAAAGAAAATCCTGCTTAAAAAAAAAGATTGCCAGGAGAAATATCAATAACCTCAGATATGCAGATGACACCACCCTTATGGCAGAAAGTGAAGAACTAAAGAGCCTCTTGATGAAAGTGAAAGAGGAGAGTGAAAAAATTGGTTTAAAGCTCAACATTCAGAAAACTAAGATCATGGCATCTGGTCCATCACTTCATGGCAAATAGATGTGGAAACAGCAGAAACAGTGGCTGACTTTATTTTTCTGGGCTCCAAAATCACTGCAGATGGTGATTGCAGCCACGAAATTAAAAGACTCTTACTCCTTGGAAGGAAAGTTATGACCAACCATGATAAGATATTAAAAAGCAGAGACATTACTTTGCCAACAGAGGTCCATCTAGTCAAGGCTATAGTTTTTCCAGTAGTCATGTACAGATGTGAGAGTTGGACTATAAAGAAAGTTGAGTGCCAAAGAATTGATGCTTTTAAACTGTGGTGTTGGAGAAGACTCTTGAGAGTCCGTTGGACTGCAAGGAGATCCAACCAGTCCATCCTAAAGAAAATCAGTCCTGGGTGTTCATTGGAAGGACTGATGCTGATGCTGAAACTCCAATACTTTGGCCACCTGATGCAAAGGACTGACTCATTTGAAAAGACCCTGATGCTGGGAAAGATTGAAGGTGGGAGAAGAAGGGGATGACAGAGGATGAGATGGTTGGATGGCATCACCAACACAAGGGACATGGGTTTAGGTGGGCTCCGGGAGTTGATGATGGACAGGGAGGCCTGGCATACTGCGGTTCATGGGGTTGCAAAGAGTAGGACACAACTGAGCGACTGAACTGAACTGAATCAAGTTTCAAAGTAATATCACAGATATAGATTCTTGTAGAGAATGGCAATCACCATGCTTGAGAATCCTGAGATGCACGGCCTCTAAGGGCTATGATAAGGGCCCACACATGACCAAAATGCCCATGGAGAAAATTCCACATGACTGATGTTCTTCGGCCCTCCAGAGCATTCCTGTTGGCCTTCGGTATGAGGAGACACAGAAGGTTGGAAGAATTGAGGTTTAGGGTGCTAACAGTGCATGGCCTGCCACAGGGACTGCTTTGAGTTTCTCTTCAGAAAGCAGGAAAAAGGCTAGAATGAAGAAGGGGACTGTGATTTGGCTGCAACAGTAAACGGCTTATCTTAGCTTTATTTCATCCTTGACAATTACAGGCACAGAGACGAAAACTATGTCTTATACCATTTTGACTATTTAGCTCATGTTTAAGAAACAAGGATAAAAATACAAAGAATTTTCTGGAAAGCAGGCTGTCATTTTTTACCCTGTATTGACTTCAAAGACATCACATGATTTAGAAATGGAGAGGATGGATATAGCTTCCCTATAAAAATTCCCAAGGTTTATGGTAATTATAGATGCATGTCTACCAGAAATATCCTGAATGCCTTCCTATTTCTCATTAAAACCAACTATGACTTCTCAAGTAAAACTGAAACCTCAGTCATTATGCAATAAATTCAATTAATACCAATCTGAACAATTTAGTGTACATGAAAACTCCCTCATACCTTAGATGAAAATACTTTGCCTGATAATTCAAACAAGTGCCTCAAATTTTCTATTTTTATTTTCTACATATATTCTGCCTAGGGACGGATTTATCGGGTACTCTATCCGGCAATCAATTTTAGTCATTACATTGGATGAACCTATAAATGTTGGGATTGTGTTTGTCCAGGTTAAAAGGGAACTGGAACAGTGACCTCAACGTCTGGAAATCCATGGTATCATATTCTCAAACAAATCACTGACAATTTCTCAGAACCAAGGTTGAGTTTCTGATGTTCTATTTTGTAAACTAGGTCTTCTTACCTTTGAGGAATTAGAGTGTAACTTTCCTTGCAAATATTTGGGAGAACTTAATCTCCAAATATCAGGACAATTAAAGGAACCTAACTGGATTTCTTGAGACCATACACAGCCAGAAGGCTCACTGGTAGCTATATGCACATGCCTACGGTCTGGGACATTTTTGGCCTGAGCCTTAAATACCTCAGAAAGTGAGAGGATCCATTAAGAAGGAAAAATACTTGTACTACCATCAGATCAGTACCCTCACTTTGCTTCCAAGCTATAAAATATGCCTGAATTGCTTATAAAGTTTTACCTAAAATTTCAGAAACCCAGTTGGCATATTTAATCTTCATATATAACGTCAAATACTCTCCTCTTACTCCTTCTTCTGATTTTGACTGCTATATCCCTAGGAAAAATGGTGTGACAGACTTTTTCCTGGCAGGCTGAACAACACAAACTCTGAGACAGAAAATTCTTTTCATTCCTCCTACTAGTTTTTATTGTCTCCATAGAACTGGAAAAGTGGACAAGTCTCTTTTTCCTTTTGTATGCCTGCTGACCTTGGGGGCCTAAATTCCCTCCCTTTAGTTGCAGACCACAGAGACCCAGAGAGAAGACAGCATTTGTGTCCATACTAGCTAGATGTCAAAACTGTTAGAATAAAGTGGACTTTTGGTAATTAAGAAAACAACAAAGTCAGAACTTTGAAGTTTAATCCACGTGGCTGACACAATCTTAAATTCGTTATTTCACAACAGGAACTGAATAAGTTTTATTATATTCAGGCCATAAATCTGATTACTTCATTCAGTTCTGAAATGAGTTCTGAATATCCAAGAGCACAGGACATTTATCTAAATGCACAGTCCCTGAAGCTTCCAAAGAGCAGCATAGCCTTGTCACAAAGTAAGCCGTCAACCCAAGGAAACTCAACTCAGAGGGATAAGGGTGGGTTGTGGCGAAGGAGATGCAGTGCTTCTTCTGGCCAAATTTTGAGGGCAAACTTCCCCTAGAAATCAGTAGAGATTATTCATATTTTTTAAAGAAAAAAATGCCTCTATACATTCCTTTAACTTACACATTCATTACGGAAAAGAGAAAGCAAAATTTCATTAACTGGCCAAAGAGCAAAACTAAACAAAAAGGATCACAGCAAACGGAGATTAGTCACTTTCTTTGGTCTACTTAGCTGAAGCTGGGTATGTCTCTTTCATATGTACCTAAGAAAGAGCATAGCTAGGAAACGGTACCTTGTAAAACAGACAAGTGAAGAAACACACAAAGAATTAGGAGGCTTTCAAGGCGTCACTTTTCTTTCTGAGGTTGGGTGTGGGTACAGGAGCCACGCTGCCAGATTCAGAGAGCAAATTAATGCCTGCTGCTGCTAAGTCGCTTCAGTCGTGTCCGACTCTGTGTGAACCCATAGACGGCAGCCCACCAGGCTCCCCCATCCCTGGGATTCTCCAGGCAAGAACACTGGAGTGGGTTGCCATTTCCTTTTCCAATGCATGAAAGTGAAAGTGAAAGTGAAGTCACTCAGTCGTGTCTGACTCTTAGCGACCTCATGGACTGCAGCCTACCAGGCTCCTCTGTCCATGGGATTTTCCAGGCAAGAGTCCTAGAGCGGGGTGCCATTCCCTTCTCCAAAATCAATGCCTAGGGACAACAAAATTAAAGGGCAGACTCAGCACCCACATGATTAATTCAATCAATACTGAGTGAAAACCAGAAATAGAAATCTGGTAATATTCCAGTTAATTGGATTAGCATTTCAGGCCAAAAAAGAATCCATGTGGTAATGAGGCATCTTTTGCATATCAGTCTTAAGTAGAAAACTATCATGTTTCCAACTTAATTTGTAAATAAATTAATCATACCCAAACATTTAAGTAGGGGGAGATGAAAAAAACATATGTGCAATAAACATGCATCTATGTATTTTAATGGGATATCTTTTATAATGTAAGTTTGGACTCGAGAAGACAAAAATACATGCTGGTGAGAAACCTTGAGGTCACAGAAATTTCAAGGGAGTAAAACTTAATTTGAGTCTGGGATAGAAAATACTCCAATCAACAACTGAGAAAACTGCCAATCAGCAGTACAGACTTTCCTTTCATAATTTATCCCATAGTAAGATGATGTGATAGTTAAAATAATGATATTTCTGACAGTGAAGTGGCTAAAATTCCACGTGGCTTCTTTATCTCCAGGGTCATGGTTTTTTTTCCAACAAGTACTTTATCATATAAATGAAAGATACCACAACGTACTTTAACTTGTGACTACAGTAAATCATCACAAGAAACAGCTCCTGCAGAAATGACACGCTGGGGCCACTGAAATAATGATGTGGCAGCTCCGTCCCAGCCTTTGTACAGGGAGGGCACTGAGTCCTTTTGTACGTGTAACCGAAGACTTTGTACTCAACTGCACCCACAGGGCTATAAAATGATTGGCTGCAGTTTAGCCAAAGTATTGGAGCTTCAGCTTCAGCATCCTTTCAATGGAAGGATTTCCTTTCAATGGAAGGATTTCCTTTCATTGAAAGGAAAGGTTGATTTCCTTTAGTACTGACTGGTTTGGGCTTCCCTGGTGACTGAGATGGTAAAGAATCACATGCAAAGTGGGAGACTTGGGTTTGATCCCTGGGCTGAGAAGAACCCCTTGAGGAGGGAGTGGCTACCCACTCCAGGATTCTTGCCTGGAGAATTCCATTGACAGAGGAGCCTGGCGGGCTACAGTCCATGGGGTCGCAGAGAATCGGACACAGAGTGACTAACATTTCACACTTAGAATATAAATGCAATTCATATGTTATGGCTCAAGCATGTTGCCACAATGGAATGCCAAAGGAAAAAATAACAGTATTTCCTGTTGCTTCCAATTTTGGGCCATATGAAAATCAACTGAGTTAATAGATACAGTGAAGAATGACAAGAAGACTACAAAGCAACCAGAGACATGGTTTTTCCCCCCAAATACTTTCCAGCTAGAAAAGACAGTAAAAACATAGAAGTTTCCACACAGACCCTCTCTTTTAAATCCCAACTCCACCACTTGCTAATTGTGTGACCCTAGGCAAGTTTCTTTGCTTCTCTTAACTTTGATTTCCTCATCTATTACAAGAGGATGAAAAAGCAGCACTTGCTCCCCAGGGCTGTTATGGAGAAAAAGAGAGAATTCATGTAATACCTTCAGACGGTGCAGGTATTAAGCATTAAGTATGTTTTAGCTAAATTGTATCTGACTCTTTTGTGACTGTATGTAGCCTGTCAGGCTCCTCTGTCCATGAAATTATCCAGGCAAGAATACTGGAGTGGGTTGCCATGCTGTCCTCCAGGGGATCTTCCCGACACAGGGATCGAACCCACGTCTCTCATGTCTCCTGCATTGACAGGCAGGTTCTTTACCACTAGCAATACCTGGGTAGGCTCAGAGGAGCATGACGTTTGGGAAAGGCTTCCAGAACACCAAATCAGTCAGTGCAAGACTTGGTTCTAACTGCTTTGCACAGGAAGAGTAGAAGGGCTAGAATATAAAGAGGAAGAACAATTTTCTTCACCAAAACCCATCATCTAGCAATGAACACAAATGACCGAAAGGAAAGTGATAAGGGCTATGAGTGAGCTGTAATGTGCTAAGAAGGTTCTAAAGAGGGGTAGTTATTTCCAGCTGGTTAAAAGGGTGTGAACTTTACAAAAAAAAAAAAAAAAAAAGCCTGTAAGCAAAACTTGAAGCATAGTAAGTATTAATATTTTCACAAGTAGAGAAGAGAGAGAAGCATTCCTGAAATGGTGATTCATATTTGGTTGTAAGAGAGTGATGATACAATAATCCTTCTTGAGAATCCCTTTTTAGTACTTTACTAAAAATAAGCATCAGGAATAGCAACATATTACATGTCTTAAATTTATATTTTAAAGTATTTGTTTTCATTTTTAGTTTGAATCTGGAAATTTTTGATCAAGAGAAATTTTAGAGATTTGAAGTTTTAATGATCCCTTTCTTTTTTTCTACATTAATTCCTGAGAGTAAGTTTTCATCTTTACTAATATAGTATGTTTTTACATGTCAATATAACATCTATACTCTTCATAAACCCATATATTTAATGCCTTAAAATTCACAGATCACAACTGTGTTTCAATTCCAAACATACTAAGACCATTTTAAGAGATGAGACTCAAATTATAAGTAATCACATTTACAGAATTTTCAGAGCAAATTTCCAACACACAGTGCTCATTCATTACTTTAGTATATAAAATGCTTTTCAAAGTCATAACTTTGAAATAATCTCTAATTTTTTTTTAAAATAAACTCTATCTTAGAAATGCCATGTCCCTTCAAAAACTTCAGTTTTGTACTTGAGCCAGTTATTGATACCCTTATGAAAAATTTATATCACTTACCTAATTTAGATAATTTCATTCTTATAATTTGTCTACTTTCCTGAATTTATCCATTCATCTATGATGACCTATTGTGTTACACTAGCTTTTTAATCCTTTCAAATTTAATAAGGAATGTACCTTTTAATACTGCCTGTCATCAATAAACAAATATTTGATTCTACTATAAAGATTTTTCATAAAAATAGGGAACAAAAATGGCTAGGTAATATAAGTGAATCCAATGCCTTGATTTACTTCTGAAACATTAAATTTGTGACTTCTATTTATTAGTTCTTTAAAAAAAAAACTCCATTTTTCACAAAATTAGTGACACCATGATCACCTAAAATAATATTAATATCTACCTAAGGAAGAAAAATATGAAGTTGGGGGAAAAAAGACATGGAACTCCAAAAATCTCTTTTACCTTTCCATGAATTAGATGAAGGAGCACAGGTCTTTGCATTGCTTCCAAGTTTTCCTTTCTTATGATTTGAGATGACTTTTTTCCTTTGAAAATGCTCTTCTCTCCTCTCCGTTGATTCACATTTTCAACATTTACATCTTTCATCTGGAATCATGGAAAGAAACCTATTAGAAAAACTTCCTATACCTGTTTCCATCAGAGTTTCCTAGAAAATAAAATGGTAAAGCAATAAACAGGGTTGGCCATAATTTCTTCTGTCATTCAATACATGATTCATGGTACCTAACCATCATCTTTAAAAGAAAGGAGAAGGTATTAAAAAATTAGATTTTTTTAATTAGGCAAAAATACTGACATTAAAGGAATCTGTGACTTCAGGTTTATAGTGACTGTGGCTGGAATATGGCTCTTTAATGTCGTTTTTACTCTCGTTTAATGTTGTTTTGAACTGCTGCTGTCTGCCTGCTCTCTTCACTTTCTGTACCATTTGTTTGAAAGGTATCCTGCCCCATTGTGCCTCATCTACACATGCAAAATTAAGGATTAACAATCTGATCACTGAACAAAGAGGTACAGAATGTTTTCTGCAGAATACTGTTCTACTGAGAAATGGGGAGGTGGATGATAAAGTTTTGATCCAACTTAGAAAACACACACAGCTATTAGAGACAACCAAAGAAGTAAAGATCAGTTGATAAACATATTGCAATGACACCTCATGATAAAGTATATTACCGGCTACTTACCAGTTACAATGAGGAAAATCTTGGTCCTGGTACCTGTTTCACACTGACATGTAGGGGAACTGACTTTACTAAAGAAATCTATTGCTTTTAGATCCTTGAAAAGCAAATGTGGAATCATACATTAAAGTTGGAAGAGGCCCCAAAGGCCACCTAATTTGACCTTTGCCAACACATAAATCTAAAGCATCATAACTGACCTATCATTGCCATTCAGGGAAGCACCTGGTTCTGTCCTCAGGAAGAATGCAGAATAGGTTACTCCCTCATTGGTGATTCTACCTGTCAGATCAAGGAACTCAGGAAAGCTAGAAGGTCACAATTCATCTCCTTCTTTACTTAGAGTGGTCTCAATTGTTTTTCATATGACATGGATTCTACGCTCCTTACATGCAGAACATTTCAAATGGATTCTGGTTTATTGTACCTATTAAGGCATATTAATAGCCTGGCATGCTGCAGTCCATGGGATCACAATTGGACACAACTAAGCTACTGAACAACAACAAAATATGACATCTAGAACTGAACATAATACTTTAGTTACCAGTAGACACCTTCATTTGCCTGCTTCAATAATTTGGAAAGATCAGATAATTTTTGATTAGCAAAAACTTCAAAACTGTATATCTACTTATTTAAGTGATGGATAACATTCAACGAACATATGACCAACAGCACAAACAAGTGCTATTGAATGGTACACTTCTCAAAGACTTTGCTAACATCTAATCTTTGCATCTCTCTGGTAGAAAATACCCACCGTAATTTGGATCAGTTGGTTATCATCACCATCAGGACTCCTCCACAGTAAGACGACATCCACATTGGATGAAATTCGGTAGCCCACACTGTCTTGGAGGTTTCCTTTGCCCCGATCGAGAAAAACTTCAGTGGAGTATGTGAGTTTGTATAGTCGGTCATTATTTAATGAGAGACCAGTTGTGTGACCTGTAAAAAGACAGCAATACAAGTCAAGTCTAAGTTGTAAGGCACCCAGCAGGCCAGGGACTATGCTATCTTGCCATCAATGCATTCCTTCTTCAGTACATTAGTACCCAGTGGGAGCTTATATTTGTTAACGGGAGTAAATCTTTGCTAAGTGAAACATGGTTCTACTTCTTCATCTGCTGAAATTATTGGTTGAACAACAACAAAAACAACAATTAACAAAGAAATAAGCTCCCATTTCAGAAAACTTAGTTTGTATCTTTAAATAATAATCCAATTATTTAAATATTGCCTTGGTTGAACTATAGAATATTTTTAAATAAATATCATTGTATTGCTTTGACTTATATGCATATTATTTCTTCCCCTCTCTCTGCCCAGCTTTCTTTAAATCAAATATTAAAATTTGATTTCAAGTAGAAGTTCAGCCAGAGGTTGCGTGGTAATTTGCAATTAACATATTTAAAATACAACAGGTCAAAGCCAAAGAAATTTTAGCAGTTAGATGGTGGTCCCTTACATTAGATATTTTGAACATTTAAACAATATCCCTTCAAGGTAATTTATCCTATTAATTAAATTAGCAAACTTCCAGTGTGAAAGTACATTTCAAGGCAACACATATGTAAATTTAAATTAGCTGTTCCTGAATAAAATGATGTTTTCCTACATAAAATCCAGCACAGGTTTTAATTTGGAAGGGACAATTTAATGTTTAATGTCAAATAGTATATAAGTCGGCATCATAACCAAAAAAAAAAAAAAAAAGATACATGGAGGAGTTCATACACTTTCCAGTCAGTATATCTTAACCCAAAGAAAACATAAAACAGTAGCATCCAGTCTTTCCCAAAGATGAACTGAAGTCATACAAAGTCTTTTGAAATATCTTCTAGTCATAGCTCTCAGGAGAGAGTAAAAAAAAGATTTCAGTATGCATTTGTCCTCAGGGCTAACAGGGCAGAATTGACTAGTTAACTATAACAGGCAACCATGTCTCTTTTCCCCCCCCCGCAGGAAATATGCATATGGGGGAGGGACAGAAAAGGAGGCTGAGATGACTAGGCAAGATGTGAGGCAGCTGAGAAAGGAAGTAAAATTACTTGAAAAGTCAAAAATTAAGAAAACCTCCTTACTGTCTGTTCTAAGTCTTTCCTACATATTAACAATTAATCCTCACAAAAATCTAATGGGGTAGGTACTATTATTAGCCTGATTTTATAGTTGAGGAAATCAAGAGACACAGAGATTATATAATTTCCCAAGATCACTCAGGAAATTAGCGGTGAAGCCTCTAACACCCTGTCTGGATCCAGAGACCATGTTCTTACCTACACTATACACATATAAACCTTTAGGCTGACCTCTTCCATTCCTGGGGACTGCGCTAGGAATTCATTCATTCATTCAACAAGGATGTACTGAGCAACTACTGGGTAGTCAGCACTTGTCTAGGTTCTGGGGCTATACCAGTTAACAACCAGACAACATGTCTACCTCTGTGGCATTTACATTTAAATGAGGGGGGTGGGCAATAAAAAAATCAAGTATATAAGTAAATTACAAGAATATTAGAAGTGCTAAAGAAGAAAAATGAAATAGGAAAGGAAATGGGGATGCTGAGGGGAAAAATCTTTATTGAGAAGGTAATATTTTGGGCAAGGACTTTAGGCTAGTCACTTGGATATCTGCGGAGAGGGCACTCCCCACCCCTCCTTCCTCCCATTTCTCACCACCACACCCCCCTCCATTCCTCCACAGAAGGGAGAAAAAGTTCAAAGACCCTGAGGAGAGTTTCCAGAGGGGAAATGGAGGAACAACAGAGAGGCCAAAGACTCTGGGATTGGGTAAAAGACAAAGCTGAAAAAGATGAGGTCAAATAGGCACCCATGAGTGGCTGGGAGATGGTGGGTGAGGAGGGAAGGTCTTTGCATAGACTTAGAATTTGACTGAGTGAGATGAAAAACTATTGAAAAGTTTTGGGTGGTGAAGTTACATGATCTGACAAAACTTCAGTGAAAGGGGATGAGGATTTTAACAGGAAATTTTTAATAGAAAAGCCAGAAGGAAGTAATAGAGTGGGTACCCAAATGTGTACATGAAAACAGGCTGTGTCCAAGCACCAAGTCAGGCAGAACCTCAGGTATGACATAAGGAAGGCAGACAAAGGCAGAAAAAACCCTGAAGGAGACAAAGTCTGTGACTCCCTCTAGCCTCCCCAAACTGGGGATACTGCTGCAGGTTCAGACACCAGCTTTCTGACCGGAAAGATATTTTGGTCAAAGAGGCCTTCCTTTTTATGACACCTATCAAATTCCACAAAGGGCAAAAAGGAAATACTTGTTGCCTTATCTAACCCTCACAGCAATTCTGATAGGTAAGCAGTATAGGGCAGTTGAGAAAAGCTGACTCCACATTTAATTCAACGTAGCAGATACAATGCTGAATTTGATGTTGGAATATACTAAAATTCAAGTTTTGTGGACAACCTGAAAGTGGCTTCTGTTTAAAATAATTATGAAAAAAAATAATAAAATAAAATAATTATGAAAAGTTTCTCTTTAATGCCAAAGCCTTCCAAACTATCATGCTGGGTTTTTTTGTTGTTTGTTTGTTTGTTTGTTTGTTTGTTTTTACTTGACTGGTCAAAAGAATGTGAAAGGGGACAATATATTTCAGTTTCTGACGATGACTTGGAATTGATAGAGGAAAGAATGGCTTTCTTCTACAGCTTTTCCTACCTCTTTCAATAGGAGATACATCCTAAAAAGGATTTAAAGATACATCCTTTAAATAAGTGGATGGTGCTGAAGTGTTGTCCCTGCTGTCCTTTCCTCTTTGATAAGTGTTTCTCTATTTATGTTACTCAGAGATTCAGCAATACTGGCAAGTGGGGGCATGTTCCATTTATATATCTTGACTAAATTTCTGTCTTCGGGTGTTGCTCTGTAGAGTATGCAGCAGGGCAACAGGAATTGATGGCAGATTAAACGAGCAAATCAATTTTAGCCCCCAAAGGAGTCTGTATCTTTTCAATGTGTTCCTCTGAGGGAAATTTTTTACTAACACAAAAGGAAAAAAACTTTTAATTTTGAACTTTTAAAAAAAATCTTAAAATATTCTTTTATTAAACTCAGATCAGTGTAATAGTTAATTGACTTAAGCAAAAAGGCAAAATAGAAATAAGCTAGTAAAGGTGAGGCTTGAAGAGACCTGCAGTGATGATAAGGATGAAAGATAAAGGGACTTAGGAATCCAATAGAAACCCAGAAGGCCGGAAGGAAAAGAGTAGGATGAACGATAAGGGAGGGGAAAATATGGAAGATCTTGTTGTGAACAGACTGAAAAGTATAGTCAAGCCAGGAAATGAAAGAAAGACTGGTGTGAAGGAACAGTTCAGGCTTAGAGGTAACAAGATTAAGTAGAAAGTGTACGTATGGGTGGATTATCAACAGGAAAAGCATTATGAAGAAAACCCCAAAAAGGCAGAGAATAGACCCACCATTACAAAATATGATTTAGAAAAAGCAGAGGAAACACAAAGCTCCCCAATATTGAGTCAGCATGTCTCTTCTCTATACTAACTCCTTCTTCATTCAATTTACAATCTAATCTGCTCTCAATATCCACCCAGATCTGGAGATTTGCTAAATAATTGCATTGATAATTAACTTTGAGATGAGTTTTGAAGTGATGCATAACATCCCAAATTTATAATGGCCTGATTTTAAAGTAAACTCTTCACAACTAGTTCGCTTATTAAATGTCAATCATGTCAAAGGACAAGGAATCTATGATTAAACCATGATACACGGCTTCCCAGGTGGTGCTAGTGGTAAAAAATCCACCTGCCAGTGAAAGAGACCCAAGAGACTAGAGTTCAATTCCTAGGTCGGGAAGATCCCCTGGAAAAGGTAATGCCACCCCACTCCAGTATCCTTGCCTGGGAAATCCCACCGTCAGAGGTGCCTGGTGGGCTACAGTCTATGGGGTTGCAAAGAATCGGACACAACAGAGTAAACAAAGCACCATAATATAAGAAGTTACCCCATCCAAGTAAGAGAAAGTTGTCAAATCCTATATTTTTTATTCATGATATTTGGCACAAGAAGCTTATATCTCAACACGAATAACACTTAAGCATTGAAGCCCTCACTTGCCCAGGCCTTTTCCAAGATCTTAGAAGGGGACCCTGGTGTTATGCATACATACCATATCTTTTTTCAGTAATATTTGCAAAAGTAGGATTTTTTTTTTTGTGAAAATGTAGATTTTTTTTCTCAAATATGGAGCCTAAATTGTATAAGCTTCAGTTTCTAAAATTCTGGATTTGTCACTGAACTTACAACAAACTGTAGCTATCTATTATGTTCTCAGTCGTATTTCCCTGTATGTCATTTCTCTGTGTGTATATATGTGTATTTAAATCTTTACAAATGCATTTATTTGAAAACATCAAGTTATCCAATATTCTATGCAGGAAAGGGGAAAAAAGAGAAGCCCACACTATCTCAATTATTTTTCTCAAAATAATCATGGTATTAGGTTTGATCTCATGGTGTATAAATCGGTCATATTATGAATATTTAGCAGTATTTGACATAAAATGCAAACTGTTTCACAATTCTCTGTCAGATATAATTTACAAACCTTTATTTTTTCTCATTAAAATTTTCTTTCATCCAAGTAAGGACTGTATCTTTACCAAACATTTTAGAAAATGGTAATATACACACACACACACACACACACATATACATATATATATATATACACACATATATATATGCATATAAATATATGTATAATCTTTAGTTCAAGAATTTGAAGTGTGATTTGCTTAGGTGAAATAATTTAGTCCCCCCCCACCCCCATTTATTGTTCCAATAGCAAAAATTGTCTCTTTTCCTCATGTGGAAATTTTCCATGCAAAAAATTTTGAGACAAACTTTACCTTATTAAAAAAAGTCACAGTTATCCAAAGAGGAGTTTAGAAGCTTACAAGTGAATTGTTTTATATCAATTGCTTAGAGTACACAGTTATTAAAATTGGACCCTATCAAGCTAAGTTTTATATTAGGTCAACTGATTTTGACGGCAAGTTCTCTTAAGAGATTCTAAAAAGTGATCATTTTACAGGTGCAATATGTAGAAATTCAAGGCATGCATAAATTAGCTGATTTAAAACAAGATTACATATTAATATATTTCATACAACTTTTTGAAATTATTACGCAAAAGTTTGTTTGCTCTGAAAGTTCCAAATTCGTATGTTTTTAAATCGATATTATCTTAAAATAGAAACTATAATGAGCAACACTATTTTTCCAAAGATAAATGTTATCTCTTAAATCTATGTAATGTAGTTTTATTTTCTATAATCCACCAACTATGATAATCTTATCTTTTTTGAATGGTGATAGAATTAAACACAGGCTTTACCATTTCATTCATAATCCTTTGAGTCAAATGCCTTTTTCATTGAGTCTAATTCTTTTTGATGTCACATTGCTAGGCAACTAGAAGAAAATTTAAGAACTGTTTTTTTTTTAATCTACTTTTACAATTCAAATCAAGGAGCTGCATTCATTGAGTGACCAGCAGCAGCAGGTAACAATAGCTGGCATCTTTTTTCTCCCTTTTAAAAATAAACCATGAATGAGAATGAAGCAAGAAGCATGCTAGTCTGAAGGATTGAAACTAAAAGAAACCTCTGTTTTCTTAATGTATGTAAGAATTCAAATTTAGTTTTCATTTCAACCCAGTCATGCCTTCACCAGCATTCTAAAGTTACATGGATTTGAAGAACACTTAGTTAAGAATTCTTTCATTACACATACACACACACTTTTTCCCCCTCAACAATTAAAATTAAAGTTTATCAGAAGGCAACACAAACTTACCTTTAACAGAAGCTGAATATGAGGAAATGAAGCAGAGAAAAAGCACAGCCAGAAGAATCATATTGATTAAGCTACCCTCTAATGCATGCAGTTCCCAGCTAGAAGTCACTGAGAAGTGGACTCTTTCAGTGGCAGCAAGGGAGTGACCCTTCTCAGAACCTGCAACAATGTTTATCTTTGGGAGAAAGGTCAGATTCCAAACTCCAAAATCAGGACATAAGTTCACAGAAGGGCTCACTATTAATAATTAAACTTAGGTGGGCTATAGTTTTCAATCTCTCACTCTTACCTTTTTTACTCAATAAGAAAAATCAAGAAAGTTTTCACTTTTGAGAGCTAAACTAAACCAGTTACCATCCTGTAAATTCAGAAGTACGGAGGGGCAATCAAGGAAAACTGGGGATGATACTTTTCTGCTCAGCACATAATCATCAACATTCCTATAACATTAAATGCCTGTCTTCACATTTACCACTCGATGTGGGAAGGTGGTGAGGATTTGCAAACTCAGGTAAACTCGATGGAATTTTATTCTCTTGTATGCTCATCTGAAATTTTTTATACCATGTGTATGCTATTATTAAAAAATCACTCTGAATTTTAGAATTTGAATTTTAGAATTTTAACCTGAACCACCACCAGTGACTTCAAAATAATGTTAGAATAAATACAACATTCATTTCCGAAAACTAGATGATTCTTCCTATGTGTGAATAACAGAATTGTCTACCATTACCACACTAGCAGGTATGTGATAGCAAAATATGATAGCAAACTACGCAAACATAGCAAACTATGATAAACTGAGTTTATGACTGAGTTTATCATAGTAGACCCCTAGCTATAGCTATGACAATAAACAATTGTCTGGATCCTCAGATTGGCTGGCTATAGTTCCCTGTGCTTTCCGAATCCCAGTTCTAGGCAGAAATTCAGAAAGGCGATTCCAGTCCTTAGCACTTTTGCAACAGAAAATTAATTAGGACACTTCTCTAGAATTAAAGTGAATACCCTAGAATGGCTAAGACCACACTAACTAAACCAGCTCTGCCCTTGTAAACTTCTGCAAGAGAAACTTGCTATGAATAAAACCTACTGAAATGAGGTGATTTGCAAACCATGTGGGGATGCTTTGGCAAAGGAAGGAATAATGTGTTGGTGAAGGGATTTTTCAAATAAAATTGAAAATACTTATGGCCATGTTTGGGGCTTCCCTGCAGGCTCAATGGTTAAGAATTCACCCCTTGGCCAAGCCGGAGACCTGGGTTCGATCCCTGGATCAGAAAGATCCCCTGGAGAAGGAAATGGCAACCCATCCCAGTCTTCTTGCCTGGGAAATTCCATGGATAGAGGAGCCTGATGGGCTACAGTCTATAGGGTCACAGAATCAGACATGACTTAGCAACTAACTGCAACAGTATGGCCATGTTTAAGCATAACGGGTTCTTAAATCTAACCTCATCTCTCTCCAAACCCTTTTCTAGAATCCTAACCTTAAGCTTAAATCTTCTAGACAACACAGGTAAAAGACAGTCAACTTGATAGACAGGGCCACAAGATCAAATCTAAAATATAAAGTCTCAAAGTTAAGCATACTTCCTTTTGAAATATGTTTATTTTTATAAAGAACTGAAATGTGAAAATTGCTTGTCTTTATCATCTATTGAGATTAGAACTTCATTTGCTATTATGTTTTATATATAAATCATGGCTAAAGTATCTATACAAAAATAAAATATTTGGTTATTACTTTCATTTTAAAGTTATAAATAATAAGTTGTCCTCTTAGAAAAATAACTGGTGAAGAAATATAAGTTTTTATGAATGGTAGGTATTATAAATACAAGATAACATGAAAGTGCTTTATTGCTTTATATTTGAATAGATTTCAATGTAGTCCCACAATTTCTGCATTGCATACATAGTGATATGAAGCCACTATAGTCACTTAAACTTTATACACTTTTTTGTTTAGATTAAGTACTAAATTTAAATTTTATGAGATCTGCCTTTTGTTTTCATTTGAGGTTTACAGCTCCATGCTTGTGGTTCGACGATGTGGTGCATGATACGTGTCTATTCGGTTAAAGTACTATTCGTTGTCAGGTGTTTACTAGAGTCGAACCAATAAAAAGCATATCACTATTGCCTAACAAAATCTGTTTCATTTGAGCATTTGCCTTCCACTAGAAAGCACCTATGAGTCACTGTATTAAGTAGTCATTTAAATATAGGATGTTCAAATAAGGCTATTTCTATCGGTAATAAAAACCATCATCCTTAACTTTTTACAAAGATATTTGAAATACTTCTTAAGATAGTTTCAGAGATGAAATAAGGATGCCAAAGCCTTTTCATATCCAGTGAATTCTGTGTACCAAAGAGAGGCATTCTCCTTGGTTACTCTGTTGACCAAGCAAAGTGACATTTTACAATAATGTGGGCGATATCTACAAATCTTATCATGTGTAAATCAGCTATTTACACAGCATGTGAAGCAATACAGAAGCACAGCACGATACAAAAATAAGAGCTTGCCATCTATGGTACAATTACTAGGTTAATACACTATGCTAAGCACTGAACATTTTCTAGTATAGCCTAACAACTATTATTTCACATGTTAGCAAAATGACATTCAGATTAATGTAGTAAAATGATTTAAGGATTCTAGAAAAACAAACATTGAAACCTAGATCCAATATTCTCCTTTACTTAAACAATATTAGAGATAAGAGGTGGAAAAATTTGATTTTTTAGGTATGACATAGAATTATCAATTCGGACTGTCTTTTAAATAAGTTCATCACACTTTTGTGTGAAGGCTAACAGGTAGCTTAATTGCTGTGGTTAGATGTTCCAGGCTGAACAGATTGTCCCAGGGAAAAAACTGATCTGTGCTAGTCAGGTCACAATCAAGTAATAGATTTTAAAACAATGCTATTGCAATGAAATCCATTGGTAAGTACATGGCACTGTGGAATATCTGCTATTCTATTTGGCAGTGATAATAAGAGACTATGAAATAAAGATGGCTAACTAATTCCAAAGTACAGCTGTGTTTCTGTTACATATCAGAGGTTGCTAGCAGTTAACTCATTTCCTAGATTAGAAGATGAATGAACTTCACCCCACTAAAGGCTGGAAGGAAATGTATTACTCTTCCAGATACAGTTAAGTCAGAATGTATGACAGCTATCTATGGAGGGAAGAAAGGCATTATGACATCAGAACACTTTACTCTGTCTTAGAAAGAAGCAAGACACCAATGAAAAAAACTTTTTAGAGGGACTCTTCAAGTTATCCCTAAGTGGTCATAATAAATTCTACTATATTTTCAATTTGATGAGTGAATTAGCATTCTCAAGGAATCCTGCAAAAAATATTTTTGGTAGGTAAGGAAGACCATGGGGATCCTAGAACCAATCCCACACAGATACTGAGAGAGGACTGTAGTTTTTGTCTTTGCCTTTTGTCAGTTTACACTTTCTCAGTTTGTCTGTTTTTAATTTTTTATTGGAGTAAAGTTGATTTACAATGTTGTGTTAATTTCAGATGTACATTAAAGTGAATCAGTTACACATAAACACATATCTACTCTTTTTTAGATCTTTCTCCCATATAGACCATTACAGATTATTGAGTAGAATTCTCTGTTCTATACAGTAGGTCCTTATTAGCTAACTATTTTATATATAGTAATGTGTATATGTCAATTCCAGTCCTAATTTAGGGACTGTATTCTTATAAAGTGATGCTCTCTTTTATACTAAGCAAAAATTATATGAGAATACATATACTATTTTTAAAGGTATTGTTTAAGAATTCTCCTTGATAAAAGAAAAATGCACTAAGGAAAATGCTTTTCCTTAAAAAGAATAAATGAGACTTAGGTTTGAAATTTATGGACTCTAAGACTTGCCAAAAAGGATAATCATTTTCGCATAATGGAGTCATTAACCAAACTTTACCTCCACCTCCCACACCTCCACACACGTGTATTTGACAACAACCAAAAACTCCTTGTGGGTCGATAATACTCACCCTAAGAGGAGTCTAATTTTATTTTTGGTGACACAAAACCAAATCTCTAGCATTTAGGAAGAAAACTGATAGCTTTCTTTCAATGAACTATTATAAAGAAAACAAAGCTTAAATTTTGATCAGAATCATTTTATTTACAAAGACATTCCAGAGATTTCCCATATACACTGTACCCAGTTATCATTATTAATATCTTATACTAATGTGGTATATTTATTAATAATTGACATAGTAACTAAAATCCATACTCTATTTAGATTTCCTTAATCTAATGCTTTTTTCTATTCCAAGATTCTATCCAGGTTACATTAAAATTAGTTGTCATGTACATTTAGGCGTTTCTTAGGTATGGGTTTCTCTAATTTTCTTCAGTTAAAAAAAATTATTGGACTATAGTGCTTACAATGTTGTGTTAGTTTCCAGTGCATAGCAAAGTGAGTCTGTTACACATATATCCACTCTTTTTCAGATTCTCTTCCCAAATAGACCATTACAGAGGACTGAGTTGAGTTCCTTGTGCTACACAGCTGGTCCTTGTTAGTTATCTACTTTATATATAGCAGTGTGTATGTCAATCCCAATCCTCCAGTTTATCCCTGTCCCCCTCACCCCCTAATAACCATACATTTGTTTTCTATATCTGTAACTCTATTTCTATTTTATAGGTAGGTTCCTTTGCCCCCTTCCTTTTTTAGATTCCACATATAATGATTTTCCCCATTTTTGATGGCATTGACAACTTTGATGTGTTTTGCAGGATCAGGCCAGGTGTTTTATAAAATGCTCCTTTATTAGTTTTATGTAATATTTTCTCTTATGATGAGTGGGCTTGTAGGTTTGGAGGAAAACCACAGAGGTGCCATTTTCATCACACTATATCAAAGGTGTGATTTATCACTGTTGATGTTGACCTTGATCACCTGGCTGACAAACCTTGTCAGACTTCTCCACTGTAAAGTTATCTTCTTTAAACCTTCTCTTCCATACTGTACTCTCTGGAAGAAGTGCTGTGGGCAGCTCATACCTAAAGACTAAGGAGTTATATTCCTCCTCTTTGTGGATGGAGGATCTATATAATTTGGAGTTTCTCTGCATGAGAGATTTATCTCTTCTTCCCTATTTATTTATGATTTATAACAGCATAAGCACAACCATTTACTTTATATTTGGGGTTATAATCCAATATGACTTTTAAATTTATTTCTACAGTTGTTCATTGGGAGCTCATTCAGTTGGCTCCTATGTTCCTTTGACATATCCTATCTTTGTATATGTGTGTGTGTTCAAGCATGTCCTTCATTTCTGGTCCTACAAAATTCTCCAGGCTCATCTTGTATGTTTTTACCCCAATCCTAGAGTCAACCCTTGCTCCAAGGAGCTCTGGTCCCTTTCAATGAAAAATGGTATGGGAAAGCAAGACCTGAGCTTGTCCCTACAATATTGTCTTTTAATCCATGTACTCGAAATCTTATATTTATTTAGATCTTTCTTTCATCAGAGTTCTGTAGTTTCACTCATATAGATCCTGTATATTTTGTTAGATGCATACATTTGTTATTGGTGCTAATGTTTTCTTTAAGTTCCAACTGTTCATCACTGGTAGACAGGAACTTTCCTAAATTAACCTCATCATTTGTGACCTTGCTATAATCAATTATTAATTCCATGAGTAGTTTTTGGTTTCTTGGGATGTTTTTCATAGACAATCATGTCACCTGAGAACAGTTTTATTTCTATTTCTTCTTATTATATTTGCTTGCACTTTTAGTATGTTATGTACTTTTTATATTTTATATTTTCTGAGTTCTGTTACTCCTCTTCAAATCTTTTCTCCAATCACATTATTTCTGAGTTTTTCTGGTTTATGCTGTTCTATCTTCTATCATTTAAAAAATTTCCCTTGTTTTGAAATATTGGGTTACAGTTTTCACCTTTTTTGCTGTTTCAAATTTTTATTATAACTGCTTTACATAGAATTCAATTATAATTCTTTTATTGGCACATTTTTAGTTTAAATAAGCTATTCTATACTTCTAAGAGACAGACATGTGTAGAATAGAATTAATAGCTTCCAGAGCTTCCTTTTCTGATGTTTTCATAAAATGATGCTTTTATATCCTGGTCATTTCTTAGCTCTGTCTTCTCTTCTCCCACTTTCATCTGGACTTTTTTTCTCTGCTTCTATTGTCTCTAAGTTTCATTGAGTTAGACAAGACTGTGGTCTGTGTGATCAAGTAGGCTAGTTTTCTGTGATTATGGTTTTAGTGTGTCTGCCCTCTGATGCCCTCTCGCAACACCTACCATCTTACTTGGGTTTCTCTTACCTTGGAAGTGGGGTATCTCTTTACGGCTACTTCAGCAAAGTGCAGCCGCAGCTCCTTACCTTGGACATGGGACCACAGTCTTGTCTAACTCAATGAAACTAAGCCATGCCGTGTGGGGCCACCCAAGACGGTCTGGTCATGGTGGAGAAGTCTGACAGAATGTGGTCCACTGGAGAAGGGAATGGCAAACCACTTCACTATTCTTGCCTTGAGAACCCCATGAACAGTATGAAAAGGCAAAATGATAGGATACTGAAAGAGGAATGCCCCAGATCGGTATGTGCCCAATATGCTACTGGACATCAGTGGAGAAATACCTCCAGAAAGAATGAAGGGATGGAGCCAAAGCAAAAACAATACCCATTTGTGCATGTGACTGGTGATAGAAGCAAGGTCCGATGCTGTAAAAAGCAATATTGCATAGGAACCTGGAATGTTAGGTCCATGAATCAAGACAAATTGGAAGTGATCAAACAGGAGATGGCAAGAGTGAATGTTGACATTTTAGGAATCAGCAAACTAAAATGGACAGGAATGGGTGAATTTCACTCAGATGACCATTATATCTACTACTGTGGGCAGGAATCCCTTAGAAGAAATGGAGTAGCCATCATGGTCAACAAAAGAGTCCGAAATGCAGTACTTGGATGCAATCTCAAAAATGATAAAATGACCTCTGTTCGTTTCCAAGGCAAGTCAATCAATATCACGGTAATCCAAGCCTATGCCCCAACCAGTAACACTGAAGAAGCTGAAGTTGAATGGTTCTATGAAGACTTACAAGACCTTTGAGAACTAACACCCAAAAAAGATGTCCTTTTCATTAGAGGGAACTGGAATGCAAAAGTAGGAAGTCAAGAGATACCTGGAGTAACAGGCAAATTTGGCCTTGGAGTACAGAATAAAGCAGGGCAAAGGATAATAGAGTTTTGCCAAGAGAATGCACTGGTCATAGCAAACACCCTCTTCCAACAACACAAGAGAAGACTCTACACATGCACATCACCAGATGGTCAACATCAAAATGAGATTGATTATATCCTTTGCAGCCAAAAATGGAGAAGCTCTATACAGTCCGCAAAAACAAGACTGGGAGCTGACTGTGGCACAGATCATGAACTTCTTATTGCCAAATTCAGACTTAAATTGAAGAAAGTAGGGAAAACCACTAGACCATTCAGGTATGACCTAAATCAAATCCCTTATGACTATACAGTGGAAGTGAGAAATAGATTTAAGGGACTAGATCTGATAGACAGAGAGCCTGATGAACTATGCATGGAGGTTTGTGACACTGTACAGGAGATAGGGACCAAGACTATCCCCATGGAAAAGAAATGCAAAAAGGCAAAATGGCTGTCTGAGGAGGCCTTACAAATAGCTGTGGAGAGAAGAGCAGTGAAAAGCAAAGGAGAAAAGGAAAGATATTCCCATTTGAATGCAGAGTTCCAAAGAATAGCACGGAGAGATAAGAAAGCCTTCCTCAGTGATCAATGAAAAGAAATAGAGGAAAACAATAGAATGGGAAAGACTAGAGATCTCTTCAAGAAAATTAGAGATACCAAGGAAACATTTCATGCAAAGATGGGCTCAATAAAGGACAGAAATGGTATGGACCTAACAGAAGCAGAAGATATTAAGAAGAGGTGTCAAGAATACACAGAACTGTATAAAAAAGATCGTCATGACCTAGATAATCACGATGGTGTGATCACTCACCTAGGGCCAGACATCCTGGAATGTGAAGTCAAGTGGGCTTTAGAAAGCATCACTACAAACAAAGCTAGCAGAGGTGATGGAATTCCACTTGAGCTATTTCAAATCCTGAAAGATGATGCTATGAAAGTGCTACACTCAATATGCCAGCAAATTTGGAAAACTCAGCAATGGCCACAGAACTGGAAAAGGTCCATTTTCATTCCAATCCCAAAGAAAGGCAATCCCAAAGAATGCTCAAACTACTCCACAATTGCACTCATCTCACACACTAGAAAAGTAATGCTCAAAATTCTCCAAGCCAGGCTTCAGCAATACATGAACCGTGAACTTCCAGATGTTCAAGCTGTTTTTAGAAAAGGCAGAGGAACCAGAGATCAAAATGCCAACATCCACTGAATCATTGATAAAGCAAGAGAGTTCCAGAAAAACATCTATTTTTGCTTTACTGACTATGCCAAAGCCTTTGACTGTGTGGATCACAATAAATTGTGGAAAATTCTGAAAGAAATAGGAATACCAGACCACCTGACCTGCCTCTCGAGAAATCTATACGCAGGTCAGGAAGCAACAGTTAGAAATGGACATTAAACAACAGACTGGTTCCAAATAGGGAAAGGAGTACGTCAAGGCTGTATATTGCCACCCTGCTAACTTAACTTCTATGCAGAGTACATCATGAGAAACGCTGGGCTGGAAGAAGCACAAGCTGGAATCAGGATTGCCAGGAGAAATATCAATAACCTCAGATATGTAGATGATACCACCCTTATGGCAGAAAGTGAAGAGGAACTAAAGAGTCTCTTGATGAAAGTGAAAGAGGAGAGTGAAAAAGTTGCTTAAAGTTCAACATTCAGAAAACTAAGATCATGGCATCTGGTTCCATCACTTCATGGCATAGATGGGGGAACAGTGGAAACAGTGTCAGACTTTATTTTTGGGGGCTCCAATATCACTGCAGATAGTGACTGCAGCCATGAAATTAAAAGACGCTTACTCCTTGGAAGGAAAGTTATGACCAATCTAGATAGCATATTAAAAAGCAGAGACATTACTTTGCCAACAAAGGTCTGTCTGGTCAAGGCTATGTATGGTTTTTCCAGTGGTCACGTATGGATGTGAGAGTTGGACTGTGAAGAAAGCAGAGCGCTGTAAAATTTATGCTTTTGAACTGTGGTGTTGGAGAAGACTCTTGAGAGTCCCTTGGACTGCAAGGAGATCCAACCAGTCCATCCTAAAGGAGATCAGTCCTGGGTGTTCATTGGAAGGACTGATGTTGAAGCTGAAACTCCAATACTTTGGCTACCTCATGTGAAGAGTTGACTCATTGGAAAAGACCCTGATGCTGGGAGGAATTGGGGGCAGGAGGAGAAGGGGGTGACAGAGGATGAGATGGCTGGATGGCATCACTGACTCAATGGACATGGGTTTGGGTGGACTCTGGGAGTTGGTGATGGACAGGGAGGCCTGGCGTGCTGCGATTCAGGGGGTCGCAAAGAGTCAGACATGACTGAGCAACGGAACTGAACTGATTGTCTCTAATCTGTCTAATATGGAATTCTACTCCCAGAAGTTTCCTCTTAGTGTTGGGCTCTTTTCCAAGAAGGGAGCTCAGGTTTATTAAGTTTTGAGAATTCATAGACCCTCCACACCCTATGAGCACCTTCAGACCTTCCTGCTCATCCACCTGTATTCACTCTGAAATTAGAGTCTGTCAGTTTTGCTGCTAATTTCATATTGATCTCCCTTGCTTTTCAGTGAATACCTGTTGGCAGTCAGAGGTTCTCATGGCCTTTAGCTGTTCTGTTGTCTTCCCACTATTTCCTCTTATGCAGATTCTGATATTAAGTTGGAGGTTTGCTCCCACCTGTTCACATTTTGAACTTTAAAAGGATTCTTTCTTGTTGTAGTCATGATTTGTTCTTGTAATTACTGTCATTTTGCTATCCTAGATGCTCTATCTGTTTTATGAGGAGATTCAGACTGCACTGTCTCCAGTCATCTTCTTAGAGTCTTCAATAATCACATATTACTCAGAATGGTGGGGGATAGTGTATTTTTAAAAACATTTTTACAAGCTTTTTCTATATTTTTGAAGGCAATCCAAATGCAAGTTGAAATGATTACAGATGATAGGTTGATTTTGCCTTTTAGATATCTTTCATGTCATTTAAAATAAATTACGCTTTTTTTTTTTTTGCTTCAGTTCAGTTCAGTAGCTCAGTTGTGTCCGACTTTTGCAACCCCATGAACCGCAGTACACCAGACCTCCCTGTCCATCACCAACTCCTGGAGTCCACCCAAACCCATGTCCATTGTGTTGGCGATGCCATCCAACCATCTCATCCTCTGTCATCCCCTTCTCCTCCTGCCCTCAATCTTTCCCAGCATCAGAGTCTTTTCAAATAAGTCAAGTCTCCACATCAGGTAGCGAAAGTATTGGAGTTTCAGCTTCAACATCAGTCCCTTCAACAAACACTCAGGACTGATTTCCTTTAGGATGGACTGGTTGGATCTTCTTGCAGTCCAAGAGACTCTCAAGAGTCTTCTTCAACACTACAGTTCAAAAGCATCAATTCTTTAGCACTCAGCTTTCTTTACAGTCCAACTCTTACATCCATATATGACTACTGGAAAAACCATAGCATTGACTAGATGGAGCTTTGTTGGCAAAGTAATGTCTCTGCTTTTTAATATGCTATCATGGTTGGTCATAACTTTCCTTCCAAGGAGCAAGCGTCTTTAATTTCATGGCTGCAGTCACCATGATTTTGGTGCCGAGAAAAATAGAGTAAGCCACTGTTTCCACCATTTCCACATCTATTTGCCATGAAGTGATGGGACCAGATGCCATGATCTTAGTTTTCTGAATGCTAAGCTTTAAGCCAACTTTTTCACTCTCCTCTTTCACTTTCATCAAGAGGCTCTTTAGTTCTTCTCCACTTTCTGTCATAAGGGTGGTGTCATCTGCATATCTGAGGTTATTGATATTTCTCCTGGCAATCCTGATTCCAGCTTGTGCTTCTTCCAGCCCAGCATTTCTCATGATGTACTCTGAATAGAAGTTAAACAAGCACTGTGACAATATACAGCCTTGATGTACTCTTTTTCCTATTTGGAACCAGTCTGTTGTTCAATGTCCAGTTCTAACTGTTGCTTCCTGACCTGCGTATAGATTTCTTGAGAGGCAGGTCAGGTGGTCTGGTATTCCCATTTCTTTTAGAATTTTCCACAATTTATTGTGATCCACACAGTCAAAGGCTTTGGATACCTACAAGTGTAACTCTATTCCCATACCTCCCAACCTGCTGAAGAGTACTTTCATACTTATAAAATATCATAACTAGGCTTAAAATAATTTGTAATGACTGTCCCATGTTTTCAGGCTAGCATCTTGGAGGAGCTCATGACTTTATTACCATATTTGTGTCCTAACATTCTGATTTTACCTGTAGCCCTCTTCTCAATAATCCATAGCAGCAGTCTCCAACCTATTTTTCCATGGATGGTGGTGGTGGGAGGGGGGCCAAGGGGGAATTGGTTCAGGTGGTAATGTGAGGCATTGGGCACCATTCATGAAGCTTTGCTTGCTACCACCATTCACGTCCTGCTGCGTGGCCTGTTTCCTAACCAGTCCATGGCCCTGAGGGTTGGGGACCCATGAGCTATAGTCCAATTTAACAAACTGGCTGCTGTCTAAATGTGGTCCAAGACATGCTTTGCTTAGTACTTAAAAACAAACAAAATAGTTGCCAACACTTAAAAATCAGATTTCACATAGAAAACCAAACCTCTGGCTGCTCTTAAAAAATTGAGCTCTGATGGCATTAGGCCCACTACTTGGAACTTTCTCCCTGATTAAACATAGAATATGCTCTCAGGTTTGTGGCACTTCTCTTCTAGATAGCTTGTGCCATTTACCTTCTAGTCATAATAGACATTACAGGTTTGTAACCTATGGTCTAGCATCTCTGATTTCAACCTCTGATGTTGGCTTAAAATACCAAATATGTGTTGATAATTTCTGTTTCTACTTAGATGTTCTGCAGACTCCCCAGAACCTATATATTCAAAACCAATTTTTTTCAAAACCTAATTTTCTTCTACTATTTGCCAAATGATCCAGTGACAGAATTACATTCCTACAGTTGTCCAAATTAGAACTCAGATGTTAAAGAATCTGCCTGCAATGCAGGAGACCCAGGTTCAATCCATGCACTGGGAAGATCCCCTGGAAAAGGAAATGGCAACCCACCAGTATCCTTCCTGGAAAATCCCAAGGGCAGAGGATCCTGGCAGGCTGCAGTCCCTGGGGTCACAGATAGTCAGACATGACTGAGGGGCTAACACAGTTGTCCAGATTTTAGGGTCTGTCTTTCCTCCTCCTTTCTCATCCTACCCACAGCTTATCAGTCATGTACCAAACTATGACATGCCTTTGCTTTCACTGTTCCCAATACTTAAAATACTTTTCCTTCTTGATATCTGGAGAACTTCTATTTCCTTTCCAAGATAGAACAAATTATTCAATTTCTGAAACTATGTCACTCACCTCCAGGAACGTTTAGTTGCTCCTTTTCACATACAGGCATCTCAAGTACATTATGTTGTATGATATTTAACACCAGCTCTAAGGATTCCTCAAGAACAAAAATCATGATTTAGTTATCTTTGTATCAACAATACTAAGACAAAAAAACATGGGACTCAATAAGTATGTCAAATAAATAAATACATGAGTTTTACAAATTAATGAAAATAATACTGTTTCATATTATGGTTTTTGCCTTCCTGCATTTTCTATATGCTTTCTGTATCTTTGATTAAACTGTCCATTTTTTACTAGTGCAGCTTTGGATGATACTAGAATCATTTTAAATTTCACACCCTATGACTGTAAAGTTAAATGGCTATGTCAAAAGAAAACACATGAGGGTGTTTTAAGTAACTTAAAATTTTTGTTTTAATAAGGGTATCAGGTACTAGCACTGAAAAATATATAATTATTCATAAAACAGATCCCTGAGGGGCAACTGAACAGCTGTTGAAAGTTTTGGCGCATCACTATGCCAGCCTGAGCTCAATGACCTACATGTGAAGGGCTAAATATCCAATTACTAATCCTCCCTCAGCTACTCTTTGGCCTGATATGGAGGTAGCTGAAAAAAGATGCCCTACTAACAGATCAGAAATGGATCCAGACTTCTTTGCCAATTCTTAGTTAAAAGATCTTTTGGACTTGACATAATGAGGAAACAGACAGTGTGGCCTACAACCATGTTGTAGTGACAGTGTTTCATGTAAAATTCGACGATTTAAAGCAAGAGTGACTTCAGTTTTGTAACTAAATTTACAGAATTTACAATTCAGAAAAGTCAAATCTGGAATTTAATTTCCTATTCACAGAAACCTTTAAACATGCTAGAATGTTTTCAAATATCAAGTATAAATCACTCCAGAGTTCTTTCCATACTTAGAGGGCAGTCTTCTATTCTTTGATTCAAACATCATTCTTATCTTCGAATTCTGCAATAATCACTTATTAGAAGTAGGCCCAAATTAAAAACTAAATAGAAAATGACCACCAACCGGATTATGTTACAGGTCTTCCTCAGGTGACTTAATCTATATATAGCAAAAAGGTTACATAGTAAAGTCAGGCATTATAAACAATGAAACGTCACCCAATGTCTTACAAAACAGTATATGAAAAACAGCTCAAAGAATCAATGGAGAGTAAGACTTATGGTTGTAAGAAAGAAAAGGCGTAAACAGTCTAGATTTAATTACATCTTATTGGGCGCTTGATTCACTTTTAAAATCTAATTTTCCACTTCAGTTGTGTAAAATTATGTGATACTGAAAGCCTCCTGTATTATAAATACAAATAAT
Source organism: Muntiacus reevesi (assembly GCF_963930625.1). NCBI lineage: Eukaryota > Metazoa > Chordata > Mammalia > Artiodactyla > Cervidae > Muntiacus > Muntiacus reevesi. The sequence continues at coordinate 24,180,032 of NC_089264.1, forward strand.
TTAGGCAACAGATGCTTTCCTCTCATCTCAAACACGGAAGAATTACAAGCCCTTTATTAGTGTTGGTCATTTTTAAGAGCAGGAATGTCTTAACATCCCTCGCCATCCCCACGAGGATATATGCCTAAATGCCTGCAGGTGTACGGCTGCCTTGAATTGGAAAAACAGGTATTACTCAAACACCTCCCACTCCAGAAACCCTAACCCCAGACCCCGCCCCACACAAACCCCGCCCCTTTCTCCCACTGCGGGTCCGGAGTTGGCGCAGTGGGCTGACGAAAGACGTAACCTCCGTAGCCTCCTACGTGCAGCTCCCGGCTCTGCCTCTGGGAGTTGAAGTTTCCAAAAGAGGACCTTCTCGAGTGGTAAAGACCACTACAAAAAGCTTTCTGAGAGATAATCAGATTCCCCGACAACTCCTCTGTTCGGTAAGTCTCTTGGCGCGGAGGCTAGCGCTCCTCTACTCTGATATAATCCGAGAGCAAAAGAAGCGCGTGCCGGTCCCGCCTTCCACTAGCAATAGGGCTTCCGGGGGAGAGGGAAGTGGGATAATGGAAAATGGTAGCAAAAACGCAGCTCCGGAAGGAAGTGACGTATGAGAGCGCGCCCCTTCGCCTCGCCAAACAGCTTTCTGATTCGTCGGCTGCAAATTAACCCCGCCTCTGTAATGCGACCGCGCTTGGGTGACCTGGAGGCTAGAGTCGGGTTCGGCTCCGCCCACTAGTATAGGTCCTCTTGCTGTAGACTTTTGTTTGGGGGTCGACATACGGGTCCTAGTATGTGAACTGTGTTCGCTTCCCAAGAATGAAGGGAGAGGGAAATCTGGACTCTGAAGGGCCGGAAAATGAGTTGTGGTTGTGCCCCTTGTTGGCAAGAGACCGTGGGCAAGTCGCTTTTCGTGTTTAAACCTCATTTTTCCTACCAGGGCTGATGTCTCTGAGCGCTGTGAAATGTGGGGAGAGGCCCAGGGGGAAGTTGCTGCAGGTGCTGTTAAAGCACGTTTTAAAAAAGGGTATTCCTTCTTTACCACCATTATGTCATTTAATTCCGTTCTGCGGTTATTTCGACATTCCTTTGGATGTTTCTGGAAGGGAGGCTGTGTTATAAATTACTGAGACTTTAGCCCAATCAGTAAAGCCATGAATTTTTTTTTTTTTTTTTTTTCAAACTTTCGGTCAGTCACACTCATGATGTGTGTTCTCCCTGCCAGGAGTTTTGCTAAGAAGTGGAAATACAAGGATAATGGAGATACAATTTTTTAATTTTTCTGTCCCACACCAGATTGCATTAGTCATCTTTATTCATAATTAGTTTCATAAAACCACCAGATGATCTATATCTAACTAAAGGAACCATTTAAAAAAATTCAGTGCTTAAGTAAACTAAATTTGGCGCAGTTATTTCTGTAATTGCTACAAAGTTGGTCGAACCTGGTGAATGAATTAAAATGTGCTGTGAATAGCACTGCATGTGAGGGACGAATGCAGACTGCCATGGTGTTTATATTTTACTTAACAGGTTAATCTGAACAAACTAGTGCATAGTTAAATGCTCACTGTATGTTACAGGCATTAGGAATTGGTACATGTCTTTGTAAAGTGTGTTGAAAGCAATAATGAAAGGATCTCAGTCTAGCATCATTTGATGCTTGATCATTGCATCATTTCCTGCAATGTATCTAGCTTATTCAAAGCTTTAAAAAAATTTCTTTTACTACATTCCTTTTTCTTAATTGGAAATAACTTTTAAAATAGCAGTGATAATAATATTGACAAGCTCATGACCTTTCTTTCTATTTGATAGGCTTTTTAAAAATATTAGTATGCATTAATAAGCAAATTAAATTTAACTTGGACTTCTTGGGAAAGGCGAAAGCTCCCCCTGGTGTGCATGAGTTGTAAACTTTTGCTGTACTTTATTATATTAAAATTTTCACAGTCTAGAGCCAATCAACTCTTGCTCTTTTGACTTTCGTAGGAAACTATGAAAAACGATGCCAATGATGATAGAAATATTCTCTTAGAATATTAAGCAATTTCATAAAGAGAGCAGTTTGTTTCCTCTGATTTTTAATTGTGCCTTAGAGTCTGCACGCTTGACTTGCGTTCCTGCACGCCAAGTCGCTTCAGTTGTGTCCGACAATTTGCGACCCTGTGAACTGTAGCCCAGGTTCCTCTGTGCGAGGATTCTCCAGGCAAAGATAGTGGAGGGGGTTGCCACGCGCTCCTCCATGGAATCTTCCTGACCCAGGGATGGAACCCACGTGCATTGGCAGGCAGGGTTGGTTGGTTGCTTGGTTTGTTTTACCACTAGCGCCACCTGGGAAGCCTGCTTAATGGGCAGGTTTAGCTTATGTTTTCTGTTTTGTTTTGGATATATTCATTGCTAATTTTTATTCATGTGTTTATTTATGGAAAGGAAATAAAAGTGATCCTAGGAATCACAATATATGTTTAAAACTTTTCTTACCTTTTCAGGCTTACTATGTTTCCTCTGTCTCCTGTTTCTTAAATTGAATAGTGACCTTATTTTCTAGATTAAAAAAAAGTAATGAATGCACTCAAGGTTCTACATTTACCTCCAGTTACCTTTCTGGCCTATGTTTCTCTCAAGCTGTTACTCACATTTTTTAAATGCTCAGACATACGATTTTTTCGTTTTATTTTTCTGTCTGGACTCTGAATCAGATTGTGAGATTGTCTTCTAATTCATCAACTACCTCTTGGAATCCAAGTAATCTCCAGATTACTTGAAATTTTTATGACTTCACTTCCTGCTTTCCAAATTGGTTCTTTTTTGTTTTTTTAGTGAATTCTTGTTTTGATATTTTTATGCCTGTTTTTGTGTACCAATTTCCCAATTTTTGTTTTTATGGTTACTGCTCTTCATTAACTCTTTTTTTCCCCCCAACTTCCGTCGTTTTAATAATTTTGCTTTGCAGACTCATCTGGAATGGAATTATAGCTTTCCTTTCCAAACTATGTCTATCTACTACTGATTTTCTGGTTTCATCCACCTGTGACCCTTTTCAGTTCTTCAGACCAATAGCAGAGCCTATATATGGGGCTGAGAATTTCAGTCATATTATTGTACGTTCATACATCACCTCATAGCTGGGCCCAGGTTGTAGCCAAGAGGCTGGTATCTGTTCCCCTCAAGTAGTCAGCTTTGTATAAGCTATCTTTAATTTTACCTGTTGTTAGGCTTTTTTCTTGGAAAGAGGAGCCTCACCCCTAACACCAGTTTAAGGGTTCATCTTAAACTTCCTCCCATCTGTCTCCCGTCCTCTGTCTTGTATTATTATTTTTCTCTTTAAAGATAGGAAACCTCTTAGCTGTCTTTACACTGTAGACCCTGTTCTTAATTTTGATTTTGAAAGGCTATACTTGTTTTGTTTCCCCTTTTAATATTTTATCTGCCATTGTCAGGTGTTGTGAGCTTGGAAGGCAGGATGTTACAGATATAAACTTTTGGCAGTGATCTCTAGGAAGTTTCCCAATTGTTCCTTTTTTTTTTTTTTTTTTTTTTTGGTGCATTGGCAGACAAGTAGAACCAAAGGGTTTTTTCCCCTCTGTTATCTTTTGGTGACACAGGTCTTCTCTGAGCCTTTCAACAGCAGGTGGGTGAAAGCAGCACAGCTCTTTAAGATTGTTTGGAAATTCCCATTTTCTAAATAAGACTTTGGACTTCTAGAAGACAGTAGAGTTGGATGCGAGCTTGAATCTTTGCTCCATCACTTCATTCAACAAGTATTTTGAGGACCTATTTTGTGCAACATTTGCTCTAAGTGCCTTGTTTCTTAGGAATCATATAATAGCTTTGTACCTTTGGGCAAGTAATCTTGGTACCTCTTCCTTTGCAAAGTAGGCATATGTGACTACCCCTTAGGGTTTTTTTTTAAGAGAGTAAACTAGATAATAACTTAAGTATAGTAAGAATTAATAAGTGTTTGATGTTATAATTTTCATTACTTTTAGAAGTTCTTTATAATATCATAGTCACTCATTTGTTTGTTCTGCCAGTATATAACAAGCATCTAAGTGCTCGGCACTGTGCTAGTGTTGCCAGTGTAATGTTGGGAAAAAGCAGATGTTAGCGCTGCCCAGTGGGGTTTCCAGAGGAGAGTCAAAGTTGAGTTGTCATTTCTAGGAGATGATCTCCCTTAAAAGAAGTTTGATTGGTGGCATAAAGAAAACTTGTGAACTCTTACTTGTATTACTAGATGATTCTTTCCCCTCTTAGTAATTTTGCAGTGTAGTAAAATGTCAGGGCTTTGCTCTAGCCCCTAAATCATGCATCTTAAAATTTCTTGTCTTGCAGTCAAAATTTGGTAAACTTTGTAAGTTTTCTTAGGTACCCTATATGTCCTATTACATCATTGCATGTTTAAAGAAGGCAGGAACCATATAATAAAACCGCTGCTCAAACTATGTTCTGTGAACTTTATTTCTTTCCATTCTCTGAATTGTGGGAATTGTTCTTTTTCCTTTTAGATGTTGGCTTCTCTGCACAGACTTGTTAGCTATCTCTGTAAAAGGGAAGAATTACATATTTTTGTGTAAGACCGATAGATATTTGCAGACTTCATGCTTAGTTTTTGATAGGGATAAAGAACACACATTCTTAAGCTATGGTGTTAATAATTAAAGAGAAAAGATGTCTCAGTATTTCTATCCTTTTCCCTGCTCTAAAGGCAAGTTTAGCTCTAGACAGTGGATATAAAGATGTGGGTTGTGGTTTAGTTGCTAAGTCGTGTCTGACTCTTGCGACCCCATGGACTGTGGCCCGCCAGAATCCTCTGTCCATGGGACTTTCCAGGCAAGAATACACTGGGTTGCCATTTCCTTCTCCAAGGGCTCTTCCCGACACACACATCAATCCTGGGTCTCCTGCACTGCAGGTGGATTCTTTACCAACTGAGCTACCAGAGAAGACCCTTAAAGATGTTGGTGGTTAAATCTAAATAAGATGTTTTAGGTGGCCCTGAGTATTCCACAACTGATTACAGAGTCAGTTTACATATTTTGTTTTTCAGCTGTGACTAAAGTGAAAAATTTATAATTACATATTTATAATGGAATATGTTGGGAGCAACTCAATTTGTTCTCTGTACTGCCCAAAACATAGAAATGTATAGCATACCTTTTATGAAAAACCAATTGTTGAGTGTCTACCGAGATAGTGAAATTAGCATTTTTCCTGTATGACAGTATTAAAGACAAGTACAGAAAGGTGCTTTCCAACTCTTAAAAAAAATTATATGTTTTTCTTTTCTAAAACTGTATTTTCACTGTATAAAATTTGGAAAATGCAGAAGGCCATGGGTGGGTCAGAATTAAAATGTGTATATATGTGTGTGTATATATATATATGTATTTTAAAACAAAATTGAACTTTTTTGTTTTGATTTTCTTATTTAACATAATTATTTCCCTTTATCACTAAATAATATTGAATAACATTTTTCTTGGCTGCTTAGTATTCCAATCCAATGTTATAGGTGAACTGTAATTTATATTTAGTCCCCATTTGCTGACATTCTAATTTTTTATTGTTAAAAATAGCAGTAATACATGTATTCTTTTCCATTAATTTTGTTTATATTTCCAATTAATTTACAGGAATTCTAAGGAAATAAATTATTGTAAGAAAGAGTATCAACATTTTAAATCTCTTCAAACATATAGGTCTGAGTAGCCTTCTGGGAAAATTGTGCTATGCTGCCAAAAGTGTGTAAAAACATCCCATTTCATCAAATGATCTTTGCCAGTAAATGACGATTGATTGCCTAAATTTGCACCTTTTTCATTACTAATATGGTTTCATTTTAATCACATCCTTTGGTCATTTTTTTTACTTTTATTTATTTTTGGTTGTAAATCATCTGTTCATGTCAGAGTTGCTTTTCAATTTTTCAGAGGCATCAAATAATGTCATCTGAAATGTTGCCAGCATTTAGTGAGACTTGTAATGTTGAAAGACAGCAAGACTTAAGTGAAGACGGAGAGGAAAATCAGAAGTCAGGATTAAGTGAAAGGTTTCAACCAATATCTAAACGGCAAATGAAGAAGCTAATGAAACAGAAACAATGGGAAGAACAACGAGAACTCCGCAAGTATGTATCAAAATGCATATATTCTATCCCTATTTAGAGATATGGAATGTTGGACCTTCTGTATAGTAATTATGCAATTACATAATTATGCAATAGTAATTATGTTAATTAAATTGGGACTGTACATATTGTTAGCTCACTTTGTCAGTTGGCTACTAAAACTGTTTTAAGTTGTTTTTTTTTTTTTAGCAGTGTTGCTGAATTTACACAGTACACTTTTGTCACCCACACCTATTGTGAGTAGCACCTCAATTTCTAAACTAACCAATTTATAAAAAGGATATAGTTAGCATCTATGTCCTAGATATGGAACAAAAATAATCATCTCAGAAAGGTCAAATTTGGGCCTAACATTGATTTTGCTAGAACTATTACAGGTTTTGGTAAGAGCAGTTAGGCTTAAGCTGTTATGATAGAAAGACAAAATTTATTAGAAAATTAATTGTTGATGTAGATGAAAGAAACACCTGAGGTGGTTTTTTTTTTTTCATAATTTTACTTTTAAAAAAGTGGGAGCAGCTTTTTTCTTAAAAAATAACTTTTATTAAAGCGCTTCCCTGGGGTGGCTCAGATGATAAAGAATCTGCCTGCAATATGGAGACCTGGGTTTGATCCCTGGGTTGGGAAGATTCCCTGGAGAAGGGAATGGCTACCCACTCCAGTGTTCTTGCCTAGAGAATTCCATGGAGGGAGGCGCCTGGTGGGCTGCAGTCCATGGGGTTGCAAAAAGTCAGACACTACTGAGTGACTAACACTTTTCTCTTCATTTTATTTTTATGGGCTTCCCTGGTAGCTCAGAGAGTAAAGAATCTACCTGCAATGCAGGAGACCTGGGTTTGATCCCTGTGTTAGGAAGATCCTCTGGAGAAGGGAATGGCTACCCACTCTAGTATTCTTGACTGGAGGAATTCCATGGACAGAGGAGTCTGGCGCACTAGTCCATGGGGTCACAAAGAGTTAGACACGACTGAGCAACTAACACTTTATTTTTCATAGTTAATTCACAATGTTGTGTTAGTTTTAGGTGTACTGGAAAATGATTCACTCATATATATATATGTATATGTGAAAGTAAAAATGTCAGTTGCTCAGTTGTATCCAACTCTGCGATTCCATGGACTATAGTCCTCCAGGCTCCTCTGTTCATGGAATTCTCCAGGCAAGGGTACTGGAGTGAGTTGCCATTTCCTTTTCCAGGGGATCTTCCCGACCCAGGGATCAAACCTGGGTCTCCTGTATTGCAGGCAGATTCTTTACCATCTGAGCCACTAGGGAAGCCCCATATATACATACATACTTTCTCAGATTATTTTCCATTATAGATGATTACAAAACATTGAATATAGTTCCCTGTGTGATACAGTAGGTCCTTGTTGGTGGCGCTAGCGGTAAAGAATCCACCTGCCATTGCAGAACATGTAAAAGACATGGGTTTGATACCTGGGTAGGGAAGATCCCCTGGAGTAAGGCATGGCAACCCACTCCAGTATTCTTGCCTGGAGAATCCTATGGACAGAGGAGCCTGGCAGGCTACAGTCCTTAGGGTTGCAATGAGTTGGACACAACTGAAGTGCCTGAGCACAGAATGTGTATGTTAATCCCAAACTCCAACTTACCTTCCCACTCCCTTAACTGTCCACTCTTATAACCATACGTTTCTTTTCTGTTCTGTGTGTCTACTGCTGTTTTCTAAATAACTTTATTTATATCACTTTTTTTAGATTCCACATGCAAGTGAGATCATATTTGTCTGAGTTACTTCACTTACTGTGATAATCTCTAGATCCATCCATGCTGCTGCAAATGGCATTATTTCATTCTTGCTTGTAGCTGAGTAATTTTGCATTCTATATATATATCACATCTTCTTTCTCCATTCATTTGTCAGTGAACATTTAGGTGCTTCTGTGTCTTGGTTTTTGTAAACAGTGCTTCTGTAAATGTTGGGGGTGTATGTGTCTTTTTTAATTAGAGTTTTCTCTGGCTATATGCCCAGGAGTGGGATTGCTGGGCCATATGGTAACTCTATTTTCAGTTTTTTAAGGAATCTCTATACTGTTTTCTATAGTGGCTGCACAAATTCACATTCTCACCAGCAATGTAGGAGGGCTCCCTTTTCTCTTCATCCTCTCCAGCAGTTGTTATTCATAGACATTTTGATGATGGCCATATTGACTGGTGTGAGGTGATATGACAGTTCATTGTAGTTTTGATTTGCATTTCTCCAAAGCAACATTGAGCTCCTCTTCATGTGCCTTTTGGCCATCTGTATGTCTTCTTGGAGAGAAATGTCTGTTTAGGTCTTCTGCTCAATTTTCGTTTGGGTTGTTCAGTTTTGTTTTGTTTTAATATTAAGCTACATGAGCTTTTTGTTTATTTTGGAAGCAAATCCTTGTTAGTTACATCATTTGCAAATACTTACTGCCTGTCCATATGTTGTATTTTAATTTTGTTGATGGTTTCTTTTTCTGTGCAAAAGCTTTTATTTTTGTTTTTACTTTTGTTACTCTAGGAGGTGGATCAGAAAAGATCTTGCTGTGATGTATGTCAGAGTATTCTGCCTATATTTTTCTAAGAGTTTTATAGTATCTGGCCTTACATTTAGGTCTTCAATCCACTTTAAGTTTATTTTTGTGTATGGTGTTAGGGAGTGTTCTAGTTTCATTTTTTTTCAGTTTTTTCAGTGTTTTCCCAAGACCACTTACTGAAGAGACTATCTTTCCTCTTTCCTGTACTCTTTTTTTCCTTTGTCATAGATGAATTGATATTAATTAATTGATACGTTTCTGGGCTTCCTATCCCTTTCATTGATGTATGTGCCTCTGTGTTTGTGCCAGTGTGATACTGTTTTGATGACTATAGCTTTGTAGTATAGTCTGAAGTCAGAGAAGATGATTCCTCCACCTTCATCCTTTTCTCTCAGGATTATTTTGTCTATTCAGGGTCTTCTGTGTTTCCATACAAGCTTCAAAAAGTTTTGTTCTAGTTCTATGAAAACTGCCATTGATATTTTAATAGGAATTGCACCAAATCTGTAGATTGCTTGCATAATATGGTCATTTTCACAGTATTCTTCTGTTCCAAGAACACGGTATATCTTTGCATCCATTTGTGTAATCTTCAATTTCTTTCATCAGTGTTTTATAGTTTTCAGAGTATAGGTCTTTTGTCTCCTTAGGTTGGTTTATTCCTGACATTTTATTCTTTTTGATGAGATGGTAAATGGGACTGTTTCCTTAGTTTCTGTTTTTGATATTTTGTTGTGTGTAGAAATGCAATAGATTTCTGTGTATTAATTTTGTATCCTACAACTTTACCAAATTCATTGTTGAGCTCTAGTAATTTTCTTCTGCATCCTTAGGCTTTTTTGTATGCAACATTGTGTTATCTGCAAACAATGACAGTTTACTTCTTTTCCAACTTGGATTCATTTTATTTCTTTCTCTTTCTGCCTGCTGTGGCTAGGATGTCCGAATCTGTGTTGAATAACAATTTTACTTTTTTTAATATATGGTTATAATTGTTGCTTGAAAATCATGTAGGGGAATGATAAAAGTAAAATTTTTTATAACTCAAACTCAGTATTTTAAAAGTTTTCTAAGTACATATAATGGGCTGTGTGCTGTGCTGTACTGAATCAATCAGCTGTGTCTGACTCTTTGTGACCCCATGAACTGTAGCCCACCAGGCTCCTCTGACATTGGAATTTTCCAGACAAGAATACTAGAGTGGGTTGCTATGCCCTCCTTCAGGGGGTCTTCCCAGTCCAGGGATCGAACCTTGAACCCAGGTCTCCCACATTGCAGGCAGATTATTTACCATCTGAACCACCAGGGAAGCCCATGAATACTGGACTGGGTAGCCTATCCCGTCTCTAGGGGATTTTTCTGACCCAGGCAGTGAACCAGGGTCTCCCACATTGCAGGTGGGTTCTTTAAGCTGAGTTACCAGGGAAGCCCCATATAACGTGCTACCAATAATAAATGAACTTACAGTTCAGATCTGTGTAAAAAATATTTTGCTTTTGCAAACTCATTTGCAAATGAGTAAAGCTTTTAGGCTATCTGAAATTGCTGATATTTGACAATATTTGATCCACAGAAGTGGCAGTTTTTTATGATTTAGCCTACTGATTTTAAAATAATTTTTTCTTTCTTTAGAAAAGTTTTATAAATATCCAAATAACAAAAAGTTGTTTTCAATTACTAATTTTAGACAAAAGCGGAAGGAAAAACGCAAAAGAAAGCAATTAGAGCGACAGTGTCAACCTGAGTCAAATTCAGATGGAAGTGACAGAAAACGTATTCGAAGAGACGTTGTTCACAGCCCACTCCGCCTTATCATCGACTGCAGTTTTGACAGCTTGATGGTATTAAAGGTATCATGAATCATTGTCGGAAAAATCCTGTAGCTGAACTAGGTTGAATAATTCTTGCTTTAATATGTAATATTAGTTTGATATAATTTATGTACTAAAATGCATCTTCTTTTCTTTTTAATTGTGGTTTTAATGTACATAACAAAGTTTACTATCTTAACCATTTTTAAGTGTACAGTTCAGTAGTGCTAAGTACACTTATGTTGTGCAGCCAATCTCCAGAACTCTTTTTCATCTTGCAAAACTAAAATTTTATACCCACTGAACAACCATTTCCATTCCCCCTCCCCCAGCCCTTGGCATTGGCGTTCTACTTTCTGTCTCTATGAATGTGACTACTCTGTGTGTCTTATATGAGTGGAATCCTACTTTTGTGACAGGTGTTTTTCACTGAGCATCATGTCTTCACTGTGCTGTGCTCAGTTGTTAGTCACGTCTAACTCTCTGTCACCCCGTGGACTGCAGCCCACCAGGCTCCTCTGTCCATGGGATTTCCCAGGCAAGAATAACGGAGTGGGTGGCCCTTTCTTACTCCAGGGGATCTTCCTGACCCAAGGATGGGACCCATGTCTCCCACATTGAGTGGCGGATTCTTTACCACTGCACCACTTAGGAAGCCCCTGCATTGTGGTGTGTGTCAGAATTCCCTTATGTTTTAAGGTTGAATGCTATTTCAGTGTATATATAGACCACTTTTTGTTTATTCTTTCATCTGTTGTCAGTGGACATTTATGTTGCTTCCCTCTCTAGACTATTTTGGTTTCTTGTGTGTGTGTGTTTTTAAACTATTTTATTGAAGCACTTGATTTACAATGTTGTGTTAGCTTCTATTGTGCAGTAAGGTGACTCAGTTATGCATTTATATGTATATGTATATACACACACATTTATCCCTTTTCATATTCTTTTCCATTATGGTTTATTACAAGATACTGAATATAGTTACCTGTGCTGTACAGTTGTACCTTGTTGTTACCCATCCCATGTGCAGTAGTTTGCATCTGATAAAGCCCGGGTTCCCAGTTATCTCTCTCACCCCTTGGCAGCCACAAGTCTGTTCTGTCAGTCTGTTTCTGTTTTGTGGATAAGTCCACTTATGTCATATTTTTAGATTCACATGTAAGTGATGCACATTTGTCTTTCTGTGTGACTCACTTACTATGATAATCTCTTAAGTCCATCCATGCTACTGTAAATAGTGTTGTTTCTTTTTTATGGCTGAGTAGTATTCCATTATATAAATATACCATGTCTTCTTTTTTTTCTTAACTGGCGTATAATTGCTTTAAAATGTTCTCTTAGTTTCTACTCTACAACAGTGGAATCAGCGATATGTGTATGTGTATCCCTCCCTCTTGGCTCGTCCATCCCACCTGTCTAGGTCGTCGCAGAACACGGGGCTGAGCTCCTTGTGTTACACAGCAGCTTCCCACTAGGGGTCCGTTTTACACGTGGTAGTGTACATGTGTCAGTGCTACTCTCTCGGTCTGTCCCACCCTCTCCTTCCCGCTGTGTCCACAAGCCCATTTTTAATATCTGTGTCTTCTACTCCTGGCCTGCAGATAGGCTCATCAGTGCCCTTCTTCTAGATTCCATATATATGCATTAATATACAATATTTGTTTTTCTCTTTCTCTTATTTCACTCTGTATGACAGACTCTAGGTTCATCCATGTCGTTACAAGTGACCCAATTTCTTTCCTTTTATCGCTGAGTAACATTCCACTGTATGTATGTACCACGTCTTCTTTATCCATTCGTCTGTTGATGGATATTTACATTGCTTGCATGTCCTATTGTAAATTGTAAATAGTGATGCAGTGAACATTGGGATGCATGTATATTTTTGAATTATGGTTTTCTCTGAATGTATGCCCAGGAATGGGACTGCTGAATCATATGGTAATTCTATTTTTAGTTTTTTTTTTCTTTTAATTAGCAATAATCGTGCCTTGGATAAACCTCATTGGCTACGATACTGCCACTGCACAAAGCTATTTTTTTTAAGGAACCTCCATACTATTCTCCATAGTAGCTATTCCAGTTTACGTTCCCATCAACAGTGTAGGAGCATTTCTTTTTCTCTACATCCCCTCCAGCGTTTATCGTTTGTACATTTTTTGATGATGACCATTCTGACAGGTGTGAGATGATACCTCATTGTAGTTTTGATTTGCATTTCTCTAATAATTAGTGATGTTGAGCATCTTTTCATGTGCTTTTTAGCTATCTGTATGTCTTCTTTGGAGAAATGTCTGTTTAGATCTTCTGCCCATCTTTTGAGTTGTTTTGATGTTGAGCTGCAAGAGCTGTTCTATTTTTTTTGGAGATTAATCACTTGTCAATTGCTTCTTTTGCAAATATTTTCTCCCATTCTGAGGGTTGCCTTTTTTGTTTATGGTTTCCTTTGCTGTGCAAAAACGTTTAAACTTAATTAGGTCCTGTTTTGTTTTTGTTTCTCTTTTCATTACTCTAGGAGGTGGATTGGAGAAGATCTTGCTCTGATTTATGTCAAAGAGTGTTCTGCCAATATTTTCCTCTAGGAGTTTTATGCTACCTGGACTTAAATTTAGCTCTTTATTCCATTTTGAGTTTATTTTTGTGTATGTTTTTAGGAAGTGTTCTATTTCATTCTTTTTCTTGTAGCTGTTCAGTTTTCCCAGCACCACATACTGAAGGAACTGTCTTTCCCCCATCATTCACTCTTGCTTCCTTTGTCATAGATGAATTGATGATAGGTGCATGGGTTTATTTCCAGGCTTTCTGTCCTGTCCCATTGATCACTATGTCTGTCTTTGTGCCAGTGTCATACTGTTTTGATGACTGTAGCTTTGTGGTATCATCTGAAGTCAGGGAACCTGATTCCACCAGCTCTGTTTTTCCTTCTCAAGATTGTTTTGGCTCTCCAGGATCTTTTGTTTTTCCATACAAATTGTAAAATTTTTTGGTTCTAGTTCTGTGAAAAATGCCATTGATAATCTGATATGGATTGCATTGAATTTGTAGATTACTTTGGGGAGTGTAGTCATTTTCATAGTATGGATTCTTCCAATCAAAAAACATGGTATATTATCTCTATATCTGTTTGTGTCACACATCTTTGATTTCTGTCATTAGTATCTTCTTATTTTCTGCATCCAGGTCTTTTGCCTCCTTGGGTAGGTTTATTCCTGGTATTTTATTCTTTTTGATGAGATGGTAAATGGGACTGTTTCCTTGATTTCTCTTTCTCATCTTCTGTTGTTAGAGTATAGGAATGTGTATTCTACCCAGTAAGGCTCTCATTCAGATTCAGCAGAGAAATCAAAAGCTTTACAGACAAGCAAAAGCTAAGAGAAGTCAGCACCACCAAATCAGCTTTAGTGTATCCTAGGTTGGGACTTCCCTGGTGGTCCAGTGGTTAAAACTCCTCACTTCCAATGCAGAGGGCATAGGTTTGGTCCCTGCTCGGGTAGCTAAGATCCCACATACTGCACAGAGTGGTCAGGAAAAAATAATAAATTTTAGATTTTTTTAAAAATTAAAAAAAATTTTTCCTGAAAAAAATATATCTTAAGCTTTTCAAAATCTGTGGCCCTAAATTAAAGTATTAAATAGCTAGTAGGTTGCTTTTATTTATATCTATATGTATGAAGTAGCTCAGTTGTGTCCGACTCTGAGACCCCATGGACTACTGTAGCCCATTAGGCTCCTCTCTCCATGGGATTCTCCAGGCAAGAATACTGGAGTGGGTTGCCATTTCCTTCTCCAAGGGATCTTCCTGACCCAGGGACTGAACCCAGGTCTCCCACATTGCAGGCAGACGCTTTACCATCTAACACCAGGGAAGCTATATCTATATGTACAGACAGAGGGAAAGACAAGTACTGTAATAGGTTATGAAACTCAGTAACTGCATATTAATCGTAAAGAGCTGTGGGGGATTTTGTTATTAACCCTAACTGAAAGGAGGGGGGAAAATATGATTGGCTTAAAAGGATTATTTAATAGTTTAAGATACTTGGTTGTTTAAACAATGCTACTATGTTTTAATTAGTTTCTAAACTTTTGTAAGTTGTGAAAATTTTAATATCTATGACTCTAAGAGTTTTATTTTTTTTCTTTTGTTGTCTCCTAAGAAGAGTGAAAGTTTTCTTGAATTTATATTTTAAGTGGATACAAAATGTGAAATTATGGGTCACTTACAGAATATTGACTTATAGTAATTATTTAAATAGTATGTAAGGAAATTGAATGGACATTCATCAGAAAGGACTTGTATTTCTAAAGAAAAAATGTACCTATCTAGTTATCCTTCCTGCTTATTCTGTTCCACTCGGATTATGAAATGGCCACAGGTAATTTTTAAAATATTGCTTTAAAAATTGCACTCTCTTATAGGACATTAAGAAACTTCACAAGCAGATTCAACGATGTTATGCAGAAAATCGACGAGCACTGCATCCTGTGCAGGTATGTTTGAGAAATTAAAACAAACTTCCAGTTTCCTTTTATATCTTCCTTCAGAAAAGGCATAGATAATCCTGATTGCCTGTACAAGAATGAGTCTTACAGGTAATCTTTCTTAATGAGCTAAAAATGTCTCTTTGGGAAAATGTTCTATTTTTCTGCAAAAATAGAATATTTTAAACATTTTTCATACATTATTCTCAGATACACTGTACCCAGTCATCATCAGTCCTATACACATTGACCTATTCATTGTTATGTAGTTGAACATATTCATTAAAGGACATACACATACACATAGTCATTAAAGGACATACACATTAAAGGACATACACATTAAAGGACATACACATTCATACCAGTTTCTCAGCTCTCACTCCTTTCTGGGGAGTAGCGGAACTGCCCCACGCTGATATGTGCCATTGTGCCTGTTGGCCAGATTTTCTCTACTTAAAGGATTTTGAGTCACTGATAATTTTGAAGGATTGAGGGAGTGATTTGTGAGACTAGTTGACTGCTCTTAAGAGTAGGGTCATTTTCCTTATTGTTTTAATTCTAAGTGAGCTAAAAATTAACTCTGGCTCACTGATGTTAAAAACTAGAAAATGTTAAAATTTTGGTTAGATATTTTCTTTTTATTGAGTGATAGTAATATTATATTTTTACATTTTATGTTGTTTTCACCCTTGATTAGATTTCAAATATGTTTCAGGGTTTAAAGTCAAAGCAAAATTATGAAGACTTTGGACTAGTAAAAAATAACAGTAGTGGCAAAAGAAGGGGAAGGGAAACTTGACATGGAAGCAGGAATATTATAGAAAAGTAAATGATCACTAAGCAAGAGGCAGATTATAACTGCTTAGAAAATGGAATGAAAATGTAGGTGGAATACAGAAGTTAGGAGATGCACAAAAATACACATTTCTACCAAAGATAAGTCTTTTCATGTTTAAAGCATGTCATAAATTAATTTTTTTCCAGAATGAAAATATTTTGTGTTTCATTGATAGTCACATTAGTGTGTGAGGAAATAAAATATTGGCTTTAATAGTCTTTCAGTCTCTCTTTCTGTGCCTGCCAATCTCTTTATCAGTTTTATTTGACAAGCCATGGAGGCCAGCTGAAAAAGAACATGGATGAAAATGACAAAGGATGGGTCAACTGGAA
Source organism: Muntiacus reevesi (assembly GCF_963930625.1). NCBI lineage: Eukaryota > Metazoa > Chordata > Mammalia > Artiodactyla > Cervidae > Muntiacus > Muntiacus reevesi. The sequence continues at coordinate 24,196,141 of NC_089264.1, forward strand.
GGTAACTAAAATTGATTAAGTCTCATATAATACAAAGTATTTTTAGGCTTAAAGGTCTGCATTTTTTACCTGAGTTCTACATAGTGCTAACAAATATGAGTCAGCAGCTCCAAACCCTATGTATCACTGTTCCTAAGTCTAAGTTTACCAAGTAGAGAAGCTAAGGGACCTGAGATATAGTTTGTACCTTCTTTCATGAAATCTCACTTGCTATTTTACTGCCAACTTTAAAACATATTTTTTAAAAAAGGAAAGAATTTAAAGCTCTATATGCAATCTCAACCCAGCAAACTGGCTATATGTTATTTATAAACGTGAAGTCACTCTAAAATTTGGAAATATACTTGTTTTCTTCTCAATCTGTTCTATACCCTCTGGTGTCCACTATCCACACATGGCTATTGAACTCTTGAAGTGTGACTGGTCTGATTTGAGATGTGCTATAAATGTCAAATAAACATTGGATTTCAAAGATAGTACGAAAAGGAGAAAGAATGTAAAATATCTGCTTAAAATGAAAAAAAACACAGTTATTATAAGTTGAAATGATAACATTTAAGGTATATTGTGTTGAATACAATGTATTGTTAAAATGAATTTCATCTATTTCTTGTCACTTTTTAAAAATTATTTATTTATGTATTTTTGGCTGTGCTGGGTCTTCGTTGCTGTGCCCGGGCTTTCTCTAGCTGTGGTGAGCGGGGCTGCTCTCTAGTTGCCGTGTGCAGGCTTCTCATTACAGTGGCTTCTCCTGTTGCAGAGCACAGGCTCTAGGCGCTAGGGCTTCAGTAGTTGCAGCCTTGGGGCTCAGTAGTCATGGCCCATGGGCTTAGTTGTTCCACATCATGTGGGATCTTCCCAGATTAGGGGTTAATTTATGTACCCTGCATTGCAAGGTGGATTCTTAACCATGGGACCACCAGGGAAGCCCCTTGTCATTTTTTTTTTTAATGTGGCTACTAGGAGGATTCAAATTACATATGTGGCTCACATTTTTTTTTTTTCTGTTGAACTGAACTACTCTGTTATTTGCAAAGATAACTAATAGATTGACTTTAGTACCAATCCCTAAGGAACCTTAATCATCCTACTCAGAGAAGTGGTGGGTTATTCTTATACCTTTTCCCTTTCTCCAAGCCAGTTCTCACTGTGACAGACTTTCCCTGTCTCACTCATTAATCCTATAATGACTGCGTTTTTTATTTTATTAATAGTCTATAGCATAAAACATTTTCAAAAGTCTTTTTTAAGCTTTAAAGTATGATTTATTACTTACCAAGTTTTACGTTCATACCTGTTTTCCTAAGAAATACTATGATGAGTTAGAGTAGGCATACTCTCAGTTATTTTATGGCTTGTAAAATTTATTATTTTATACCACCAGTTTCCCAGAGACATAATGAGTTCACTAGTTTCTAGTTATGCACGTTCCTCTTGGGGCCTTTATTAAGTATAGGAATCATATTTATTGTATATCATTTTCCAGAAAAATGGCTGCTTATTATTCAATAGGCTATATACACTTAGGTGAGAGGTCTCCTGCTTCATTTTTTTGTTTCCACAAAAATTATTGAGAAGTGCCATCTAAACCTTGTGATGTATCTTCCTTTTTTTCTTTCGGTGCAATTTGCAAAATTCTGCCTACTGTTGTTCAGCCTTCAGTACTTCTGACCTGACAGTTTTGGTAAAGAAGATTTCAGATGTCTATTTTTGTGGAAGTAGATACATGAAAATTATTAAATCTGTAAGCCCTTTCTTTTTGGTGATTCATATTAAATGGAGAAGGAAGTAATTGGAGAAGGCATTCTTTGGCCGGAGAACACTGTGAGCAAATATATAACAAAAATGCATTTGTTTTGTTGGAACAGAAAGTTAGAAAGATAGATTGGTGCTGTATTAAGGCGAGAGTTACTAAGTTAAGGAGCTTGAATTTTAACCTATAGATCAATATGAAACATTGAGAGTAGTGTTTTCAGAAAATGAGTCCCCCAGCCATGTGAGGAAGTAAATTGGAGGGATCTGAGGCTAGAGGTGGAGTGGCATCAGAAGGCTACTTAAATAATTGAGATGTGAGGTGAAAAGATGTTGGAGTGATAGGTTCTAAGTAATACATTGTTTTAATATTCTTTCAAACTTCCTGTCAAATATTTTTTCGGTAAGTTTGGCTAGGGAAAAGAAAATAATCGTTTTTAGCCAATTTTCACAAAATCCTGTTAATTAATAGCATCTTTCTCCTTGTGTTTTGAAGGATATCCACATCAAACCAGAGCACTATAGTGAATTCATACAGAAAGAAGACCTGATTTATCTTACATCAGATTCACCTAATGTATTAAAGGAATTAGATGAATCAAAGGCCTATGTGATTGGAGGATTAGTAGATCACAACCATCACAAGGTACATACTATTAAGTTTTTATTTTGCTTTTGCTCATACTTAAAATTGCTGTACCAGTGTTCTTGATAGTAATGTGAATTTTCTTAAAAGTAAATACTGAGACCTTGTGTTTACTGAGTACCGCGATATTTCAGTCACCTTTCTAGCTAAGCGAAGCATTTCACATATGTTAGTTTGCTTTATCCTTACTGCAGCCCAGTGAAGTCAGTGCTGTTAGTACGCACAGTTTACAGATGAGGAGCCAGAGGCACATAAAAATTAAATCTAAAATTAATAAAAATAGGTAGTAGACACTTGAAACTCCAGATTGGTCTGGAGCCCATGTGCTTAAATGATTTTCTGTATTGATAAATGCTGCTTCTGCTAATCAATTTCTAGCCTGCTGGTAAAATTTATATTAATTTATATAAAAATTTATATCCAAACTGGTAAACTTATGCCCATTTTCAAATATGTGATTATATGGGATGTGCTTTCTGTCCTCTTTAATTTGTACTTCTGTCTCGTCCCACCTCCTTACCCTCATTCAAATGAAAAATTACAGAAATACACTTTCTAAAAGAAAACATTATTTTGTGTTTTGCCAGCTATATTGCATTGTGCTAAATAAGCTCAATTTATTTAGTTAAGTATCTGTTGAAATGTTGTCAGCAGAATAATACACAGTAATTCATTATTCTCATCTAGCACCACTGTGCAGGAGAATTTATGCATTGTTGGAAGTATTTATATCATCGTGTTCAGTGTGGTAACCCATTGGCTGTTGAGCACATGAGTTGTGCATAGTATGATTGAGAAATTGAGTTTTTAAAAATTATAAGAAGTTTAGGTAGTCAATTGTGGCTACAGTTGGACAGTACAGCTCTATAGCGTCATAGGGAATTTTATCAGGATGATCTTTAGCCTTTTTATTTTTTTCTTAGTAGAAAAATTCTGTTTTCTTATTTCTGTAGAACTAGTTTTTTTCTTTCATGTTGTTTGTTTCTCTGAACTAAAACGATTTTGTTTTCAAAAAGATCTGACTTGACCTATTATCAAATATTGGCCTCTAAAATATGCAGACTATTGGCAGTTCCTCTGGCACTCCTGTGGTTAGGACTCTGTGCTCTTGCTGCCGAGGGCCTGGGTTTAATCTGTGTTTGGGGAGCTATAAGATCCCAGAAGCTGTGCAGCATGGAGTGGCCAATAAAGGAATAATTATTTTTTGAAAATGCAGACTATTAGTTGAGAAATTTAGCTCTTTTTCCTCCTGTGTTATGTCTTTGGGCTCTTTCAGTCCTGGTTAGACCCAGGCTTTAAGGATTTTAATTTTGAGAAGAAAATTCATATTCAGCATTCTTTTTTTTTTATAAGTTGAAATTCATGCATCCAATAAGTATTATTCCACTGAAATTTGTATTATTTGTGTATTTTTTGTGTTTCTCACACATAAATTAAGTGTAACATTAATAGAATTTCTAAAGTGTTTACATTTCATTAAAACAAAGTCCTAAGACAGGATTTAAGTTGACTTCCTTTCTAAAGCTTTTTATTCTACCATGCTAAGGTTGGGTTTGGGGTTTGTTTGTTTGTTTTCATAATTCAGCATGCTTTTAATTGACAGAAATGGAAAAATAAAATTTATGGACCATAGGAAATTTTTTTCATTCAGGTTTTTATTTCATTAGTTTTTGCCACTTGTGCCTCTTAGTGCTATATAATTGAAACAGTTCTATCTTTCAGATTCATGAGAAGGGTGATGATGTTTCTATAAGAATTCAGTTTGAATACTTTAAACTCAGAAAAAGGCAGTGTGGAGTGTTGAGAAGCTGCTTGAGTCAGGAGGCATGAGCCAGTTTTTCCTTTGGTTCTGCTACTGACGAACTTTGTGACAGGATAGAGAGCATAATGTCTCTGGTTTCCTCATTTGGTTAAAATAAATACCAGCAACATTCTGACTATATTTATTATCAAGAGAATATTTTCAAATTAGCTGTTAAATATCCACACTCAAATTCAGATTATATTCTCTGAACTAAAGTCTTTCCTAAAAATTATTTATTCTATCTTAGACTTTTAAGTTTAAATAATGTAATGTTCTAGTCCAGGTGATGATGTCCTTGTTTTAGGGACTCACATATAAACAAGCATCAGATCATGGAATTGATCATGCACAGCTTCCCCTTGGGAATTTTGTGAAGATGAATAGTAGAAAAGTTTTGGCAGTTAATCATGGTAAGCTATAAACTTATAAGCTAAAAATTTACCTATGTGAACACTGTGAAAAATAACCTTCTATTTACATTTTGGAAAAGTAGAAAATGTATACCTTTGGAAAATTAAAATGTAGCCATTTATGATTTGTTTGACTGATACATGCATATTTTAGAAAGTTTTGAAGGTATAAAAAAGTGTAAAGAAAAATAAGTAGGTGTTATTTCACTACCCAGAAATACTTGATAGTAACTTTTTGGTGTTTCTCCAAGTTCTTTTCCTATGCATAATATCCTTTATTATATAATTGGATTCTTACTCTATTACATAAAATGTTATAAATGTGGGGTGTTTTCCCTCCATTTATATTTATTGAGTCATTGTTAATGGCTGTGTAACTTTTATTCATCTGAATATATCAATACAATAATACAACCATTCTTCTATTGATATGTTTTTCTTTTTACTATTGTAAATATTATAATAGATATCCTCAGACTTAAGTCTTTGCCTGGAGTTTTGCTTTTTGAATTTTTTTTTAGTAGAGAATTTTGTTAGTACACAACTACTATTTGGGTTTTTTAAATTTCTCTGTAGCAAGCTCTAGGGAGTTATAGAAATGAATTTATTGATTCAAGGAATGAACCTCTTCCAAGACTTTTGATATATAATGTATTCCTTTTCTATCATAAAGTAATCCAAATTTACCCTTTCATCAATGTGTTAAAGTGAGAGGAACTTGGCGGGACAGTATTTAAAAAAAAAAGGAGGCAAGACACTTCACAGAGCGAGTGGAAAGCTAGAAGAAATTTAGATTAATGGTAGCTTCTCCCCCCACCCCTTTTTTTTTCTTTTTGGTTTTTTATTAGCATATAAAGGATAAAGATGTGGCAGGAATAAAGAATAAGAAGGAAAAAAAAAGAGGTGTCCTCTATTAGTTATAATTGACAACGGATAATGGTAAACCTCTGAGTGCTTAAGAAAGGATATGAGGAAAAGCTACAGAGTAGCATCTTTGAGAGCCTTGGTACATATTAGCTCTGACAGCTAATACGGGAGAAGGAAGTAATAAGAACAAAGTAGTTATTAGGACATATTAGCACTCTTAACACAAAAGCAATGTATTTTAAAGTATACAGCATTGTGATGAACTAGGGTAAGAAACATACAGAGTTTGTCTTTGTTGCAGTGTTTGAGATTATTCTGGAATACCTGGAGACAAGAGACTGGCAAGAAGCATTTTTCACTATTTTACCCCAAAGGAAAGGAGCTGTTCCCACAGACCGAGCCTGTGAAAGTTGTTCATGTGACAAGAAATTCGCCAGAGTTGAAGGTGGATTAAACAGTGATTCCAGTGAAGAGGAAAATAGGCATGAGCTGGATTCACCACAATGAGGAAGAAAAGCAGGATAAAGAAAGTAGCACTGAATCTACAGTGAACTCTGTACCCTACTAGTATCATCTTTTTTTTTTTCTTAAGTTTAAGGAAAAATCAGGAGAAAGGTGTTTCATAGAATATTTGAATTGGAAGGAAATTTCATTTTCTTTTATTTCTGTTGTGAATTTTTTTAAACTTTCTTTTTGAACTAAGTGATAAAAAGGTACTCATAAGAAAGCATTTTTTTGTTCTTGTATAAGAGTTAAACATGTAAAGTAAAAAATAATTTTCTAAACCTCAAATAACCATTACTTGAGAATATCACCTTATTAGTAAATCTGTTGGAGAAGGAAATGGCCACCCACTCCAGTGTTCTTCCTGGAGAATCCCAGGGACCAGGGAGCCTTGGCAGGCTGCTGTCTATGGGGACGCAGAGTTGGACACAACTGAAGTGACTTAGCAGCAGCAGTAGCAGCAGTAAATCTGTATTCTTTTATTTACAAGATTGTGTTCTTTAGAATGTGCCTTCTGACCTTTCAGTTTTATTACTATATGTTTATATCAGTGTCTTTCTGATTTATTGCCTGTTTATTTGTGGAGGCAGGTATCCTAAATCTCCTTTAAGTCTAACAAAATTTTCTGAATGGGAGGTTACCTTTATTTGCAGCTTTTATATTCAGTTTAATTATTTCAAAGGAATATAGTGATTTTAGGAACAAAGTAGTATTGGATTGATGAGGGGCTTCTGTGGTGGCTCAGTGGTAAAGAATCCATCTGCCAATGCAGAAGACATGAGTTCAATCCCTGGGTCAGGAAGATACCCTGGAGAAGGAAAAGGCAACCCATTCCAGTATTCTTGGATTGAATTGATAAATTCAAAAATTGATGTCTGTTGGACTATGGACCCACCTCTATCCTTTTGTGTGTGTGTGATGCTTTTGTGGTTCTAAGGCATGCACTGAGGACTTAATACTTTAATATATTTTCCTAATTTAAATAATGATGGTAAATTATTTTGATTACAAAATTAATTTTTCAGCTACCAGGGAGGTCCATTTTTCAAGCTAGATTAATTTAAAAAGCTGTTGAGGGATTTCCCTGGTGATCCAGTGTTTAAGAATCCACCTTCCAGTGTAGGGGACACGGGTTCGATCCCTGGTCTGAGAAAATTCCACATGCCATGGGGTAACTAAGCACATGCACTTTAACTGCTGTGCCTGTGCTCCAGAGCCCTCACGCTGCAACTCCTGAAGCCCACGTGCTCTAGAGCCTGTGCTCCACAAGAGAAGCCACTGCATGAAAAACCCATGCACAGCAGCTAGAGAAAGCCCGCATGCAGCAATGAAGACCCAGCCCAATCAAATATAATAAAAGGCATCGATGGATCCATTTATGTCATTACCCACATTTAAAAAGAAACAGCTCTTAAAAAAGTAGCCCTTAGCAGCTATCCTTTTTCTCCTTATGTACTTCTTTAAAATAATGTTGGTTCTTAAGCAAATAAAGTTAACTTTATATGTGCATCTGTCTATCATATAATAATATTTAAGCTAATGTAAATATGTTTCTGTAAATAAGCATGTATGAAAATATGCATATAATTGTATATACATCTGTCTGTCCACATCATGTATAATTCTGTTATTGATGATAGTAGGATTGAGTTGCCATATCTATATTATTTATGTGAATGTGCTGAAAAACATTAAGGAATTTAAATTTCATAAAATGTAAAAATCTATAACTAAACATTTATATGAGGGCATTGGCAAGAGATGGTAGAGCTAGTAGATGTTTTAGTTCCTGCCAGTAAATGTAGAGCAGTTATATTTAACGTGATTATTCTTTGTCACAGCTAAAGTAACATTTCAGAAGCCTTAGTTACTAAGTTTGGATAAATTAAGTTTCTGGTTTTTTTCCTTATTGGCATCTCAGATTATATACATATTTGATCAAAAATTCACTGAATTTAATATTGTCTCTCTTGTTGCTTTATTCTTAGTAAGCTATTACAGTTATCCATTTAAAGGTCTGTGAGCAATGTATGTAAATAAAGAAAAGCCCCCACAGTTGTAGAACAGGGTTTATGTCTTAAGTTGTATTTTTCAAAGTTACAGATTTTTCTAAGTGTAGTTAGTAGCATGGAATGTTTCCATATGGTTTTCCATATGGAAAAAGGCTCAGTTTAATATTGAAAAGTGGGGAAAGGTCATTACAAGCACCATGTAGTTTAATTTTCACTAATTATATAAGCCCTATATTTGTTTCCAGGGCTGCTGTAACAAAATACTGCAAACAGCAGTAGTTTATTCAAAAACAACAGTAGTTTATTTAAAACAACAGAAATTTATTCTCAAAACAACAGAAATGTCCTCTTATAGTTCTGGAGACTGATAGTCCAGACTCAAGGTGTTGGATGGCTCATACTGCCTCAGAAGGCTAGTGAAGATTCCCTCCTGGCTGCTTCTAGCTGTCGGTGGTTGCCAGCAATCCTTGGCGTTCCTTGGCTTGAAACTGCATCACTTTAATCTTTGTCATCACATGGACTTCTGCCTTCTGTCTTTTGTGCTTGTATTGTATCTTTTTAAGTATACTGATGATTGGATTAGGGTTCACCATTATCCACTGTGACTTCATTTTCCCTTGATTTTATCTACAAAAACTGTTTTCAAATAAGTTGACATCCACAGGTACCACATATTAGGACTTGAACATATCTTTTGGGTGGATACAATTCTGTTCACTCCAAGTCCATATCTAATTTGGATTGCTGATGACAAGAAGGCGAAGATGACAATTAGAAATGACTAATTTCTGAGGTATTTAAAATTTTGTTTTTCTTTAAATAATTGTATTTTTTTCTTATTTTACTGTGTTTTCAAAATTGTTTCGGTTTATCTGAGGTACTTTATGTAAAAACTTAAGTAATATTAAAGTCACTTGTGTTGGAACATAGTAAAGGTGGGGAATTAGGTTAGTACTTAAATGAATCAAAAGGAGATATGTCTGCTGAAATAATAGGATTTTCTCTCATTCTTTTTTTTTTTAATTTTTGGAAGTTTATTTTTATTGAAGTTTAGTTGATTTACAAGATTTTGGGTATATCACAAAGTGATATGGTTATGCATACACACTATATTTATAAAATACATATTTATTCTTTTTCAGGTTCTTTTCCATTATAGCTGGTTAGAAGATATTGAATATTGTTCCCTGTGCTACCTAGTAAGTCCTTGCGTGTTTATTTTGTATGGAGTAGTGTGTGTCTGTCAATCTCAAATTCCTAATGTAGCTCATCCCCCACTTTGCCCTTTGGTAACTGAAGTTTGCTCTTTGTGTCTGTGTGTCTGTTTTGTAAATAAATTCATTTGTAAAAGTTTTTTTAGATTTCACATATAAGTGATGTGATGTTTGTATTTATCTGATTTACTTGACTTACTATGATAATCTCTGGGTCCATCAGTGTTCCTACAAATGACATTATTTCATCCTTTAACATTCCATTGTGTGTGTGTGTGTATATATATATATACTCTGCTGTGTAAGAACCTCTGCAGCCTAATTATTCTCCAGTTTGTGGGTCACCCACCTGGGAGTATGGGATTTGGTTGTACTGGGAGTCTGCCGCTCCTGCCCCTCTTGTGGTTCCTTCTTGATGTTTCCAGTCTTTTTCATCAGTGATTGTTCTGCAGATGTGATTTTGGTGTGCTCCTAAAAAGAGGTGAACTCAAGGTCTTTGTACTCCGCCATCTTGGCTGCTTTCTCATTTCATTTCTTTAAAAACACATGGTCTTTATAAAGCAAGTTCCTTTTTAAGGGAAAGGACATTGTTGAGACTGTTTCTCCAGAGATCAGAGTGTTTGTACTGTGGAGAATGTTAAAATACTTGGAAATGCCAAAAGGAAGCAATTCTAAAGATTCCTCTTAGGAATACTTTAGGAGGTGAATGAGCAATTATGAAACCCACCAATTATAATCCGAAGGTAAAATGATGTATTATTTCACCTTATAGGTGGGAAAGGTCACTGAGATGATACAGATAGAAGGCAAGAATTGTCCATAGAGTGCCAAGAATAGTACAGACAACTGTTGTAAAAAGTGAATAAATAAGAAAAAAGAATGGCAGGGATTAGAATTAATGACAGCAGTGTTCTAGAACACTCATTGAATTTTCTTGCAGTTAGCATAGAGATGTTTATCTCTGGTTTCTTGGCTTCTTGCTAGACACATGTAGTAGGCACTTAAATCGGAAGGGGAGAACCAGTGACAGAATCAAGAGATAATACAAGGAAATGTATGGCAAAACCAATACAATGTTGTGAAGTAAAATAAATAAATAATTTAAATTAAAAAAAAAAGAGAGATAATACCGTTAGTGGAGAGAGTTGGTTTAAATCTCCCCGCTGCCTTGTGATAGTTGTGTGACTATAGGCAAGTTATTCAACCTTTTTAGGTCTCAGGAGTCCTCATTTGTAAAATGGAAATGTTATCCCATTTAGCCTATCCCTTAGGGTTGTGCAGTCAGCTTGATTTGAAACCAAACAGCAGCAAACTGGATAATGCTTTCTCATATTGACATTCCTTCCTTCCTTGTCTCATTTTCTCCATTTCTCACTCTTCCTTTTTGACATTGCCTGCCCCCCAAAAGGAATAATGTATAACCCTTTGTTTTAGGCTTTGCTTTAAGGATTGTGAATTAGATAAGATTCTAAACATTCAGACTTTCTAAATTATTAGAATGAACATTTATCAAAGTACAGAAATCAGAGCTCCTTTAGGAAACATTGAAAAAACAGCACTAACATAAAACAGTGACGATGCAAGAAAATATGTCTGTCCTATCACCAGTAAAGTCACTCAGGTTAGATTTTTAAAACTCAAAACCCAAACTTATGCTGTATTTAAGTTTACTCAGCAATGTTAAAAATAAAATAGAAGCGTATCAGGCTAATAATAAAAAGGAAGGCAGAAGTCACAGTTTTAACAACACTTTACAGTGAAACAAGGAAAAGAAAGGCATGTTGTAGTGTTCAAGAATGTAATCCTTAGTGAACATATCATAGTTATGAATATCTGTGCACCAGGTAGCATGATATTCAAATTCATTGAAAGAAAACTGAGAATTATATGAAATATTAAGAAATGCGGTACTATATGGAGAATTTAATTCATTCTTTCAATACATGATAGCTCAGGTGGACAAAGGATACATTTATGGAAGATGTAAATGCTAGAATTAATAAGAGATATAATTTATATATATCCAGTTCTATAGGTGAAAAAAAGTTTTCCAGTGCATAAGGGACATCCATAAAAGTATCTGTTAAATCACAAAGTAAAGTAATTTCAAAAGTAGAAATAATATAGGCAACTTCTCTAATAACAATAAAAGTAGAAAATAAACTTCTAGGACAAGAGGAAAGGCTTGCAACCTAGAACCATGAAAAACAATATTGGAGATAGTTTCTTATAACTTAATTATAAAATTCTAAACTACATTTACACATCATTTCAAAATACATGAATCACAGTGAACAAAATTACAAAGACCACAGAACTACATTATCTACCATAATAGTTAGAAAATAAGCATGAAGAGAAAAATTAGATGGGATATGTAAGATTTGAACAGCACAATTAACAAGCTTGGTTTAATAGATATACCTGTGTGTCTAACAACTTGAAAATTCACATTATTTTCAAGTCATATGAAAGAAACATTTATAAAATCGACCATATGCTAACCCTCAAAGCTACCCACAAGAAAATTATTGTGGATCATTTTTGCCTATCTTATTATTTGATCACAATGCAGTTAAATTAGAAATCATTTTAAAAAATACAACAAGTTTAAAAAGCGTATGCTTGGGAAATTTTTTTTTTGAAAAGGCTTATCAAAACAGCTTATGGGTTTCAGAAGAAAAAATTAGAAAATATTTAGACGCAAATTTAATGAAACAATGTGTGTTTAAACTTGTGGAGTGTAGTAAAACAGTTTAGAGGAAAATTTATAGCCCATTAAGTTAGAAAAAGAAGGACTAGCATTATTGAGCCATGCATTTAATTTAACAAGTTAAAGAAGAACAGAATAAAATTCAAAGTTGAAAGAGGGAAACAAGATAAATTCAGCATTAAAAGCAAAGTAAACATACAGTTAAGAGGCTGAAGGCAACAATTCTTTGAAAAAAATAATAGACTTTTAAAGAAGAAAACTTTAAGGAGACAAGACAATATAGAAATGATGGAGATATTAAATTGTAAACAAATGGGAATTATAAATTACTTTGTGTCAGTACATATGAAAGTTTATGTGAAATAACAAAAAAAGTTAAAATCACCAAAAAATATTTAGTTCCCCAAAGAATTTTATAATTCTAAGTAATTTGATTTAGTATTTTAAAATCTAGGACCAAATGGTTTATGGGCATATCTGTGAGACATACCAAAAGCAAATACATATTTTATACAGATTCTTTGTAGAGAACTAAAAATGAGGGAAAACTCATTTTATGAAGTTTGTTAACTATGCTGTTCAGGTCATATATTTTCCACTTTAGGTCTTTGTTATGATATACACATAACATTGAATTTACCTTCTGAATTATTTTTAAGTGTACGGTTTAGTGAGATTATATAGAAAAACCCTAGTGAGCTTTTCGGCCAACCCAGTACAGTCACATTGTTGGGGAACAGCTTTCTAGAACATATTCATCACGCAACACTGAAACTCTATACTCATTAAACATAAATTTCCCTTCCTCCTTCCCACCAGTCCTTGGTAGCTATCTTTCTATCATTTTGACTACTCTAGATACTTCATATGGTAGAGTCATACAATACTGTCCTTTTATGACTGGTTACTTCACTTAGCATAATGTCCTCAAGGTTCATGCAAGTTATAGTACATGACAGAATTTCTTTCTTAGGCTGCACAGTATTCCATTGTACTACATTTTCTTTATCATTCATCTGTTTGTGAATATTTGGATTGCTTCCACCTCTTGGCTATTTTGAATAATGCTGTGATGAACATGAGTGTACATCTGTCTCTCTGAATCCTGATTTCATTTCTTTTCCATATATGCCTACAAATGGGATTAGTGAATTGTTATGTTAATTCCATTTTTCGAGGAATCTATACTGTTTTCCATGATACCATTTTACATTCCCATCAACAACGTATAAGCATTCCAACTTCTCTGTATCTCACCAAAACTTATTTTCTGTTCTTCTGATAGTGGCCATCCTGATGGGTATGAAGGGATATCTCATTGTGATCATCTCTAATGATTAGTGATGTTGAACATTTATTCACATACTTACTGGCCATTTGTAAAATCTGATTTGGAGAACTGTCTAATCAAGTCCTTTGCTTATTTTAAAATTGGTTTCTTTTCTATCATTGAGTTATAAACTTTCCTTACATTTTCTAGATATTAATCCCTTATCAAATATATGATTTGGAAATATTTTCTCCCATCCCATAGGTTGCCCATTCACTATGTTGTTTCTTGTGCCATGGAGTTCTAAAATTTGATGGAGTCCCATTTATCTTTAATTTTATTGCCTGTGTTTTAGGTATCATATCCAAGAAATCACTGCTGAATCGAATGTCCTAAAGTTTTCCCCCTGTTTTCTTCTAGGAGCTTAATAGTTTTAGGTCATACATTTAGGTCTTTAATCAAATAAGTTAATTTTTTATAAAGTATAAGGTAACTTTATATCTTTGCCTATGGTATCTGGTTTTCCCTGCGTCATTTGTTGAAGAGACTGCCCTCTCTCCATTGTATAGTCTTAGCACCTTTGTTGAAAATCATTTGGCCATGTATGCAAGCATTTATTTCTGGGCCCTCTATTCTTTTCTGTTGGTCTGTATGCCTATCTTTATGCCAGTATTGCTCTGTCTTAACTACTCTTGCTTTGTAATATGTTTTGAAATTGAAGAGTGTGAGGCTTGCTGCCTTTTTTTTTAAAGATTGTTCTGGTTATTCAGGGTCCTTTAAAATTCCATATGAATTTTACAATTTTTCTTCTGTAAGAAGTGTCATTGAGAGTTTGATAGAGATTGCACTGAATCTGTTGATCTCTTTGAGTAGTACGGACAGTTTAACATGATTGTCTTTCAGTCAATGCATGTGGAATGTCTTTCCATTTTTTTCCTTTCTTCTTTAATCTCTCCTACCATTGTCTTTTAGCTTTCAGTGTGTAAGTCTTTCACCTCCTTGGTTAATTTTTTTTTTAAGTATTTTATCCTTTCTAATGCTATAGGATGTGGGATTTTTTTCCCTTAATTTTCTTTTTGATTTGGTCATTGTAGTATATCAGAATGCAACTGATTCCTAAGTGTTGATTTTCAATCTTCAACTTTGCTGAATTTGTTAGTTCTAAAGGGGATTTTTTTTGTATGTGGAATCTTTAAGGTTTTTTACATATAAGATCATATCACCTGCAAATAAATCATTTTAATTATATTCTTCCCCTTATTCTTTTCCAATTTGTATACCTTTTATTTCTTGTCTGGTTTGCTCTGGTTAAATTTCCAGGGCTGTTGAATAGAAGTAGTGAGAAGGGACATCTTTGCCTTTGTCCTGATCTTCAAGGAAAAGCTGTCACCCTTTCCCTTTGTTGAATTCCATGTTAGCTATGGGCTTTTCACATATGGCTTCTGTTATGTTGAGGTAGCTTTCCTTGAATTCCTTGCTTGTTGACTGTTTTGATCATGAAAAGGTGCTGAATTTTGTTAGATTTTTCTGCATTGATTGAAATAATGGTGTGATTTTTGTCCTTGATTTTGTTAATGTGCTGTATTACACTGATTCTCCAAAGTACAGAAAATATAAACTGACCAGTTATCACAGAAGAAATAAAATTATCAAAAGACTACCACTCCTAAGACACCAAACCTACATGGTCTGATAGGTGAATTTTACTGAAGTGTGAAAGTATTACTCACTAAGTTGTGTCTGACTCTTCGTGACCCCATGGGCTATAGCCCACCAGGCTGTTCTGTCCATGGAATTCTCCAGGCAAGAATACTGTACTGGGTTGCCATTTCCTCTTCCAGAGGGTCTTCCTGACCGAGGGATCAAACCCACATCTCCTACATTACAGGCAGATTCTTCACTCCCTGAGCCACCAGGGAAGCCTGAATTTTACTTAAGTTTGCAAGGAAAAGGAATCTACAATGCTATTGCAACCTCTCCCTGAAAGGAAAAAGAGAGAGCAAGCTTGGATATGCATTTAATGAAGGAGCATAGTATAGTCTTCATACATATTAGTAGTGCCTAGTGGTTAAGCAAATAGATTTCAGCTACACTTTAAACCAGTCACTTTTGTGTCAGAGTTAGCTGTCCAGCACAGAATGTAGTTGTAGTTGGAAATATGATTCCTGCTTAATAATTTTCTCAGCTTCCTTTCAGCTAGACTAATTCTCAACCATTGAAGGTGACTAGAAGTGACAATTCCCATTTCAAGACCAAGACTTGAAGCAGATGTCCCCTCCCTGTGGAAGCAGAATAATGTTCCCCCAAAGATCTTAATTCCTGGAATCTATGGTGTTACATGGTAAAGGGGAATTAAATTGCTAATCATTTGACCTTAAAATTATTTTGGATAACCTGGATAGCAGACAGGCTCTGTGTAACGATAGGATCCTTAACAGTGGAAGAGGGGTACGCTGAAGAGTCAGTATCAGTGATGTGTTACAAGAAAGACTCAACCAGCCCCTGCTGACTTTAAAGACAGAGGGAGTCATGAGCCAAGGAGTGTGGGTACCCACTAGAGGTTGGAAAAAGCAAGGAAACAGATTCCCCCCTAAAGCCTCCAAAAGAAGTGAAGCCCTGCCAACACCTTGGTTTTAACCCAAGGAGATCTATTTTGGATCTCAACCCTGGAATTTTAAGAATTTAAATATGTGTTGGCTTAAACCAGTCAAGTTTGTGGTAATTTACTATAGCAGCTATCGGAAGTTAATACTTCCTTCCACTTTTACTTTTTCCTCTCTTGCCAGGAAGGTGAAGTTAACAGTGAAACCTCAATGATGGTAGAGCCACAGGATAGAAGGATCAAGGGCCTGTGAATCATCAAGTAAAGTGAAGTCATCTATTAGTTGAAAACACACACCTCAGACACTTAGGTGTGGAAAAAAACTCTGTTGTATTTGAATGATGACATTTGTTACAACTGTTCTGTCTCATTCCAGTGAGTACAACTCTCAAAAGGAGGATATCAATAATAGCTACCTCAAATAGTTACTGTGAAAATTAAATAAGTTACTATAACTATTTAGAATGATTCCTGACACACAGTAAGTGTGGTATGTGTCAGTATTAAGATTGTGTGCATGCACTCACACACACACAAAATTTATAAGAATATATATATTTTTTAATATCACAGCAAACATTCTAAACAAAGGACTGGCTGATTGCTTGGTAGAATTCAGCAATACACTGAAAGAAGAATATAGCATGGCCCTCAGTTCAGTCACTCAGTTGTGTCTGACTCTTTGCGAGCCCATGAACTGCAGCATGCCAGGCCACCCTGTCCATCACCAACTCCCAGAGTTCACCCAAATTCATGTCCATTGAGTCAGTGATTCCATCCAACCATCTCATCCTCTGTCATCCCCTTCTCCTCCTGCCCTCAATCTTTCCCAGCATCAGGGTCTTTTCCAATGAGTCAACTCTTCGTGTGAGGTGGCCAAAGTATTGGAGTTTCAGCTTCAGCATCATTCCTTCCAATGATCACCCAGGACTGCTCTCCTGTAGGATGGACTGGTTGGATCTCCTTGCAGTCCCAGGGACTCTCAAGAGTCTTCTCCAACACCACAGTTCAAAAGCATCAATTCTTTGGTGCTCAGATTTCTTTATAGTCCAACTCTCACATCCGTATGTGATTACTGGAAAAACCATAATCTTGACTAGACAGACCTTTGTTGGCAAAGTAATGTCTCTGCTTTTAATATGCTGTCTAGGTTGGTTATAACTTTCCTTCTAAGGAGTAAGTGTCTTTTAATTTCATGGCTCCAATCACCATCTGCAGTGATTTTGGAGCCCAAAAAAATAAAGTCAGCCACTCTTTCCACTGTTGCCCCATCTATTTGCTATGAAGTGATGGGACCAGATGCCATGATATTAGTTTTTTGAATGTTGAGCTTTAAGCCAGCTTTTTCACTCTCCTCTTTTAGTTTCATTAAGAGGCTCTTTAGTTATTCTTCACTTTCTGCCTTATGGGTGGTGTCACATGCATATCTGAGGTTACTGATATTTCTCCCACTGATCTTGATTCCATTTTGTGCTTCCTCCAACCCAGCATTTTTCATGATGTACTCTGCATATATATGTACTCATGCATATACGAGCAGGGTGACAATATACAGCCTTGACGTACTCCTTTTCCTATTTGGAACCAGTCTGTTGTTCCATGTCTAGTTCTAACTGTTGCTTCCTGACCTGCATATAGATTTCTCAAGAGGCAGGTCAGCATGGCCCTAGAGTGGTTTATTTTAAAAATACCAAAAGTTCAATATTAGGAAATATGTTAATATCATTCACAATTAGCAGTGAATAGAAAGGAACTAGCAGCAGTAGCTCTTTTCTGACTCATAAGTTGGACTATTAGAAAAATGCTCACCTCCTCACAAAAAGAAAAATTATTCCTAACTTATGACATTTGTTACAACTGTTTAACAAATGGTTTTTTCAATAGTCCTACATTATTGAACACAATACATTGCGAGAAGTAGCTCAGATGTTAAAATTTGTTTATTATTGTTGATTTTCTATCAGAGTTTGGAGTAGTGTTGAATTGAAATTGCCTAAATTTTTATTATGGATGGGTTTTCTAGTATCAGAGTCCAATGCTTATGTACTAATATTAATAGTAGCCCCAGACTAGAAATGTAGTATATAAACAAACATTTCTTTTACACAAGGTAGGTACTAATTAACTACAAATAGAAATATTTCCATTAATATTTATTTAGTAGCTTTATATACAGTTGCTTTGAGATTTACATGTACAACCATATAGAGGAGCTGTTGATTCCTCCATACCAAAATGTGTTTTTCATAATTGATGTCATAACAAAGTGAAACTTGTGTTTCTGAAAGGTTTAGCCCAGCATACCATTTCTACCTTTGGTATGTTACAGGATAAAATGCTCTTTGGGCAGAGAGATTATATCCTTGTTGTGTACTCCTTGCTGACACTGGCTTTGTTGATGTGATTTTCTGAGTTTTAGGCATGGGAAGAGATTTTGGCTTGCTGAAATATTCTGCAACAGGTATTTTCATCTGATTTCTTCTTATAAACAATGGAGGCTTGCCCTCTGAAATAGAAAAAGTCTCAATAAGACCATAATTGAGACATCCAAATATAGTAGCTTCTGCCATGTCTTAGTAGCAAATGACATACAAAAAAAAACTGTGTGAAGTTTGGGTGATTCAGATACACCCAAAATTCATAAAATTATTTATTCTCATCTTTATTACCACCTGCTCATCTTTAATAAGCTAATTTGTACTACAACATGCAGGATATGTTCTTTCAGTCTTAGAATCAAACATTATTTTGGTAGGACCATTTAGAGCTGGTGATGGGCAAAGGATGGGACCAGTGAGAGAGAGGTGAAGGATCTACAGTCCTGACAGACAAAAAAACAAAGCAGACAAGCAGGTCAAAACAACTGCACTGATAAGACCTTCCCAAGGCCTACACTAGCTCCACCCAAGCAGAAAGGAGAGTCTGCGGAGACGCTGAATGCCAGATCGGGAAAGGAGGACGTCAAGGCTGTATATTGTCACCCTGCTTATTTAACTTCTATGCAGAGTACATCATGAGAAATGCTGGACTGGATGAAGCACAACTGGAATCAAGATTGCTGGGAGAAATATCAATCACCTCAGATATTCAGATGACACCACCCTTATGGCAGGCAGCGAAGAAGAATTAAAGAGCCTCTTGATGAAAGTGAAAGAGGAGAATGAAAAAGTTGGCTTAAAACTCAACATTCAGAAAACTAAGATGGCATCTGGTCCCATCACTTCATGGCAAATAGATGGGGAAACAGTGGAAACAGTGACTTTATTTTTTTGGGCTCCAAAATCATTGCAGATGGTGATTGCAGCCATGAAATTAAGAGACACTTGCTCCTTGGAAGAAAAGCTATGGCCAACCTAGACAGCATATTAAAAAGCAGAGACATTACTTTGCCAACAAAGGTCTGTCTCGTCAAAGCCATGGTTTTTCTGTAGTCATGTATAGGTGTGCGAGTTGGATTGTAAAGAAAGCTGAGTGCCGAATAATTTATGCTTTTGAACTGTGGTGTTGGAGAAGACTCTTGAGAGTCCCTTAGACAGCAAGGAGATCCAACCAGCCCATCCTAGAGGAAATCACTTCTGAATATTCATTGGAAGTACTGAAGCTGAAACTCCAATACTTTGGCCACCTGATGTGAAGAACTGACTCATTTGAAAAGACCATGATGCTGGGAAAGATTGAAGGCGGGAGGAGAAGGGGACGACAGAGGATGAGATGGTTGGATGGCATCACCAACTCAAAGGACACGAGTTTGGGTAAATTCCGGGAGTTGGTGATGGACAGGGACGCCTGGCGTGCTGCAGCTCATGGGGTCACAAGGACACAAAGAGTCGGACACGACTGAGTGAACTGAATACCTACACCAAAGACTAAGGGGTATGATTTGGGGGTTTGTATATAAGTATCTAGACACGGTAAAATATATTTGAGACCTGCAGATAAGACATAAAATTGAATCACTGTCAGGATTTTATGGTCCTAGGGTAAAGAATTTGTTAGGAGTCAGATAAAATAGACCATCCTTGGAGTGTCAGAGTAAGTGAATGTTTTCTAATTTCTAAACTATACTTATTATTGCCTCATATTAGCAAATAACACTTCTTTGGGGCTTGATTAACCCCAGCAGAAACTGCTGGGGTCTAGAGTGACCTCATGGATCTCTTAATTGATTGCTGTATCATTCCTGGTGTAAGAGGGCCTTGTGAGACAATTCGAGGCTTGTAGACATGCTTCATAGTGGCTGCTCTGTAGTCATTGTTGCTATGTTTGTTTTAAAGCTAGGAGTTGGCCGAACCCACAGGGATATTTGGATTGGGCTGTTTTGGACCAAACTAGGGCTTTCCACAATTCTTAATATGTCTTGGTCCCGATTGCAGGCTGGGGCTGGACTTCTGACAGGGACACAAAGCTGCTGCTCTACTGCTACTGATTCAAGCTGTGTCTCAGGCATATGTTGTGGCTGATTGCTAAAATGTTACTGTTTTCTCGGGCTGACTTTGTTTCAAGTGAAAATCGTTTAGTTCAATGACAGTTAAGCTGTAAAAAACCCAAACTGATATCACCGTTCTTTGGTTTTTTTTTTGTTAGGTCAGTGCAGGTCTCCAGTCACTGGATTGAAATGACCAAAACTAGAGTTCCTGCGGTCTTGCTTCTCAAGTAGTGTGATGAGGCACTTTGCCTTTCAAAACAAAGTCAAATACAGGAGAAATTCAGCAGATGCTGTCCCTTAAGAATAGCTGTAAATCACTATTGCATTATACTCCCTTTAAAACCATAGATTCGTAATACCTGTGTCTCCAACTAGTTAGATACTTACTGGTTTCCTTATATCAATTCAGTAATTATCACAAACTGTACTTAACCTTTCAGTACTTCCTTATTTTCTTCAGATCCTTGACTTGACACTCTAAATCAATTGGAGAAACAAAATGAAATTCACAGATACAAATATTTTCTATAGACTGAACCATCATCAACAAGTTAAGAAATGTATGTTTCTTAAATAAACATCTCTGTTTTTTGATGCAGATAGCATTAAACGTACTCTCTGATGAAAAATTCTTCTGACTTGGAGTAAACATATGAACAGTACATCAGATATTACTCACTAGGGTAGAGAAACAGACCCTATCTCCCAGTCTCCAATTGTATGGAAACTTCAAGGTGGCAACCGTTTGCAATGTAAAATTCTCCTCCATCTGAATGCTTTTTAAAGTGACATATTACTTGTTTTGAATATTTATTTTCTCCAAATTTAAGATTTACCCAACTTTTGCTAATTTTAAAACAAAATGATTCTCTCTCCCAGCTTAAATAACATCTTACCACATTCTTTCACTATGATGTTATACATAAATATGTATGTTCTTGTCATTAAAATTAAAAGTCTTGAGAAAAGTTTCTGCTGAAATAATTCCTAATTCCCTTAATAATTGTTTTTCCTTCTGGTAGCCCCCAGGCATATGTCAGGGAAAATTAGGTTAAGCAATTTGTTTTAATCTTGCATTGTTCTAGACAGAAAGAAAAAGTGATACCTATATAATATGCATTCTTGCAAAGTATACAATAACAATGAAGTTTGGTTTTCTTTATTGCTTCTGTTTTTCAGTAAACTGAGAACCACTACATTTTCTTAGATCTCTGGGTGGTTCCTCTGAGTGGAAAGGGAACTTTTCTCAAAAACATAGGTTGCTGGGTAAGGAAGACATGGCCTCTGCCAACATGCTCTAAATAGTAGAATTTAGAATGATTTCTTTCATTTTCATAAGTGTAATATGAGAAAACAAGTACATTGTTGTCATTTACTGAATAAGGAGGATACTTAAAACTTCAGCAATTTTAGTGTTTTGAAAGATAACCAAAAGGGAATTCAAAGTCTTTATGAACCACATGCCCCGTAACTGGCCATTGGGCCTGATTACCTCCTCTGTTGATGTCCTTCTCTAGAACTTGTTGGCACCTTTGATTTTGCTGATGAATTTGAGGGTGACTTAACTTTGGGTGGCTTCCCAGTCTCTGCTGCTGGTTCAGCTGAGGTGTTTCTTCTGAGGTGAGTTAGCAAGTTTATCTCAGCCAGTTCAGCATGAATCAAAGCTGAGACCCACTCCTTTTCTGATTTAAAAAAGAGAGGGGTCATGAAGGTTGTACTTATCACGTTGGCTAGAAACACAGGATTAGTTCTTTTACCCAGCACTCCAGTGTGAAAGGTAACCTGTTTTCTGGGTAGGCACCTTTGTGTGAGTTAAGGTTTGTATAGAAAAGGTGGTTCACATCAACCTAGTTTCTCTCCCCCTGTGATATTGCAGACTACTTAGAATAGTTAACTCACGGGGGTACTTGTCCCTGAGTGGCAGTGGAATAGATTTTAAATATTGAGTACAAAATCCAGCCTTACAGGCCACTACCAAATAAAAACAAAGATACCTATAAAAAATACTAAGTACAGTATGAGCTCATGAAAATTAAAACTAATATTTAAATAATAGTTATAAGCATCTCTGAAAAGATACATATCAAAGCATCACTAAAGTGGTGTCTGTGATAATTTTATTTTTCTCTTTTTTGGTCTGACTCACCTTTTTCTTTTTTTTGCCCAACAGTAAGCACTCATTATTTGTGTAAATTTTTAAAAGTTATATTCTTCAAAAGGAAAAAAAAAGTAAAAACTCCTTACCCCAAATACTTCTCAGTTGCCTGCCAAGTAATCTTGAATTCCTGAGGTAAAGTATTCCAAATGCTCCCCATTTAAAATTATTAATCTATCCCTAACACATGGGTATCTCCTAGCTCTGGTTACTACAGTGATTTTCAAAGGGTGCTCCCCAGACCAGGCTTATCAGCATCACCTGGGAACTTGGTAGAAACCCCTATTCTCAGGCCCCACCCACCTCAGAAGTTTTGCCTCAGTCAGTCAGATGATCAGCTAGGTTTGAGGATAGCTGCTCTGTGTTGTTTATGGTTATCCCACTTGGAGACTGGCATATATTTTTCATGGAACAGACCAGAAAGAGCCTAAAGGAGGCTGGGAGATGACTGACTGGATGGTTTTGGTGAGGAACTGGCAGAGGTGTTAGAATCTGGAACTTGGAAGGCGGTGCTCTTGCCATCCACATCGAAGAGGGGAGACAGTCTGCATTGAGGGCTCGCAGCAGGCCAGAGATATGCTCGGGGAGAGCCTGGGTGCGTGGGCTCGGGAGGAGAAGCACAAACCAGCTCTGGACACAAGTGTTTCACATCACCCACAGAAGTTCAGTTTGGGGCATGACCAGCTTGTGTGCCGTTGGATATACAGGACTCTGATACTGAACACTAGGGAAATAAAATTGCAGCATTGTCTCTGCAAATCCAAGGTAGAAAACTTCAGACATTGGCACATTTCCTAGTTTCTGGCCATAAACTGAGCTCAGTGTTCACAAATACGCAATCTCACCTTTTGAACTTGCATGAAGCAGCCACTGTAGAACTTCTGCCAGAGAATCAGTGCGTAAAATGTTACAGAGCTTTTCCAGAATCTGACAGAGAATATTAGGGTTACATAGTGAGCAAAGTTTATAAGGTTTCCTTTACTCTCTCCACCGTCTTGTCTTCCCAAATGTCACTCTGTACACAGTGTTCAAGACAACTGGGATTTTAACTTGGAAGCCAGATTTCAAATAGGAAAAAAACATCTTCAGTACAAATGTAGTTGACTCCTGAGCAAGGCAAGGTTAGTCTACTGCCAACCCTCTAGGCAGTTGAAAATCCAACTATAACTTAGAGTCAGCCCTCTGTATAGGTGGCTCCTCCATATTCTAAATTCCACATCCGTGGATGCAACCAACCATGGATCATGAAGCACTGTTGTATTTACTACTGAAAAAAATCCATATATAAGTGGACCCATGCAGTTCAAACTCATACTGTTCAAGGGTCAACTGCAATAGTTTAGCTTAAGCCATGCATGCAGTTTTCTCTTGTTTTGTCTGTTCAGTACCAACATCTTATGGAGGAGCAATTCACTTCTCTTTGGGAACTGATCCTTTCCTACTGCACCATGGGATTCTCTGGTCACAGAACTGTCCCATCCGTTTTGCTCCTCTCTGTAGTGAGTGAACCTAGCTGGATTCATCATTGTTCCTCAGGCCCCAGAACACAGTAATTGGCCCAGTCGGGTAGGAATATGATTCTCTTTAGTCAATCAGAATCCTTCATTGACTTCTTTTTCATTTGGAAGCTAACTGCTGTGTTGGTGATAGAGGAAATAAATTAATAAAAATGGGCTATAATAAATATTAAAAGTTCAAAATATTAAGCACATGTAATGTTTCCAGATTTACCCCAAATTGTATCTGCTTTAGGAATTTAGACATACCTGAAATTTAAACCTGTCTCCTGAACTTAGTCCATCTGTGACCATAGACATACAATAGGTAATTTGAACCCAAATACCTAAAACTGCACCCATCTTTTTCTTTATAAAACCTGCTCCAAACTTGCTGTCCATTCTGGTTCCCCATCTCAGTGGACAGCACCTGCATATGTTGAATGTTTGTCCAAGCAAGACCCTGGGATTCACCCTAGATGACTCCCTTGTCCTTTTCTATGTCATACTGCCAAACAAGGTCAGTAAATTCTTTCTTGTAAATATGTCTCAAATCTCCATTTCTCTTTATCCCCATAACCTTGCTTGACACAGTGTAAACCATCATCAATTCTTGCTTGAGCATATTTTTTCCTAGACTTTCTGCCTGAAAACTTTTATTAAAATACTATTAATTCAACAGATATCAATATTTGTGTCTGTCATTGATTTAGGTGCTGGAGATACAGAATTTAAAGGGCAGAAAAATCCGCTGTCCTGTATTCAGCTTTGTTTATTAAGATTCCTGTCCTTGATGCCTTATCCTAGAAGAAAACAAGTTAAATTTTTTTTAATTTCATGCAAATCAATGGAAATGGAAAAAGGAGAAGAGTAGGCCTGTGGTATTCTCCAGGCCACTCTGCCTCTTACGGTTTTGTCATCAATATAGTGATTGCACGTCACCCCTGACTTCTTCTAACTTATAGGACATTTAGTGATCAGCTCTGAAAGAATGTAATTAATCATTTCAGTGAAAGGAAATAGAAGATGTCTTCCTCTGAACCCTGCTTTCTCTTCATTTTTATTCTGGAAAGCAGTTACAATAAGTGGTGATAAATAAAGTGGGCAAGTTTGATCTACTGAAATTTGATTTTAGGATTTAAGAGTGTAGATCTAGAGTAGCTGCAACTGTGGACCAGAGCCCCCTATTCTTTTTCTAAGGTGTGACCTTTCTGGTGTCTCAGCTGTATCCTTGGTGTGTTCAGCAAGGTGTCTAAGTCACATCAGTCGTGTCCGACTCTGTGCGACCCCATAGACGGCAGCCCACCAGACTCCCCTGTCCCTGGGATTCTCCAGGTAAGAACACTGGAGTGGGTTGCCATTTCCTTCTCCAATGCATGAAAGTGAAAAGTGAAAGTAAAGGCACTCAGTTGTATCTGACTTAGCGACCCCGTGGACTGCAGTCCACCAGGCCCCTCCATCCATGGGATTTTCCAGGCGAGAGTACTGGAGTGGGTCGCCAGTGCCTTCTCCGCTCTCCACTCTAGCAGATCACAACTCCAGTAACTTTAAGCAGCATGCTCCCTCCCGTTAGCTCTCTTCTGCCAGGTCTCAATCTCTCATCCTATGCAGGTGCAGTCTGTATTGGGCTAAAGACTCAGGCAATCTTGTACAGATTTCTGAAGCTCATTCTCTGCATAAGTACTTCTTCAGTATCTTAATTTGCAAATTCCAGCCACTTCAGCATCCCCAAACTCTAAACTCTCTTTTCTCTACCTAGTGAAGCTCTTACTCCCTTTTTGGCCTCCACTTCTCTGTGCTGGGATTTAGGAATGTGTCCCAGGAAGAAATCTGCAAGTAAAAAACAAGAGCAGGCCTTGGATTTCAGGCTGAGTAGTTTTAACTCAATTCAGTTGTCAATGGGAACCATTAAAGTTTTAAGGATGCTAATGATGTCATTTTTTTGTATATTCATGCTGTTCCCATGTTATGGATTTAATAAACCTGCCTCTTACTTTGATTTCCTGATCCAGATAGTTTGGTATGCAGATGGTGTTCTCTTTGATGGCAGTCTTAGTATTCGTCACTTCTGAAGAAGAACAACTAGCAGTAGAGCATGCCTTTGGAGTCAACTGTGGATTTTTTACCTTCGTTTCATCCTAAATCATAGATATAATATAATCAATATGCATTTGCATCCACTTATATTTTCTATGAAAATTGAATGTAAAATGAATGAGAAATGTTGTAACTGAGACACATACATGAAAGTAAGAGGTTAGTTTTAATCCTCCCTTAAAAAGCTCATTATCAAATATTTACATTTGAAGATGGACAAATCAGTGATATGTTATTTACTTTTTATAAAACAATTTTAAACTTTTGGTTTAAAAGATGATTCTGTAATGTTTAATGTGAAACCATCATTTATCTTGCTGCTTCTGGTAACAGCCAACTCTTGACACATGAGATTTTCTCTTGAGATTTTTCTTTTATGACTGGAGAGAGTCAGCCAAGAGTTTTTATGCTATCTGTGAAGAAACTACATGGTATGAACCACTGCTTCCTGGCTCTGCTAAATGACAGTTGAGAGCTAACGAATTAGAGGAGTAAACTCAGTTACTTCCCTTGGTTAGTTGGAAAAGGACATAGAAAGGCTATTTTTTTGTTCTGGGAGGTGAATATACTGTTTACAGTTTTGTTTTTTTTTAAACTGTATTGTCTATTCCAAGAAAGGCTTTTTAATCTTCAGAAGTGAGCGACACATAAAGGTACACAGAAGCTGGTAGCTGAATGTGTCAGCCAGGGACTGCAATGATTACAATCTGTAGAACAGTATTCAGTTGTTGATGTTTAATGAAAATAAGGGCTTCCCAGGTGGCTCACTGGTAAAGAATCCGTCTGCAGAGCAGGAGACATGGGTTTGATCCCTAAGTTGGGAAGATCCCCTGGAGAAGGAAATGGCAACCCATTCTAGTATTCTTGCCTGGAGAATCCCATGGACAGAGGAACCTGGTGGGCTACAGTCCATGGGGTCACAAAAGAGTTGGACATGATTGAGCAAGTAAACAACAACACAAGAGAAAGTAAAGCTGTATTGTATATACATATTGTATATGCACTCTTCTGTTAAGGTTTATTATGCAGACTTCTTGTTTAGGGGAGTAGCAACATATATATATATGTATATATACACACACACATTTACATAATGTATATATATGTGTGTGTGCATGTATATATTTATGTTCAACCATACCACTGAATACAGCTAAAATGGTAGATTAAAATATTTTTTAAGTTTAAACTGTCAAGGCATGAATAACTTAGGAATTAATGGGTCAAAAAATAAAATAGAAATGAGACACTTGAGGTGTAGGGTGTACAGTAGCCATTTTTTCCCTGAGATCATTGTCTAGGTCAAGGTGACCTAGAAATGCAAAGTCCTTGAAGAAATATAGCCTTAGATCAAGGCTTGAACTTGGGTAAATTGGTTGAGGCTGGTAGGGCCCCAGGGTTCCTACAGAAGCAAACACCAATTCTCTGGAAGAAAGTGCAGTTATCATGATCTTCAGATTCCTACAAATGAATTTTCATACGTAATGTCTAGCAATTAAATCATGAGTCATAGAAGAAATTATAATGTGAATTAGAAAAAGGACTTGTCATCAAGATGGCTCCTTCTTACAAAAACACCAGAATCACAACTAACTGCTGAACAACCATCAAAAAAGAAAAAACAAAAAAATGTAGAGTGTACCAAAAAAGATACCCTATATGCAGACAAAGAAGAAACCACAACAAGACAGACACATGTGATAAAATCAAATCTCCTATCCACAAGGTGGATGATCCACAAACTGGAAAATAATTATACCACAGAAGTTCTCCCACAGGAGTGAAAGTCCTGAGCCCCACGTCAGGCTTCCCAGCCTGGGGATCTGGCAACAGGAGGAGAAGGTTCTAGAGAATCTGGCTTGGAAGGCCAGTGGTATTTGATTGCAAAAATTTGACAGGACTGGGGGAAACAGAAAATCTACTCTTGGAGGGTGCATACAAGGTCTAGTGTGCACCAGGATCCAGGGAAAAAAGCTGATAGAAAAAGGAGATAACCTAGAAGGGTGGGATTGGGGCGGGGGAGGGGGGGCGGGGCTCGATGGGAGGGAAGGTTAAGAGGGTGAGGATATTATACTTACAGCTGATTCATGTTGTTTTACAGCAGAAACTAACAACATTTTAAAGGAATTATACTGCAATTAAAAAGTAAATTTAAAAAATAAAAACCATAACATGATGGAAAAAAGCAAATCCGTAAGGTTATCGAAGACTTGAGTAACATTATTAACCAACTTGACCTAATTGATATCTATATAGCACTCTCCCAAGAACCAACAGAGTGAACATTCTTTTTATAGAGGTATGGAAAATTTATCAAGGTTGGGCATATTCTGGACCATATAACATCTCAATAAATAAAAAGTTTCAAAGTAAAGGATGTTCTCTGGCCATGATGGAGTTAAATTGGAAATCAGTCACATAAAGATAACTTTAAAATCCCCAAATATTTGGAAATTAACGTAATTTTAAGTAACCTATGAGTCAAGAGGTTTAAAAGAAATTAGGTAGTATGTTGAACAGAATGAAAAGGAAAACTCAGCAAGTAAAATTTGGAGGATGCAGCCAAAGCAGTTTGTAGAAAAATTATAGTAATATATGCCTATATTAGAAAGGGAAAATGTCTCAATTCAACACATAAGTTTTCATCTTATATAAAGACATGAACCAAAGTCCATGAATCAAGAAACCTTTAACTAGAAACATCAGGGAAAAAAAGACACAAGTTATGTACCGATATCAAGAATGAGAGACAGAACATCTGCAGGTTATATAATAATTTAAAGGGTGTTTTATGAATGACTTCTTATCAGTAAATTCAACAACATTAGATGAAATGGACAAATTTTTTGAAAAACATAACCAAAACTTTGATTTAAAGAAAACCTCAGGTTCAGATGGCTTCACTGAAGAATTCTACTAAACTTTTAAATAAAAAATTATACTAATTATACATAAAATTTCCTAGATTATTGAAAAGGAGTTTCCAGTTGATTTTATGAAGCCATTTACCAAAACCAGGAAAGACATTCATTACCAGTAAACTACAAATATCCCTTATGAACATAGACACAAAAATGCTAAACACTGCTTTATGAAATTAAATATATAAAAATAATACATCATAATCAAGTAGAGTTTTCTCCCAGCAGTGCAGTCTAGTTTGACATTTGGTTAACCAATGCAATTCACCATTATTAACAGACTAAAAAAGAAAAATCACATGATCGTTTCAAATAGATGCCAAAAAAGCATTTGGCAAAATCCTACCCCCATTTCTGATAAAAGCTCTCAGAACACTAGAAATAGAAACTTCTTCAGCCATGTAAAGGGCACCTCTGGATAAAGTAAACTAATAGCACAATGGTAAAAGTCTGAATGTTTTCCCCCTGTGATTAGGTACAAGGCAAGAATGTCTGCCGTCCTCACTTTAATTCAACATTGTACTAGAGGTTAGCCATTGCAGTAAGGCACAAGAAAGAGATAAACAGCATGTGAATTTGAAACTATAGGAGAAAAAATTTTAATTTGGGATTTATAAAAATTGTACATTTTGACTCTTCAAAAGACACTATCAAACCCCACCCCACCAAAATAGTAAGCCTCAATTGGAAGAAAACATTTGCAAGATGTATGTGTGACAAAAGAATTGTATCTAGAATATATAACAAATGTTTAAAACTTCATGATAAAGAGACCAACACCCCAATTGAAAAAACTGACAAAATATTTGAACATATACTTTACATAAAAGAATATATGGATAGCAAGTAAGAACATGAAAACATGTCATTGGACAATTGCTAAGTAATACCACAGTGAGATACCATTGCACACCTACTAGATTGGCCAAAATTAAAAATATTGGTCATATTAAGTTTTAACAGGATTTGCAGGAAAGGAAACCATATATATAACTGGTGAGAATATAAAATCCTACAACCACTTTGGAAACTTCGGCAGTTTCTTAAAAATTTAAACATACATTTGCAATAAGACCCGGCCTCCCTGGTGGGTTCAGACAGTAAAGAACCTGCCTGCAATGCAGGAGACCCAGGTTTGATCCCTGGGTTGGGAAGATCCCCTGGAGGAGGAAATGGCAATCCACTCCAGTATTCTTGCCTGGAGAATCCTGTGGACAGAGGAGCCTGGCGGACTACAGTCCATAGTGTTGCAAAGAGTCAGACATGACCGAGTGACTAACACACACACTACTGTAAGACCCAGTCATTCCACTCCTACTTATGTACCCAAGAGAAAAGAAAATATATATCCATATAAAGATTTCTACACACACGTTCATATCAGTGTCAGGGAACATTTAACAGGAGGATTCCTGCATGCTGTTTTCTATTTCTCATGAATCCTCTGTTCCTTATCAGTTCCTATTCTGGGAATGAGTAGAGCTGCATGCAGCTCCCAGGACTGAGATCATGAGAAATGGTATCTGCTTGGATTCCTTTCAGTAACTCCCTTCAGTGACTCTTTTCTGCAACCTTGTATGTATTAGACTATCCATATTGTGACTATTGATAAAATTTCATCCTGTGTAATAGCTGAGTAATCATCTTACTAAAGATATGTAAGCCTGCATTTCTGCTAATAAAGCACCCTTGCTCCATCAGAGCTTGGGTCCCTGTGTCTGTCTTTCTCTCTCTCTCTTTCTCCCTCTCTCCGCCTCTCTCTTTCACTTTCTTATGGTGGACTCCTGACCACCAGGTCCTGGTCCATTAAAGGACAGCAACATATTCGCTTTGTTAAAAACTTGAAACAATGTAAGTCCATCAACAGGTGAACATATAAAACAAATTGTGAGATACCAATATAATTGAACACTACTCAGCAATAAAAAAAAGGAATGATACACATAACAAGATGAATGGGTCTTAAACATGCTGAGTTAAACCAGATTTTTTAAAAGATCACTGTAAATTTCATTTACCTAAAATCCTAAAAAATGCATGGTAATCTTTAGTGACAGCAGATAAATGTTTGCCTGTGGGAGGGCCAGGGTCATGAGAAAACTTTGGGGAGTTTTTACTCTCTTGATTTCAGTCTGTGAATATATATGTCAAAATTCATCAAACTGAACTCTTTAAAAATGTGCATTTTATATCATGTTAATTATACTTAAAAGCTGTAGAAAAAAATATTGTGAAAAACTTTTCCAGAAATATCTTTGTGAAGATATTTCTGGAAAATGTGAAGAAAAGGAGAGGAAATGATAGAAGTCAAAACCAAATAGGGGCAAAAACCACTACAATATTGTAAAGTAATTAGCCTCCAACTAATAAATGGAAAAAAAAAAAACCAAATAGGTATCTATAAATAGTTGCTTCTTTACCTTTTTAATTACTAAGGGATTATCACTGGAAGTTTTGAAGCACTCCTTGACTTTTCGACAGGGCTCTGAAATGACAGGAAAAATATATTTATTTAGATCAAACTGAAAAATAATTGCTACCACATGATACATACATCACTTGTTGAAATGGATGAGAGTACATTTGAATTTCAGTTAAAGTCAACTCAGGGATCTGTTTATAAATACTAGAAAACCTGCAGGTAGAATTGTACTTTAACAGCATAATAAAAGCGTATTTATAAAGCTAACTCTATGCCCAAGAAGACGCGATAAAGAAATACTACAAGAACTTCCTTGATCCGGGTAAACTGGTTCTTTAAAAGTATGTATTTCAGTATAAGACATGGTTTCTTTGTTTTCTGTCCATATGACTGTCACTTTCTCTAACTAAAGAGATCACATGTGTATTCTTTGCCCTGTAGACAGAAAGAGATGTGTGTTGAGTTATAATTACACTCTTTATTCTAGTACTTCATCTGTCTTGCAACCCTGCCAATTTCACATAGCCATCTAATTAAATTACCCTTAATTACACTTAAATATTTGCTTAATTTCCCTTTGCATTCATTTAAAGATACATTTTGTGTGTTGCTGGTTTTTTTTTTCCCCCACCAAAGCCATAGTTAGCAAAACAATTTTTTAAAAGCTGAAAAGATTTTGTGCATATACACAGTAGTAACTGAATTCATTAGCTCTAGTTGAGGAAAGATTTTTTTTTAAGTATAAAGTTACCTTTCTCCAAGTAGTGAGAAGGAAGTTATGGTTAGTGATTCTGCTTAGTGTCCACTCATGGGAAACAGAAACCTCTCATCTATTTTAAGCAAAAATGTAAATAATACATAGAATTTAGCTGTTTGTAATGTCATTAGAAGAGTTGGAGCAGTGAACAGTTTTTATATAGATTTTTTCTTAATTGGTGGAAAATTGCTTTACAACGTTGTGTTGGTTTCTGCTGCACAACCATGTGAATTGTCATATATATAAATTATTACATATGTAAAAATTGTATATAGCCCCTTTTATATAAATACATACATCCCCTGTATAGTCACAACAGCATGAATCGTCATATTTATATATACACATTATTATATATATACATTATTATATATATGTATACCCCCTTCCTGTTGAGCCTCCCTCCCCTCCCCACGCCCCACCCCTCTAGGTCATCACAAAGCACCAGGCCAGGTTCCTTGTGTTATATAGCAACTTCTCACTGTCTATTTTACACATGCGTGTATATATGTCAGTGCTAGGAGAGAATAGACTTATGGACACAGCAGGGCAAGGTGAGAGTGACCTCTGTCTTGACCTTCACAAATCACTTCAAGAACAACACCATGCACCTGACCCACCAAGGCAGGCACAGCCTTTATCACAATTGGAGGAAGGAGACTCAGGAGGCCATGGCCATGTATGTCAATTGCTGGCACAATATCCATGAGGCTAAATCTTAGGCACTGGATCACTGTTGCAATCAGAAGGTTACCACATCTGCCAATTTTGCCTTTTAACACCCATAAATCCAGTATCTGAACACTGAGATGCTGTCTTAGGAAAACCCCATGTCTCCAGCCACACTTGGTAGCAGATGGCAACCAAAAAGGTGACTTTAGCCCTATGTCTGCAGTATAAGTCTTGCCAGATGGCAACTCCTCATACTCATCAACGGACTCTTGCAAAAGTAATCTGTAGGTTTCTAGGTTCTACAGTACAAGAAGGGACACTAGAAAGACGGTGGAATAAGTGGGTTTTAATTCTTCATTGGTGGTGAAAAGGATGAAATGAGTTAACTCATGTGAAGACTCTAGGATGGAATCTATTCCTCTTACTGTTATCTTTTAGAAGGTATATGTGTTTTACCACATTATACCAAAATAATTTTCATGTGCCCTGAAAGTGTTAGTAATAGTTTGTAATTATAAAGGGCAGAGGGAAAAGTACTGGATATAATTTCTACTATCTAGAACTCCTTGTATGACATAATGATTTGATCTATGTATATTGTAAAATGATTATCAATCACTTTAGTTGACATCCATCACCAATAGTTGCATATTTTTTCTTGTAATGAGAAATTTTAAAATCTACTATTAACTTTCAAATATATGATATAGTGTTACTAACTACAGTCATCATGCTGTACTTTTGAGTAATCATTTTAAATTTAACTTAATAAACATTAATTAATTGAATTAAATGTTTTCTAAAGATCAGGTCCTGTCCCAGGGCCTGGGAGAACAGTAAAACTGGGCCGTGACTTTAAGGAGGTGACTGTCCAGTGAGGAAAATGTAAACATGACATTCCATCCTTACTGCATTTCCCTGACTCAGCTTTGGTCTGGAGTAGTTTCTCTACCAATGTTGGCTAACATTCATTTTTGGTCTCTCTTAGCTACTATTGTAGGGCTTAGAGACTAGAACCATGCCAAATTTGGCTTGGGCACAATTAACAATAATGAAAATTTTAAATCATATTTATTAACAGTATTGAACTGAATTGAGAGGAGGTGAGTGGAAATTTTTATAATGAATAACTATTTCACAGTGGGAAAATTTCATGACTATTTAAAAATGACTGCAGCTATGTGAGCAATTATATAGATATTTTCCTTCCTGATAGTTGGCAGGAAGCCTCAGGAAAGATTTCATGAACTGAGAGGGACTCACCAGAATGAGGCCGTGGGGGCACTTTGACCCCGTTAAGGGCTGGCGAGACTCCTCTGACGGGGCTCTCCGTGGCCACAGCACTGGGTGGGTAGCTGCATCTGGCATATGGTACCTCATCTTTCTGTGAGTGATGGGACTGGCCAACACCCCACAATGTTCTGAATGAGTTCTCATCATCATTCACATTACAGATTGGAATGTTATTCAAACCTAGGTGAGTACGGATGAGAAGAACAAACCACCAGATTAGGTTTTTGGCAGGTTTTCTTTGAATGCTCAGCAGTTTTCCAGCCAGATATTATAAAATGTATGTAAAGATGTCAGACTTCAGATTTTATGAACCAGTGCTGGGTGGGCAGTCTTTAAAAGTCAGTGTAGCAAATTATGTTTGCAAAACATCCCTTCTTAAAATGTCCTGCCATCTTGTTAGCTTTGAGAACCAAGGCCCACATCTTTGATCTTTGGTCTAGGAGTTAAGTGGAGTAGATTTGCTGCTAATCCCAGACAGATCTCTCATTTCCCATGTCTTAATAATGACTAAGAGGGACTATGTTAGCACTCTTCGGGAATATCAGATTTAGATTTTTGAAAGCATCCAGAATGTCTCAATGCAACAAGGCCCCGTAAAAGACATACATTGACTCTTCAGTGCCGGCAGAAGAGAAAGAGTCATTCGAGTGAGGAACAGGGGACAGGACAAGGTAAGTTGTATGGGAAGGAAGGAATGGAAACCTAGTAAAAAGGAACCTCCTTCCTCAGAGCCTTCTGGGTTCGTTCATTCTCCTATAATAGCTATTTGCTTTTCGCTCAAATATTGGATTATATCCAGGCCCTCCTCTTAGTATCAATGCTGTGTTATATAAAACTGGGCAGCTTAGGAAGCATATGTGTGCAGGACACAGCTCTGTTAATAAGTGAATTGTGAGAGACAGTAATAGATGACTGCTTTGTTTCCCAAGAAATTGCACAAGAAGCTTCTGGATAATGTTTTGCAGTGGGAATTAGTAACTTTGACTAGGATTATGGTACAGACTAAAAAGAGAAAATGGCCAAGGATTTACCTGTGAAGGGATTCCAACTTTTACTGCAGAATTAAAAAAAAAAGAAAGAAAGAAAGAAACTACAGGAATAGGGGAAAAATTTTAGGAGTACATGGTGTGACTGAAACTAAATTTTCAAATGAGAAAGGAAGAAAGAGAGGGAAAGGTGAGAGAGGAAGGAAAGGAGGAAAGGGAGGGAGAGAAGAAAAGAGAAAGGATTGAGAGAGAATGAGTGAGTGACATCATGGTTCTCCAGGCTGGTATTTAACAGGTAGACGTTAGCACGACTGTACAGGTTGATAAAAATTGAGATACTTTCATACCATTGGGTCAGTTGCTGCCCTGAGCTTCCTGAGTGGCCCCTTTGGCCCCTCTCCAGGCCCCTTTCCTATCAGCCAAGTCACCCAGGGGTAAGTGCCCGCACAGGCGTTGTCTGCAGGCCTCTTCTGCCCTCGCTCCAGCGCTGGCAGCTGGTCCCAACACTCCGCGCCTGTGCCTCACCAGTGGTTCAGTATTTTGAATAACACCCCGTGTTTACC
The DNA here is from genome assembly GCF_963930625.1 of Muntiacus reevesi. Taxonomy (NCBI): domain Eukaryota; kingdom Metazoa; phylum Chordata; class Mammalia; order Artiodactyla; family Cervidae; genus Muntiacus; species Muntiacus reevesi. Next base: position 24,231,723 of record NC_089264.1, read on the forward strand.
CACTAGAATCATCAAGTAGTCTGAACATAGAGGAGAGAGAGACATTCTAGGACTCTGAATTACCTCACCTTTGATGTGGCAGACCCTTCTGGGATGAGGAGTGTGCCTGACTAGAAAACAGCTTCCATTTCTAGCTGAAATATGGCTGCCTTTGCTCTCAAACTGAGGAGCAGACATCGGGGATTTGAGGCTCATGTTCACGGAGTGTTGGTTTCCTCCTCTCCGCTGTTGCCACAAAAGGTCTTGGAGTGTACCTTGTTAACCTCACTTCCAGAAGTGCTCAGACCCTGAAATCACAGCATGACAGTCGTTCAGACAAGGGGTTCTAGACATTTTCTTGCACATCAAACATTTCACCATCACCTTTGCTTGCCCTGAGTTGTCTCTTATGTCGGAAGAGAGACAACAAATAATTAGAATGTTATTTGTTAAAGTGAGGCTAATTTTACTTTAAGACCAAGTTTTTGTGAACACTAAAATCAAGATAGACACAAGTAGAACAGATAAAAATTTTTCCCTGGAAAAATCAAAGCACTTATGAGAAACTTAAAACATTTCCAACATAAAATATATGACATGGTTATCAATCAATTTTGATATAATAAAATGTTAGCTTTAAAATACAACACCCACAAATGTGCTTTACATTCAGTTTACTGTAAATGAGGACTTTTCATATTGTACTCTTAAGAAAACCAGCATCTTAAATTTTTATCTTCTGAGAGGATGGTAAAACTTGAAGGAGAAAAAAACCCAGTAGCAAAAGAATGATATTACATCTACAGAAAATAAATTGGAGAGCTTTGGGCGTGTTATTTGCTGTTATTTGCAGTATTCAGTAATATTTAATGATTTTTCTTCAACCACTCAACAGTTCTTTATTAGACCCAGTGTCGTAGGCCTAAGAGGTAAAAGATAAATAGCCCAATTAAAAACTGGGCAAAAGATCTGAACACCTCATCAAAGAAGATTCTGTCCATGGGATTCTCCAGGCAAGGATACCGGAGTGAGTTGCCATTCCTTTCTTCAGGGTCTTCCCGACCCAGAGATCAAACCTAGGTCTCCTTCATTGCAGGCAGATTCTTTACCATCTGAGCCACCAGGGAAGCCCATCAAAGAAGATTATCAGATGGCAAATAAGTATTCGTATGAAGAGATACTCAACATCATTTGTCATTAGAGAATTGCAAATTGAAACAACAATATGATACTGCTACACCTATTAAAAATGGCTAGAATCCAAAACATTGACACCACCAAATGCTGGTGAGGATGTAGAGCAACAGGAATGCCCAGTCATCATTGATGGGAATGCAAAATGATACAGCCACTTTAGACAATAGTTTAGAAGTTTCTTACAGAGCTAAATATACTCTTACCACAGGATCCAGCAATTGAATTCCATGTTTATTCAAAGAGAGTTGAAAACACATCCACACAGAAACCTACAAATAATGTTTATTCATAATTGCTGAAAATTGGAAGTAATCAAGGTGACCTTCAGTAGGAATGGATAAACAAAGTGTGGTACCTCCATATATTGGAATACTGTTCAGTGCTAAAAAGAAATGAGTTTTCAAGCCCTGAAAAGACATGTTTAAGGAAACTTAAACAGGCTTCCCAGGTAGCTCAGTTGGTAAAGAATCTACCTACAATGCAGGAGACCCTAGTTCAGTTTCTGGGTTGGGAAGTTCCCCTGGAGAAGGGATAGCCTACCGACTCCAGTATTCTTTCCTGGAGAACCCCCATGGGCAGAGGAGCCTGGTGGACTACAGTCCATGGAGCCTCAGAGAGTTGGACACGACTGAGCTACTAAGCGCAGCACAGCAAGCACGTATTACTAAGTGAGGCCAACTTGAAAATGCTGCATACTGTGTAATTTTACATATGTTACATTCCAGAAAAAGGACAGCTAAAGACTATAAAAAGATCGGCAGTTCCCAGGGGTTCCAGAGGGGAAGAGGAGGAGGAATGAATAGGTAGAGCATAGGGGACTTGGGGGCGGTGAAACTTCTGTACTGTTCAATACCATGACAATGGATACATGACGGTATGCATTTTGTCAAAACCCATAGAACTATACAACAGAGAGTGAACTCTAATGTAAACTATAGACTTTAGTTAATAATGTATAGTATTGGTCCATCAGTTGTAACAAGTGTACCACACTACTGCAAGATTAATAATAGGAGAAGCTGGGCAGAGGGATATGGAACTTTCTGTACTTTCTGCTCAGTTTTTCCATAAGCTTAAAAACCGCTCTAAAAATATTAGCAATTGAAAAACAACTACCTCGATAGAGTTTCCCTGGTAGATCAGTCGGTAAAGAATCTACCTGCAGTGCAGGAGACCCAAGAGATGCATATTCAATCACTGAGTCAGGAAGGTCCCCTGAAGAAGGAAAAGGCAACCCACTCTCGTACGCTTGCCTGGAGATTCCCATGGACAGAGGAGCCTGGCAGGCTACAGTCCATAGGGTCGCTCACAGTCAGACACAACTGAGTGACTAAACCACCACCACCTCAAACTAGCAACATTTTGTTGTATTAATAATGGCCCACATCTTACTCTCCCTTCTATTGCCTATATTGATTTCAGTACTTTTTAATTGACTGATAATTCATTGCTCAGTGATTTTAATGGATAGCTTTCAAGCCCATTAGTTGGCTTGGAATAATATTTATCTATTAGAGATTACTCTTTATAACAAGCATTGATTTTGGACTGTAACTTTTTAAGACATAAATCCAGAAGAAATGAAATGATCATTCATTCTCATAAAGGGTGGATTTTTTTCCTCCCAAAACAAGAGAAATATGAGAACATATTACTAAAGTAAGGAATTAATAGAAGTAGATACCAGGAAATACATAACTTACTCATAAATATTATCTGTATTAGAGAAACAGAAATCTCACTGTAATGAAGTGACTAAAAGTTTTCCTAAACCAGTATTCTAATTTCTCTAGAAATCAATCAATGGAAAACACATATATATGATGGATGGATTCAGTAGACTAAATCAGCTATAGTTACTTCTACAAATTTGCCATGGATTATTTACTAGGGACCAAACTCCTGGGTTGGGAAGATACACTGGAGAAGGGATAGACTACGCACCCCAGTATTCTTGGGCTTCCCTTGTGGCTCAGCTGATAAAGAATCTATCTGGAATGCAGGAAACCTGGGTTCGATCCGTGAGTTGAGAAGATCCCCTGGAGAAGGGAAAGGCTACCCACTCCAGTATTCTGGCCTGGAGAATTCCATGAACTGTATAACCATGGGGTCACAAAGAGTCAGACACAACTGAGTGACTTTCGCTTTCAAATACAGTCATATGATAAATAGTAGACACATTTTAAAAGCCAAAAATGTTTGAAAAACAACACAAGGGGGAAAAACACACCTTCTAGTAGTCTAGCTTCTTAGGCATTTGCTATATAGTAGATAGTAGGAGTTGTCAGCCTATTTTCCCCACCATGCTACATGTGACAGTAATGTTCACATGGAAGACACATTCCCATCACATGTTCAGATTTTAAAGACCACGTCCCAAAATTGTGGGAAACAAAGTACTAAAAATGTGTTTTAATCACCTAACTGTGGGTGTCAGTAACTGCTGCTCAGCAGAGCTGTATAAATAGACTTGAACTCCAAGCTTTTCAGTCAGGTAAGAACAGGACATTGCAACTAAATGCCAGCAATAGTGTTAGAAAACTTACCCTTCTTTATATTAATTCCCTTTAAAAACTAAACAATTTGCAAATGTGAACATTTTAACTATTATTAGTAAATATCTTGGGTCTTGCCTGACTCAGTTCAGTTCAGTCACTCAGTGTTGTCTGACTGTTTGTGACCCCATGGACTGCAGCACACCAGGCCTCCCTATCCATCACCAACTCCTGGAGTTTACTCAAACTCATGTCCATTGAGTCGGTGATACCATCCAACCATCTCATCCTCTGTCGTCCCCTTCTCCTCCCATCTTCAATCTTTCCTAGCATCAGGGTCTTTTCAAATGGGTCAGTTCTTCACATCAGGTGGCCAAAATACTGGAGTTTCAGCTTCAGCTTCAGTCCTTCCAATGAATATTCAGGACAGATTTCCTTTAGGATGAACTGGTTGGATCTTCTTGCAGTCCAAGGGACTCTCAAGAATCTTCTCCAACACCACAGTTCAAAAGCATAAATTATTCGGCGCTCAGCTTTCTTTACAATCCAACTCGCATACCCATACATGACTACGGAAAAACCATAGCTTTGACAAGACAGACCTTTGTTGGCAAAGTAATGTCTCTGCTTTTTAATATGCTGTCTAGGTTGGCCATAGCTTTTCTTCCAAAGAGCAAGTGTCTTTTAATTTCATGGCTGCAGTCACCATCTGCAGTGATTTGGGAGCCCCAAAAAATAAAGTCTGTCACTGTTTCCACAGTTTCCCCATCTGTTTGCCATGACGTGATGGGACCAGATGCCATGATCTTAGTTTTCTGAATGTTGAGTTTTAAGCCAACTTTTTCACTCTCCTCTTTCACTTTCATCAAGAGGCTCTTTAGTTCTTCTTCACTTTCTGCCATCAGAGTGGCCTCATCTGCATATCTGAGGTTATTGATATTTCTCCCAGCAATCTTGATTCCAGCTTGTGCTTCATCCAGCCCAGCATTTCATATGATGTACTCTGTATGTAAGTTAAATAAACAGGGTGACAATATACAGCCTTGACATACTCCTTTTCCTATCTGGAACCAGTCTCTTGTTCCATGTCCAGTTCTAACTGTTGCTTCTTGACCTACATACAGATTTCTCAAGAGGCAGGTAAGGTGGTCTGGTATTCCCATCTCTTTAAGAATTTCCCAGTTTGTTGTGATCCACACAGTCAAAGGCTTTGGCATAGTCAATAAAGCAGATGTTTTTCTGGAACTCTCTTGCTCTTTTGATGATCCAACAGATGTTGGCAATTTGATCTCTGGTTCCTCTACCTTTTCTAAATCCAGCTTGAACATCTGGAAGTTCATGGCTCACATACTGTTGAAGCCTGGCTTGGAGAATTTTGAGCATCCCTTTACTAGCATGTGAGATGAGTGCAATTGTGCGGTAGTTTGAACATTCTTTGGCATTGCCTTTCTCTGGGATTGGAATGAAAACTGACCTTTCCCAGTCCTTTGGCCACTGCTGAGTTTCCCAAATTTGCTGGCATATTGAGTGCAACACTTTCACGGCATCATCTTTTAGGATTTGAAACAGCTCAACTGGACTTCCTTCACCTCCACTGGAATTCTATCACCACTAGCCTGACTGCCTTATTATAAAACCTAGGCTGAAATGTCTTAAGAGAATACATCCAAAGGATTTGCTGGGTCAAAGAAGCCAAGTTCTGTTTATAATTCTGTTTTAATTGTGATGCTAAAACTGTGCTTTCATCCTAAAGAACAGAAGAAAAATCTGTATACGGGTAACTCTATGGGAAAATCTAATTAAGATTACCATTCACCACTCGGAATGACTTAAGTACTGGGAAAAATATTTCCTTTTCTAAAGCCTCTAAAATCTACCTATATATTATTAAATTATTGAATTTTATCTAGACCACATGACACAAAATCCTCAAAATAGGTAGTTTTAAAAACATTATTAATCATTCTAGTCCTGACCATTTACTTGGAAAATACCATGCAGATGTGTATTAAATACAGATTTAATTTAGTCCAAAATAGCACATATGCAAAATGTATGCTTACAAAAGGAGACAACAATAGCTGATCATTGAGCAGCTAAGTTGCTATGAATTCCTTGAGATATGAAGACTGTTATTTATGTGATGAATGCAGAACCATTTTATATTTGCAGAGCTCCTGGCCACCCAGATCTTCCCATCGCTTCCTCCCTCACGTTTTTCATGACTTTGTCTGGTAAGACTTTCTCCAAAAGGTTTCCTGTGTATGTGTGTGTGCTCAGTGATGTTCAACTCTTTGCAACCCCATGGACTGTAGCCCATCAGGCTCCTTTGTCCATGGAATTTTCCAAGCCAGAATATTGTAGTGGGTTGCCATTTCCTTCTCCAAAGGCTTCCTGCCCCTCTCCAAAGTCGTTTCCACCATTATCCCATTCTTTTTCCCTCAACCCTCTTTAAACTGTCCTCATAACTCATAATGTATGTCACTGACTTTTTTTTTTACATTTCTGTGTTTAGTTTTTGCTTCCCTCAATAGGATGTATCAAGCAGGCAGTGGTCTAGTCCAATTTTCCAACTGTCACATAGTTTATGCTCAATAAATATTTATGCTCAAAAAATATTATTAAGTAAAGCTTTTCAAAGGATAAATTGTTCTTATCCCACAAATTCAGCATTTTTTATTTGTTGCTCTCTCAGAAATAGGTGGTTTATTTTAGAAGGTAATGCCCCATTTCCTCAAAACAGACTTAATTGACTTTTATGTAGTCTTAAAAAGGTCAGCTCAACTGTGGTCCATAAACTAAATCAAACCTAAAACTTTAAAAAATTATTTTAATGAATTTAAATGAATTTAAAATTATACCTGAGGTCAATTTTAAAGGAAGGTGATCTGGCTGACAGGAACTCAAGGCTTGTGATACCCTTCAAGCCTTGTAATGGGTCTATCTTGAGTTGGTATTGATTTTCTGAAATCTTTGTACTTGAGCTGGGAATCCTTAATTGGCAGAGACAGCCTAATGTCTAAGGCTTCCAAATGAATGTAACTGTCTCCCTCTGGTTTCTCCCGCTCTTGCTCCAAGGAGCCCTATGTGGTTCCCTGGTTGTTAAGATACTCTATATAGCTTAGCAACATGGTAACATTCCTCGGGGAAATCTGAGTTCCAGAACCTCTCCACTTGTCATTCTTCTTAGAGCTCTACCTACCCACAGCTTGACTGAGCCACTTGGCAGTAGTGACTTTTCTCATCTTTGAATGTAAAATAGAGCTGAATCAAATGCAAGAGAAAGAACAACAGAGGAGGGGGAAGAATTTCAACCATGTAGATAATTCTCTGCAAAATGTTGCTTAAAGAACACATACCATGCAGATGTAATCAAACTTAGCTCATCAAAAACACGTAGGGAGAAAGTGTGAATGACTTTAAAGAATCCCAGTCATCCTGCTAGAATAATCCGGCCATGCTGATGACTGTTCAACAGCCTTGAAAAAGAACTGAAATGTTAATTAAAAATCATAAAGATATATTAAGTAATACAGTTAAAGTCATAAAGTTCTCTATGAAAATTAAAGATGGAATTACCATGTACACACACAAAGGTACAATATGTTGCTGTCAACTGTCAGAAGTATGTATACTGGTGCTCTCCAGTATTTTTCTTTTCGGACCACACATGACTTTTGATAGCTGAGTTACTGTCTCTGAAAGCAATGTAGCTAATTCCTGAAGGGCAAACACTTAATTTACAATACAAGGACAGAATTTAATGCAATCTTGTTTTCTTGACTGGCCCCAAGAATTAAAGACTCAGCATCTCTCTGCACCTGTAACCCATTCAGGACTTACATATTATTTATGGAGGGTTTAAAGGATTTTCCAAGGTAATTTTTGCATTTTGAGATTTTCTTTCTATACTTTCTACCAGTTAGGAATTGGCTTTATGCAGCTAGTAGCAGAGATTATTTCTCCCTCACATGAAAGAGTTCCGTGGTTGATACAACAGTTCCATGGTGTCATTATGGCCCTAGGCTTGTTCCACATTTAGGTCCATCTTCCTTAAGGTGCGGCTTCTCTTCTGGAGCTTAACTCTTATCCCAGATGGTGCCTGAAGTTCTAATCATCCAGATGGCTACTCTGTTGCCAGGCATCACATCAATAATCCAGGAAGAAAACAAGAGGGAAGGCAGGGGGCGGGTAAGGACAGACAGGGCACTAGCTAGCCATTTGCCCCTCCTGTAAGAGCCTTTCTGTGAATCCCAGGCGATAATCTGGATGCACTGATCACTTGTAGCTGGAAGGTGGGGGGGGGGGGTGAGGAAGGGGGGGCACAGAAAATGTAGCTTCCTCACAGGGTACATTCCCACCCCTTTCTAAAACAGAGGCTTAGAAAACATACTTTAGGTTTATAAGCAGTGATCTCTACCACAGAGCCCGACATACCTAACCCATGTGTGAAAGGTGTCCATATTCTTGTGGTTTACACCTTTCCTTAGAGACAGGTATCATCCATTAAAATGAGATATACTTCTGGCATGTAACCATAATTTTGTTATATTCCCTTTATGAGGACCTTTCTTCTCCCTTTATCAGAAAAAGTGATACAACTCATTGGGTTGGGCACAGTTTGCAGTAATTCCGTCAGAACCATGGACTGAGATGGCTCTGAGGCTCTGTTCAGGGCAGCTTGTGTGTCCTTATTGTCTTGGGAACAGACTACCAGTCCAAGACACTGTTATTTTCTGCACAGGTAGAAGACAGATGGAGAGATTTCTTGAGATATATGCGTGAATCTATGAATGGTGATTAGTAATTTTTAAAACACCAGTAATAAACAGCAGGAAACTCCACATGTTCATTGTCCACAGATACTTTTGAGTATTGCTGTGGACTGAAGTGTGTCCCCCAAATTCCTGTGTTGAAGCACTCACCCCCAGCATGACCGTGTGTGGAGGCAGGACCTAGGAGGAGGTAAAGTTACATGAGGTCACAAGGGTGGGTCCTAAACAGCTAGGACTGGCATCCTTAGAAGAGAAGAAAGAAACACCAGAGCTTGCTCTCCTTTTCTCTCTGCACATACAGAAGAAAGGCCATGTGAGGATACGGCAAGGAGGCATCCATATACTCATCAGGAAGAATGGTTTAACCAGGAACCAACCCAGCCAGCAAGCTAATCTTAGACTTCCGGCCACTACAACTCTGAAAAAATAAAATTCTGTTTTTTAAGCCACATAATGTCAGTGGCATTATGTTACAGCAGCCCTAGCAGATTCACACAGGTGTGAATATGTAGGTAACTCTTAGGTCAATTTTCTCCATGTGCAAGCTGCAAGTGGTTGCATCTTGGAGCTATGAGTGGATTAGGCCTATTCATTTTTATCCTCATTTTGCATTTACTATAAAAATGTCATTAGTGTCTGATTAACTTATAAGAAGGTAATGCAAATAATTTATGAGAGATAAAAATGCTAATTTAAAACAATACAAAAATAAAAATTTCATCTGGTGCCTTACCCATCCGGTACTTTGTTCTGTCCATTTTAAAAGCACATGATTCAGCACTAAATTTGCATCAAGTATCTGCAATCCCAGAAAATAGTACTTATGCAAATGTCTATAAATTGTCCCTCAAATTTTCTCTCCCTGGTGTCCACACCCTGTGGAATCTCCTTTTCTTGACTGTGGGAGCACCTGTGAATAGAATGAAGGTCACCCCTGTGATTATATTCTATGAGCAAGAGAGAGAGATTTAGAAGATATAATTAAGATCTAAAATCAGAATTACTTAGAGTTTATCAAAGTCTGTTCACCAAAAGGAGATTGTTTGGGATGGTTCTGACCTAATCAGGTGAGCCCTTTAAAAGAGATTTAGGTTGAGGTTGCTCAGCTGATAAAGAATCTGCCTGCAATGCAGGAGACCCTGGTTCGATTCCTAGGTCAGGAAGATTCCCTGGAGGACGACATGGCAACCCACTCTGGTATTCTTGCCTGGAGAATCCCTGTGAACAGAGGAGCCTGGCAGGCTGCAGTCCATGGGGTCAAAAAGAGTTGGACACAACTGAGTGACTAAGCAGGCACACGCAAGAACAGACGGCTCAGTTGCTGGCCTTAAAGAAGCAAGCAGTCATGAGGTCTACAGCTGCCAGAAAGTAAGTCAGCCAGCAACCACAAGAGCTTGAAGAGGACCCCAAGCTACCGATGAAAGCCCAGTCCCAGCTGGCCCCTGGGTTGCAGCCTTATGAGATCCTGGGCTGGAGATCCGGCTCAAGTTAAGCTATGCCCACACTCCCCACCCACTGTGAGGTAACAGCAAAGGTGTTAAACCAATGTCTGTCAGACCCTGAATCCAGGGCTTTTACCCATGACTAGTGGACACTGAGTTGCTGCCAGGCCAGGGGTCTGAACTCTGCTTAGGCTGTAAGAATCACTAGTACAAGTCCTTTTGATAAGAATGTATTTGCTAAAACACAAAAGACCCCAAATAACAAAAGCAGTCTTGAGAAAGAAGAATGGAGCTGGAGGAATCAACCTTCCTGACTTCAAACTATACTACAAAGCTACAGTCATCAAGACAGTATGGTACTGGCACAAAAACAGAAATATAGACCAATGGAACAAGGTAGAAAGCCCAGAAATAAACCCATGCACCTATGGATACCTTATTTTTGACAAATGAGGTAAGAATATACAACAGGGCAAAGATAGCCTCTTCAATAAGTGGTGCTGGGAAAACTGGACAGCTACATGTAAAAGAATGTGATCAGAACACTTGCTAACACCATATACAAAGATTAACTCAAAATGGATTAAAGACCTACATGTAAGACATAAAACTATAAAACTGTTACAGGAAAACATAGGCAGAATACTCAATGACATAAATCAAAACAAGATCTTCTATGACCCACCTTCTAGAGTAATGGAAATAAAAACAAAAATAAACAAGTGGGACCTAATAAAATTTAAAAGTTTTGCACAGCAAAGGAAACCATAAATAAGGTGAAAAGACAACCCTCCAAATTGGAGAAAATAATAGCAAGTGAAACAACTGAAACAGGATTCATTTCAAAAACTTACAAGCAGTTCATATGACTCAACACCAGAAAAACAATCAATGTAATCAGAAGTGGGAAAAAGACCCAAACAGACAATTCTCCAAAGAAAATATACAGATGGCTAACAAACATGAAAAGATGCTCAACATTGCTCACTATTAGAGAAATGCAAATTGAAACTACAATGAGATATAATCCCACACCAGTCAGAAAGGTTATCATCAAAAAGTCTACAAACAGTAAATGCTGGAGAGGGTGTGGAGAAAAGGGAATCCTCTTGCACAGTTAGTGGGAATGTAAATTGATACAGCTACAATGGAAAACAGTATGGAGATTCCCTTAAAAACTAGGATTAAACCACCATATGATCCAGCAATCCCACTCCTAGGCATATACCCTGAGGAAACCAAAATTGAAAAAGACACATGTACCTCAGTGTTCATTGCAGCACTATTTACAATAGCTAGAACATGGAAGCAAACTAGATATCCATCGACAGATGAATGGATAAAGAAGCTGTGGTTCATATACACAATGGAATACTCAGCCATAAAAAGGAACATATTTGAGTCAGTTTTAATGAGGTGGATGAATCTGGAACCTATTATACAGAGTGAAGTAAGTCAGAAAGGGAAAGAAAAATATTGTATGCTAACACATATATATGGAAGCTATACAGATGATACTGATGAAATTTTCAGGGCAGCAGTGGAGACACAGAGATAGAGAACAGATTTATGGACATGACTGGCAAGGGAGGAAGGAGAAGGTAAGATGTATGGAGAGAATAACATGAAAACGTCTATTACCATATGTAAAATAGATAGCCAATGGGAACTCAATGGGAACTCAAATAGGGGCTCTGTAACAACCTAGAGGGGTGGGATGGGGAGGGAGATGGGAGGTGAGGTTCAGGAGGGAGCGGACATATGTATATCTGTGGCAGATTCATGTTGATGTTCGGAAGAAAACAACAAAATTCTGTAAAGCAATTATCTTTCAATTAAAAAATTTAAAAAAATTTTTAAAAAGGAATGTATTTGCTAGCATTTGACTTTGCCACTTACTAACTCACCATCTTCTAGCCTATATTGCGATTCAGTTCTGTCTTAACCGTGTACACTCTATCCATTGTTTACCTGCCAGTGTTTTCCTTATTGAAAAGACATAAGAAGAGTCAAGTAATTCTGCTTTCTTTATCTGTTCTCTCCCTCTATTCTTGTTTAAGACATAGCATTAAAACATTAAAAGCCTTATTATTTGCTCTTAGCACTTTTTTTTAAGAAAACAAGTCTGACATTATTATTTTCCCCTTTAGCTTTAAGGCACTAATCTTATAGGTCCTGTGACTTTCTCTCATGAACCTAGATTATAGGGCTCCCCTTTCACTAGTTGTTCAGGCAGCAGTGTTTACAGCAGGACCAATTTAATAGCCCAAATGGGAAGTGACCCAAATGCCCAACAAAAATCAAGTGAATACATAAATTGGGGTGTAGTCACACATTGTAATACCACATGGCAGTGAGAATGAATGATCTGATTACACACGACAATACTGACGAACCTCATAAACATAATGTTGAACGAGAGAAGACAGGATCAAAGAGTATAAACTGTACAATCTTCTGTTTCCATGAAATCCAGAAATAGACAAAACTAACCTCTGGAGTGCTAGTGTGTGTGATGTCATCCTTCTAACAGGAGAGAGGACAGAGCACAAGAAGGCTCTGGTGCCAGGAGATTCTGTTTCTGGAACTGGGTGCTGGTTACATGTGTGGGTTCAGTTTGTGAGAATTCATTGAGCTCCACACCAATGATGTGGACACCTTGCTGATGGAATATTACACATCCTTTAAAAGTTTTTAAGCATGTAATTTCCTGTGTTCCACCCCTTAGACTTATTGAGTCAAAATTCCTGGGAAGAGAACTTAGATATTTGAATTTTAGGCAGGATCCCCAACCCAAAGAGATTTTAATGCCTTGTGACAACTGAGAGCCACTAGAAACCTTTAAAATAAAGGCAGAAATGTAATTAAAATTATTTTTCTAACTTAAGTGTTTATAAAATTAAAAACATCTTATTAATAGCCTTGCTAGTAACTAGTCTTCCTGGTAACGTAAAAATGTAACCCAACAAAAAGTCGCATATTGTGGCACATGTTTTGATTTTGCTTGTTTCAGGAGCAAAGATAGTGGCTTTAAATTTGTGTCTGATTTTATGGCCAAAAAATGATTAATATGGATCATTAATAACTCATGTGTTGCACAGAGAACAAATTCAGGAAGGAATTGACTTGCATCATTCAGGAAAGAGCTGTGTGTTAATATAATGCTCTCTATCAACAAAGAAAGGGGGGCTTCAGTTAGAACTAAAATTGAAGTAACAATATATATCAGTGTTACTTTCTTAGATGATCTCTATTCTAAATTATCAAAATAGCTTGTTTTATTCCCATTTTACACAAGAATAAAACATTTTTCTTTCCTATAGATTTATGTATTCCTGATACAGAATGTTCAAATGAGGGGGTCCAGACTAATAAATCTTCAGGTGAATATATGTATTCTCCACATGCATCATACAATTATATAAGCAGTGATTGTACTCTTCCAATCACTCACTTCTTTGGTGCCTTCAGATGTTCCCTTCATATTTCTCTTAACTAGAGAGAAAAAAGGTAATTAGAATGCAGATAAGTTCTCATTTCTAGGCAAATCTTCAGAACTAGCTCCAAAGATTCTTAGTCTGCTTTTAAACTTAAAAGTACCCATTTTGAAAATTTCCACAGCTGATCTGACATGTAAGAACACCTTCAAAGCTCTTTTGAATGATGAGTGCTGGGAGAGGGGGGGGTTCAAAGAAGAGGAGTTAGTACCCATTTCAGTTATTAAATGAAGGAACTATTAGTTTTGCAATTACTATAACAGTCTTGGGGCTTCCCTAGTGCCTCAGACAGTAAAGAATCTGGCTGAAAAGTTGGAGACCCTGGTTTGATCTCTGGGTCAGGAAGATCCCCTGGAGAAGGAAGTGACAACCCACTCCAATATTCTTGCCTGAGAAATCCCATGGACAAAGGAGCCTGGCGGGTTACAGTCCAAGGGTCACAAAGAATCTTAGCAGCCAAGTCCAGTTCAGTTCAGTCGATAAGTCATGTCCGACTCTTCGCGACCCCATGAATCTCAGCACGCCAGGCCTCCCTGTCCATCACCAACTCGTGTAGTTTACTCAAACTCATGTCCATCGAGTCACTGATACCATCCAGCCATCTCATCCTCTGTCATCCCCTTCTCCTCCTGCCCCCAATCTGTCCCAGCATCAGGGTCTTGCCCAGTGAGTCAACTCTTCGCATGAGGTGGCCAAAATATTGGAGTTTCAGCTTCAGCATCAGTCCTTCCAATGAATACACAGGACTGATTTCCTTTAGGATGGACTGATTGGATCTCCTTGCGGTCCAAGGGACTCTCAAGAGTCTTCTCCAACACCACAGTTCAAAAGCATCAAATTTTTAGTGCTCAGCTTTCTTCGCAGTCCAACACTCACATCCATACATGACCACTAGAAAAACCATAGCCTTGACTAGACAGACTTTGTTGGCAAAGTAATGTCTCTGCTTCTTAATATGTTCTCTAGGTTGGTCATAACTTTCCTTCCAAGCAGTAAACGTCTTTTAATTTCATGGCTACAATCACCATCTGCAGTGATTTTGGAGCCCCCCCAGAAAAGTTTGACACTGTTTTCCCATCTATTTGCCATGAAGTGATGGGACCAGATGCCATGATCTTAGTTTTCTGAATGTTGAGTTTTAAGCCAACTTTTTCACTCTCCTCTTTCACTTTCATCAAAAGGCTTTTTTGTTCCTTCTTACTTTCTGTCATAAGGGTGGTGTCATCTGCATATCTGAGGTTATTGATATTTCTCCTGGCAAACTTGATTCCAGTTTGTGCTTCTTCCAGCCCAGCATTTCACATGATGTACTCTGCATATAAGTTAAATAAGCAGGGTGACAATATACAGCCTTGACATACTCCTTTTCTTATTTGGAACCAGTCTGTTGTTCCATGTCCAGTTCTAACTGTTGCTTCCTGACCTGCATACAGGTTTCTCAAGAGGCAGGTCAGGTGGTCTGGTATGCCCATCTCTTTCAGAATTTTCCACAGTTTATTGTGATCCACATGGTCAAAGCCTTTGGCATAGTCAATAAAGCAGACATAGATGTTTTTCTGGAACTTTCTTGCTTTATCGATGATCCAGTGGATGTTGGCAATTTGATCTCTTGTTCCTCTGCCTTTTCTAAAAGCAGCTTGAACATCTGGAAGTTCACGGTTCACATATTGCTGAAGCCTAGCTTGGAGAATTTTGAGCATTACTTTACTAGTGTGTGAGATGAGTGCAATTGTGCGGTAGTGTGAGCATTTTTGGCATTGCCTTTCTTTGGGATTGGAATGAAAACTGACCTTTTCCAGTCCTGTGGCCACTACTGAGTTTTCCAGATTTGCTGGCATATTGCTGGCAATTTCCATATTGCTGGCACCTTCACAGCATCATCTTTCAGGATTTTAAAGAGCCCAACTGGAATTCCATCACCTCCACTAGCTTTGTTCATAGTAAGGCCCACCTGACTTCACATTCCAGGATGTCTGGCTCTAGGTGAGTGATCACACCATCGTGATTATCTGGGTCATGAAGATCTTTTTTATACAGTTTTTCTGCGTATTCTTGCCACCTCTTAATATCTTCTGCTTCTGTGAGATCCATACCATTTCTGTCCTTTATCGAGCCCATCTTTCTATGAAATGTTCCCTTGGTATCTTTAATTTTTTTGAAGAGATCTCTAGTCTCTCCCTTTCTGTTGTTTTCCTCTATTTCTTTGCATTGATCACTGAGGAAGGCTTTCTTATCTCTCCTGGCTATTCTTTGGAACTCTGCATTCAAATGGGAATATCTTTCCTTTTCTCCTTTGCTTTTCACTTCTCTTCTTTTCACAGCTATTAGTAAGGCCTCCTCAGACAGCCATTTTGCTTTTTTGCATTTCTTTTCCGTGGGAATGGTCTTGATCCTTGTCCCCTGTACAATGTCACAAACCTCCATCCATAGTTCATCAGGCACTCTGTCTATCAGATCTAGTCCCTTAAATCAAGGCAAATTGGAAGTGGTCAGACAGGAGATGGCAAGAGTGAACGTCGACATTCTAGGAATCAGTGAACTAAAATGGACTGGAATGGGTGAATTTAACTCAGATGATCATTATATCTACTACCATGGGCAGGAATCCATTAGAAGAAATGGAGTAGCCATCATGGTCAACAAGAGTCCAAAATGCAGTACTTGGATGCAATCTCAAAAACGACAGAATGATCTTGTTTGTTTCCAAGGCAAACCATTCAATAATCATGGCAATCCAAGCCTATGCCCCAACCAGTAATGATGAAGAAGCTGAAGTTGAACGGTTCTATGAAGACCCACAAGACCTTTTAGAACTAACACCCAAAAAAGATATCCTTTTCATTAGAGGGGACTGGAATGCAAAAGTACGAAGTCAAGAAACACCTGGAGTGACAGGCAAATTTGGCCTTGGAGTATGGAATGAAGCAGGGCAAAGGCTAATAAGAGTTTTGCCAAGAGAGTGCACTGGTTATAGAAAAAACACCCTCTTCCAACAACACAAGAGAAGACTGTACACATGGACATCACCAGATGGTCAACACAGAAATCAGGTTGATTATATTCTTTGCAGTCAAAGATGGAGAAGCTCTATACAGTCAGCAAAACAAGACTGGGAGCTGACTGTGGCTCAGATCTTGAACTCCTTAGTGCCAAATTCAGACTGAAATTGAAAGAAGTAGGGAAAACCAGTAGACCATTAGCAGCTAAAGAAAAGTATTATAAAGTAAGACATGGAAAATCCGTATTTATTTCTACCTTGAGATTTTCTGCTTTTTCTGACCTGGCTGCAGGTACATGGACAGGTCCACATGCAGTGAAGGCAGACAAGCAGATCCAGGATACATTCTCAATGTGAAAGCTCAAGAGTTACAAGGTACTCACATCCAAACAGCAGGCCACTGCATCTCTAAATTGAAGTGACTCATGGAAATAACAGAAGCCAGAATTTGCCTTAGGTTCTGCTCCAACGCATAAATAATGATCAATTATGTGTGTTGGGAGATGGGTATATGTATGTGTATATGATCCACAGACACACAAATATAAAATTTTAAAAATGCTATGAAAAGATAAGGTGATCAAGATCAGTAAATGTTGGGGCTTATGACTTTATAAGTATCTGAAAGATTATTTTAATAAGGTCTGTATAGTCAAAGTTATGATGTTTCCAGTAGTCTTGTATGGATGTGAGAGCTGGATCATAAAGAAGACTGAGTGTGAAGAATTGATGCTTTTGAACTGTGGTGTCAGAGAAGACTCTTGAGAGTCCCTTGGACTGCAAGGAGATCCAACCAGTCCATCCTAAAGGAAATCAATCCTAATATTCATTGGAAGGACTGATGCTGAAGCTGAAGTTCCAATACTCTGGCCACCTGATGAGAAGCACCAACTCATTGGAAAAGACCCTGAAGCTGGGAAAGATTGAAGGTAGGAAAAGGGGACGACAGAGGATGATGGTTGGATGGCATCACTGAGTCAATGGACATGAGTTTGAGCAAGCTCTGGGAGATAGTGAAGGACAAGGAATCCTGGTGTGCTGCAGTCCACGGGGTCGCAAAAAGTCAGACACAACTGAGCGACTGAACAACAACAACAAAGGAAGTACTTGATAGGATGGTACAGAGAAAAAGAGAAGCTCTCTGGGTTCAAGAAAACTTGGATTCAACTCCTGGGTTCACATTCCAACTTCATCATTTGCTGTGTTATGGGTTATGTTCTTATCGCCCTGAACCTCAGTGTCCTCATCTGTGAAACTAGAAGAACACTAGTTACTGCATTAGGCCATTATCTGAGATTAGCTGTGGAGCTAGTTATTTTAAAAGCATCCACAAAGAAGCTTAGAGCATAGTATAACCTTGTTTCGCCCACATTGTAAGCCACTACTAATTAAACATTTTTTCATAAGCCTTATGTACTAACTCGCCAATTTTATATTATGGTGGTAAAAACTGCATTTCTGTTTTCAAAACTCTGATGACAAAAAGCCTGGCTTTCAAGAAAAAGATCTGGCTGAAAAGAGTTCTGGATATGGTTTGTGTTGAGAGGGTAACAGGCAGGAAGGCCAGGGGTCTCCAAACAGAGGAAATAGCTGCAAGTCTCAGCTATTTTTATCTCTCCCTTAAGCAGAGGAACCAGAGATCAAATTGCCAACATCCACTGGATCATCGAAAAAGCAAGAGATTTCCAGAAAAACATCTACTTCTGCTTATTGATTATGCCAAAGTCTTTGACTGTGTGCATCACAATAAACTGTGGAAACTTCTTCAACAGATGGGAATATCAGGCCACCTGACCTGCCTCTTGAGAAACCTATATGCAGGTCAAGAAGCAACAGTTAGAACTGGACATGGAACAACAGACTGGTTCCAAATAGGAAAAGGAGAACATCAAGGCTGTATATTGTCACCCTGTTTATTTAACTTATATGCAGAGTACATCATGCAAAATGCTGGGCTGGATGAAGCACAAGCTGGAATCAAGATTGCCAGGAGAAATACCAATAACCTCAGATATGCAGATGACACCACCCTGATGGCAGAAAGTGAAGAAGAACTAAAAAGCCTCTTGATGAAAGTGAAAGAGGAGAGTGAAAAAGTTGGCTTAAAACTCAACATTCAGAAAACTAAGATCATGGCATCCGGTCCCATTACTTCATGGCAAACAGATGGGGAAACTGTATAAACAGTGACAGACTATTTTGAGGGGCTCCAAAATCACTGCAGATGGTGATTGCAGCCATGAAATGAAAAGACGCTTGCTCCTTGGAAGAAAAGCTATGACCAATCTAGACAGCATATTAAATACAGAGACATTACTTTGCCAACAAAGGTCTGTCTAGTCAAGGCTATGGTTTTTCTAGTAGTCATGTATGGATATGAGAGTTGGAGTATAAAGAAAGCTGAGCACTGAAGAATTGATGCTTTTGACCTGTGGTGTTGTAGAAGACTCTTGAGAGTCCCTTGGACTGCAAGGAGATCCAACCAGTCCATCCTAAAGATCAGTACTGAATATTCATTGGAAGGACTGATGCTGAAGTTGAAAATCCAATTCTTTGGCTACTGACTCATTTGGAAAGACCCTGCTACTGGGAGGGATTGGGGGCAGGAGGAGAAGGGGACGACAGAGGATGAGATGGTTGGATGGCATCACCGACTCAATGGACATGAGTTTGAGTAAACTCCAGGAGTTGGTGATGGATAGGGAAGCCTGGCATGCTGCGGTCCATGGGGTCACAAAGAGTCAGACACGACTGAACTACTGAACTGAACTAAGCAGCAGGAGGAAGCAAATTACAAGTGTAAGATTTTTTTCTCTTAAAATTCTGTGTTGCCATGACAACATCTGGTTCCACCTGAACTTAAATTTTCTCAAACCTTGAGCTAACCAATTGATTTTTCTTATGGAAATATTTTTCTTAAGCTATGTTAATGAAACTATGTTTTTGCTTTGGAACTTGCCTTTCTTCAAAATGCTTCCACCTAAGACTAACTTTTGACTGATAGTAGCTCAACAAACCAGTTATTCATATCAACTGTTTTATGGCTGGGGGATGACACACCTCCTGCCATCCTATCTCAAAAATGGGTTTTCTGGGAGAGGGGCCTGGACACACTCCCTCAGCCTTGAGGTGTCTCTCTTATCTGATCAATAACGTTCTAACAGACATAAAACAGCTTGCTAAAGACTAGCAAGGAGGGCACTCTCCATCCCCCTTCTGATGTCTATGTCAGAATCTTTCTCTGTCCCTTTTTCACTTTAATAAAAGTCTGCTACACAAAAGCTCTTGAGTGATCAAGTCTGGTCCCTGGTCCTGAAGCTAAATCTTCTTTCTTGGAGATCACGAATCCAACACCCTTCACCATAAGCTATCATGGTGATGGTTGCATGATGTGAACTACTTAATGCCACTAAATTGAATACTTCAAAGTGGTTAAGGTAGTAAATTTTGTTATATGTATTTTATCACAATCAAAAGATGTTTTACAATAATGACTAGACAATGCTTTCATTGTGGTATACACAGAAAGTGTTCCAAAAATAATAAACTTTATGCCTGCTATGTCATTAAATTTCCCGAATGGAGGCCCATAATGGTCCCATTATGTCATGAGTTCCTTTCTGGGGAAAAGAAAGCATGTGGTGAGATGAAATCATCAAAATTTTTGCAAAAGGAAAAATCTGGAATTTTTGAATCATTGTGGCTTTGTTTTCCAATTACAATTATTTTCTTTCCTATTCCTCTACTTAACCAAATCTGAACTATTCTCAGTAGGAGTCAAGACAACTCAACCTCTCACCCCTAGATTGCTAGCTGCATCCTGACCTTACAAACTTTCTACTTAATCTGAGCCCATGTGTAGCCACATCCCTCCATGCCATGTTTACCGCGTGCTGAAATTCTCTCCAATCGCTGGTAGCTTCAGACTGCAGTATTTCTCCAAACTTGGTCACCCCTAGATTTGTTTCTCAGCATGACATCTCTAGCTAGTATTGGCCTCTGAAAAATAATACATGTTAATTTAATTCACTAAATAAAATGATTTGTTGAATTATATCATGCTATTAATATCTGTAATTGTAATGACATTACACATTTCTTTTCAGCATTCAGAAAATGACAATGAAAGTGAAAATTTGTGAAGAGAGGAAAGATGGAAAAAAGAAATGTATCTCACAGATTAAGCATATTCACTTTGGCTGTCTATAATTTATTTCCTACATGGCTTCTGATCTCTGTCTTAAGAGTAGAGTTCTTTATAGTCATTAAGGAAGAATTCTAAAATCTGGAGATGTAAAATTATTAATATGCAGCTGAAGTTCTCAGCTATATCACACTGCAAGATATGCAATTATAAACTAATTATTCATTAACTCAACAAACATTTATTGGGTGTGTACCGTACCTCCTCTGCACCAAGTTACTTGTTTCTTATAAGATAGCACACAGGGACAGCACATTCTTGGTTTAAAAGCAAGTGGCTTTCTATAAAAGATTTCTTAGGTGCTAATTTATGCAGCAGAGAGATTGTAAACCCAAATGATTTTGAGCCTAGTTTTGGAGTCAGGCAGACAGGCTTATGTTTCAGCTTCAACACTCCCTGTGTGATTCCGGGTCAGTTTACTTCCCTGCCGAGGCTTCAGTCTTGTTATCTGTTCATTGTACACAATAAAACGCTCAGCCTCAGAAATCTTTAGGATGGAATGTGATCATGCACAACATCTGGAACATGGTGAACATGCTAAAATTGTTGTTGTTGTTTTGGTAAACCCGGAAGAGTACTTTGCTCAAAGCGCAAAGTACCCTGCACAGGCTCTGGACGTGCTGGTCGCTGCTAGGAGAGGAGAGCTGAGCGCCAGTCCTGCAATCCAGTTCCCTAGCCTGCCCCTAGGGCCCATCCATTTCAAACAGCCAAAAGATACTGCAGTGACATGGTGGACCTGGAGGGTATTATGCCAAGTGAAATAGGCAGAGAAAGAAAAGTACTGTATGTTAGCACTTATATGTGGAATTTAGAAGATAAAGCAAGCAAATGAATTTTTAAATAAGTAATAAAATAAAAAATCAGCCCAAGGATCTCACAGTGAGTCTGTTCTGGATTCCAGACTTCCCATCTCACCCCCAATATAATTACCTGGAAAAAATTCTTCTAGGGTGTCCACTGAAATGCAGCTGACATGCAAAGTTCCCCAGGATCACACAGAGAGCCGGGGGCACAATGGTACCATGTTGAGAAGAACTGAGAGAAGAGTGGCATCATCAGCCTGAGGATGCTGACAGCATCACAAAACTCAGACTTGAATGCATGAGCGATTTCTTTCTCACACTTTTAGTCCCTCATCTGAGTAAGAGAGATACAAAATGAGAAATGTTTTCTGAGTTCCTTGGGGAAATTCAGGATGGACGAGCTTACATCAGATCACCAACCAACAAAACAGAAAAGAGGAGGTGATACATTGACTTTTTCCAGCTTGTAAATCTAATTACTATCGATTCCTGTCAAGTGATCTCTCTAAAGGTGAGATTCATCTCTGTTAGGGCTCAAAACCAAGTGCTTCTCAACTGCTTTCCTGGCTCTGAGAAGAGACATTTCATTCATCAGAAGTGCTATGCATTTGATATTTAAGGGTTCATTAAAAAGGTTGAAAGAGCATTGTCTGTCATTGGTATATCCACATTAGATATCTCACAAATATTAAGAAGTTAGGGTGATAGTTAATTTCTGATTTTTTTTCATTAAGGAAAAATTACTATAGTGTATGAATAGAGAAAAGAGGGGAAATAATTATAGCTGTTTAAAAAAAAACAAACAGCTAGTTATAGAATATCCAAATTTGTCAAAGGGATATATTGGGTGGGTTTTATTTATTTATTTATTGGAAGGTAATAGGGGATTCAACATTGTTTTTGAAATGATGTTGCTAATCCAGCTCTCCCAATTCTCTCCTAAAAAGTGAAGTGAAATGAAGTGAAAGTCATTCAGTCGTGTCCAACTCTTTGCGACCCCATACAGTCCATGGAATTCTCCAGGCCGGAATACTGGAGTGGGTAGCGTTTCCCTGCTCCAGGGGATCTTCCCAACCCAGGGATCAAACCCAGGTCTCCCACATTGCAGGGGGATTCTTTACCAGCTGAGCCACCAGGGAAGCCCAATTCTCTTCTGAAGAGATTTTTATTCCCATCACAAGATTAAAGTGCCACATTCGCCACGAGGTGGCGGTAACATGCTATCCACAGACCTGCCCATGCCCGGGTCAGCTAGGGCAGGAAGAGCTCGAATGAAAGCCTTCACAAGCAGCAACTGCTGTGGCCATTCTGTTTCCCAAACTAATAAACCCTTTAGAAGGGTAAAACTCAGTGAAGACTTACGTATAGTCCTTTTGATAAGATACTCGTGATAAATCGGAACATCTGCAATAGATTGCTTCCACTAGCTAAACTGACCTTCTACATCTTGGCCTAACTGAAAAAACATATTCAAAAGAAGAAGTCAGTAGGCTGAGGTTCCCCTCTCCCCCACCAGAGAATACTGAGTTTATTATTATCTGGCACTAGGATTCTATATCTGAGTTGAAGAAACAACTCCCACTTATAATCTATGGCTGGTAATCCTAGGGTAAATGCTAGCATCCTAGCCCTAAAATTGTCTAAGTGTTTGCTTTCTTTGAAGACTGATACAACTGGTCCCTGTGTAGCTATGGAGCAGAGGAGGTTCAAAGGGTACAGCAGAGGGTGACCTCTACCCAGGGTAATACCTTGCCCCTTAGGTTAAGGCTGATAGCCCAGGCTGAATATCAGAAGCACTTGAGTAGCTTTGTGAAAATTCTAAACTCTGTAATACGGCCTACAGTTTATTTTAAAAAACCTTTCCTGGCAGGTTGATGCACAGTCAGGGTTGGAGAAAAAAAATAGAAGTGGAGCCAGGCTTCCTGCAAGACTTGTTCTGTAGTCAGAGGATGCTGACTGTTCTTCCAGCACCTACCCACCTTGTTTCCCGTTCACACTGGGTTCACACAAGTCCTGATTTTAAGTACCTCCACCTTGGCCTGAAATGTTACAGTATTAAAGGCAGACTTGACAGCTCAGCTGCTCATTCATGATCAGCTGGATATTCTTTTCTTATTTTTGGCATAATAATAGTAATATAACACTTGACATTAATCAAATAGCTACATGTATTCTAACCATCCCATGAGATAGGAACTATTATCCCTATTTCACAGATCAAAGAACTGAGGCTTAGACAGAAGTCTGGGATACACTACAGAGCTCAGAAATACAGAATCATGACCAGAACCCAGTTGTTTAAAACCAAAGCTTCTGTCCAGCCAAACCTCCTTCATACACATGTTTCTGTTAGCTATGATAGAAAGCCTCATGGAAGAACCTGATTGATAACTATAACTAAACACACACATAAACAAAATCTAATGAAATCTGGAAGTAATAATGGTGGAAGTGTAATAACCTTTGTTTTATTTCTAGCTCTAGCAGGAAATGGGCTTCCCAGGTGGCACTAAGGGTAAAGAACCCGGCTACCAATGCAGGAGACATAAGAAATGTGGGTTTGATCCCTGGATCAGAAGATCCCCTGGAGGAGGGCATGGCAACCCACTCCAGTATTCTTGCCTACAGAATCCCATGGAGAACCACAGTCCATGGGGGTCACAAAGAGTCAGAGGCTGCTGAATCAAGTTAGTATGCACACACGCACACTAGCAGGAAACAGATTCTATTTCCAAGCTGAATTACTGAGAAGACTTCAATAGATTATAAAGTTGTGGACAGCATTTTTTTTTAAACAGCAAACAAGAAGTGGTCTAGTACCCTGCAGTTAGTAGGGGGAAGAGATGTTTATGGGAACCGAGAAAGGGGCTGCTACACAGAGGGGCTTCCCGGACTGTAGCTCTGACCTTTGGTAGCAGGACCCACAGGGAGGCACCTGTGGAATAAACCCTCAACCTGACTCTGCCTTACTTCTGCTTATGATACCCACTTGGCCAAATCTCAACCAGAGGGCAAGAGAGTCCTTCAACTAATCCAGTTAGTGAACCTTCCCTGAGGACAGAGAAGGGGGAGGGGGAACCTTGGAGAGTAAACAGTTTGTACCTGGAAGATTTGTATGAACTTAAACCATGTTTGTAGGCATTCAGTTGAAAAATAAGAAGTATTACACTCCAAAAAGTGATTAGCAATAAAAAAATAAATAGAATTACCCTAGTAACGGCCTATTACAAGGTGCATATTAATTACATTATCTTTAAAACACTCCTTCAAGACATGCCTCGTTTCCTGGAGCTCTGAAAAATGTGATAATTTGGTCAATGTTTATGGCTAGTACTCAGCCAAGCCAAACTTACGATTTGTTTTTCCCTCTAAAACACTGGCAATGAACCAAACTGAAAATGGAGAAGGCACTGGCAAACCACTTCAGTATTCTTGCCTTTAGAACCCTATGAACAGTATGAAAAGGCAAAAAAATATGACACAAAAGATGAACTCCCCAGGTTGGTATGAGCCGTTGGCAACATGCTACTGGACAAGACTGGAGAAATAACACCAGGAAGAATGAAGAAATGAAGCCAAAGGAAAAACAAAGCCCAGTTGTTGATGTGACTGGTGATGGAAATAAAGTCTGATGCTGTAAAGAACAATATTGCATAGGAACCTGGAATGTTAGGTCCATGAATCAAGGCAAATTGGAAGTGGTCAAACAGGAGATGGCAAGAGTGACCATTGACATTTTAGGAATCAGTGAACTAAAGTGGACTGGAATGGGTGAATTTTACTCAGACGACCATTATACCTACTACTGTGGGCAGGAATCCCTTAGAAGAAGTGGAGTAGCCATCATAGTCAACAAGATTCCAAAATGCAGTACTTAGGAGCAATCTCAAAAACAACAGAAGGACCTCTGTTCATTTCCAAGGCAAACCATTCAATATCACAGTAATCCAAGTCTATGCCCCAGTCAGTAATGCTGAAGGATCTGAAGTTGAATGGTTCTATGAAGACCTACAAGACCTTCTAGAACTAACACCCAAAAAAGATGTCCTTTTCATTAGAGGGAACTGGAATGCAAAAGTAGGAAGTCAAGAGATACCTGGAGTAACAGGCAAATTTGGCCTTGGAATACAAAATGAATCAGGGCAAAGGCTAATAGAGTTTTGCCAAGAGAATGCACTGGTCATAGCAAACACCCTCTTCCAACAACACAAGAGAAGACTCTACACATGGACATCACCAGATGATAAACATCAAAATCAGATTGATTATATTCTTTGCAGCCAAAGATGGAGAAGTTCTATACAGTCAGCAAAAAGAAGACTGGGAGCTGACTATGACTCAGACCATGAACACCTTATTGCAAAATTCAGGCTTAAATTGAAGACAGTAGGGAAAACCACTAGACCATTCAGGTATCACCTAAATCAAATCCCTTATGATTATACAGTGGAAGTGACAAATAGATTCAAGGGATTAGATCTGATAGACAGAGTGCCTGAAGAACTATGGACAGAGGTTCATAACATTGTACAGCAGGTAGAGATCAATACCATACCCAAGAAAAAAAAATGCAAAAAGGCAAAATGATTGTCTGAGGAGGGCTTACAAATAGCTGAGAAAAGAAGAGAAGCAAAAGGCAAAGGAGAAAAGGAAAGATGTATCCATTTGAATGCAGAGTTCCAAAGACTAGCAAGGAGAGATAAGAAAGCCTTCCTCAGTGATCAGTGCAAAGAAACAAAGGGAAACAATAGCATGGGAAAAACTAGAGATCTTGTCAAGAAAATTAGTGATACCAAGGGAACATTTCAGGAAAGATGGGCACAATAAAGGACAGAAATGGTATGGACCTAACAGAAGCAGAAGATATTAGAAAGAGGTGGCAAGAATGCACAGAAGAACTATACAAAAAAGATCTTCATGACCCAGAAAACCATGATGATATGATCACTCACCTAGAGCCAGACATCCTGGAATGTGAAGTAAAGTGGGCCTTAGGAAGCATCACTGCAAACAAAGCTAGTGGAGGTCATGGAATTCCAGTTGAGCTATTTCAAATCCTAAAAGGTGATGCTGTGAAAGTGCTGCACTCAATATGCTGGCAAATTTGGAAAACTGAGCAGTGGCCACAGGGCTGGAAAAAGTTAGTTTTCATTGCAGTGCCAAAGGACGTTCAAACTACCGCACAATTACACTCATCTCACATGCTAGCAAAGTAATGTTCAAAATTCTCCAAGCAAGGCTTCAACAGTTTGTGAACCATGAACTTCCAGATATTCAAGCTGGACTTGGAAAAGGTGGAGGAACCAGAGATCAAATTGCCAATATCTGCTGAATCATTGATAAAGCAAGATAGTTCCAGAAAAACATCCACTTCTGCTTTATTGACTATGCCAAAGCCTTTGACTGTGTGGATCACAACAGACTGGAAAATTCTTCAAGAGATGAGAATACCAGACCACCTGCTCCTGAGAAATCTGTATGCACATAGGAAGCAACAGTTAGAATTGGACATGGAACAATAGACTGCTTCCAGATAGGGAAAGGAGTACGTCAAGGCTGTATATTGTCACCCTGTTTAATTAACTTATATGCTTGTTTAACTTGTGAAATGCTGGGCTGCATGAAGTACAAGCTGGAATCAAGATTGCTGGGAGAAATATCAATAACCTCAGATATGCAGATGACACAACTCTGATGGCAGAAAGCGAAGAACTAAAGAGCCTCTTGATGAAAGTGAAAGAGGAGAGTGAAAAAGTTGGCCTAAAACTCAATATTCAGAAGACTAAGATCATGGCATCTGGTTCCATCACTTCATGGCAAATAGATGGGGAAACCGTGTAAACAGTGACAGACTTTATTTTGGGGGGCTCACAAATCACTGCAGGTGGTGACTGCAGCCATGAAATTAAAAGATGTTTACTCCTTGGAAGAAAAGCTATGACCAACCTAGCCAGCATATTAAGAAGCAGAGACAGGGGAGGAGCCAAGATGGTGGAGGAATAGGACGGGGAGACCACTGTCTCCCCTACAAATTCATCGAAAGAACAATTGAACGCAGAGCAAACTTCACAAAACAACTTCTGAATGCTAGCTGAGGTCATCAGGCGCCCAGAAAAGCAGCCCATTGTCTTCGAAAGGGGGTAGGACAAAATATAAAAGATAAAAAGAGAGACAAAAGAGCTAAGGACAGAGATCCATCCAGGGAAGGGAGTCTTAATAGAGAAAGTTTCCAAACACCAGGAAACCCTCGCACTGGTGGGTCTGGGGGAAGTGTTTGAATCTCAGAGAGCAACCTAACTGGGAGGGGAAGAATAAATAAAACCCACAGATTACGTGCCTAAAAGCAACTCCCAGCAGAAAAGTACCCCAGACGCCTGCATCCGCCACCAGCAAGTGGGGCGGAACGGAGAGGAGCGGGCGGCATTGCTTAGGGTAAGGACCGGGCCTGAGTGCCCTGAGGACAATCGGCGGGAGCTTTTGTGAGTTGCCAACTTAAACTGTGGGACAGCAAAAGAGAGAGAAAATTAACCGGCTGGAACACACTGCCGGCCGTTCGCAGAACAAAGGGTCTGAGCAAGTCCAGAGAAGAGGTCGCAGGCTTCGGACCAGCCCAGCCCCACCGGAGGCAGGAGGCAGGGGGGAAGGGAAAGGGGCAGGCTCCGCCCAAAGGACCACATCCCCTACCACACTGCAAACAGGCCTCCAGTTTCTAATCAAAGACTTCCTGAGATTCTGGATGATCAACATTCGCTGGGAGGGTCGCGGGGAGACACAGGGCGCAGGCACCCGACTGGCGCGGGTGGAAACTGAGGCTGGGACCGCGGAGGGGAGAAGGCGTGCTGCACCCGGGGAGAGTGCGCCTGTCAAGCTCCTGGCTGCCTGAGCTGCTCCGGCTGGGGAAGGCACAAAACGCAGGCGCAGCCGAGTCCGCGCTTTTGTGGAACATCCAAGGGCTGGAACCGCGTGCAGTGCAGGGCACGCTCCATATAGGGCAGCCGGGAGCCTGAGCAGCATAGACGGGAAAAGCACCACCAGTACCTCCCCACAGCGCAATGGAACTAGCAACCTGAATAAGAGACCACCTCCACCCGCCTGTGTCAGGGCGGAAATGAGGCACTGAAGAGACCGGCAAACAGAAGCCAAATAAACAAAGGGAACCGCTTTAGAAGGGACCGGTGCAACAGATTAAAATCCCCGTAGATAACACCGACTACACCGGAAGGGGCCTCTAGATATCGAGAACTGTAAGCTGGAACAAGGAGCTATCTGAAACTGAACTGAACCCACACTGACCGCAACAGCTCCAGAGAAATTCCTAGTTATATTTTTACATTTTTTTCTTTTTTCTTTTTTCTCTTTTCTTTTAAAATTCCCTATTACTCCTCCATTACTCCTTAACTTTCATTTTCATAGATGTTTATAATTTTTTTAATTAGGAAAAAATTTTTTTCTTGTTTTTTTTTCTTTTTCTGCTCTTTTTTCTTTTTTCTTTTTCTCTTATTTCCTTTTAAAGTCCTCTATTACTCCTCTACTACTCCTTAATTTTCATTTCCATTTCACTATAACCTTGCAAAAAAAAAAGAGAGAAGCCCTATTTTAAACCGAACTTCATATATATTTCTAAAATTTTTTGTGTTTGTTTTTGTTTTTAATATTGTATTTTTAAGAGTCTAAACTCTACTCTAGATTTTTAATCTTTGTTTTTCAGTATATGATATAAATTGTGGACATTTAAGAATCCAATATTCAGTTCCCATTTTTATTCAGGAATGTGTTGATTACTCTCTCCCAATCTTGACTCTCTGTTTTCTCCCTCAGATCACCTCTATTTCCTCCTTTCCCCTTCTCTTCCCAGTCCAATTCTGTGAATCTCTGTGGGTGTTCTGGGCTACAGAGAATGCTTAGGGAACAGAGAACTGTGTAGATCTGCCCCTCTCCTCTTGAGTCCCCCCTTTTCTCCTCCTGCTCATTTCTATCTCCCTCGTCCCTCTCCACTTCTTCATGTAACTCTGTGAACCTCCCTGGGTGTTCCTCACAGGGGAGAATCTTGTCACCATTAACATAGGAGTTTTATTATCAGTGCTGTATAGTTGGAGAAGTCTTGAGGCTACTGGAAAAATAAAACTGAAATCCAGAGGCAGGAGATTAAACCTAAAACCTGAAAACACCAGAAAACTCCTGACTACAGGGAACATTAAATAATAAGAGATCATACAAAAGCCTCCATACCTACACTGAAACCAACCACCACCCAAGAACCAATAAGTTCCAGAGCAAGACATACCACGCAAATTCTCCAGCAACGCAGGAACATAGCCCTGAGCGTCAACATACAGTCTGCCCAAAGTCACACCTAACACACAGACCCATCTCAAAACTCACTACTGGACACTGCATTGCACTCCAGAGAGAAGAAATCCAGTTCCACACACCAGAACACCGATGCAAGCTTCGCTAACCATGAAACCTTGACAAGTCAATCGTCCAAGCCCATCCACTGGGTAAAACCTCCACAATAAAAAGGAACCAGAGACCTCCAGAATACAGAAAGCCCACTCCAGACACAGCAATCTAAACAAGATGGAAAGGCGGAGAAATACCCAACAGGTAAAGGAACATGAAAAGTGCCCACCAAGTCAAACGAAAGAGGAGGAGATAGGGAATCTACCTGAAAAAGAATTTAGAATAATGATAATAAAAATGATCCAAAATCTTGAAAACAAAATGGAGTTACAGATAAATAGCCTGGAGACAAAGATTGAGAAGATGCAAGAAATGTTTAATAAAGCCCTAGAAGAAATAAAAGAGTCAATTAAAAATGAATAATGCAATAAATGAGATCAAAAACACTCTGGAGGGAACCAAGAGTAGAATAACGGAGACAGAAGATAGGATAAGTGAGGTAGATGATAAAATGGTGGAAATAAATGAAGCAGAGAGGAAAAAAGAAAAAAGAATCAAAAGAAATGAGGGCAACGTCAGGGACCTCTGGGACAATGTGAAACGCCCCAACATTTGAATCATAGGAGTCCCAGAATTAGAAGACAAAAAGAAAGGCCATGAGAAAATACTCGAGGAGATAATAGCTGAAAATTTCCCTAAAATAGGGAAGGAAATAGCCACCCAAGTCCAAGAAACCAAGAGAGTCCCAAACAGGATAAACCCAAGGCAAAACACCCCAAGACACATGTTAGTCAAATTAACAAAGATCAAACACAAAGAACAAATATTAAAAGCAGCAAGGGAGAAACAACAAATAACACACAAAGGGATTTGCGTAAGTATAACAGCTGATCTATCAATAGAAACCCTTCAGGCCAGAAGGGAATGGCAGGACATACTTAGAGTAATGAAAGAGAATAACCTACAACCTAGATTACTGTACCCAGCAAGGATCTCATTCAGATATGAAGGAGAATTCAAAAGCTTTACAGACAAGCAAAAGCTGAGAGAATTCAGCACTACCAAACCAGCTCTTCAACAAATGCTAAAGGATCTTCTCTTGACAGGAAACACAGAAAGGTTGTATAAACGTGAACCCAAAACAACAAAGTAAATGGCAATGGGACCACACCTATCAATAATTACCTTAAATGTAAATGGGTTGAATTCCCCAACCAAAAGACAAAGACTGGCTGAATGAATAAAAAACAAGACCCCTATATATGCTGTCTACAAGACACCCACCTCAAAACAAGGGACACATACAGACTAAAAGTGAAGGGCTGGAAAAAAATATTTCACGCAAACGGAGAACAAAAGAAAGCAGGAGTCACAATACTCATATCAGATAAAATAGACTTTAAAATAAAGGCTGTGAAAAGAGACAAAGAAGGACACTACATAATGATCAAAGGATCAATCCAAGAAGATGATATAACAATTATAAATATATATGCACCCAACATAGGAGCACTGCAATATGTAAGGCAAATGCTAACGAGTATGAAAGAGGAAATTAATAGTAACACAATAATAGTGGGAGACTTTAATACCCCACTCACAACTATGGATAGATCAACTAAACAGAAAATTAACAAGGAAACACAAACCTTAAATGACACAATGGACCAGCTAGACCTAATTGATATTTATTGGACATTTCACCCCAAAACAATGAACTTCACCTTTTTCTCTCAAGTGCACACGGAACCTTCTCCAGAATAGATCACATCCTGGGCCATAAATCTGGTCTTGGAAAATTCAAAAAAATTGAAATCATTCCAGTCATCTTTTCTGACCACAGTGCAGTAAGATTAGACCTCAGTTACAGGAAAAAAAATTGTTAAACATTCAAACATATGGAGGCTAAATAACACGCTCCTGAATAACCCACAAATCATAGAAGAAATCAAAAAAGAAATCAAAATATGCATAGGAAAGAATGAAAATGAAAACCCAACAACCCAAAACCTATGGTACACTGTAAAAGCAGTGCTAAGGGGAAGGTTCATAGCATTACAGTCTTACCTCAAGAAACAAGAAAAAAGTCAAATAAATAACCTAACTCTACACCTAAAGCAACTAGAGAAGGGAGAAATAAAGAACCCCAGCATTAGTAGAAGGAAAGAAATCTTAAAAATTAGGGCAGAAATAAATGCAAAAGAAACTAGAGACCATAGCAAAAATCAATAAACCTAAAAGCTGGTTTTTTGAAAAAATAAACAAAATTGGCAAACCGTTAGCAAGACTCATTAAGAAACAAAGAGAGAAGAACCAAATTACCAAAATTAGAAATGAAAATGGAGAGATCGCAACAGACAACACTGAAATACAAAGGATCATAAGAGACTACTACCAGCAGCTCTATGCCAATAAAATGGACAACTTGGATGAAATGGACAAATTCTTAGAAAAGTATAACTTTCCAAAACTGAACCAGGAAGAAATAGAAGATCTTAACAGAGCCATCACAAGCAAGGAAATCGAAACTGTAATCAGAAATCTTCCAGCAAACAAAAGCCCAGGACCAGATGGCTTCACAGCTGAATTCTACCAAAAATTTAGAGAAGAGCTAACACCTATCTTACTCAAACTCTTCCAGAAAATTGCAGAAGAAGGTAAACTTCCAAACTCATTCTACGAGGCCACCATCACCCTAATTCCAAAACCAGACAAAGATGCCAGAAAAAAGGAAAACTACAGGCCAATATCACTGATGAACATAGATGCAAAAATCCTTAACAAAATTCTAGCAAACAGAATCCAACAACATATTAAAAAATTCATACATCATAACCAAGTGGGCTTTATCCCAGGAATGCAAGGATTCTTTAATATCCGCAAATCAATCAACGTAATACACCACATTAACAAATTGAAAGATAAAAGCCATATGATTATCTCAATAGATGCAGAGAAAGCCTTTGACAAAATTCAACACCCATTTATGATTAAAACTCTCCAGAAAGCAGGAATAGAAGGAACATACCTCAACATAATAAAAGCTATATATGACAAATCCACAGCAAGCATCACCCTCAATGGTGAAAAATTGAAAGCATTTCCCCTGAAATCAGGAACAAGACAAGGGTGTCCACTCTCACCACTACTATTCAACGTAGTGTTGGAAGTTTTGGACACAGCAATCAGAGCAGAAAAAGAAGTAAAAGGAATCCAGATAGGAAAAGAAGAAGTGAAACTCTCGCTGTTTGCAGATGACATGATCCTCTACACAGAATACCCTAAAGACTCTACCAGAAAATTACTAGAGCTAATCAACAAATATAGTAAAGTTGCAGGATATAAAATTAACACAGAGAAATCCCTTGCATTCCTATACACTAACAATGAGAAAACAGAAAGGGAAATTAAGGAAATAATACCATTCACCATTGCAACAAAAAGAATAAAATACTTAGGAGTATATCTACCTAAAGAAACAAAAGACCTATACATAGAAAACTATAAAACACTGATGAAAGAAATCAAGGAGTACACAAACAGATGGAGAAATAAACCGTGTTCATGCATTGGAAGAATCAATATTGTCAAAATGGCTATACTACCCAAAGCAATCTATAGATTTAATGCAATCCCTATCAAGCTACCAACGGTATTTTTCACAGAACTAGAACAAATAATTTCACAATTTGTATGGAAATACAAAAAACCTCAAATAACCAAAGTAATCTTGAGAAAGAAGAAGGGAACTGGAGGAATCAACCTGCCTGACTTCAGACTCTACTACAAAGCCACGGTCATCAAGACAGTATGGTACTGGCACAAAGACAGAAATATAGATCAATGGAACAGAATAGAAAGCCCAGAGATAAATCCATGAACCTAAGGACACCTTATTTTCAACAAAGGAGGCAAGGATATACAATGGAAAAAAGACAACCTCCTTCACAAGTGGTGCTGGGAAAACTGGTCAACCACTTGTAAAAGAATGAAACAAGAACACTTTCTAACACCATACACAAAAATAAACTCAAAATGGATTAAAGATCTAAATGTAAGACCAGAAACTATAAAACTCCCAGAGGAGAACATAGGCAAAACACTCTCCGACATGAATCACAGCATAATCCTCTATGACCCACCTCCCAGAATATTGGAAATAAAAGCAAAAATAAACAAGTGGGACCTAATGAAACTTAAAAGCTTTTGCACAACAAAGGAAACTATAAGCAAGGTGAAAAGACAGCCCTCAGATTGGGAGAAAATAATAGCAAATGAAGCAACAGACAAAGGATTAATCTCAAAAATATACAAGCAACACCTGAAGCTTAATTCCAGGAAAATAAATGAACCAATCAAAAAATGGGCCAAAGAACCAAACAGATATTTCTCCAAAGAAGACATACAGATGGCTAACAAACACATGAAGAGATGCTCAGCATCACTCATTATCAGAGAAACGCAAATCAAAACCACAATGAGGTACCATTACACGCCAGTCAGGATGGCTGCTATCCAAAAGTCTACAAGCAATAAATGCTGGAGAGGGTGTGGAGAAAAGAGAACCCTCTTACACTGTTGGTTGGAATGCAGACTAGTACAGCCACTATGGAGAACAGTGTGGAGATTTCTTTAAAAACTGTAAATAGAACTGCCATATGACGCAGCAATCCCACTCCTGGGTATACACACTGAGGAAACCAGATCTGAAAGAGACACGTGCACCCCAATGTTCATTGCAGCACTGTTTATAATAGCCAGGACATGGAAGCAACCTAGATGCCCATCAGCAGATGAATGGATAAGGAAGCTGTGGTAGATATACACAATGGAATATTACTCAGCCATTAAAAAGAATTCATTTGAATCAGTTCTAATGAGATGGATGAAACTGGAGCCCATTATACAGAGTGAAGTAAACCAGAAAGATAAAGAATATTACAGCATACTAACACATATATATGGAATTTAGAAAGATGGTAATGATAACCCTATATGCAAAACAGGAAAAGAGACACAGATGTACAGAACAGACTTTTGGACTCTGTGGGAGAAGGCGAGGGTGGGATGTTTCGAGAGAACAGCATGTATATTATCTATAGTGAAACAGACACCAGGCCAGCATGAGACAAGTGCTCGGGCCTGGTGCACTGGGAAGACCCAGAGGAATCGGGGGAGAGGGAGGTGGGAGGGGGGATCGGGAAGGGGAATGCATGTAACTCCATGGCTGATTCATGTCAATGTATGACAAAACCCACTACAATATTGTAAAGTAATTAGCCTCCAACTAATAAAAATAAATGAAAAAAATAAAATAAAAACCAGAGACAATGCTTTGCCAACAAAGATCTGTCTAGTCAAGGCTATGGTTTTTCCAGTAGTCACGTATGGATGTGAGAGTTGGATTATAAAGAAGGCTGAGTGCAGAAGAATTGATGCTTTTATACTGTGGTGTTGGAGAAGACTCTTGAGAGTCCCTTGGACTGCAAGGAGATCCAACCTCCATCCTAAAGGAGATCAGTCCTGGGTGTTCATTAGAAGGACTGATGCTGAAGCAGAAGTTCCAATACTTTGGCCACCTCATGCAAAGAGCTTACTCATTGCAAAAGACCTTAATGCTGGGAAAGATTGAAGGCAGAAGGAGAAGGGGACAACAGAAGATGAGATAGTTGAATGGCATTACCTACTCAATGGACATGAGTTTTAGCAAACTCATAGAGATGGCAAAGGACATTGAAGCCTGTTGTGCTGCTGTCCATGGGGTCACAGAGTCAGACATAACTGAGTGACTGAACAACAACAAAAAGGATAGGAAGAAGACAATATAGTTAACATTTTCAGATGAATTCTTAAGTTTTTAGAATGGATCATTGAAATATATGGCTTCCCACGTGGCACTAGGGGTAAAAGAACCCACCTGCCAATGGGGAGACCTAAGAAACACGGGTTTGATCCCTGGGTTGGGAAGATTCCCTGGAAGAGAGCATGGCAACCCACTCCAGTACTCTTACCTGGAGGATCCCATGGACAGAGGAGCCTGGCAGGCTATAGTCCATAGGGTTGCACAGAGTCAGACAAGACTGAAGTGACTTAGCACATAAGCGTTCAAATATAAAATTAATTTATGTTGCTTAGTCTAATTCCATTTTTCTTTTTAAAAGCAACTATTCCAACATCATGGTGCATTTGAAAAAGCTGATAATTTGTTTATCCTGATGAATAATTTTATATCACCTAATTGGTTTTGCTGACTTTCACATTTCTACTGGGGTGCAAGGAGAGGGGAGGAGCAGAATCTGCATTTCCATGGTGGCTGTGCTATAGAGTGTGAACTCAGGTTGGGCTTCTGGAAGCCAGGATTTAAAAAAAAAATAAAATAGGCAGAATATAGTATGACCATGGCATGACTCAGGCTGTCCCCAAACTTGATTACCTTTTTAAAAGGTATCAAGTAATAGAAGAAATCTGGAGCCAGCACATTTCCTAGACATGGTTCCATCTTAATTGCTGCACCTAAATTAATTTCTTAGATGGGTTGGTGAGTCCTCTCCTTGCACAGAACAAAGACAGGCAGGAAGGAAGAGACTTTGTCTGGGGAGTTAGATGTGGGAAAGCCTCAGACCCAAAAACATGTAAAGAAGGGAACTCTACTTGGGGGACCCAAGTTGTGTGATGCAGTTAATGGGGAGACAAGGCAAAGACTGATGAAATGGAGGAGATGTGTGAATAAATCCAAAAAATTTTATCTGGGAATAGCCATAGGCAAAGCCATTCTGTGGGATTGCTTGTCTCTGAGGCTGTGTTAAGCTGTGCCCCTGTCCTCTGAATTAATGCAACACTTCTTGTTTAACATTCGCTGCTTGTATTCTTACTACATTTTTTATGTGACTATGCTTTTTTTTTTTTTTTTTACCATACTGTACATGTGTCTTTTATTTTGTATGCAGTGTGATGAGAATGAATATCTAAATGAATGAGTGAAATGAAGGGATGATGAAGTGTCTATGCAGACAAGGGCAGAATGGGGAAGAGGTGTGAAGGGGAGTCTGAGGCAGTGATCATGTTTCACTTCACAGCTCCTTAGGCATGATTGTTCATCAGACAATTCCAGCTTTCTGGTTTTCTTCTTCTAACTTAAAAGGATGTAACTCTTCTCTCAGAGCCTGCTCACCAGAAGTAATTCCTCTTCCTCAATCACTGTCCTTTTATCCCAAGGCTCTCCTCTTCCCTGGTTGTCATGCCAACACTGCCCCAAGTCTCTCATACTTTATTTTTTTAACTCTGCAGGAACATTATTCTTTATGAGAAGTGATAATTTAGAAGCAAATGGGAAATTAGATTAACTGCTTAGGAAGACTCCTAGTGTGTTTATTATTACTTCAAATACTAACTAGGTTGGAAAAACACAGAAATCATATTTTATTTCCAAGAAAAGATTTTTATGCTTAAATCTCCTAAGAACAAGAGTCTGTGGAGTATTTGGAATCCAGATTCATAATGATTATAGAAGAGAAGGTTAGATTCATGGCTTTCAAAATTTCTTTAGCCATTGAACCCTCCCCACTCTTCTCTTCTGCTGAGAACTTAATAAAAAATATTTGGAAATCTGTTTCTAGATGATTACAAAAGGTAGCACTACAGACATACTGCCAGTTAGTGGGGTAGGTTGCAACCAGGCTGAAGGAGATACTATGGGATCACTGGCTATCAGATTTTAAGTGAATGTTATAATATACATTGATGGGGGATAATCCACTGATGGTTAGGAATGTTGGTCTGGAGAAATTTTGGATTTAAATTCCATTGCTTCCTAGCTGTGTGAGATTATGTCAGTTCCTAACCTCTCAACACCTCAATTTACTCATTTCTGATATGGTGATAATAACGTCAGCTACTGCATAAAGTTATTTTACTAAAATAATATAATGCATGTAAAGCACTTAGCACTGTATCTGGCATATGGTGAGCATTCAGTAAATATTAGCTAATATTTTTATAATTATATCTATTAACAGCCTGAATTGATTTTTATCCATGCACAGTACAGGAGGTTTACTGCCCGGTACAGCGCCACACTATTGTGACACCTTTGGTCTAAGTCCACCAGGAATGCACTGTAACAAAGGCTTGGATTTATCTGCCTGCTGTGGTAAGAGATAGCGTGTCATCAGGAACATGAGCCATCTCAACAAAAGGATGTTAGAAAAGATTTCTAAGATTTGGGCTTCTGTTAGGTGAGTCTCCGGAGGGTTTCAGAAAGTGGAGCTTTGTCCTGGATTGGACGCTGTCAGGAAACAGAAACAATTCTGACTGAGCATTTCAAAAACACTTATCAGGAATAACATCTATCAAGACAACACTTATCAAGAAGGCAACAGGAATGAACCTGTTGCAATTGGTAAGGAAGCAGTACGCATTTTAACCAGCTGTTTTAGTTATCTTTCCTGTGCAACGAATCATCCCCGATTTTAGCAGCTTAAAATAACAACCATTTATGACCTCACACAAAAGAATCAGCCTGCCAATGCAGGAGACATGAATTCAATCCCTAGGTCCGTAAGATCCCCTGGAGTTAGTAAAGGGAAGAGAAAGAAATTGGAGAGGGAAATGGCAACCCACTCCAGTCTTCTTGCCTGCAAAATCCCAAGGACAGAGGAGACTGGCGGGCTACAGTCCATGGGGTCGTAAAACAGCAGGACACGACGTAGTGACTAAACAACAACGACAACAGTTCCTGAGTGTCCGGAATCCAGGAAGGCTTAGCTGGGTGGTTCTGGCTCAGGGTCTGTCTTGGAGTCTCCTTCAAAATGTCAGCTGGGCTGCAGTGCCTGAAGACTTGACCAGGGTCAAAGTCCAACTTCCAATCCCACTCACGTGGTTCCTGGCAGGAAGCTTCAGGTCCTATCCATGGGGCTGTTCAGTACATGGCTTCGCTTGTGACCCGAGACAGAGAGCATGGAAGGAATATATTCTAATGACTTTTATGGTTTAGTCTCAGAACTACACTCCATCACCTCCACCTTAGTCTATACATTAAAATCAAGTCACTGACTTATGTGCTTAGTCACTCAGTCATGTCCACCTCTTGCGACTCCTTAGACTGTAGCCTACCAGGCTCCTCTATCCATAGGATTTGGCAGGCAAGAATGCTGGAGTGGGTTGTCATTTCCTTCTCCAGGGGATTTTCCCAACCCAGGATCAAACCCAGGTCTCTTGCATTGCAGGCAGGCTCTTTACTGATTGAGCTATGAGGGAAGCCCAGTCAAGTCACTATGTCCAGCTTGCTCAGGGAGAGGGGAAGCTCCACCTCCTCAAGGGAAGAGTATCCAAAAATGTGTGGACATGCTTTTTAAACCACCAAAGTAGGAAAGTAGAATATTTGGTCATTTTGGAGATTTGGGCAATGTTCTTAGTGTGTGTGTGTGTGTGTGTGTATGCATGTGTACATCTGCTGGAGTGGCCTTACTTTGTCACCCTATTTATTCTTTTAAAAAATTTAGGGTTATTTAGATGAGACAAAAAAATTATTGATAACCTATTCTATTCTAAGTTTCTTGGAACAGAGAGTACCTCTTAATCGCTTCAGTACCCTCCACCAATATCCCATACCTATACCATAGTGAAGTGAGTAAAGTGAAGTCACTCAGTCGTGTCCGACTCTTTGTGGCCCCATGGACCGTAACCTACCAGGCTTCTCCATCCATGGGATTTCCCAGGCAAGAGTACTGGAGTGGGTTGCCATTCCTCACTGGATGTGTGGAAGATTCACTGAGCGTTGGGATAACTGAATGGCCAATTATACTGGTGACATTTGTGACTTAAATAGGAGATTCGGCTGAACTGAGTTTCCAAGACTCTGATTTGATTCAGTTCTTCTCTTTCTCAGCTGCCCAGTCAAGCCATCCCGATTGTAAAACTAGTCAAGCACTTACATCCTTTGGGTTCTTCTAGCTGCTGGAGGGAGGTTCCACTCTCACTATGACTTAGCTCTTTCTGAATGCTTGTTTGATTTGCTACTTTTTGAATAGATTCCCCTGTTTGAATTTGGCAAGAAAGGTTTCTCAGGAACTGTTAAAATGAAGTCTTGGTAAGAAAACTCAGGACAGTCCCCATCCTGAGCCCTGGAATATCTAAAGTAGAAAAAGCTTTCATTAAAAAAAATTTTTTTTTAGTTGTTTCGTTAACAGTCTATCCCTGGGTTAAAATTTGTTAGCATTAGATTTAAAACTGGCTGAGAGAACTTGTTTTAACACAGCAGTTGAATGTCAGTGCTGTCTTTGCAGCATAAGAAGGTAGTCAGCTTTCTGCTTTCTGCTTAAAAGGATTCATGATTATGTGAGTGTTGCCTAGTGTGTCGCAGCCCCCGAATCTGTGTGGTGGGTCACCCCAGAAGAACTTTAGTGGCCCAATTTTGTCTTATCCGTCCCTTTCAGTGTGATCATAATTCACTGCCCCTTCCTGCCTGGCCCTCAGCTCCTCATGCCACAGCACGACCCCCGTCACCCAACAGGTCACGGAGAGAAAACACACCTGCTCTCTAGTCATTGTTATTATTCAGTTGCTCAGTCATGTTCAGCTCTTTGTGAGCCCATGGACTGCAGCACGCTGCTCCTCTGTCCTCCACCATCTCCCAGTGTTTGCTCAAATTCATGTCCATTGAGTTGATGATGCCATCCAACCATCTCATCCTCTGTCATCCCATTCTCCTTCTGCCTTCAATCTTTCCCAGGATCAGGGTCTTTTCCAATGAGTCAGCTCTTTGCATCAGGTAGCCAAAGTATTGGAATTTCAGCTTCAACATCAGCCCTTCCAATGAACACCCAGGGCTGATCTGCTTTAGGATGGACTGGTTGGATCTCCTTGCAGTCCAAGGGACTCTCAAGAGTCTTCTCCAACACCACAGTTCAAAAGCATCAATTCTTTGGCACTCAGCTTTCTTTATAGTCCAACTCTCACATCCATATGCGACTACTGGAAAAACCATAGCCTTGACTAGACAGACCTTTGCCCCAATCTCCCTTCTAGATTTTGGTGGTCATCAGCACTCCTTGGCCTCCTTGGCTTGTACTTGCATGGCTCTGATCTCTGTTGCTGTGGTCACAGAGCAATCTTGTCTGTGTCTCCCCCTTTGTATCTTCACATGGCCTTTTTATTTGGACACTGGCATTAGACTTAGCAGCAGCAGCAACAGCATTAGATTTGGGCTTCCCAGGTGGTGCTAGTGGTAAAGAACCCACTGGCCAGGGTCTGGAAGACACCTTGGAAGAGGGCATCACAACCCACTCCAGTATTCTTGCCTGGAGAACCCC
This sequence comes from Muntiacus reevesi, assembly GCF_963930625.1. NCBI lineage: Eukaryota > Metazoa > Chordata > Mammalia > Artiodactyla > Cervidae > Muntiacus > Muntiacus reevesi. Next base: position 24,272,825 of record NC_089264.1, read on the forward strand.
ATGGACAGAGGAGCCTGGCGGGCTACAGTCCAAAGTGTTGCAAAGAGTTGGACATGACTGAGAGACTTAGCACACACAGCATGACCTCAAATTAGCTATTTATATCACAAAGACCCTACTTTCAGACAAGGTCATATTCTGAGGTTCTGGTGGACATGAATGTTAAGAGAATATTCAACCCACTGCTTTCTTCTGAGCTAGACCTCACAGGTGTATAGAGCGGTATTCAAGCTTGCTTAAGACTTTCCCCACACCTTGAGCCTATATCTGTGTGAAGGCTTACATATCTAAAGAGAAGAGATCTAGAAAACCAGCCTTTCATCTTCGAATACACATGTATTAACAAGAGTGGCAGTTTAGAGAAAATAACGTGCATAAGAGTCACTCAAAGCTGAGACTATCCTGCTGGTCCAACAGTTAAGACTCCGACCTCCCAATGCAGGGGGCCCAGGTTCCATTCCTGGTCAGGGAACTAGAGCCCACATGCTGCAAATAAGATCCAGCACTCTGCAATGAAGATCCTGAATGCTGCGATTAAGACCAGGTGCAGTCAAAAAAAAAAAAAAAAAAAAAAGACTCAAATCTTACCATGTGTATCCTATTAAGGGTAGTTATCAGGCATTGGACAGATCTACACTGTGTGTGACCTTCAGTAATAATGATAAAAACTAATACTTGTTGATCATTAACCATTTCTCAGGGAATGTGTAAAGTATATGGTATCCCATTCAATTCTCATAACTATTCTATGAAATAAGTGCTATTAGTGTTATTCTTATTTTATAGATGAAGAAATTAAGGCTTGAAGAAATCAGATAATTTATCAAAGGTAGAGGTATTCTCAAATGGATGTCAGTGTCCAGAGATTGAGCTCTTAAGCACTGTTCAATGCAGTCTCCCTACAAGAAAGACATTAGCTCCTCCATTTAGCATGTGGGTAAAGAAATGTGAGTACAAGAAATTACATCAACTGCCTGAAGTTTCCTAGCCAGTAAGTCTGAAATGCAAACCCATTGAAATCTACTTTACTTTCATCTAAATTCTTTATACAGTACTTCACTAGCTGTTTAGGCTTTATAGTGCCCAGTGATGCCAGCAGTGGGGAAAAGAGGGTGGCTAACTCTTTAAGAATAGAGGGAATTTTTTTAAAATGAGGTAGAACCACAGATGATGACCTGGTGTGTTTACCCAAGAGTCTGGTAATTCCACCCCAGCCTGGATGTGCCTAGTAGTTTGTATTCAAGAGCGCTTCCTCTGGGAAGACCCAGAGAAATCGGGTGGAGAGGGAGGTGGGAGGGGGGATCAGGATGGGGAATACGTGTAACTCTATGGCTGAGTCATATCAATGTATGACAAAACCCACTGGGGGGGGAAAAAAAAAACACTATGCTGCTATAATACATTAAAAAAAAAAAAAAAAAGAACGCTTCCTTCCTCCTTGAGGCTGACTCTTGTGTGGGTGAGCAAGTCAATAAGGGCTTCATGCTGCTCTCTGCTCCTCAGATTTAGGGCCACTCAGACTATTGTACAGGGTTCTTCATGCTGTGAATGATGGCTCAATGTAGAACTTGATTTTAGAACTCAGACTACTTGTCTTCCTACTCTTTTCCTTTCCCTCTCCTCCTCCTCATCTTCTTACCCTTGTTCAACTGTCCCATAAACACTTCCACAACCCACACTTAGTTTTCATGTCACTCAAGTAGTACATATATTTCCCCTTTGAGATTACCTTTGGGGTTTATTTAACTTATACCCCTCATCTCTGAAAGTGGTTTAGTAATCCCACACATCTGTGGTCAACTAACCTTTAACTAAGGAGGCACAAATACAATGGAGAAAAGCCAGCCTCCGCAGCAAGTGGTATTGAGAAAGCTGGACAGAGCTACATGCAAATCAGTGAAGTCAGAACACTCTCACACCATACACAAAACTCAACTCGAAATGGCTTAAAGACTTAAACATAAGACATGACAGACATGGCACCACAAAACTCCTAGAAAAGAACACAGGCAAAACATTGCTAACATAAATCATAGCAATTTTTCTTAAGTCAGCCTCCCTAGGCACTATAAATAAAGGCAAAAATAAATTGGACCTTATCAAACTTACAAGCTTCTGTACAGCAAATGAAACCATATACAAAATGAAAAGACAATCTACGGAATGGGAGAAAATATTTGTAAATAATTCAACCAACAGGGCTTAATTTCTAAATATACAAACAGCTCATACAACTCAATAACAACAACAACAACAACAAAAACCTGATCAAGAAATAGGCAGAAGAACTAAGTAGACTTTTTTCTAAAGAAAACATAGAGATGGCCAATAGGCACATTAAAAGATACTCCATGTTGCTAATTATTAGAGAAATATGAATCAAAACTACAATGAGGTATTACTTCACACCTGTTAGAATGACCATCATCAGAAAGTCTACAAATAATAAATGCTGGAGAGGGTGTGGAGAAAAGGGAACCTTCCTAAACTGTTAGTGGGAATATAAATGGGTGCAGCCACTATGGGAAAACAGTATGGAGATATCTTAAAAAACTAAAAAGTTATCATATGATCTACCAACCCCAGTCCTGGGCATAATTCTAGAAAAGACAAAAACTAATTTGAAAAGATATATGCACCCCAATGTTCACAACAACACTATTTTAGCAGCCAAGACACAGAAGCAATCCAAATTTCCATCAACAGATGAATAGATGAAGAAGGCATGGTATATGTATACAATGGAATGTTACCCAGCAACAAAAAATAACGAAATAATGCCATTTGCAGCAACATGGATGGACCTAGAGATTATCATACTAAGTGAAGTAAGTCAGACAGAGACAAATATCACTTACAAGTAGAATCTAAACAAACGGTTGAAATGAACTTATTTACAAAACAGAAATAGACTCACAGACATAGAAAGCAAACTTATGGTTACCAAAGGAGAAAGAGTTTGGGGGGGATGATGGAGATCAACTTGGAATTTAGGATTAATAGATATACACTACTATGTATAAAATTGATAAACAACGTAGTAACACCATTTGCCTTGGAGGGAGTTTATGAACATTAAATGAGATGATGAATGAACAAGATAATAAATATTAGCTACCATTAACTGAAAGAACATTCAGTTATAAAGAGAAAGAAACAGATGTGACCGAAGTTGTTGCTCTTGTTCAGTCACTAAGTTGCATCCGACTCTTTGCAATCCCAGGGACTGCAGCACACCAAGCTTTCCTGTCTTTCACGATTTCCCAGAGTTTGCTCAAACTCATGTCCATTGAGTCAGTGATGCCATCAAACCACCTCATCCTTTGTTGCCCCCTTCCCCTTCCCTCAATCTTTCACAGCATCAGGGTCTTTCCCAATGAGTTGGCTTTTCTTGTAGCAAACTGAAGACCATAACTTCATACAGAAGGCGGCCTCCTTCTCTCCTTCTTTCATGTCGGCATCTGCTGTTGTTGTTCAGTAATGTCTGACTCTTTGTGACCCCGTGGACTGCAGCACACCAGGCCTCCCTATCCTTCACCATCTCCTGGAGCTTGCTCAAACTCATGTCCATTGAGTCAGTGACGTCATCCAACCACCTGGTCCTCTGTCATCCTCTTCTCCTCCTGCCTTCAATATTTCCTAGCATCAGGGTCTTTTCCAGTGAGTCAGCTCTTCCCATTAGGTGGCCAAAGTACTGGAGCTTCATCCTTAGCATCAGTCCTTCCAATGAATATTCAGGACTGATTTCCTTGAGGACTGACTGGTTCGATCTCCTTGCAGTCCAAGGGACTCTCAGGAGTCTTCTCCAATACCACAGTTCAATAGCATCAATTCTTTGGCTCTCAGCCTTATGGTCCAACTCTCACATCCATACATGACTACTGGAAAAACCATAACTTTGAATGTTCAAACTACTGCACAATTGCATTCATTTCACACACTAACAAAGTAATGCTCAAAATTCTCCAAGTGAGGCTTCAACAGCACGTGAATCATGAACTTCCAGATGTTTAAGCAGGATTAATAAAAGGCAGAGGAATCAGAGATCATGTTGGCAGAAATGTGGCCATATCTTTTATTTTCAAGCATATTCTGATACAAAATACTCTATTTTTGTCCTTCCTTAGAGCTTTATGCACTAAGATGTTTCAAAAAATTATGTGTGTCCAAATTATACTTCCAAGATGAGAGCTCAAGTATTAAAGAAAGTAATATCTTGCTTGCTTGTATTATTATGTGTGTCCAAATTGTACTTTCAAGATTAGAGCTCAAGTATTAAAGAAAGTAATATCTTGCTTGCTTGCTATGTTGCTTCATTCATATCCAACTCTTTGTGATTCTATGGACTATAGCCTGCCAGAATCCTCTATTCATGGGATTTCCCAGGCAAGAATACTGGAGTGGTTGCCATTTCCTCCTCCAGGGGCTCTTTCTGAGCCAGGGATCGAACCCATGTCTCTTATGGCTCCTGCACTGGCAGGAGGGTTTTTTATCAGTAGGGCCACCTGGGAAGCCCCAACATCAAAACAAAACCCTTAATTAGACTGTTTTGATTTTTTTATATTAAGAACAATTATTTATTATTATTATTATTTTATTTTTGGTTGCACTGAGTCTTTGTTGGAGAAGGCAATGGCAACACAATCCAGTATTCTTGCCTGGAGAATCCCAGGGATGGGAGCCTCGTGGGCTGCCGTCTATATGGTCGCACAGAGTCGGACACGACTGACGTGACTTAGCAGCAGCAGGGTCTTTGTTGCCATGTGTGGGCTTTCTCTAGTTGTGATGAGCAGAGGTTACTCTTTGTAGTGGTGGTTGGGCTTCTCATTGCAGCAGCTTCTCTTGTCACGGAGCACAGGCTCTAGGCATATGGGCTTCAGTAGCTGCAGCACTCAGGCTCAGCAATTGTGGCTCATAGGCTTAACTGCTCTGCAGCATGTGGAATCTTCACAGACTGCGGATCGAACCCATGTCCCTTGCACTGGCAGGTGGATTCATATCCGCTGCACCACCAGGGAAGTCCTAGACTCTGTTGATTTTTTAATTAGGAAAAGTCACTATATTGGGGGCATAATTAAACCTTTTATTTTTAAGTCAGAAGTTTCTTGATTTGAAATGATCCAGAACAAGTTGCAGAGTTATTCAAAGTTTAGTCCTCCCCCACAGGATAGCTCAGACCTCATTTAGCCACTAGCTCTTTCATGTTATGCAACCCTGGGTCTTGTCCTCAATGAGAACTGCCATATGGCTCCATCCTGTCACATACCATCATGCCTCAGACCAGAAAAGAAAAACATGACCATGATTCTACCTGATCACAGATCTTCAACAATGCCCTGGGCTCTTCCCTCCAGAAGTGCAGCTGGCTGAGGAGCCTCTAAGTCAGCCTTAGACACCCAGGCACCCACTGCTAATCTCCAAGTGCAACTGAGCCCTTCCTTTTTATTTTACCACTTAGTGGAGATTCATGTTTTATATTTATTTATTGCCATTTTTTCCCAGGTATTTTATAGAAGAAATGAAAGAGTGCTGCAGCTGTGTCCTCTGAGAAAAACTGGCAAAGATAAGCCAATCCTTGAGGATGTTACATTTGACCCTGACAATGAACCCAAAGATGGTAAAGGATCCAATGACAGCCTCAGAAGGGCAGCAGATAAGGTAGAATCTCCCTCAAAGTGTGGCCTTTAGAATGATGCAAGGTAGTCCAAGGGCTTCCCTGGTGGCTCAGAGAGTAAAGAGTCTGCCTGCAATGCAGGAGACCTGGGTTTGATCCCCAGGTCGGGAAGACCCCCTGGGGAAAGGAATAGCTACTCACTACAGTATTCTTGCCTGGAGAATTCCACGGACAGAGGAGCCTGGCAGGCTACAGTCCATGGGTCACAGAGTTGGATATGACTAAGCAACTAACAGATACCCAAGGTTATCCAAAGAGATGGTTTCAAGCTGTGCTTTCCAAACCATCTATGGTGAAAAACCCTTACTTTCCATCATGGACTGATCCTCTTGTACAATATAATAGCAACACTAGCTGACCATATGATCTAAATTTGCTTCCAGTATGAATGTACCAGGGGGTGGAGTGGATTTACCTTTGCAGTATGATACACATGCACCTGTGGGACCAAGGACAGGTTGTCTGAAATTTCTATAGTCAGTTTTTTAATGCCTTCCTCAAGGATCATTGTAAGGTTTTGATTTTAAAAATCCAAGTGAATTGATTACATATTAGTATCTGGCAGGTAGTGGGTTACTTAAATATTAACTCTTGCCTCTCTTTCCAGGGCTGTCTTCCTAATATGTTCTAAAATAGCAAGTCAGCTGGCATCTATTATAATAGATTGTGGACCCATTCTGATTAATTAGTGTTCATGCCTTTGAGGTCTGAAAAATATTTTGAATATTACATCTGTCTATTATGTTCCTTGTGCAGAATATGTTCAAAGTTATAGTGGTGAGCATTATAAACTAATAAATTATAAAATAATGAATTGGTACATAGTTTATCAATTCATCATGAGTGTGGATCATGTGAATCAGCTTCAGAATCTAATCAAATTTACACATACTAATAGAATCAAGTTGTTGAACTTGCAAAACTGAGAAGTTTCTAGGCCACAAAACCCATGGAGATAGAATTCAACATTCCCCTGGGTCTACCCTCTAACCATCTTAATGATAATTTAAAACACAAGGAGAGCCTGGATGGAACCGCAGAAAAAGCTGATTGACTGTGAGAGCCAAATTCTCCTTGTGCCAGGAAGAGTTCCTTCTGAATATGAAGTGGGCTTTTGTAACAGAGGAGTGGTCTGTGGGTACTTCTGGTGCTAATATTCTGGACTCCTACTTCATGTTTTATCCAGACAAGCCCTGAAGGGAACTCTAGAAATAGATGCAAAGTGAGAAGAAACCAATGAATTTGACTCAATGCTGTGTAGCGCTTCCCACGGAGAAGGCCATGGCACCCCGCTCCAGTACTCTTGCCTGGAAAATCCATGGACGGAGGAGCCTGGTAGGCTGCAGTCCATGGGGTCGCTAAGAGTCGGACACGACTGAAGCGAACCAGCAGCAGCACTTCCCAGAGCCATCTTTGCCTTTTCTCCAAGGCCACGATCTCCTACCTTCTGGTCCGAAGGCAGCTCCCTTCCTGTTGCTGTGATAGTTGGTGGTTCGTCCTCCACAAGAAGCAATCCCTAGGCCATGTCTGTAATGAAGCACTGCCAGGCCTTGGTGCTCTAGAATTATTTTCAACTAGTCCTCAGCCTGATACATGGCAAAACCAATTTCCCTATCTGCTTTGCTTTATTCTTAAGGGAAGCTCAACAGGAGGACCAAACAACTTGGATTTGTACTTTTCCCACAATTCCTGACCTCTTTTTTTTTTACTTTATTAAAATACTGAGTTTATTTCACATGTATATTTTTGTCTCCCCACCATTTCCATCTGTCTGACCACCACTGCTACTATTCCTTTCATAACATTCCATACATACTTAAAACCAAGCAAAGGGTGGAGTTCCATCTTTAAAAACTAAACAGGCATTTTGGACAACACATTCTTGGCAATGGAACGTGGACAACATTTATCAGAGATGGTAGGGAAAGTTCTCACTCTGCATTATAAAAAGGGCAGCCAGATATCAACTGTTACAGAAATGAAATAAGAAAATTTTCAACAAACTGTTTAAACTGTTTTCTTAAAGAAACTTCCTCCACTGCCAGAGATCTTGAACAGCCTCCTGGTCAGTCATCCGGAAACAATTCTTCACATAATTGATAAACTTGGCTTCCACTTTGGGAAGGGAACCACTTTTTTCTATACTTGCTTGCATTTTTGCTTTAATGTCTTCTAAAGAGCTAGGTCCTTTCAGTGTTTTATCCTGCTTTTTGAAGAATTCTTGACCTTTTGATCTTGGTGTTGATGGTTTTGAGTCTTTTCCATTTTGGTTTGATTTTTGTGCATTTTTGGCTGGAGTATCTCATACAGATTTCTTTACTGGAGCTTTTTCTTCAACTTCCCCATCAAAATTGTCATCATCATCACTGTCTACATCATCATCATTGTCATTTTCATCATCATCGTCATCTTCATCAGCAGCAAGCTTTACTTTTTTCTGGGGAACCTTGCTACCACTTCCAGGAGCAGAACATTTTCCAGATATACTTAGGAGTTTCACATCCTCCTCCTCTTCATCTTCTGATTCTGCATCTTCCTCCACAGCTACTAAGTGCTGTCCACTGATATGCACAGGCCCTGAAGCACACTTCAACTGTAAGACCACAGGTGGTGTAATTTCAAAGCCCCCAAGAGAAACCACTGGCTGTGCAAACATTTTCAAAGTTGCCAGTGTTACTTTAATTGGACTGCCTTCATAATTCATCACCTCTGCTTCAACAATGTATAACTCATCCTTTGCTCCAGCCCCTAAACTGACCGTTCTTAAAGATAACTGGTGCCTCCCAGTGCACCAGGCCCGAGCACTCGTCTCATGCATCCCACCTGGGCTAGTGATCTGATTCACCATAGGAGTCGGGTGGAGAGGGAGGTGGGAGGGGGGATCGGGATGGAGAATACGTGTAACTCAATGGCTGATTCGTGTCAATGTATGACAAAACCCACTGAAATGTTGTGAAGTAATTGGCCTCCAACTAATAAAATAAAATTAAAAAAAAAAAAAAAAGATAACTGGTGCTCATTTTCATCATTATCTGCCTTGAAGTGATAATCTCTGTCAGCCTTTAGTTCGCAACTGAAAAGATAGTTCTGGGGCCTCAAGGGGCTCATGTCCATGTCCATTGAATCCTCCATGGGTTGGCCGCACGCACTTATGTGAAGCCAGATGGAATTAAACGACTACTATTTGAATGAGCCGCCGTGCAAGACAGAATCACACCAGGGACTCCTGACCTCTTTAAATGGAAATTCTCATCAACCAGCACACCGGGCTGGCAAACTGAGCACAATGGAGATGTGCTGGAATGATGTGAAGCCCTGGCATCATAATGAAATATCTTCTCAGGATTCTTTCCCTGCTCAGGTTCTGCATGCAGAAGAAAATTTTCTGAAACAGCCAAGCATAATCTCACACTGCAGTTCTGAGAGCTGGCCCTGCGTACCTGAACAAGGATTAGCAAAATCTTCGCCTGTCAGGCCAAAGCTGCAGAAACTGCATCTCAACCCCACTTTTCAGCTTGGCCTCATCCTCACCTGGCGTGGCATAGCTCAAAGATTAAAGGATAAGTTTCAGCTTGCAGCTGGTTGTTTGACTTACCACCTGAGTTTGGAGTGTTTGAAAATTTTATCCACAGAGGCCACAGTGAAATTCCACCTTCAGGTTTGGCTTGCGAAGGCAGAACAAAATTCACTGTGGTTCAAGTTACTAGCAGATTTTTTAATGCCTTGGAATATTCTGATTGTATAATGATTTCTGCTTATAAAGAATGATTCAGCAATAAACAGAGGTCCATTTCCCTGTGCATACAAAGGCCTCTTTCCTACTTTAACTTAAGGGATGTCACTTAGAGTAATTTTCATACACTGTGTGTTCCACACTTTAACGGGCACTTCCACGCATAGTACCTCACTTCACCTTCATGACAAGCCCTGAAGTCAGATAATTTCCCATCACTGGGAAGTTCAGAGCGTTTACTGTCTTGTCACAAGCAATTACAAGTCACTGCTAGATAGTCAGACCTAGTTCTCCTGACTCCACTATTATGACTCCCCTGCTGTCAGTGTGAGACTAGGTGATCCGACTCCTGACTGAGTTTCATGACACAGGATGGAGGGGAACAACCACGACTCTGAGAGAGGACGGCTGACACCCTGAAGCTCACGTGACTCGGCCCACCGCACACGTCTGACTGCGTGATGATGCCGGTGCACGCGGTGACCAGCTCAGCTGCCTGGGACTGTCCTGGCATTAGCCCTGAGACTCCTGTGTCCTGGGAACACCCTCAGTCTTGGCAAACCAGGATGGTTCGCCAAGAGCTAGACATGACTGAGCAAATTTCACTTGAGGGAGTTTACCAGATGAGGACGTCTGTATTTGTTCTGGCATCTCGTATATCGGTACTCATTTGCCTTGGCTCATAAGTAAACAGCTTTTTGCTGTTGACATAAACTTTGCCATCTTTGATTTGAAGATTAAGACTCAGAATAGTTGTTTGATTCACTTAACTCTTCACTCTGTCTGGTAATACCTGTGAGACAAGCTGAGTTTCTTCAGTGTTTCGCTGCTATGAAAATGGTGCTCCCAGTCAAGGCTGATTGACTGGTAGTGCTTTTACCTTTTGGATTTAATTTGGCCAGTGAGTTAGCATGACTAATTCTAATTGATAATTTTTTTTTCTCTCATGTACTTTCTTCTTCTTCTTCTTATTTTTAAATGTATTAGCAATCTCATTCCTGGGCATATTCTGGACAAAACTCTAAGTCAAAAAGATACATGCACCCCTGTATTCACAGCAGCACGATTCACAATAGTCAGGACATGAAAACAATCTAAAGGTATATTGGCAGATGAATGGACAAAGATGTGGCACATATGTACAATGGCATGTTACTCAGACACAAAAAAGAATGAAATAATGACGTTTGCAGCAACATGGATTCATCTAGAGATTATCATACTAAGTGAAGTAAAAAGAAAGAGAATACCATATCGCTTATATGTGAAACCTTAAACTGGCACAAATGAATCTAACTACAAAACAGACACAGACTCACGGACATGACTGGGATAGAGGTTGGGGGTTGAAGTGGGAGATGGGAATTAGCAGATGGAAGTACTACATATAGGATGGATAAACAAGGTCCCTCTAATTGATAATTCTGAATTAGGTATATAGATCTTAAGGTGGACCTACAACATTTAATATATTACACTGAGAGAGGTATCTATGGGCAAAGCTTATGCCAGGTTTTGAAAAGAAAATTTTGCCATATCTGTTGTCTGTAAGTATATTTCATGATCTAAACAACTTTGCAGACTTGGAAAACCTGTCCTACTGACTGAGTCCACAAGAGTAAAATCTCCTTTGTGTAAAATAAATTTGCTTGGAGGTGAATGTGACAGTGCACTCCCAAATACTGTAAAAAATAAAATCCATCCTGGGTATTCGCCTATCAATAGTCAGTAAATCCCAAAGATTCCAGCACCATTGTATCTTATTTTCAGAAAAAGTCCCTTGACGTAGTTAAACAACTACTTCAGAAGAGTGAAACACTTGCCAAGTAGGTGAAAACCCTTAACATTTTGAGAGCCGGAAAGAGGCTGGACTTCAGTTCCCTTTCTTCTCTGCACTGTATGCCTTTATGTCATGCACAGCCTATACAACTGTACGAGACAGTTCATAATCTGTTCACATGCAGAGCTAGTAAATTTTACATATCTTTCTATCCCTCAAATATCTAGAAACCATAGTTATCCATACCCATGTTCTATATATCCTTGACTCCTCTTTTCTAATTTTGACCTTCTATTCCAATCTTTCACACTTTCTTGGCCTTGTTTTCACTTATGTTTAATTACATGTTTTCTACAAATTACATCAAGTCTTTGTGTTGTGAAGTGTTAATAGAAAATCAATAAATACATACACACACATCCCTAAAATCAGCTATGCCTTGCAGAGCAGCTAAAGAAGCACACAATACATTTTTACTGAGTCATGTTGAGCTGAACTAACCTGATATATTTTTATATCCCCAAATATAAGATGGATAAGAAATCTTTCAGTCATTTTCCATAGGATTGACTATCTTGTCTTTGTTAGAGCTCTACTCATGGTTTGATTATTACAGGTTACCATGTTTCTTTTCAAAACTTGACTGCAAAGGGTGAGGCTTTTGGCTCATTAAAAGTCTTGAAGGCATATCACTGAAGTCATATCACTGAAGGCATAACTTTTGAGCCAGACTATTTATCAGAGGGCACAAGAGGCTGTTATTTACCACAGACTAAGCTAAACAACAGGCAGAAAAAGTCTGTTTACTGAAATACAACACAAAAAGAAAGACAGAATGGGCACCCCTGGGAAAGTAAGCAGAACATTTCTGTATCCTCATGATCTAATAATATGGGTCTGGCTGTTAGAACTTGAATATCTTAACATAATTAAATACTTGGGGATATTTCTTAGGGAATTAAAAGCCTGTTGACCAAACATACCCTGGGGGATGAGGGAGAGCAAGGGGTTAGGATTTCAGAGAATGCCAGTAGAAACCCTATATGCAAAACAGGAAAAGAGACACAGATGTACAGAACAGACTTTTAGACTCTGTGGGAGAAGGCGAGGGTGGGATTTTATGAGAGAATAGCTTTGAAACAAGCACATGAGACAAGGATAGTGTGGGACTGTGATGTGAAATTTCTAGCATCAAGACTGGACCTCATTGCACTGTGACTCCTTTCATATTGCTCATGGGTCATTACTGCAGACAGTGACTGAAGCCATGAAATTAAAAGACACTTGCTCCTTAGAAGAAAAGCTATGACAAACCTAGACAGTGTATTAAAAAGTGGAGACATTACTTTGTCGACAGAGGTAGAAAAGATAGAAGGCAGATGGAGAAGAGGATGACAGAGGATGAGATGGTTGGATGGCATCACCGACTCAATGGACATGAGTTTTAGCAAGCTCCAGGAGATGGTGAAGGACAGGAAAGCCTGGTGCGCTGCAGTCCATGCGGTCAAAAAGGGTCAGACATGGCTGAGTGACTGAACAACAACAACAAAGAGGACAGGAATAAAACGATTGCGTCAGCAACACTGTGACCCAAGACATTTGCCTCAGAGAGGCAGACGGTGAATGTTAAAATCACTGATGGCTTTCAGCGTCCCTTCTGTTTCCAGCATATCACTTCTCAAAGTCTCTTGTAAAAGAGCCATGTAACTATCCATCTGAAGCAGATCTTAGAAATGGTGTATTAGTTGACAAGTAAGATGAAAGATAACTGATGACTCATTTGGCATTTGAACAAATGAATTAAAATATTTTATAGGATTCCTAAACAGATTTGAGGATGGAAAATCAAGAAAACAATCTCTCTCTCTCCCCTTCTCTGATTTCAATAATGTCAGCAAAATTCTTAAATTAAATAACTACCCAAACCAGCTGGACAGCTGAAGGCTCTTCACTGAGATGCTCCACTCTTTAATTTCCACTTCTGTGAGGGGAGGAGTCTGGTGGGCTGCTGTCCATGGGGTCGCACAGAGTCGGACACGACTGAAGCAACTTAGCAGCAGCAGAGATGAGAAGCCTTACCTCTCCTATCTAGACCCATGAGATGCAAGAACTGGGCTGGGTACAAAAAAGGATTAGGAGATGCAAAGAGACAGTCATTCAGGAATTTGCAGTCTATACGCATCATGATGTTCATGGTTCCCTTCATCTCTAAACAAGCTAATTTTCTAATATCTTCACCATTGCCACATGATTATACAGCTATTAAATACTGGCTTAGATTCTTGAAGATATATCAACATTTTCTGTTTTGTAAATCTGCTCTTGTGAATAAGTGATACACAGGTGACATTTTGTTACTTTGAAATGGTAGCAAAAGAACCTAGTTAAGTAAAATATTATGTGAGCATAGGCAGAGAAAAAGCAAAGGACCAGAAAGGGGGTACCTCAGAATCTGGTCCAGCCCTGCTTCCCACGTGTTCTGTCACCAAGGATCCAGTTGTTAGTGTCTCTGACCTGCACTCCTCATATATCAAACACAGGTGTACATAAGATGATCTCTAAGGATTACCAAGTTATCTGTCCAGATTTGTATTGTTCGGAGAGTCTGTAACTGTAAAGACTAAGTTGGAACCTGTTTATAACTCTCACCAATTTCTTAGGTTATTAAACATAAAGTGACTGTACTATGGGAACAGAAGAAACCCTTTTCTATTGAGGAGATACACCAAAGGCAAAAGAAGTCCATATTAAGGTAATCACCTGAGAGTGCATCAGTTCAGTTCAGCTCAGTTGCTCAGTCGTGTCCGACTCTTTGTGACCCCATGAATCTCAGCACGCCAGGCCTCCCTGTCCATCACCAACTCCTGGAGTTTACTCAAACCCATGTCCATCAAGTCGGTGATGCCATCCAGCCATCTCATCCTCTGTCATCCCCTTCCCCTCCTGCCCCCAATCTGTCCCAGCGTGAGGTCTTTTCCAATGAGTCAACTCTTCGCATGAGGTGGCCAAAGTATTGGAGTTTCAGCTTCAGCATCAGTCCTTCCATTGAATACTCAGGACTGATCTCCTTTAGGATGGACTGGTTAGATCTTCTTGCAGTCCAAGGGACCCTCAAGAGTCTTCTCCAACACCACAGTCCAAAAGCATCAATTTTTCGGCGCTCAGAGTTCTTCACAGTCCAACTCTCACATCCATACATGACTACTGGAAAAACCATAGCCTTGACTAGACGGACCTTTGTTGGCAAAGTAATGTCTCTGCTTTATAATATGCTATCTAGGTTGGTCATAACTTTCCTTCCAAGGAGTAAATGTCTTTTAATTTCATGGTTGCAATCACCATCAGCAATGATTTTGGAGCCCCCAAAAATAAAGTCTGCGAGTGCATATAAGCCTAAAATTTTATCACCCCTACTTTGAGTATATCATTATTGTGATGTTGGATCCTTAAATAAGGAAATGTTTCCCAATTTTCAGTTATTAACTCTCATTCTGTTTTTTTTAATTGATAAGGCCATAGTAGGTATAAAATTAATGACTTATTGATTAAAAAACAATTCTACTAATCTGCTCTATATAACTTTTATTTGTTGAATTTTTATTGACACAGTGATAAAAATGGTTAATCATTATGACTAATGACTAGTTTTAAAATCTTCTGGGTATCAAATAACATTGAGATTACTTTTCACAAAGAATAAGGAACTCATTTGTGCCTGGAGAAATAACAGCTTCCTGGAACATTCCCCCCACTCCTTTGGACAGAGCCTAACCATTGTTTTGGTCACCAGGTTATTGAATAGTCATTGCTGCCAACTTTCTTTGACCAACTCTTGTTATCTGAGCACTGTAGTAGCATACAATTTTGCTCACTTCTCTTCTGCACACCATTCTCATTCCCTCTATCTTTCATCAAGAGGAAGAACTAACTGTAAAAATCTTACTTTTGTGCCTGGTAACAAACTGCATTCTAGTTCCCTCACAGGAGCATCAGTTTACTTCAAAAAGACAGATTCAAAATACAGCCAGAGGCAACAGTACTATAAATTCCTTAAAGAGAGAGATTCTGGTTTGATGGTTGATCCTCAGCTCAGAATTTGAGAATCAACACTATTATATTGGGCAGTCATCCAGCATAAAAAATTATAGTCTTTTCAAGAAAGAGATGAATGTCTTCCCAACTGTAAAACAACCCCTTTGCTGGTTGGTGCAGTGTTCTTATCTTTGAACCCAGATGTTGGCAATGGGAATCTGTCAAACAGATGACCACGTGATAAAAAGAAGCAATATTGTCTAAGTTTTCAGTGATTGTGGGACATGAAGCCACTGGGGTTGTAGGCAGCATTGGAGAAGGAGTCACTACCATGAAAACAGGTGTGCAAATGTCAAGCCACAAGTCTGAGATAAGCAGGGTTGTCTATCCTATCAAAGGAAATAGTGCAACTAGGAATTATCAGAGGAGCCTTAATGAATTTAGGAGGATAAAAGGACACAAGGAAAATGGGTTGTATAGAGTGAAATTTAATTTGGCAAAGTCTCAACCTTTAGCAAATAAATTTGATGTGCTTATAAACTTTAGAATACAGGCATACATTGTTTTATTAAACTTTGCTTTATTATGCTTCTAATAAAATGCTTTTTTTTTTTTTTTACAAATTGAAATTTTGAGGCAACCCTGCCTCAAGCAAGTCTATCAGTGCCATTTTTCCAATAGCAAAATTTTTAATTAAGATATATACACTGCTATTTTACACAATGCGATGGCATACTTAAAAGACTACAGGGTAGTATAAGCAATTTTTTTATGCACTGGAAAAACCAAAAAATTTGTGTGACTCACTTTACAACAATGGTCTAGAACTGAACCTGTGATATCTCCAAGGCATGCCTCTACTCTTAGGCAATTCTTGCATGTGGCATGGGCTCAATTCACGTTCATCTATTTCATCCTTTAATATTAATGGCCAACACATTATATCATGTTTTCCCTCTAGATGACAAAGTCATTCCCCACTTTCTGCCTCAGTGTAGAGAATGCAATGCTTGTCACTACCCATCTGGCAACCTTTGTATAAGGACAGAGTAGGTTTCAGTCATTTTTCTCTAATGCCATTTAATTGTTCCTGTGCTAATTTTTGAACTGAATTAGCGTGAGTATTTGACATATCAAACAGCATTACTGGTCATGGAGTCCTGGCTGATGGCACCACTAGATTTGCGTGCAAGGGCAAGCCAGTCTATCACTTCTTGAGCACCAGTACATTCACTGAGTACACGGTGGTGGGTGAAATTTCCATTGCTAAGATTGATGATGCAGCTCCTCCTGAGAAAGTCTGTTTAATTGGATGTGGATTTTCCATTGGATATGGGGCCACTATTAAGATTGGCAAGGTAAGAAGCAGGGTAGGCTAGTTCTTATTTTATTTTTTTTTAATTTATTTTTTTATTTTATTTTATTAGTTGGAGGCCAATTACTTCACAACATTTCAGTGGGTTTTGTCATACATTGACACCAATCAGCCTTATTTTATTTTTTAAATGATTTTTTTTTTTAGGAAAACTGAAGATTTTTTTTTAAAAAGCAATATTTTTGAAAAAATCTCATATGTTTCTACACAATGCCAAATCAACTGGAAAAAAATGAAAAATTCAGATTCAAAATATCATTTCTGAATAAGAGAAAATAAAATCTCTAGATTTAATTTTGTTTCCTTTGTATTTCCTTCAATTTCTTTTCTAAAATTTAGACTCACATCTAAAATTAATCTCTTTTCACAAAATAAGTATTAATGCTGGGGTGTTAATTTGCTAGAGCTGTTGTAGCAAACTGCCACAGACTGAGTGGCTTAAACAACAGAAACTTATTGTCTCACATTCTGGAAACTAGGAACCCCAAATCAAAGTGTTGGCAGGACTGGTTTCTTCTAAGAGTTGTGAACGAAAGGTCTATTCCAGGTCTCTCTCCTTGGCTGTCTTCTCCCAATGTCTCTTCATATCACCTTGCTTCTATGCCAGTCTTTTTATCCAAATTTCCCCGTTTTATAAGGACATAAATCATACTGGATTAGCTGAAAAAAACCCTATCTCCAAATGAGATCACATTCTGAGGTACTGGGAGTTGAGACTTCAACGTATGAATAAATAGTTAGGTGGGGGGACAAAATGCAACCTCTAATGGCTAGCATATAGTATGAAAACATGAAAGCTTAAGAGTGATTATTTGGACTCAACTTATGTCAGAGGAACTGAGGAGCCTCTTGATGAAAGTGAAAGAGGAGAGTGAAAAAGCTGGCTTAAAACTCAGCATTCAAAAAACTAAGATCATGGCATCCAGTCCCATCACTTCATGGCAAATAGATGGGGAAACAATGGAAACAGTGACAGACTTTATTTTCTTGGGCTCCAAAATCACTGCAGTTTGTGACTACAGCCATGAAACTAAGACACTTGCTTCTTGGAAGAAAAGCTATGACCAAAAAAAAAAAAAAGAAAAAGAAAAGCTATGACCAATGTAGACAGCATATTAAAAAGCAGAGATGTTATTTTGCCTACAAAGGTCCATCTATAGAGTCAAAGCTATGGTTTTTCCACTAGTCATGTATGGATGTGGACCATAAAGAAGGCCTAGTGCTGAAGAATTTATGCTTTTGAACTGCGGTGTTGGAGAAGACTCTTGAGAGTCCCTTGGACTGCAAGGAGATCAAACCAGTCAATTCTAAAGGAAATCAGTCCTGAATCTTCATTAGAAGGACTGACATTGACGCTGAAGCTCCAGTACGTTGGCCTCCTGATGCAAAGAACTAACTCACTGGAAAAGACCCTGAAGCTGGGATAGGATGAAGATAGGAGGAGAAGGGGATGACAGAGGATGAGATGGTTGGATGGAAGGACCAACTCAATGAACAGAAGTTTGAGCAGGCTCCAGGAGTTGGTGATGGACAGGGAAGCCTGGCATACTGCAGTGCATGGGGTCACAAAGTGTCAGACACAACTGAGTAACTGAACTGACTGACCATGTCACTCTTAATGAGTAGAAGAAATGGGTAAAATAACACACAATTCATAAATACTAAAACCATTCCTACAGACAATCCTGTATGTGGTGGTCTCATCCAACTCCAAAGTCTTAAAAATTGTCCATATGTTAGTTGAGTTGAAATTTCTATCTCCAGTACTCTCTCTGAACCCCAAATTCTCTCATCCAATGCCATACCTGACACCTCCCTTTGAGGATCTCACAGGTTTCTCAAACTGAGTATGTATCAAATGGAATTCTTAATTTTCTTCCTCCCTGTCACCCAGCCATATTTATACCCACTCTAATTTTCTTCATCCTCTATCTTCCCTCTCCATCACCTTATATACAATCCAGCAGCAAGTCCTGCTAACTTTACCCTCAAGGTATATTTTAAATCTTTCCATTTTCTTCATCTCAATACCATCATCGTGTCTTCACTGAACCCAGTGGCCTCCCTTTTATTGTTTTCATTACTCCTCTTGACCATCCCCAGTAATTCTCCATTTATAAGTCAGAGTAATTTTATAAAACATAAATTGGTCTGCATTACTTCTTTGCTAAAAATCCTTCAATAGCTTCCATTCTTGGAACAATCTCATCTCATCCACTATGATCCACTCACACTCACCTCTCATGAGATCTGTAAGCCTGCTGAGCTGTCCCTGCTTTGCATGAAAATATTTACATGAGGTATTCTAATTGTCTGGAACGCTCATCTACTGAGCCCTTATGTGGCTGCTTCCTTAACATTATTCTCAGTTTAAAGATGACCTGCTGGGAAAAGATACAATACTGGAAGAAACAGAAAAGTGAAAGTGTTAGTCACTCAGTCATGCCTGACTCTTTGTGACCCCATGGACTGTAGACTGCCAGGCTCCTCTGACCATGGGATTCTCCTGGCAAGAATACTGGATAACCATTCCTGGATAGCCATTCCCATCTCCAGGGGCTCTTCCTGAGCCAGAAATTGAACCCAGGTCTGCTGCATTGAAGGCAAATTCTTCAAACTGAGCCACTAGGGATGAAACAGAAAGACTACCAATTTAGCTTTCCATCCTAGTAAAATATAATCTAAAAATTAAGGAGAAAGAAATGCATGTTTTCGCAAAAAAAAAAAAAAAAAAAAATCACCTGCTTGCTCAAAGAAGTTCTTTATTTCTTTCTATCCACTCCATCTAAGCAGGAATCTCTTTCTGTTATTCAAGGTAACATGATTGCTTCATTAATAGTATGATCCTAAATTTCAAATTCTCATACCTTTACTTTTCACTAACCACAAGCTCCAGGAAGGTATGGACCAAGTCTCTGTTCACTACACTGCTTAGCAAGGAGTCTGGACACAGTAATGACTCAATAAATAATAATTGGAAAAAAAGAGATGTATGAATGAATAAAGAAAAGGGATGTCCAAATAAAGGAAATATATGTCCAAAGGAAGACTAAAAAGGTGAGGAGTTTGTGGAAAATATACATATGGCTGTTCAAACAGATTTATTCCAAGAAAAAGATGAGAGAAGGGACATTGGATATAGTTTAAATTAGTATTCTACTTTTTTACTGTGCTAGTAAAACTACCAGAGAAGCTATGAGAAAAGGCAGAACATGCCCAGTTTAGTTTCTGACCACAAAGAATTCATCAATAAAATTTGTTGTGTGGATGAGTGTATGATGAATGATATTTGAGAGAACGGTCACACGGATTTCAAAGCTCCAAATTCAGGAACTGAACTGAGAGATTGAGAGGCCACAGCTGAAATTATAGCTCATGGAGAGTGGGTATGGCACCTCTGTACCCACATAAATCTCTGCTTATAAGTTTAGACATTTCAAAACACATGCATAGATAGGTACAGGTCTTTCTGTTTTCAGGTTTCCTTGCTCCCTGCTGTGTAATAGGATTAAGAGTGTTCTAGCAGGAAGATGGCTTTTGACTAGAATCTTCTTTAATATAGCATGAAGTAAAAGTCTTAGTTGCTCAGTCACATCGGACTCTTTGCAATCCAGGGACTATGCTCTGGTTGCATAGTCCACTGGAATTCTCCAGGCAACAATACTGGAATCAGTAGCCATTCCCTTCTCCAAGGGATCTTCCCAACCCATGGATTGAACCTGGGTTTCCTGTATGATGGGCAGATTCTTTACCATATGAGCCACCAGGGAAGCCCTAATAACACATAGTACAGGGTAAAAATTCCTCAACTGATTTAACTACATTTTCTTCCTGAAGCTATACATGGATTGATAATCTATTTCAACATGGAGGTTCAACTTTGATGAAAAATACTCAGTTACGATCACTAAGAACATGCTGGTTGGTTAAACCAAATCTAAAACAAATCTGGCATGGGTTTGTGCTGTTTCTGGGTTCTCTTTGTGGCACTGTCCTGAGAATGAGTCATTTGGTCCTAATAACTCATCAAAGTGATCTTCTGAATTTCATGTTCTGATACTGGAGATATTTTGCAGGTTCTACCTTTTGACCCTAGGTCTAGCATTTACAGGACTTGTCTCCCCACAGGTCACCCCTGGCTCAATTTGTGTGGTCTTTGGCCTGGGAGGAGTTGGCCTTTCAGTCATCATGGGCTGTAAGCCAGCTGGTGCATCCAGGATCATTGGGGTTGACCTCAACAAACACAAATTTCAAAAGGCCATGGCTGTAAGAGACACTGAGTGATCAGCCCCAAGGACTTCACCAAGCCCATCAGTGAAATGCTATCAAAAATGACAGGGGACCCTATGGGCTACAGTTTTGAAGTTATTGGGCATCCTGAAACTATGGTAAGAGCCTCGATAAGGGGAGCCACATGGTACACAAGCTACCTTGATTGCACAAAGGTAGACTTATTTTCCATAGCTTTACTGATAGTAACTACCTACCTGGTAATCATGAAGCAGCTGCACCTAAAGCCATACACAAACTTACGTGCAGGTCTGCCTGAGAAGTTAAGTATCACATCATACCACCCTCATGTGACCAGACTGCGAGGGAGACAACCATCGGGGCAAAGTGTTCAAGTATTAATCTGCTTTGTATATATGGCATTTTCTTTTCTTTCTTTCTTTTTTTTGGCAACAAAGATTACATCTCTTGAACTTAATAAGCCAAATAGCCTTAACTGACTCTCTGGGGAGAGAGCAGGAGAACAGGGCATGGGTGGAGGGGCTATTCCAAATTTGGCAGTCTTTCCTCAAAACCATGATGTAGCCAATTTCTCACACTATATCTGAGCTTCGCTTTCTCTTATCTGAATTCTCTCAAAATAGGAGCCTTCAATTCTCTAAAATATGCCTCCCTTGTGGCAGCCAGTAGCACCAGACTTCTGCTTAGATCTGAGGACAGATCTTCTGAACTAGAAAGCCCCAGTCTGGGTTAGGGTAAGAAAGGAGAACCGCAATATGGGACACAGTCACTTCTGCTCCCAATTGAGCAGTAGACTAAATTCGCTCTAATACTTTTGGCACCTTAGGAATAAGTAGTCTTTACCACTGTTGTCATTACCCTTCCCTGGCGTCACTTAGAATTATTACATAACAACCAATACCACATTTACACAGTCAATATGAAATATTGGATATTGTTAGGGTCTGTTGATTTCTAGGTGATAGTTTAATGAACATGGGTCTCTAATAAGTAACATCTATTGCTACAGCCTATCAAGCATTCAGAAAAACTATTAACGAATAGTTAATGGGCAGATGACCAGAAAATGTGGGATTAGTCTCAGAGCTGCAACCAAGAAAGGGATTCCTTTGTCCTACATTTTAGTATTTAATTTTCATACTAAACTTTAATTAAAAAAAAAAAAAACTGGGTCAATTGATTCACTATAGGTAATTTGATTTAGTTTAGTTCAAATGGCTTTCTAAGCCTTCTCAAGTGGTGATATTGTTCTGAAAATATAGGAAACTTCCCCCTGCATTTTGCTCCATGGTAAACTGAAAATGCCATGAACACTGACCACATTAATTTCTACTTTCTGCCTTAAAAGTCAAATGTATGAGCAAGTTTAAGTTGTGACTGAAATTGTGTTGAGAATTTTTTAAAGTAAGCAAAAGGCATGTGGGCCTAATTTTACTTCATGACTTGGAAAATTGTCAGGGAATGTTTGACGGGAGGATTCCTACGTGCTGTCTCTCATGAGTCCCTTGTCCCTCTTCAAGCGGAACAGCACGTTCCTCCCAGGGACTGAGGTCACTGTGTGAGTCAGGCTGGGGTCTCCTTTAGTAAACATTCTCTTTAGGACAAAACTGCTTAATCTCCTTCCCCTTTCTTGAGATATGGATTGTCTCCTGACCTTGTGACTAACATTACCCCTTGTTCCCTTGGTAACGGTTGCTGTACGTTTGGTTTTCTGATCTCTATCATTCCCAAAAGAAGTTTCTTGTACCACAGCCTCTATATACTCATAGGAAAATCATTAAAGCACCTTTGCTTCATCAGAGCTTAGGTCCCCGGGTCTTTTTTGTCTCTCTCTCTCTCTCTCTCTTTCTGGCTGACTCTCTGGAGCGTGGAGACCCGTTGTGCTCACTTTTCTGCCCGGGCTTCTAAGACCCCCTCGAGAGGGCGCCTGGTGCCTTCGTGAGTGATGCAAGTCCTGTGTCAAGGACTCTATTGGTCCTCTGCGTAAACCAAGGGATATCAGCCTCTTTCTCTCTTTCACTTTCTTATCGTCGACTCTGTACCACAAGGTTCCGGTCCATTAAAGGACCCCAACAGAAAATAAATCAACTATTAGAACCACAATCTACGTAGGGTATTTCTGAGTCTGTAACATGAAATGAGAAACATTCTCCTTCGTTCTAAACTTAGATTGATGCCTTTGCATCTGCAACCTGAACTATGTGGTCAACGTCGAGGTAGGGGCTCCTCCATCAGCCAAGATGCTCACTTACAACCCAATGCTGCTCTTCACTAGATGCATGTGGAAGGGATGCATTTTTGAAGGTAAGAACGACAGAGCCTCTGGCCTGAGAATGTGGCTTTAACTCTGTGGACAATGAGAGAAGTCTCTTTTTTCATCATATCCTCCCTGAAAAGTCTTTCTTCCAAGAATGGATATGAAGTGATCTAAAATGAAACTGTGGTCATGATGGTACAAAAGATAATCCCCCTACCCTGACTTACTGCTAGTATTGGTGGGCATATTTTTAATATTAGCATCTGCAACTCAAGTTCTCCAAAGGCCTGAATGAGAGGCTCCAGCACTCTCTGTTGGGATGATTTTATGGAACAGAAATTTCTGATTTAATCTATTATCTTCAACATACATGAGAATGTGTATGAAAAACAGAATTTATTTGATTCACTAAATAGCATCAACAGAAAGTTCTGAATCTAAAGCCAAAATAAAAGGGACTATCCCATTTTATGGGGATGATTGAAATTAACACCAGAAAGACTGACACAGACAATGGTCAACTCAGTCCTGGTCTTAAATGAACTATCAGTAGGATTTGATACAGCTGGTGGCTCCCTCTTTCTCAAACACTCTGTGCACCTCACTTCTAGATATTACTTTGTTGTTGCTGCTGTTGTTCTTCCTGCTCCCTTCCTCCTCCACTTCTTTCTCCTTTATTGTTCCTCCTCATCCTTCCTCACTGGTCATTCCTTCCAAGAGTCTTTGCTGGGTTCCCCACATCCCTAAGATTCTAACTTTGGTGTGTCCTAAGGTTCAGTGCTCACTTCACTTCTCCTCTTTATTTAAATTTCCTTCCAAGGTGATCTTCTGTGGTCTCAAGACTGTAGATACACTCTACCCACAACACTTAAGTTTATATCTTCAGCCTAGACCTGAAGACATAAAGGTTGCTTACCTGGCATCTCCACTTGGATAGTTGACAGACATGTGAACTTTACCTGCCCTAAACCACTCCTGCCTCCCAGTCTTCCCGTCTCAATAAATGATGACTCCATCATTCCTGTTGATCAGGCCTCAAACCCTGGGTTATGCTCTTTATCTCATACCTTGAGTATTTCAGCAAAGCCTATTGTCTCTACATTCAAAGTATACCCAGGATTTGATCATTTCTCACCAGCACCATCACTTGTCCAAGTCACCATCACCTCTTCCTGCATGATATCAATGACTTAAATGGTCTCCCTTGAACTGCAAGGAGATCCAACCGGTCCATCCTAAAGGAGATCAGTCCTGGGTGTTCATTGGAAGGACTGATGCTGAAGCTGAAACTCCAATACTTTGGCCACTTCATGCAAAGAGTTGACTCATTGGAAAAGACCCTGATGCTGGGAGGGTTTGGGGGCAGGAGGAGAAGGGGAAGACAGAGGATGAGATGGCTGGATGGCATCACTGACTCGATGGGCATGAGTTTGAGTAAACTCCGGGAGTTGGTGATGGACAGGGAGGCCTGGCGTGCTGCGATTCATGGGGTCGCAAAGCGTCAGAGAAGACTGAGCGACTGAACTGAAATGGTCTCCCTGCTTTTGCCCTTTGTCTCCTAGAGTATTCCCTACAGAGCAGCCAGAGTGAGACTATTAAAAGGGAAATCCAATCAGGTCACACTTCTCCCAAACACCTCTAACGTCTTCCTTTCTCACTCAGAGTAAAATCTCAAAACACGTGATGGCCGAAAGGCCCCATGTGATCCGGCCCTCTGAGCCCAGCCGCTACTACTGCTCTCCTCTATTCTCGACACACCGGCCTCCTCACTGTTCTCATAGGCCAACACTTCACCTCAACGCCTTTGTAATTACTCTGCCTTCTCCCCGAACTACTTTACCCCAAGATTTCTGGATAGTTCCTGTCCCTTATGTTTTTGTTCAGATGTCACCCTATCAGACTGGCCTTCCCTAAGCTTTAAAAAAATCACGTTCCTTCCTCACCTCCCTAGCTTCAGCCTCTGCACAACCTACTGCCCCCACTCTATTTCTCTCCTTCGTTCTTGTCATTGATGATGTACTCGGCAATATTTCTTTACTGTCAGTCTCCCTGAACTAAAGTGAGATGATTCTTGGGCTTTCTGTTCTTCCTGAGATCAGGGACTGGGCATTTTTTTGCCCCCATCATGTTCCCATCCCTGAAATGGTACCTGGTACTTAAAGTGAAAGTGTTAGTCATGCAGTCATGTCCAACTGTTTGCAACCCCGTGGACTGTAGTCTGCCAGGCTTCTCTGTCCATGGGATTCTCCAGGGAAGAATACTGGAGTGGGTTTCCATTTTCTTCTCCAGGTTATCTTCCTGACCAAGGGATTGAACCCAAGTCTTCTACATTGCAGGTGGATTCTTTACCATCTGAGCCATCAGGGAAGCCACCTGGTACTTAGCATATACTCAAAAGGCATTCAGTAAATATGTGAGTTATACTTCTAACTCATCAATAATCCATAATATCCCTACTTCACACTAATAGTCAAAGTGAGGAAGCTCAACTTATATCTCTTATTGTTTATTTATCAATTAGTCTTATTTCCTCTAAGGAGCCCTCTGTGAAGAATCTCCTCTGTACCAAACAGCCTCTCATTTTTTGTGTCCCAGGTACTATGGAAAGAGAAAAGGTGTGGCCTCACACTGACCATCGTCTCTGTCTCTGGTGACCTTGACAAGTGTTATAGCAGCCAGGCACTGAGTGGGTTTAAGAGAAAGTAAGAGAAAAGGAAGTGGAACTGAGAACACTGGAGACAATTCTTCCTGTAAAGTAGTTTTTCTGTAAGAGGAGAAGAGATATGAGGTAGCTAGAAGATGTGGGAACAAGAAAGCTTTTTCATGGGGTTTCTGTCTTTGTTTCTTAAGAAGGGAGAAATGCAGTTCCATTGTGTGCTACTGAGAATACCTTTACCATCCAGGATAAAGGTAACAGTACAAGAGAGAGAAGGAACAAATATAAGATAATAAAATATAAAACTCATTTAGTAAACTCTAAAGAGAGCATGTGTGCTTATTTACAGGCAGGAAAAGCTGAGATCATGTTCCAAAACTGATGATTTCCTGGAAAAGAAATTTGACCTGGACCAATTGATAACACATGATTTACCTCTTAAAAAAATCAATGAAGGATTTGAACTGCTCAACTCAGGACAAAGGTACCTGCTTTTTTATGGTTATTTTGTCTCCTCCCCATAGACTACATTTTAAATGTAATATTTATAAATGTATGTTTCCCTCATATTTTATATTATTTTATGTAGCAAGATTGATATAGACTTACAAAAAGAATAAGTCTTCTTCATAGACTTATTGTGTCATTGTCCTATAAAATAATTTTTTAAAACTTCTGTACTTTGGTTTTTTAATACTAGATTGATTTCATCTTAGGTATTTTTATTTCATCACAAACCTGCTCACTTCTTCAAGTATTGCCACAAAATTTCCTTACTTTGGAGTTTTTAAAGTGCTTTTTTAAATTGTGTTTTCTTCTAATCCTTGAAGATTAGGCTTTGTTTGCTTACTTGTTTTTTTAACTTTTGATTCCCTTCAACTATTTCTACCACCCCATAATCCTACTTATGGCAACCACCAATCTGTTCTCTGTATCTATGAAGTTGTTGTTATTTCAGATTCCACATTCAACATACAAGTGAGATCATATAGCTTTTGTCGTTGACTGACTCATTTCACTTAGCATAATGCCCTTGAGGTTCATCTGTTTTGTTGTAAATGGCAAAATTTCATTCTTTTATGACTAAATATTCCATTATACACACACACACACACACACACACACTTTATTCATTCATCCATCCATGGACACAGGTTGTTTCCACATCTTGGCTATTGTAAACAGTGCTGCAGTGAGCATGGGAGTGCTCCCTCTCATTTTCCACAGTTGTTACCTTAAATTCAGTTATCTCTCACTGACCATGTTAACACAGTCATATGATAATAGGTCTCCTGCCTACTATATTTTACCATATTGGCCAGAACTTCACTAAACTGCTAAAACTCAAGTTGCCCCAAAATATCAATACCTTAGCATGGTTTTGAAAGCCTTTACTATTAGACCACAACCTACTTTTATTTATTAATATGTCGAGTCATTTAAAAGCACCCACCCTATCACAGGATAGAATTTAGCACCCACCCTATCACAGCCTCTGTGCTAGGCTCTGGGGATAAAGCCAGGGAGTAACACTCACCTACTTTGCTCCTAGACACCCAGAAGTCTAAGCTCACTGGATAACCCTTCCTGTTCACATCTTCATAGCCTTATTCATCCTTTTCCTTCAGAACTTCCCTTCAGGAAATCCCTTTCCTCTTGTCAGCTTTTGCAATAGTACTGATGCTTCAAGAGTCAGCTAGGATACTCATCTCAGAGACCCATAGAGAGAAAATGAATGGTGGAGACCTCAGGCCCGGAAGGATTGCCAATAGCAGAATTGACCTGAAGTTTCCTAAATCAGGCAGGAAGGACAATTGCATAAAATGTTTTTGTTTGGAAGGTATGGAAACAAATCACTAAAAGCTGTCATTTTACATTTCAGTCTTCAGGCAGAAGGCTGAATGTCCTAACATTTTGAGGTTCTAGGTGACAGAAAGTCTGTGTTGTGTGATGGTGACCTGAACCTTCCCTTTTTACACTTTCTCTGCTCTGACCATGGATCTGTTTCATAAATACAAGCAGAAGCACAAGATTGAAGATATATTTATGAAGATATATAGTCTTCATGAAATAAACATTCAGTGTCTTATGAGCACCTGGGAATTAGCAGGGTGCTTGGGTCAACAATATTAAAATTTTTAACTTACATGTTCTAAAGCCAAAATTATATATTTTGAGATTGTATATATGTACATATATCATACATATATGTACATACATAATATATATTAAGTACATATACATATACTTGGATTTTGATGCTAGAATAAAGATTTTTTAAAAGAATTTTACCCAGCAGATTTACCCATAAAGATATGACACATGTATTTCCTACACTAATATTAATTTTATGGATAGTCTTTAACACATTGTAACTATTCTTTTTGGGTTCAAATGTAAATATTTTTAAAAAGCACTTGTTACAAAAAATGTTGAATTAGGTTTTGAAAACCGCTCATTGTAAGTTACTTGATTAGGAAAGAAATAGTGAAAGGGAGGATACAAGGGAGAAACACATTTTAAGTGATTAACTTAAGGAATCATTTTATAACTAGATGAAATTGAAAAGCAGAGTATAAGAGATTTGTCAGCATACATGAATATTTCAGGAAAATATGTCTTTTTATAATACTATTTCCAAATTGGGAAAAGAGTATGTCAAGGCTCTTGACATACTTATTTAACTTATTTAACTTATTTAAAGTTAAATATTTATTATTTAACTTATTTAACTTATATGCTTATTTAACTTATTTAACATATGCAGAGTACATCATGAGAAATTCTGGTCTGGAAGAAGCACAAGCTGGAATCAGGATTGCCGGGAGAAATATCAATAACATCAGATATGCAGATGACACCACCCTTATGGCAGACAGCGAAGAACTAAAGGGCCTCTTGATGAAAGTGAAAGAGGAGAGTGAAAAAGTTGGCTTAAAGCTCAACATTCAGAAAACTAAGATCATGGCATCTGGTCCCATCACTTCATGGCAAATAGATGGGGAAACAGTGGAAACAGTGAGAGACTTTATTTTGGGGGGCTCCAAAATCACTGCAGATGGTGACTGCAACCATGAAATTAAAAGACACTTACTCCTTGGAAGGAAAGTTATGACCAACCTAGGCAGCTTATTAAAAAGCAGAGACATTACTTTGCCAACAAAGGTCCATCTAGTCAAAATTATGGTTTTTCCAATAGTCATGTGTGGATGTGAGAGTTGGACTGTAAAGAAAGCTGAGCACCAAAGAATTGATGCTTTTGAACTGTGGTGTTGGAGAAGACTCTTGAGGGTCCCTTGGACTGCAAGAAGATCCAACCAGTCCATCCTCATGGAAGTCCCTCCTGAATATTCATTGGAAGGACTGATGCTGAAGCTGAAGCTTCAGTACTTTGGCCACCTGATGTCAAGAACTGACTCTTTGGAAAAGACCCTGATGCTGGGAAAGATTTAAGGCAGGAGGAGAAGTGGATGACAGAGGATGAGATGGCTGGCTGGCATCACCAACTCAATGGACATGAGTTTGAGTAAACTTCAGGAGTTGGTGATAAACAGGGAGGCCTGGCGTGCTGCAGTCCATGGGGTTACAAAGAGTCAGACATGACTGAGTGACTGAACTGATAATACTATTAAACATACAATTTCAGCTACAATCACAGTATAATATATATATATATATATATATATATACATATATATATTACATATATATCCTAATATTCAGTTTAATAAAGCAGTCCCTAAGTCCCTATTTGCTTAGTAATGACTCCATTTAACAAAATAATGTTTTTAATTGCATACATCTGCACTGGCATAGCTTGCTATATCTATTTATGTTTTTGCTGTCTAGTTGCTAAGTCATGTCCAACTCTTTGTGATCCCACGGCCTACCAGGCTTCTCTGTCCATGTCTCCAGACAAGAATGAGCTGCCGTTTCCTTCTCCAGGGGATCTTCCTGACCCAAGGATTGAACTCACGTCTCCTGTATTGCAGGTGGATTCTTTACCTCTGAGACACTGGGGAAGCCCCGTATCTATATATACAATATACTTAAAATTTTTATTAAATTTAAAGATTTTATAAAATGTTTTGTGGTGATTTTTTAAGAGGGTAGTTCTATTCATTATAAAACTTTTGTTCACTAAGGGTAAAGCATTAAGACACCTATATAAAACATATGAAATACTTTGTAAGAAAACTAAGTAATGTGGGTACAGCAGAAATTAGAGGTTTCAGTATACAGCTTGTACATTCCTGCCTTGGGAGATTGCAGAAGTCTAGGTACTTAAGAGTATTTACTTTTACATGATGAGTATTTCCCAATGAAAAGTGGCTTGAACCCAAGGGGTAAAATTTCTTTCCTTCGCCAGTTTCTTGATCTACGCTTAATCTAGGCTTAAATAACAAAGCAAAACAAAAAACAGCTGAAATATCTAAAAAGGTACATTAAATTCCTTCGTGAAGTACCTTCATCATCAGCTGTTCAGCTATGGCAATTCTCAAAGCACTTATAGTTACAATTTATTAGAAAATATATACATATACAAGCAATACACACGGACACACACACACTCTCCACCTAAGAATCGGAGACTTCCCTCATCCATTAGCAAGGTCTGCAGTCACAACCCAAACACCTAATGTAGGAAAACTGATCCCCAAAAGCATTTTTAATCAGAAAAATATGTAAAGTATATTGATGTTTATGTTCCTTACCTCAAATTTTGAGAAAACTTGTTACACAAGTTTGTATATATCTAAAGTTATATACAAATACAGTTACATCAGAAGAAATGAACCTAAAAAGGAATAAACATTTATCTCTCTCAGACCAGCTTTTTAAATGGACTCAACTTTATGCCTAGAGTTTCTTAAAGATTTTATTTTTTAAAATGTTGTGTATGTCACACATTTTTAGTGCTTATTATGAAACTTTGTGAAATCGTTTCTCGGTTCTGAGCTCGCCATGGCCAAACAGTGAACAGAAAAACCTTCTTCAATCTTGCCAGAGAAAACCTGCCTATGAGCAGTTTTTCAAATCACCAGAAAATGCTGGTCCTAAGCAGAGATCAGGAGATTGATAGTTTTTATGTATTTTTCATTTCTAATCAACAAAGCCATGAAGCAGTGTCAAACTGACTTCTTGGTTGTTAAATCAGAGGATTAAAGAAATGGCTATAAGAATGTTAAATAAATATCCAACTTCTTGTTTAAAAAATAATCTAAAACTTTATCTACTTAAATCATGAGAGAGAGATATTAATTTATTATGCAATTTTTCTTTTCATTTCCACCACATACCAAGCAATGAGTTAGGTAAACACTTAGCTCATGGTGGTAAGTAAAACAAATGTGGCTGGCCTCTGCCCTCACAAAGCATATGGTGTAGCGAGACACCCATTAAATAAGAAAGTAAATAAACATGCAAATATATCACTTAGACATGTGATGTGTTAACTAGGGCAGTGACTAAAGCACTGTGTTAGAGAAAAAAAATGGAAGGAAGGAATCTTTCAACTTTCTATAAGGTGTCTTGGAAGGCCATTCTGAGAAGATGTAATGTAAGCTCACATCTGAAGGATGAACTGGAAAAGGCCCCATGAAGAGAGGGGCAGAATTCTTCCAGTTGGAGGAACCACATATCCAAAGGCCTGTAATCTGGAAAAGTTGACCATCTCCTACTGGGAACTGAAAACAGGTCAGAATGGCCTCAAAACATTAATAAAATTCTAAATGCTGATTCCTTATGAAGACTTTTGTATATTTATCTCAATAGTTAGCTTCTATATGCAGTTGTTCAGAGAAGAACATGCTTTAGCTATTACCAAGATTAACATTAAATGATTTTTACTTAGAAGAAGAAAATGGCTATAGATAGATAGATATAGCTTTCCCAGGAATACTCTTTCCCCCATGACCTTAACTCCAACCTGCAAAATTCTCCCCATCAGCATTTTCTTTGTTTCTCACTTCTCTCTGCGTCAAAAAGTTTTTCTATTCCTCTGTAATAATTAGCTGACTGAGGCCTCATAAACTAATTTGCCATACTCACCTCCTTCATTCATATCTATTTTATTCATCTTCTTGTTTCTGACTCCCTCATAGAACTGGATTCCCTTCACCAATCAGCCTTAGATTCCTGCAATTCTTCCCACCACTCTTCCGACACTGCCAGTCACCCAACAGGCTACAGAGAAGTGAATTATGTCTTTTCTCTGAGAATTCAACTCACTATACACTCAGAGTTTTAGAAGATAGAGACTGTGCTAAAATTTTTTTCTTAAAACAATACCTAGTAAAACATTCTCTGCCCAATGAACACTGTGCAGACATTACTGACTGATTCACAATTAAGTTGAGAAGATTATATATTTCTGGCTGTGTCAAATGTCCAACTAAATACATCATCATGCTAGTCAAAGAATTAAAGTAGCAACTACTCTTTCAAGTAGCCAAATATTTATTTATTTTTTTTTGTAGCCAAATATTTAATTGCAAATTTGGCTTTATTTTTCTCTACTATAAACAAATAGATTCATTTAAAATTCAAGTCAACATTTTAATTAGGAAAGTTTCTTGAATTTGCAATTGCACATTTGGAGAAAAATTATTTTAGATTGTTTAGTATTTTATGTTTCAATGCAAATTTTGTCAAGGAACCAAATCTTACATAACGATCTGGAATGCCTCAAATATAGTATGATTCATTCATCACAGCCTTGTGTAAAACAAACTTTCCTACCAAAACCCCATGAAGTACAAATACTGTACTATGGTCGTAGATTATGCAAGTTTAGTCAAAAGCATGATGTGGTAACCTAATTCAGAAGGTCTGGGTTTGAAACTCAGTACCTGTTTCCTGAGGTCCCACCTAGTTCTAACTTTTGAAAGCTATAATAAGAATGAGGGCTCTTGGTTTCTCTTTACTTTGGAAAAGATGACTGAGGATCACCTCCCCAGGAATGAAGGGTGCTAAAGCACTTTCATTTAGTTTTTGCAAAATAGGGGACACATGCTAGTGAATTAATTGTGGCAACTGAAAATCAGGGAAAAAAGGTGTTTGCCAGGAAACCACCGAAGGTTCTGGGGAACACTTGGTTGAATCTGAAAGAAATTCTTGAGTTTGATCAAGGAGCAAATAACTAGCAGCGGGGGCAGGGAAGGGGGGAAGGCGGGTAGAGAAAGAGAGAACACAGTTTTCTCATCAGGAGCTCAGCCCTGGCACTACCAAGAGACCCTATTTCTCCTCTACCTGCTTCTAGAAGCTTGGTATGGCAGGATTCTGGCCTAATTTGGGCTGTTGTCCCTTTGAAACAAATTACCATCATACTATGTCATTTTGTAAGAATGTCAATTTCCCCAAATTTTACAGTTCATCTTGTGTGAAGGATATTAATATCTATCTTTTTCTTCTCATTGCTTTGAACATCTCAGTTCATCCAAATGATTTCCTCTAACTGTAGTCGGGGTAAAAATGAAGAAACTGGGCAACTTCCCTACACTAGATGTATATTTCAGAGGCTCAACCAGCCCCCAGCCACCAGACTTAGGACTTTCACAGAAGAGATGAAGCATGTTCCTTTGGTGTTAGTGCAATAGGCGATGCTTGTAGGAACAGCAACAGGCCCTGAAAGAAAGCACCTAGCCATGCCCAGAAGTCTCCACACCGCACTTAGGAGGCCTCCTGCATGAGGCCTCTCCACTTTCAACCAAGAATATTTTTCTCTTTCTTAAAACTTACACAAATGAAATATCCTCATTGCTTTACCCTGAGACTAGCCTGGCATTTTGACCTTACCCATGTGGATTGTCTCTCCACCTCCAGGGAATAACCACCTCGCTACTCCACAGGCAATGCAAACTAACATGACCAAAACTAAACCCTTTGTTTTCTCCAAAGTTGATCTGCCTCCTAGTTCCTCACTTTGGTCTTGTGGCCCTACCATCTACTCAAACTCAAAAGCCAGGCCCCTTGCTGGAATCTTCCCTTTCCATCAGCTTCCACAGCAAATGATTTCTCAAGACCTCTTGATTTCACCTCCAAAACCACAAATCCCTTGCCCTCTTCCCTACTACCAAGTTTCCCCAGTTTGTGATTTGTTCTCTTATCTCTTGCCCAAATTCCTACAACAAACATCAACACTAGTCCCTGCCTGTTACAGTACAGCTTTGAACAGACTTGTCCAGATCCTCGAAGTCCAACCACAGGAACGCCCACAATGAGCACTCTTTTTCTGTTTTTTAAAGTACCAAAAAGCTTTCAGAGTGCAAAGAGGAAGTGGCACCAACCCCTCCTTGTACTATATCCTCTTACCTGAGGCTCAGAGCAGGCTATTTCACAGCCTCCGCATGGACAGGAAGTGCAGGGTGGAGACTGGAGGCCTGTCCACTGTGGAGCAGCTCGGCTTCCACCCTGGCTGACTCCTGCGAGGCGAGTGTGAGAGAAATGGACATCACCTGAAAAGGGTGGGGAGCATGCCACGCTCAGGTGCACTCTATCGACAGACCTCGCTGATGCGAGAGCTTCCTATCAGAGCAAGAACTTATTGCTCCCTTTCTCTTAAAAAGCAGATTTATCTTTCACTGGTTTGTTTCCCCTGAAGACCAAGATTGAGGATCCTGAGTCTAAATACCATGGATTTAACTGCTTTATCTTTTTCCAAAAACAAGCTTAGTGATACTTTGGGAATCATGGCATTGTTTTAGATTTACTGAGTTTGGGTTTGTTGGTGTCTTTTTTTTTTTTCTATGTAAGCCATTTTTAGTCTTTATTGAAATCATTACAGTATTGTTTGTTTCATGCTTTTGGGTTTTTTGGCCAGGAGGTATGTGGAATCTTAGCTCCCTGACCAGGTATAAAACCTGTACCCCCAGTTAACCACTGGACCACCAGGGAAGTCGCTGATTTGTGGAGTTTTTAAGTGTAAGTTTTCTGAATCAGCCCTCCATATCCTTGGATGAAGAACACATGGATATGGAAGGAACTTGATGGAATCTGAGCATCCACAGTGGGTACTGGAACTAATTCCCCATGGATATCAAGTGATGAATGCACTCAACCAAAACACAGTCTGTGTAACTTCATTTTCCCTAATCTTTGGGAAATTGCCTACTTAAAGAGAAATGTTTTGATATCCTATTATCTCCCTCTAAGGTAATTACAGATAGAGCTTTGGGGAGTTCCCTATACCCTGCTTCTTTTCTTATTCCCCTCAGAATTGTCTTCCCCACCATCTCCAGAATGAAACAGCCAAGGAGCAAATCTGACCAATCTGCTCCTTTACTTACAAGTGATTCCAGAACTTCACTTTGCTTCTTGGACATGAACATGAGTCTAAGGCCCTTCCTGAAGGGCCCTCCCTCCCACCACACTCAGGCAACACTAAAATGCTTGGGTTTCTCCTGCACTCACTATGTTTAGGTGTCTTTTTCCTGCTTGCTTTCTTTCTTGCTATTCCTATTCCTAGACTATTCCCCCAACTTGTTCCCTCATCTTAGCAAATTCTTGCATCTCCTTTAGGATTCATTTTAATCTTCACTCCTCAAGAACACTTTCTCTGACCTCAGGGCCTCTCTGCTCTCTCAATAGCCTAAGTGTGAGTCGGTCACTGTGTGTGCATCGGTCACTGTGTGTGCCAGGTTAGATTGTCATATTCTGTGTGTTTGTCCCCTCACAAGTCTGTGTCTGTCTCCAGCTGCCAAAGGAGAGGCTAACGAGAAGAGACATACAATGGTGCTTCTTAAATAAATGCATACAGATTCTTAAATAAAAGTATAAAAAAGATCCCCTGCGGCCTTGTTTCCTCTGCAGGGCTTGGAAAGAGGTTGAAATTGGCACTGTCTAGCTAGGCCAAGGGGAAGGCAATGGCACCCCACTCCAGTACTCTTGCCTGGAAAATCCCATGGACGGAGGAGCCTGGTAGGCTGCAGGCCACGGGGTCGCTAAGAGTCAGACACAACTGAGCGACTTCACTTTCATTCATTGGAGAAGGAAATGGCAACCCACTCCAGTATTCTTGCCTGGAGAATCCCAGGGACGGCGGAGTCTGGTGGGCTGCCATCTATGGGATCACACAGAGTCGGACACGACTGAAGCGACTTAGCAGCAGCAGCAGCAGCTAGGCCAAAGAGTTATGAGCAAGTTCATAGTTAAAATAGGAAGAAAAATCAGAAACTACTGCTCCCTTTTACATGAACCTTGGGACACTTTTTCAACTGCCTTTCATTTCTCTCTTGCAGTAGAGTTGAGGAAAATGAAGCAATAGCTGAATATTTTGTGCTTGATGAAAACACCAGAATGAAATGCTGGATCACCATGTGACTTGAACAAAGCACATCTTTCCATGTTTATCATGAGTGATTTAGGGATTGCTTCACAAATGAGAGAGAATGTACAGAAAATGATTTGTTAATCAGTATATAAATAAGTTTCTAGCTTACAAATGATTTTGAAAACTAAGGAGGCTATTGGGGAAATGCTTATATCCCCACTGTGACTCCAAGTCTTTCTTTTATACTTTATTTACCTTTGTTAATATTAGCTTTTAATCCCACTGAATTGATCCCATTCTCCTATTTTATGTTCTTCAAACCTCCTACCCCTACATTTCCTCACCTATGATAGGTTCTAAACCAATAAGCCTAGGTTGAAGTGGCAGTTTCGTTCAGTGATCTCTAAGTGTTTACCTTGGTTGTTGCTATAATTTTCATGTCTTTCTTCCACAGGTTGGTGAATGTCTAACCCAGGAAGCCAGAAAGTAGAATTTTCGTCACAGCCATGTTCACATTGAATAGTTGCTGCTTATTGACTTGTTTGGTAATCAACTTGAGGGCAGGACCAATGTCAGTCAGGAACCTAGCAGGAAACAGTAAACTTAATCAAATTAGAGTTTAATTGAAGAAAGTTTAAGAAGATTTACTTTTTCCTTTTTCTTTTAAAAACCACAGGCAGTATGAGCCAGTCCAACAAGGGGTGATGAAGTATTCAAAGCCTTATTACAGCGGGAAACTGTTATCACTTCCAGGCCTGAAGGGCAAGGGCAGGGGAGAGTTACCAGAATCCAGCAAGAGCTGGAGACAGAGCAGAGGGGCTGCCTGGCAGGAGCAATGGCCAAGAGCAGAAGAAACAGTCCCTGCCCAGCCAGGATGGGTGATGAGGAAGACAGGAAAGAAACATCCCAGTCTTTCTCTCCTTCGCCCTTGATCATCTGCTGGTAACCTCTTTGACTTGACCCAACCAGAATCCATAGGCCAGGGAGGCCTGTTGTTCCAGCTTTTGGGATCAGCCTCCTGAGAGCACAGAGCAGGACAGAGAATGATCTGAAGGTCAGGCAGAGTATCACAAGCATGGGGCACCTACCTCACTCTTCCTTCTCTCCCCAGTACCTGGCACAGTGCTTGTCACCTAAGTCTCAATGTAACTGAAAGTGGGGTCTGGCTACTCGCCACTCAAAAACCAATAAAGAGGCAAGGTTGGTGGAAAGAAAAGTTTGCTTTAATTCAGGGGGGCGGGGCAGGGAAGCAGACTCCTATCCAAAGACTGATTCCCCCCTCTACTGCCAACCAGTAGGCAAGAGCTTTTATAGACAGAGGGAAGGGGCTATATTCAGAAACAGCACAGTCTTCTCTGACAGTCATTTTGAAATTGGTCATCAGTGGTCTGATCAGCATCATTTTGATTGTTTAGGCTAGAGTTAATCTTCAGTTCCATGGCCAGCTTTTCCCCATTTTCTTGAGGCCAGTTCTTAGAAGTGTGGCAGCTTATGTCATGGCTATAGTCTAGTCATCATGTAGCTAACTTCTTCCATCCAGTGGAGGTTTCAGTATCTAATAGACAGGTCACAGGATATGGCTCAGAATGTTATCTATAGCCCTTGAGGAGATCCTTAGCTATGTTCAATGAGTAAACTATTTTTATCTGGTCTTGTTGGATTGTTTTCTTTTGTTTTTGCATTTTCTCACATCTCTGACTAAACTTATTCCTTGGCTAAATATTTTTCAGACAAAAGGTAGGCTGAGGACATGGCAGAGAAGCACCATAGGGTTTCACCAATAAATATTTAGTAAATAAATGACTCCCTCTGGAAGTATTCAGAGACAACCTAAGCTGATCCAAAAGTGACTGAGAATTTCTGATGAAATTACTTACAAACAAAGACTTGGCTGACTTGACCATAGTGCTTCTTCATATTACTAGTGTGTCTCTGATGATTCACAACTGTTCCCCTTACATTGTTATAACCCCCTGATGGACTTTAGGTTTTACAACAATTTGTCTACCAAACATAATTTTAAAGCAGTTATTATCAATAAAAATCATACACTGTCATCCAGGTTCTGATCAGCATAAGATATCTAAGGTTACCACAGTGAATTTACATAGCTCAACTGAAAGAAAAGCAATTTGACCTCTTAGCAGTCTTATCAAGAAAAGATGTAGGCTTGTTCAAAATCTTAAGTAGCTCTTTTCCCCCATTACTCCATTCTCACAGTTCCAGGATCTCTAAGATCAAGAACCAACAGATTGTCTTGAAATTTGATAAACTGGTGTTCTGGGGAGAAATTAAAGCCAGCATGAAATCT
This sequence comes from Muntiacus reevesi, assembly GCF_963930625.1. Classification (NCBI taxonomy): domain Eukaryota; kingdom Metazoa; phylum Chordata; class Mammalia; order Artiodactyla; family Cervidae; genus Muntiacus; species Muntiacus reevesi. The sequence goes on from NC_089264.1 coordinate 24,311,164, forward strand.
GCAATTGACTTTGTGACCACCATCCTCCCCTTTTATGATATGAATGTATGATGTGTTTATATATAAATTTATTTTTTCAGAGGTATAGAATAATGCAGTGCTTAAAAGAAGACTTGTGTCTTGACAAGGCAAAGTACTGGGACAGAAGGATCCATTTTTCTCTGCTATGTTAACCTACTAATCTATGAAACACACAGGTCTCTGAACAGGACATCTGCCTCCACAGCTTCTCCAATCATCCCCACCATTCATTGTGTCCCTGGATCTGTCTTATGTAACAGTTTCTTTCTCTATGCAAGGGGAATAAAAATCCTGTTCTTTGAGAACCAAGATTAGAAATCTATGTACATTTAGTGGCACTACTTTTAGTATCAGCCTCAGGCTAATTCTTTCATATAAGACACTTTTGAAATTCTGGCAGATATAAAGACTACACTCAGTTATCAGAGTCCTATAGCTATTACAGGCTCAAGATGCAGTAACAGAGTTTGCAATCTGTTTCAGAGCTAGCATTGGCTGGCTTCTCTCTTGAACTTTGAAACCAAAACCAGTTTTAGGGAAAATCAAGGACATAATTATTGTCATCATTAACAATTAACTTTAAAAAAAAAAAACATATAATCTTAAAGGTCATTTTCTGTTTACAGTTATTACAAAATATTGGCTACATTCCCCATGTTGTACAAAACATCTTTGATCCTATCTGAAACCTAATAATTTGTACCTCCCTCTCCCTCACCCCTAAATTTCCCTTCCTACACCCTCCCCACTGGTAACCCCTAGTTTGTTTTCTATCTCTTCATTAACAATCAACTTTTAATGGTTAATCTTATGTATAAATCATTCACCTTTCATCTACCGAAAGTTCAGAAATATGGTAGGAATCACCAGGACAAACTTTGCTCAATTTTAGCAAGTGTTCCCAAAGGGAAAATTGAAGCCTGCCAGTCAGAGATCTTTTGAAAGAAGGGCCTTCTCTGTAGACCAAGTATTCCCTAGGTGGTATGTGGGATTCAAGAAAACGTAAGAGCAGCTTTCCTTTCAACTGTATAGAACTGAAGTCATGTTATAGTTCGGGAATAGTGAAAGAAGTGTCCTAGAGGTGACTGCAGTGGTCTCCATTGATGTGGTCTTGGTCTCGGGAGGGCCAAAGAGTCCCTTTGCTTGGTCACAGTGGGAGAGTGACATGTGCTCACTGTCTATATATATGGGTGCCTTGGGTCCTTTCTGGCTTCAGCTGCCTACCATGTGGCAAAAAAAGATTTTGATAAAAAACTAAATTGGCCTCTTTTTTTGTATAGACTTGTACACAGCAAACAAGTTAGCCTTCTCCTGGCTGAGAGCATGAATTTCACTAAGTAAGGGGAAGTTCCCTGGGATGGGGCAGGATGGAACTGGGGAAGGCATTGCCCTTCTGAGAACACAGGGACATACAGAAGATACACACACAACTCTGTGTCAGGGTGAAGGCCCTTTCCATTGACTTTTGAGCTTTTGAATGCTTCTGACGTTGATGCCCCTGTGTAGCAATGGAGAGAGAAAGTGAGAATGCATCCTGGCTCATCTAAGTATTTTTTCATTATTACTTTGAATGAGGTGAGGGCTGATCAGTGCAGCCCTGGGAGCTGGGGCAAGAGAAGGTGGGAGAACCTGCCTTGTTTCTCCTATGCTTAGGATATAGTCCATGGAGCATTCAGCCCTCAAGAGGCCCTTTTGGGTGAACAAATATTTCAAAGGGCTTCACCCCAGTTCAACCTGTAAAGCATTTCTAGTTCCATCCTACATGTCTTAAACTACATGAACATAAGAACAGACACCAAAATAAAAAAGCCTTTAGGTATAGGAGAGCATCTTGTTTGGAAGGATTTAGAATCCTCCAAAGCACAGAAACACACACTAGAAGACCTCATCACACCCTGCCCTCAGCTGCTATCCCCATGGAGTAACCCAGAGCCCCCTCCCTTGAGATTTTGGAGGCTCCCTGACAAAGACCTGGGGAGACCAGAGCAGGTGACTGCCTCTACTGCTGGAAGGGAGTTGCCTCCCCCTGGAAGCTCTCAATTCACCTGCTAGCCAGAGCTCCAACACCACCCCATCTCCTTGCTGAGGTAATGGTGGGATGCAGTGAAGTGACAGTGGATAATCAGTGGATGAAACTTATGGTCCAAAACAGGCAATAAATCCCTTGAAAAGATAAAGGAGAACTGCAGAGACATTATTAGGAGGCTGTGAGGAGAAGGACTTTAGGATGGATGGTACTTCCTTCTTTAGCTCTTTATCAGAAGAGCCCTCCAATAAAACCTCTCCAATAAAAGTGCAGGATCGGGATGGGGAATACGTGTAACTCAATGGCTGATTCGTGTCAATGTATGACAAAACCCACTGAAATGTTGTGAAGTAATTGGCCTCCAACTAATAAAATTAAAAAAAAAAAAAAAAAAAAAGTGCAGCCTCAATGAGATCACAGGCTCAGCTTCAGGCTGTGTCACTAAGTGGTAAAATCATTCTAACACACATCCTGTAACCGTACCTAAAACCTCCACGGGTGCTACAAGAGGAGAGAAAAAAGTGAAATCAATGATGCTGATTTGAATGCTTATTTTCACTTTAATTGAGTCCATCCTTACTTTGGTTTACACATGACAACTCTCTCTGTGAACAGCTCAGAACTCAAGTCACCCCGCATAGAAGTCCCAGAAGAAAGAAAACTTTCCTCTCTAAGGATCTTCACTCAAAAATTCCAAACAAAAGTTCAAACAAGTGGGGCAGGGTTCCTGAGACCATCCTAGGGCCACTGTTTTTGGTCAGAAGGGTGAGATGCTATGATTGGCCTGGTCTGGGTCTTGCGCTTATCCCCACAATAAGGATGTTGCAGATGCAGCTACAATGGAAAAATATGGAGTCAGGAAAGGGTAATTCCCAAAGGAAAAAGGGTTTAACTTCAAAAGAAGAAATAATGGAGGAATTCCCTGGTGATCCAGTGGTTGTTATCTGCCTGCCAATGCAGGGGACATGGGTTTGATCCCTGGTCCTGGAAGATTCCACATGCTGTGGGACAACTAAGCCCATGTTTCACAACTACTGAGTCTGTGCTCTAGAACCCAAGCTCTGCAATAAGAGAAGCCACTGCAATGAGAAACCCATGCACCACAAGCAGAGAATATCTGCCAATCCTGAAAGCTAGAGAAAGCCCACATGCAGCAATGAAGATCCAGTGCAGTCAAAAAAAACTTTTTAACGGGAGAAGGAATAATGGAACATGCCAGATTAAATAAAGCAGATGTCCATGACAAACTGAGAGTGTGTTAACTCATGGAATCCAAAGAAGAATAAACAATCGAGCAATAAACAGGGTAGGAAGACAGCTGGACCTCCCTCAGCAATAATGGAACTCAGGAATGGAATTTGGCCTCAGCCTAGACTTCCTTTTATCATTTTATCTGTTTCTATTTGTGTGCTGACTTCTTTTTCCTTTACTAAAGTCTGGTTTTCTCCATATACTTGGATTAGTACCATTCCTACCATTGATTCATGCCCTCTTGATAGGTTGATATGAGAGCAGAGGATTAGGCAACTATGAGATGCAGAAAAACTTGACTTGTCCTCTCCATGTACTTCTGCCCCTTTTTCCCATCTTCTACATCTTAGCCAGACTTGGTAGATGACCATATAATTTATTATTTAAGCTAATATTATCTTAAGAAAAAACAGCAACATTATTAATAATTATGCTGTGACAGAAAGCACAAACCAATAAGGTCCCAGAAAAACTGAAACATAAAGTCACCCTGCCTTTAGTTTTTCACTCTCTCTCTCTTCCCTTAAAGAGTTGTTCTTAGGAAGGATTTTATATCAGTCACTTATGTCTCCACATTAATCAGACTTCTTTCTTTTTAGGTCCGTCTCCCAAAGCAAAAGAATGAAAAACAAAAATAAATGAATTGATACTTAATCAAATTTACAAGCTTTTGTACAGCAAGTTCAGTTCAGTTCACTAGCTCAGTCGTGTCCGACTCCTTGCGACCCCATGAATCGCAGCACACCAGGCCTCCCTGTCCATCACCAACTCCCGGAGTTTACTCAAATTCGTGTCCATTGAGTCGGTGGTGCCATCCAGCCATCTCATCTTCTGTTGTCCCCTTCTCCTCCTGCCCTCAATCTTTCCCAGCATCAGGGTTTTTTCCAGTGAGTCAGCTCTGCACATGAGGTGGCCAAAGTATTGGAGTTTCAGCTTCAGCATCAGTCCTTCCAATGAACACCCAGGGTTGATCTCCTTTAGGATGGACTGGTTGGATCTCCTTGCAGTCCAAGGGATTCTCAAGAGTCTTCTCCAACACCACAGTTCAAAAGCATCAATTCTTCAGTGCTCAGCTTTCTTCACAGTCCACTTCTCACATCCATACATGACCACTGGAAAAACCATAGCCTTGACTAGACGGACCTTTGTTAGCAAAGTAATGTTTCTGCTTTTTCAAAGGGAACCATAAAAAAGAAGAAGAAGAAAACAACCTACAGAATGGAAGAAAATATTTACAAATGATGAGACTGACAAGGGCTTAATCTCCAAGATAGATTAATAGCTTGTACAACTCAACAACAAAGAAACAAACAGCTCAGTCAAAAAATGGGCAGAAGACCTTAATAGACATTTCTCCAAAGAGGACATATGGATGCCAGTAGACACAAGAAAAGATGATCAACATCACTAATGATTAGATAAATGCAAATCAAAACTATAATGAAGTCAGAATGGCCATTTTTAAAAAGTCTACAAATAACAAATGCTAGAGAGACTGTGGAGAAAAGGGAACCCTCCTACACAGTTGGTGGGAATGTAAATTTGTACATTCACTATGGAAAACAATATGAAGGTTTCTTACCAACAATAGTGTTGCCGTATGATCCAGCAATGCCCCTCCTGGACAAATACCCAGACAAAACTATAATTCAAAAAGATACATGTATCTGTATGTTCATAGCAACACTATTCAGAATAGCCGAAACATGGATAAAGTTCATCAACAGATGAATAGATAAGAAAGATGTGGTATATATATACAGTGAAATACTACTCAGGCATAAAAAGAATAAAATAATGCCATTTGCAGCAACATGAGTGCAACTAGAGATTATCATACTAAGTGAAATAAGTCAGAGAAAGAAATACCATATGATATCTCTTATATGTGGAATCTAAAATATGACAATATTGAATCTATCTTGGAAACAGAAACAGACTCACAGACATAGAAAACAGAGTCGTGGTGGCTAAAAGGGCGGGAGGAAGAAAGAGAGGGATGAACTGGGAGTTTAGAGTGTAAATGCAAACTGTTACATTTGGCATAGATAAAGAACAAGGCCCTATGGTATAGCATACAGAACTATACCCAGTCTCCTGAGATAAACCATAATGGAAAAGAATATTTTAAAAGAATGCATGCATACAAGTATATATAACTGAGTCACCTTGCTGTTCGGTAAAATCCTACAACATTGTAAATCAACTATACTTCAATTTAATAATAGAGAATTTTTTAAAAATTACTCTTCCAGAGAAATTTTAAATACTCACTTGGGAAAATAAATATTTTTCTCCTTTGTAAAGAAAATAGGAAAGATTGTCTTTTAATGTTTAATTTTATGTTTTAAAAAGATGAATTTATGATTTTACGCAAAGACATTCCTACTGCAATCTAGAGTTTCAGTTTTTTAAAAAAATATTTTCCTGTTATGGGACCATGAACACAGCTGAATAAAAGGAAGGTAAAGCCAGCCCAATAACTGTTAGAGAAGTAATGGAGACAGATTTCTTTGATCAACAAGTTGACTTTTTTAAAAGTTCTTTTGAGTTATAGTTGACAAAAAATAAACCGCACAAATATAAAATGTACAACATGATACACTTTACATATGTTTACAGTCAAGATAAAAACACATCTGTCACCCTAAAAAAGAGTTCTGCATCAGTCTTCATTCTCTGACTCTTTTTAAAATTTTTTATCACTGGTTTTGAGCAATGTGACTGCTTTGCCTTGGCATAGTTTATGTATCTTGTGCCTGGGGTTTACTGAACTTCTTGGATCTGTGGGTTTATAATTTTCACCAAATATAGAAAATGGTCAACCAACTATGTCTTCAAATATAATGTCTTCCCCTGCTTTTTTCCCCTCTAGGGCTAAAATTGCATATGTATTAGTCCTCCAGAAGTTATCTCACATATCACTAATGCTTTCTTAATTTTTTTTTTTTCTGTTTTTAATTTTGGATAGTTTCTCTTATTTACTGTTTTTTAAAAATTCACTAATCTTTTTTCCTGCAGCATCTAATCTGTTGTTAATCTCATCCAGTTTATTTTTCACCCCAGACATCTAAAAGTTCAATGGGACAAAAAGCTGTATCTTTTTCGTCGTGGTAAAAAACACATATCACAAAATTTACCATCTTAACCATTTTTTAATGTACTGGTCAGTAGTGTGAAGTATATATACATTATTATAAAACAGATGTTCAAATCTCTTTCACCTTGCAAATGTGAAACTCTATACCCATTGAGTAACAACGCCTCCCTCCCCGTAGTTATCACTTTACTTTCTATTTATATGAATTTGACTACTAAGATACCTCATATAAGTGGAATCAAATGGCATTTCTCTTTTTGTTACTGTTTAACTTAGCAAAATATCCTCATGTTTCATCTATGTTGTAGTATGTGACAGAATTTCCTTCCTTTTAAAGGCTACATAGTATTCTTTTGTATGTATATACCACAACTTGTTTATCCACTTATCTATCAATAGGTATTTGAATCGCTTCTCCCTCTTGGCTACTGCAAATAGTGTTCCTATAAACACGGATGTGTGATTTTCTTTGAGATCGTGCTTTTGATCTTTTATATTCTTTTGGGTATATACCCAGAAATGAGATTGCTGGATCATGCGATAGTTCTATTTTTAATTTTTTGAGGAATTGCCACACTGTTTTTCATAGCATAGTTGTGCCATATTGTTGCTCTAAAGGTCTGGGAGCGAGTGATGAGAATGAAGACAGAACACGAAATCTAGTGCAATGGGTCAGGGGACCTGCGGCCTCTACTGGACTGAGGTGCAGGGTCCACTCTGAGTCCAGCTTTTAGTCCTAATTGCAGACTACAAGAGTTTCTTTGGCCTTATCTTTCTCAACACACCTGCTGTGTTAATCATACTACTAAATGTCAGGGACTACATTGACATAGTCCAGATCTCCTTGTTTTTACCCCTGGCCATTCTCTTCTGGGTAGTCTCGGGAACAATCAGTAAGTGTGTAGGCAGCGTTCATGCCCTACACTGACCCAGTGTTCCAAAGTCCATGCTTTCATGATCCCAGTCATACTCCCTTCTGGATCCGGCCCTGGGGTTTGTAAGAAGGCGATTATTCTTAAGAAAAACATGAAAGATAATCATTAACATAGTTTCTTAATATACGCTGTTTTTCCCTGTGTTATTTCTGTGGAATTTCTCAAGGCTGTGAAAGTACATTATTAGGAATTCCCACTACATATCCCCCTTTTTGTTTCTGCAGGAGTAGATATGCCATCTGAACAATTTTCTTCATCAATTCTCAGATGGTTTTTCTTGTGTATCTGAAGACTAGACATAAAACAGTTAAACATATACATCCTGATATTATAGTACCAAGCAATCCTCTTAAAGTTTTAATCCACATCATGAGGTTAAGTTTATGTAAGTTTTCCTCAATTTTTTCCAATAAATCAGTTTCTGGGAGTAATTGTAAGTGAACAATCTGCATATTAGAAATAGCAGCCTGTAATTGGGAAATATCTAAGGATAGTTTATTATGAACATGTCCTCTCAGATGTTTAGATAATTGATCCCAAGTATATGCACTTTGATTATACTTATGAGGTGTGACACAAAATTAAGACATATTCCAATCATATTTAAGATGAATTTGTAATTTTAAATTTTGTACTTCATCCCCTGGTAGGAGAACTGCATCTTCTAAATCAATCAATTGTTTATTAATTTCTTGGTCTATGTGGGTTTGACTTCCCCAGGCAGAGCTTGCATTTTGGTGCCACTGCTGTATAAATGTAGTCATTTGTATAGGTTGATGCAGTGCCACCCCGGCTACTGTTGCAGTCGTGGCTATAGCAATAATTTCCACAACAGCTGCTATAAGGAGCCCAGTAAACCTTTTGGAACATTGCAGTACTTTATTTATAACCTTTAAAAGACCATGTGTTTCAGGAGAGTCTTCCCAAGGTCTGGTTTCATTTACTGGAAGCCATATTCCCAATCTTCTTCTTAATATAACAAATGAGTGATTAGAATTATAAAGTGACCGATTTAAGCAGGTATATAATTTGCAGTCTTAGCAAGAAAGTTCTTGTACACTTTCATTGATAGAAATTGTTCCTTTCAAGAGTACACAGAATCTCTTATGCAAGCCTGAAAGTAATATTTTGTACTAGTATTAAATGTCAATGAATAATTAGTTTTATCGGAATAATGTCCATCCCAAATTTGGAATTTTTTAAGACTTAAAGCCAATTGCCAAATCTCTCTTTGCTCTCTTTCTTGATCCAATTGTGGGAAGAGGGGATGGCACGCCATTACCATGTCGTATAATTGGATGATTTGAATGAGTGGTAATATTAGTATGATTAAAGACTTTGTGCACCTGCCAATGCAGCCTTTTGTGAGGACTACGGTACTGATTTTGATGAGAGCAATTAGAGACTGCATACCCTATAGGGGACCAGTCCTATCCAATTCCATAGGAACCATTAATCAGAATTACTCCCTCAGTCCCATATCAATTATCCCACTGAATATGATCTTGTTTTTCAGTTCACACCTTGTGATGCTCGTATAACAGTCTGTCTGAGTTGGTGTCATTATTGGGTTCTGAGTTGTTATAAGCAAAACTCAGACTAGAGAGAAGATATAACTAAACCTTAGTATGGTTACTATTTAAAGAATTAGTGAACAGTTAGGCTTATGTAGATAATTTAAGACATTCTATAGCTGGTGCTACACAAATTGGCCAGGATACATACCCATAAGTAACATTGAAGGGAGTCCCTTCCTCTTGTTTAAAAAAAGGAAGATGTGTATCTTCAGGTCCTGGTATCCAGGAAGAATCATTAACATAAACGGGGATCATCAAATCCCCCCTGTCAACGGCTTTTAGTAATGGGAGGTTGGGTACATATGCCCAATAAATATAATTTTTAGATTCAGCTGTTGCTAGGTGGTGATAAGAGCAAACATGGCAACAGCCAGATTGTTAGGAGTGACAGCTTTCCCTTCACTTTCTAAGATCTCCTCTGATTTCTGTCTTAAACTTTTAATTTGTCCCCAACTGGGGATCTTGTTCCAATGTGTCGAAGGGAGGGAAATTGTTATCTTTGTTTCAGACTCAGGCCTTTGAAACTCATTACTGGGTGCTCTCTGTCTCATGCAAAGCGTCTCTTCTGGGGGAGTTCGCTCATGATATGGTTTCAGATGGTGGTGAGGGAATACAAATAAGTGTTTCTGAATCACCTGGTGAAACACAAGCGAAACCCCTTCCCCAGGTTATCAAATCCCCCCTATGCCACGAATGTGTTACTGGATCATACCATCTAACAGATGGTTTGCGGTGAATTTCTTTTTGTTCCTTTGTAAAATGTCATTCTGCTGCAGTGAAATCATTATCTTGATGCAAAAAAATTAAATAATGCTTTATGTAACTTTTGCTGTGGGGAAGTGACATTCCATCTTCCACTTTTTGTTTTTGTAATATTTTTTTAAGAGATCTGTTAGCTCATTTTATAATAGCTTGTCTTTGGGGATTATAGGGGATTTTTGTGTGATGTTTTATAGACCAAGACTTTAAAAAAATCTCCAGAAGCAGTACTAGTGCAAGCCAGGCCATTGTCTGTTTTTATATTTTGTGGGAGGCCCATAGTAGCGAAGCAGCTATGCAAATGTGTGAAATCACATGTTTTGTAGATTTCCTAGAGCAAGTAGTTGTCTAGATAAATTTAGAGTTAGTGTCAACTGTGACACGTATATAAGCAAACTTTTCAAAGGATGGAATGTGAGTTACATCCATCCATCTGCCGGATCTGGTTTGGCTTTAGGCCATGGGATTAATTCCCCTGGTTTTTGTTGGAGATGTGGTTATCACAATAGTCTGACATGCAGGACACGTCTATATAATCTGTTTAGCTTGAGTCCAAGTGATATGAAACGTGATTTTTAAATATTTTGAATTACAATGTGTCATATCATGAAAGGCTGATGTCTCTGTCAAGGTTGGAAATAAAAGGCTTGAGCATTATTTTTTTGTTAAAGGTTCTGGTAAATTAGTATGAGCCCAAATATGGGTAATGTAGAATGGAAATTGTCGGTGTCTAATCACCTGTTGTAAATTTGTAAAAAGTGTATATAATGTGGATGGGATAGCATCTTTAATAGTTGTTGTTTCTGTATGTATAGTGACATGTACAGAATATTGAGAATCAGATAAAATATTGTTTGGAGAATATTTTCTAATGTGTGTGTAATAGCTAGAATTTGTGTTTGTTGTGTAGAATATCTAGGTGTTTCAATGACTAGCGTAAACACACCCTTATATCTTATTTTTCCTCAGCTAGTGTCATCTTGTAAAAATGAAAGGAGTGGAGGGAATGGGGTTGACATTAGTAATTTTAGGCAGAATTCATCTTGTTTGCTTTAAAAACTGCAAGAAAGGCAAATCAGGATAGTGGTTGTCAATTCGTCCAACATGTTCAGCTAAAGCTAGTTGCCAAGATAATGGATTTTGAAGAGGATGTTTTAATTTTTTGGAGGTTAGTGTAGGGCAAATAAGGCAGGGATCATGCCCAGTAAGTTGTTGAACATGCTCTCTTTCTTTTAGAATTATAGCGGGTATCATATCTAAATAAGGGGTAATAGATTTTGTTTGTGAATTAGCTAAGAATATCCATTTAACTATTAAAGGAGCTTGTATAATCAACCCAGTAGGGGAATGAGGGGTAGGAAAGACAAGTAACTTGAGAGGCTCTAAAGGGTCCATTTTGTCTATTTGGCAGTTTTGTACAGCTTGTTTTATAATTCTTACTTGTTTTTTTTTGTTTGTTTGTTTGTTTTTTCAGCCTCAGGAGTTAGTTGTCAGGAGATATTAAGCTCTGGATTTCCTCTTAATAGAGAGAATAAATGGGATAAAGGATAAATTAGAATCCCTAACTTAGGCTGAATCTAGTTAATATCTCTAGTAATTTTTGTAAGCCATTTAGAGTTTTAATTGAGTCTTTGTGTATTTGTCCCTTTTGTGGTTTGATTGTAGTACAGATGACTATATTTTCTAAGTACTGAAAAGGTTCAGTGTCTTATAATTTATCAGGAGTGAAATATAAGCCAGCACATTCTAAACATTCCTTTAGCTTTAAAAACAATTCCTGAAGGCTATCAATTCAGGTAAGGCACATAATATATCATCCATATAATGAATGATATATGCATGAGGGAATTGTAGCATTGGATGTAAAGCCTTGGCTACAAAATCTTGACAAATGGTGGGGCTGTTAAGCATACCTTGAGGTAATACAGTCCATTGAAATTTTTTATGTGGTGCCTTAAATTAATGGAAGGAACTGAAAAGGCAAATCTAGGTTGATCAGGATGTAAAGAAATAGTGAAAAAACAATCTTTGAGATCAATAACAAATGCCAAATTCTTGGAATCATACTAGGATTTGGTAGGCCAGGCTGCAAAGCATCTATTGGAACAATAACAGCATTAACAGTTCTCATATCAGTCAGCATTCTCCATTTACCAGATTTCTTTTGTATCACAAACACTGCAGAATTCCAAGGGCTAAAGGCCTCAATAATATGTCCCTTGTTAAGTTGTTCATTAACTAATTTATGTAAAGCCTCGAATTTTTCTTGTTTTAGAGGTCACTGTTCTATCCACACAGGTTGATCAGTTTTCCAATTAAGAGGTATAGGTGTGAATGGAGGAAGATTAATATGAGAAGTGGCCACGAGTGAAAAGGAGGTGGTTTGAAATCTTGAGTAGTCAAAGGATAAATTCTTTTTTGTTGATTTTTGCCCAGTCCCAATTCTGGTATATAACCTTGATTGAACATAATTTGGTGACTATACTGATTTGGAGGAACATGTATCTCAGCATGCCATTGTTCTAAGAGATCATGACCCCATCGATTGATAGGTATATCAGCGATACAAGGTTGGATAGTGGCTGGTTGCTTATCAGGCCCTGAACAAGACAATACCATAGCACTTTGTTTTAGTCCTTGTGTCGGTCTTAGACCTGCAACAGATATTGGAGCAGGCCTAATTGGCCATGTTTGGGGCCAGTGTTGAGAGCTGATGATAGAAACATCAGCCCCAATATCTATTAAACCTTGAAAGTTTTTACCACTTATATTGACTTGACAAGTGGATCTGGATTCCAAAACCTTTTCAGTGAGAAAAATACCAGCCTGGTGTTAGGGAATGTTTGATGGGAGGATTCCTACGTGCTGTTTCTCATAAATCCTCTGTTCCTTATCAGCTTCTGCCAGAAGCGAGTAGAACTGCATGCAGCTCTCAGGACTGAGGTCATTGAGTGAGGCAGCCTTGGGTCTCCTTTGGTAAAACATTCTCTTTATGACAAAACTGCTTAGCCTCGCCCCCTTTCTTAAGATATGGATTGTCTCCTGATCTTGTGACCATTATCAACCTTTGTTCCCTTGGTAATGGTTACTGTACATTTGGTTTTCTGATCTTTTTCATTGTTGTAAGAAACATCTTGTACCACAGCCTATATATACTCACAGAAAAATCATTAAACACCTTTGCTCCATCAGAGCTTGGATCCCCGTGTCTTTCTTTCTTTCTTTCTCTCTCTCTCTCTCTCTCCCTCCCTCCGGCTTTCTCTTTCACTTTCTTATTGTCGACTCCAGACTGCTAGGTCCCGGTCCACTAAAGGACCCCAACAAGTGGTGCCCAGAACACGGACAGTGGTATCCATGGCATTTCTGACAGAGTGACTCCAGAGGCTTATTAAGGTCTGGACCTATTGAGGTCGGTAAGTACTAAGACACGGGTCAACGGCTGGAAAGCCCCATCATTTCTCTATTTTACTTCACCATTTGTTTAAAGCTCAGGGACTTTGTTTTCGTGCCAATGAATAGAGGCTTACTTTCAAACAGTGGTTAAATGTAATCCTTGGTTCCCTGATAAATGCAGTTTTGATTTAGAAATTTGGCACCGGGTCAAAGAAAATGTTAAATGTCCAAACAAGGAAAAAATATTCCAATTGATCTCTAGCCCCTATGGGCTCTCATTAAAGCTATAATTCTGCCATTTCAAGGTAAATTCTAGCCCTTCCAATATTCGACAACAGAACACTTATTACATGAATATAAATTAAATGATAAAACTTTACAAAAGGCCCAATTAAAACAGCATAAAATATTTCAAAATTTTCTTACTAGCCCTGCCTCAGCTGCTCCAAATGCTCCTCCTCTGCCAACAGGTGCAGCTCCAAAAGTCTCTCCTTTGTTGGAACCTAATGAAAAATAGGCTAATTTTTTAGCTAGATTAGAAATTGCTATTTCCCATACTGTAATCAGAGAAGAAACCAAGAAACAGCTGGAGAAATTACTTGCTTATGAGAATGCAAATCAGGAATGTCAAAGAGCTATTGCTGCAATTCGTGAGACTGGGACAATTATTGATTATTTGAAAGCTTGTCACAATCTAGGATCAAAAATTCAAAAGATGCAAATACTAGCTGAAACAATGGCTACCACCTTTAAAAAGGGAAATGAAGGCTGCTTTACATGTGGATATAAAAACCATTGAAAAATGGACTGCCTTAATAAGGCTAATAAAAAACCTCCAAGAATTTGCCCTCGCTGCCCTAGAGGAATGCATTGGGCCAAAGATTGTAAATCTAAATTTGATATTGAAGGAAAACCTATTTCAGGAAACTCCAAACAGGGGACCCCCCCCAGGTCCCCTACAACAAAAACCAGGGGCAAATTCTCTCTTTTTCCCTCAAACCCTCAACATCTGGCAGTGCTGCCATCAATATACCAGCCCTAAATGATTTTTTCCTTTACCCTAAAGCAGTCTCTTCTAGAGTACCTACTGGACTTTTTGGACCCCCTGCCCCCACAAACCTTCAGTCTTTTATTTGGCCGATCTAATTTGGCTTCTAAAGGAATTACTGTTCACCCTGGAATAATTGATTCTAATTATAAAGGAGAGATTCAAATTATGATGTCATCTCAGATTCTATGGCAATTCAAAAAGGGGGACAAAATTGCTCAATTACTTCTTTTGCTTTACATTTCTATTAACTCCTCTAATAATGTACGGACAGGCAGATTTGGCAGTACAGATCAAAAATAATCTTTATAGACATCACTGGTATCTGAATATGCCCGACCAAATATAAAATCAAAATTAATGGTAAAAGATTTTCTGGTCTCCTTGGAACTGGATCTAATACTACTATTATTTCCAAACACTTATGGCCCAAATCCTGGCTTATACAAAAGGTCTATTGCCAAATTGCAGGAATTTCTCAAACCAAAGTACAAGAAATTTATCAAAATGTTCAAATTTACTCATATGATAGACCAAAAGGCCAACCTACAACATTAAGACCTTGTATGATAGATGCACCCCTTAATCTAATAGGAAGGGACTTACTTATGCAATGGCAAACTCAGATATACATTCCACATTTTTCCTAGGGGCCACTGCTCATTTAACAAACAAAACAATTATTAAAATAACTGAGAAAAATGACGAGCCTATTTGGACAGAGCAATGGCCCCTTACAAAAGAAAAATTACAAGCTACTAAAGAACTTATAGATACACAATTAGAATTAAAACATATTGAGGAATCTTGCTCTTCTTGGAACTCTCCTATTTTTGTTATAAAAAAGAAATCTAACAAATGGTGTCTCTGAGACCTTAGAAAAGTTACCTGCTGCTAAGTCACTGCAGTCGTGTGCGACTCTATGTGACCCCACAGACGGCAGCCCACCAGGCTCTGCCGTCCCTGTCCCTGGGATTCTCCAAGCAAGAACAATGGAGTGGGTTGCCATTTCCTTCTTTAGAAAAGTTAATGCATCTATAAAACCTATGGGTGCATTACAACCAGAGATCCCATCACCTATTACTATTCCTCAAAATTGGCACATTATTATTACTGATTTACAAGATTGCTTTTTTAATATACCTTTACACCCTTTAGACCAGAAGAGATTCACTTTCTCTCTCCCTTATCTTAATCATATTGAGCCTCATAAAAGTTTTCAATAGACTATGTTACCTCAAGGTATGCTTAACAGTCCTAGTATTTGTCAAAATTTTGTAGCCAAGGCTTTACTTCCTATGTGACAGCAATTACCTCATGCATACATCATTAACAATATACTATAACTAAAAAAAGAGAAATGATATTTTTGACACTGAATAGCCATGATATTCTTTAGACTCTAGAGAAAACTGATTAAAATAAAATCTTTTTTGAACTTGCAAAACTGCTTCTTCTTACACATGCAGTTAGGAAAAGGTTAACTTGTTAAAATATTTTTTTGGAGCTCCAATTCTGCCTGGGAAACAAAAACAGGCCTAGGAAAAAACCTAAAGCTAACTCTTATCGTGTCCTTGGGATACACAGCCCACTCTATCTAGGACTCCAGCCATAAACAAATTGGTGGAACTCAAAATAAATAAATAAAACAAAAAGATATTTTAAAGTTCAAACGGGAACTATGCCTATCTATCTAAAATTATCTATGTCTCAATATATGTCTTTGTTTTTGGATAATATGAAGTTAAAAGCTCTATTTAAATTCAACTTCATATGAACTGAAAAATATTCAATATTAAATATAATGTTTATTTGAATATGAATATAATTTAAATATAATTATTTGCTAATCTAATTAAGACATGTCTTAAGTCATCAACTCTATATAATACTTTTATTATGCCTAGGTTTAAGGTAAACTAAATTTGTCAACAAAAAGGTAACTCTTTATATATATATATATAAATATATAAATGAGATGAATACTTTTAGATAAACTCTATTAAAGATAATTATATTTTTAATAGAATAATCTATTATTATAATCTATTATTATAATCTAAAATAATGTCTTAGGATTGGGATAACTAAAGTTTCTGGAGTTATACTAAACTAAATAATGAAAGTTTATTAAATAACTCAGTCATTTCCAAATGAAGTAAGATTTTAAAACATTAATTACTGAACATTAACTTCCTCTTACAAAATGATTTTTTTACAGAAAAACTAAAGAGATTTTAAGCTATTAATAAATAAATATATATAAATATATATTTATATAAAAATAAGAATATATATATTATATAATGTGATATAATAAAATATTCACCAATCTATAAAATACTAACATACAAGACACTTCATAGTTGCTAAAGAAAAGTAAGATATACACTTTTAATAAAAAGATATAAGAAATTGCAAATAAAATGATGAATACAAAAATATAAAAAAGGTTTATGACAAATGAAAGAATTTATGGCAAATAGGTGTAACTCATTGACCTGAACTTTCTTCCTCTTCCTTCTTACATGTCTCGATCAATACAAATTCTTCTTTTCTAGGGGCCACACTTCTCCAAGGTAAAACTACACAACATGTTATAACCCACCTATCAACTTACTTTGCAATAATGAGAACACCTAATTCTATAAAAGCAGACAATGGCCCTGCCTATATTTCTAAGCAGTTCAAACAATTTTTACATTCATTCTCTTTATTAAACAGATTACAGACATTCCTTATAATCCACAAACACAAGATATAATCAAACAAACACATTACACACTGTAACTGCAAATAAAAAATTAAATAAGAGGAAATACACAGGAACACTTTTATCTTCCTTATCCAAAACAGACTTTACTAGATTTTAATGCAATATATTCTTTAAGCCTATAACTATTTTTAATATAGCTTTATTTCTGAAGACTCTTGAGAGTCCCTTGGACTGCAAGAAGATCCAACCAGTCCAATCTAAAGGAGGTCAGTCCTGGGTGTTCATTGGAAGGACTGATGCTGAAGCTGAAACTCCAATACTTTGTCCACCTCATGTGAAGATTTGACTCACTGGAAAAGACCTGATGCTGGGAGGGATTAAGGGCAGGAGGAGAAGGGGACAACAGAGGATGTGATGGCTGGATGGCATCACGGACTCGATGGACATGAGTTTGAGTATACTTCCGGAGTTGGTGATGGACAGGGAGGTCTGGCGTGCTGCGATTCATGGGGCCGCAAAGAGTCGGACACGACTGAGCGACTGAACTGAACTTACTGATTTGTTTCCAGTCTGTAAGATTCTTAAAACAAAACATTAACTTCAATGCCTGTTTCACAATACAAAACAAAAGCAGCATAAAAAGACACCATTTCCCAAATAGGTTATTTGTTCCTAAGAGTATCGAAAGTGCAAAATATTCACCTTCTTTTCAGGTCTGTCTTGAAAGTATAATCATCTTCCTCGACACACTGAACAGAGAGAGTCAACAACTGCCAGGCTGCATTTCTTTCCCAAGGACGAGGTCAGATATACTTGGATGTGAGCAACCTTTCATTTGTCATGTTGTTCTGCATCAGCTTTTTAATAATTTCACTTAGGAAAAAATGTTTGATGTTTACTTCTAATCCTTTGCCCCAAATAACACAAACCACTTAAAACACAGTCAGATCCTATTTCTTTTTACATCAGGAAAAATGTATGTACTGAATGAAGGAAAATCAACCCCTTAATTCAAAACCACAGCCAAATACCAGTCCCAAACAGATTTCTAGATGATTTTCTTTTCCTTTTGGGCTGAAATATTTCCTAGGAATGTTTTCATCATTATTGCTTTCCTTTCTTTCTATAACTATTGTTAATATAGCCTTATTTGTTTTAAATTTTTTAAACTTACCGCAAGAAGATATCTTGACAAAAGCAGGAAAACATTTTGAAACATTAAAGGACACCTCCCTTCCTTTGCTCATTTGATATCAAGACAGGTTAACTAACCAATGGAAATCTAAGAAACTAATCTTTCAGGGAAAGGGGCATGCTTCTATTTCTCCAGATGGATTCAATGAACTCACATGACTTCCTCTTCAGAAGATTCAACCTAAGGGGGCCCCCAGCATTCAGGTTAGAGATCAAACAACAAAAACCCCAGGAAGAAAGAATTCCAATATAAGTCATGGCAACTTTTAAAATTTCAAAAAAATGCCACACTCGAAGTCATTGACCTTATGATCTCCCTACTTGGGGACAGATAAAAACCCTTACTAATCAAGCTGAAAATCTGATTTCTCAACAGGGAATTCTCGGAATCCTGAAAATATTTTTCTTCACTATGCTTGCTTTGCTTGCTTTTGCTTCCCTAAGTCAGCTCAGGCTGACTTGATTGATCACACTTATTGGACTTATATACCTAACCCCCCTGTTTTATTGTAGGTTATAAAACGGACAGATATAAGATCAATCATATCCACTAATGACTCAACACATATGCCCCTTCCTTGGAACTTAGAGGGGCCCTCTCATCCTGAAGAAGAAGAAAAACTAATTAATATCTCTCTAGGTTATGAAGCCCTTCCTTTGTGTATGGGCCCAACAGAATTATGCATAAACGTTAGCCAACAAACGTGGGCTTTTGCCCTGCCTCCAAAAGAGGACTTTTGGATGCTGCTTGGATTATTTACTGCCCTTTCTTTGTCCGTGAATCATGTTTATACTACTGAAACTTTAGGGAAAGAATTAAAGAAAGAACAAAGAACCCTATGCAAAGGGTTTACTAATAAGAACTTTAAATATAATCCTGTTCATTGGGGCAAATGTCAGGTCAAATCAGGGCAATTAATGTTTGTGGCTAATAATACAATTGTCGATTGGGGACCCCATGGTATGTGGTTATCTAACTGCTCAGATGATATTAACAGCACTATGTGTGATTATGCTACTCAAGTAGTATGGGAGGTTACTAATACTACATTACCATTACGTGGAGCATTACCATGACAGAGGACTTCTTGGGTGGCTAGACAGTGGAATGACCACTCCTCGTCCTCGAATCATCCTTGTAAAGCAGATTGGGCCTGAACAAAGGGACATCTGGAAACTTACTGCAAACACTGAAGAACCTGGGACTTGGACCAGACATTTCACAGGGACCAATCGTAGCTACGGCAATTATTTCTTTCACTATAATCAATCATATTTTATACAAGCCTATGTTCCACTTCCTTTTGTTGTAGCTATAGGAAATTTACAATTCAATAAGACTTTATGTTTTGTAACTTACATAAATTGTAAATTATATACTTGTCTTAATTCCTCTATTTCCTTGAGAAATAACTCCCTTTTGATTCTTGGATCTCGACATAATCTATGGTTACCAATAAATCTCCAGCGGCCCTGGGAAGAAGGTCCCATGGCTGGACTTGCTTCCCGGTTACTTACTAAATTGCTCCAGCGATCTAAATGATTCATTGGATGACTGATTTTTGGCATTTGGGGATTAATAGCTATCTGTACCTCTGCTGCTGTCACTGGTGTTGCTTTACAAATGTCAATTCAAACACATAATTTTATCCAAAATTGGACTAAAGATGCTCATACTATGTGGGCCACTCAGGCTCAAATAGATGAGGATATGCAAGATGAAATACAGGAACTAAAAGCAGCCATCAAATGGGATGGAGATAAATTATTAGATGTACAAGAACAGGTGATACTAAAATGTGATTGGAATTCTACTCAATTTTGTGTTATTCCTGTTCAATCCAATAATGCTTACAACTGGCAACAAATTAAATTTCACTTACAAAACATATATGATAATGCCTCTCTGAATGTACAATTATTACAAAAAGAAATATTTGAAACCTTTTCTAATAATCTGCCCTCTTCCACTGATTTGGAAACTTTAGCTGAACAACTAGCTGATCAATTATCTAGGCTAGACCCACGAGGATGGTTTCAAAGCATTACTCGCAGCATCGGGTCTGGAACTGTAATTTTAGTGATTGTCTTGACAACTATATTTGTCGTCTACCATTACCTTCATGCAAAGATTGTTAAAACTAAATAAACTCTTACGGTCAGAACTCTTTTTACAAACATTATAAATAAATAAGGGGGAATTATCAGGGAATGTTTGATGGGAGGATTCCTACGTGCTGTTTCTCATAAATCCTCTGTTCCTTATCAGCTTCTGCCAGAAGCGAGTAGAACTGCACGCAGCTCTCAGGACTGAGGTCATTGAGACAGACTTGGGTCTCCTTTAGTAAAACATTCTCTTTATGACAAAACTGCTTAGTCTCGCCCCCTTTTCTTGAAATATGGATTGTCTCCTGATCTTGTGACCATTATTATCCTTTGTTCCCTTGGTAACGGTTACCGTACATTTGGTTTTCTGATCTTTATCATTGTCGTAAGAAACTTCTTGTACCACAGCCTATATATACTCACAGAAAAATCATTAAAGCACCTTTGCTCCATCAGAGCTTGGGCCCCCGTGTCTTTCGCCTTTCTTTCTTTCTTTCTTTCTCTTTCTCTCTCTCTCCCCACCCCTCCGGCTCTCACTTTCACTTTCTTATCATCGACTCCGAACCGCCAGGTCCCGGTCCATTAAAGGACCCCAACAGCGTAGCCTGTGCTTGCAAGTCCCCCAGAGTCCCACTTTTTGTCTTTATGTCCTATACCCACATAAGGTAGAATTAAAAGCTGAGCAATTCTATCCACTTTAGAAACCTTCCAGGGAAGAGTGGTAGAGACCATAACCTTCAATTTGCCTTCATAATCATTGTCTATAACTCTGGTATGAATTTGAACTCCCTGGGAAGTTAGTCCCAATCTTCCTAACTATAATCCAACAGTCCCCTGTTGAAGTGGTCCAAATATTCCTGTTGAAATGATAGTTGGTGTCTCTCCAGGAGTAACAATAATATCTTGATATAATACTTATATCAAGGGCTGTGTTTCCCTGGGTTGCTGGGAATAATTCCATGACAGTTCAGTCAGTTCAGTTCAGTCTCTCAGGCACGTCTGACTCTTTGAAATCCCATGAACTGCAGCACTCCAGACTTCCCAGTCCATCACCAACTCCTGGAGTTTACTCAAATTCATGTCCATTGAGTTGGTGATGCCATCCAACGATCTCACCCTTTGTCGTCCCCTTCTCCTCTCACCTTCAATCTTTCCCAGCATCAGGGTCTTTTCAAATGATTCCGCTCTTCACATCAGGTGACCAAAACATTGGAGTTTCAGCTTCAACATCAGTCCTTCCAATAAATATTCAGGATTGATTTCCTCTAGGATGGACTGGTTGGATCTCCTTGCAGTCCAAGGGACTCTCAGGAGTCTTATGTAACACCACAGTTCAAAAGAATCAATTCTTCAGTGCTCAACTTTCTTTATAGTCCAACTCTCACATCCATCCATGACCACTGGAAAAGCCATACCCTTGACTAGATGGATCTTTGTTGGCAAAGTAATGTCTCTGCTTTTTAATATGCTGTCTAGTTTGATCATAACTTTCCTTCCAAGGAGTAAGCATATTTTAATTCCATGACACAGCATGGTAATTCTGACTGTTGTTGTTCCTGGTGGGAGTAGTTGAGAAAAACATTTGTGGAGTCTGAACAGGATAGGCTCCCTTGTTTCTTGGGGCTGGGAGATTGCCCTGGAGGCCATTTCCCAAAAGGGGCCATCCTTACGAAATTCAGAATGGCATTGATTTTCCCAATGGCTTCTTTTTTTTATATTTTGGGCAGAGGCCAGGGACATTTTCATTTGTGAATTACTCTTTTGAAAGTACCCTTTTTTAACTTACATTCAACTCTAGTATGTCCAGGTTTCCCACAATCAAAACAAGAATCAGGGAATTTAGGAAGTTGTAATTCAGTCATAGCCTGAGCTAATAAATTAGCTCTGAAGGATTTGATTCTGTTGGGGAAGTTTGCAATTTCCTTGGTTCTGTCTCACCACAGCAAAAATTTGAAGTGACAATGGACCAGTGTTATAGCTCAGTTTTATTGGCAAGCAAAGGAAAATACATCCTTGAGGTGTGAGGGAGGGCTGACCCAAAAGATGCAAAGAGAAGAGAACCACCCTCCAACCCCCACCCCCCCCACCCCACCCCACCCCCACCCCAGCTCAATTTTTTTTTTAATTTTTTTTTATTAGTTGGAGGCTAATTACTTCACAGCATTTCAGTGGGTTTTGTCATACATTGACATGATTCAGCCATAGAGTTACACATATTCCCCATCCCGATCCCCCCTCCCACCTCCCTCTCCACCCGACTCCTCTGGGTCCTCCCAGTGCACCAGGCCCGAGCACTTGTCTCATGCATCCCACCTGGGCTGGTGATCTGTTTCACCATAGATAATATACATGCTGTTCTTTCGAAACATCCCCCCCTCACCTTCTCCCACAGAGTTCAAAAGTCTTCTGTGTCTCATTTCTTTTTTTGCATATAGGGTTATCATTACCATCTATCTAAATTCCATATATATGTGTTAGTATGCTGTAATGTTCTTTATCTTTCTGGCTTACTTCACTCTGTATAATGGGCTCCAGTTTCATCCATCTCATTAGAACTGATTCAAATGAATTCTTTCTAACAGCTGAGTAATATTCCATGGTGTATATGTACCACAGCTTCCTTACCCATTCATCTGCTGATGGGCATCTAGGTTGCTTCCACGTCCTGGCTATTATAAACAGTGCTGCAATGAACATTGGGGTGCACGTGTCTCTTTCAGATCTGGTTTCCTTAGTGTGCATACCCAGAAGTGGTATTGCTGGGTCATATGGCAGTTCTATTTACAGTTTTTTAAGAAATCTCCACACTGTTTTCCATAGTGGCTGTACTAGTTTGCATTCCCACCAACAGTGTAAGAGGGTTCCCTTTCCTCCACACCCTCTCCAGCATTTATTGTTTGTAGACTTTTGGATAGCAGCCATCCTGACTGGCGTGTAATGGTACCTCATTGTGGTTTTGATTTGCATTTCTCTAATAATGAGTGATGTTGAGCATCTTTTCATGTGTTTGTTAGCCATCTGTATGTCTTCTTTGGAGAAATGTCTGTTTAGTTCTTTGGCCCATTTTTTGATAGGGTCATTTATTTTTCTGGAATAGAGCTTCAGGAGTTGGTTGTATATTTTTGAGATTAATCCTTTATCTGTTTCTTCATTTGCTATTATTTTCTCCCAATCTGAGGGCTGTCTTTTCACCTTGCTTATAGTTTCCTTTGTAGTGCAGAAGCTTTTAAGCTTCATTAGGTCCCATTTGTTTAGTTTTGCTTTTACTTCCAATATTCTGGGAGGTGGGTCATAGAGGATCTTGCTGTGATTTATGTCGGAGAGTGTTTTGCCTATGTTCTCCTCTGGGAGTTTTATAGTTTCTGGTCTTACATTTAGATCTTTAATCCATTTTGAGTTTATTTTTGTGTATGGTGTTAGAAAGTGTTCTTGTTTCATTCTTTTCCAAGTGGTTGACTAGTTTTCCCAGCACCACTTGTGAAGGAGGTTGTCTTTTTTCCATTGTATATCCTTGCCTCCTTTGTTGAAAATAAGGTGTCCTTAGGTTCATGGATTTATCTCTGGGCTTTCTATTCTGTTCCATTGCTCTATATTTCTGTCTTTGTGCCAGTACCATACTGTCTTGATGACCGTGGCTTTGTAGTAGAGTCTGAAGTCAGACAGGTTGATTCCTCCAGTTCCATTCTTCTTTCTTAAGATTACTTTGGAGTGGAGGCGGACTATACAGCTATGGCCAAGATTAAGGCTCGAGACCTTCGCGGCAAGAAGGAGGAGCTGCTGAAACAGCTGGAGGACCTGAAGGTGGAACTGTCCCAGCTGCGCGTGGCTAAAGTGACAGGCGGCGCGGCTTCCAAACTCTCCAAGATCCGAGTGGTTCGTAAATCCATCGCCCGTGTACTGACCGTCATTAACCAGACTCAGAAAGAGAACCTCAGGAAATTCTATAAGGGCAAGAAGTACAAGCCCCTGGATCTGCGGCCCAAGAAAACATGTGCTATGCGCCACCGGCTCAACAAGCATGAAGAAAACCTGAAGACCAAGAAGCAGCAGCGGAAGGAGCGGCTGTACCTCCTCCGGAAGTACGCAGTCAAGGCCTGAGCTTCCAGCTGTCAATTAAACAGACAGACCATTGGAAAAAAAAAAAAAAAAAGATTACTTTGACTATTCGAGGTTTTTTGTATTTCCATACAAATTGTGAAATTATTTGTTCTAGTTCCGTGAAAAATACCATTGGTAGCTTGATAGGGATTGCATTGAATCTATAGATTGCTTTGGATAGAATAGCCATTTTGACAATATTGATTCTTCCAATCCATGAACACGGTATGTTTCTCCATCTGTTTGTGTCCTCTTTGATTTCTTTCATCAGTGTTTTATAGTTTTCTATGTATAGGTCTTTTGTTTCTTTAGGTAGATATATTCCTAAGTATTTTATTCTTTTTGTTGCAATGGTGAATGGTATTGTTTCCTTAATTTCTCTTTCTGTTTTCTCATTGTTAGTATATAGGAATGCAAGGGATTTCTGTGTGTTAATTTTATATCCTGCAACTTTACTATATTCATTGATTAGCTCTAGTAATTTTCTGGTAGAGTCTTTAGGGTTTTCTATGTAGAGGATCATGTCATCTGCAAACAGCGAGAGTTCCACTTCTTCTTTTCCTATCTGGATTCCTTTTACTTCTTTTTCTGCTCTGATTGCTGTGGCCAAAACTTCCAACACTATGTTGAATAGTAGTGGTGAGAGTGGGCACCCTTGTCTTGTTCCTGATTTCAGGGGAAATGCTTTCAATTTTTCACCATTGAGGGTAATGCTTGCTGTGGGTTTGTCATATATAGCTTTTATTATGTTGAGGTATGTTCCCTCTATTCCTGCTTTCTGGAGAATTTTAATCATAAATGGGTGTTGAATTTTGTCAAAAGCTTTCTCTGCATCTATTGAGATAATCATATGGTTTTTATCTTTCAATTTGTTAATGTGGTGTATTACACTGATTGATTTGCAGATATTAAAGAATCCTTGCATTCCTGGGATAAAGCCCACTTGGTCATGATGTATGAATTTTTTAATATGTTGTTGGATTCTGTTTGCTAGAATTTTGTTAAGGATTTTTGCATCTATGTTCATCAGTGATATTGGCCTGTAGTTTTCTTTTCTTGTGGCGTCTTTGTCTGGTTTTGGAATTAGGGTGATGGTGGCCTCGTAGAATGAGTTTGGAAGTTTACCTTCTTCTGCAATTTTCTGGAAGAGTTTGAGTAAGATAGGTGTTAGCTCTTCTCTAAATTTTTGGTAGAATTCAGCTGTGAAGCCATCTGGTCCTGGGCTTTTGCTTGCTGGAAGATTTCTGATTACAGTTTCGATTTCCTTGCTTGTGATGGCTCTGTTAAGATCTTCTATTTCTTCCTGGTTCAGTTTGGGAAAGTTATCCTTTTCTAAGAATTTGTCCATTTCTTCCAAGTTGTCCATTTTATTGGCATAGAGCTACTGGTAGTAGTCTCTTATGATCCTTTGTATTTCAGTGTTGTCTGTTTCGATCTCTCCATTTTCATTTCTAATTTTGTTAATTTGGTTTTTCTCTCTTTGTTTCTTAATGAGTCTTGCTAATGGTTTGTCAATTTTGTTTATTTTTTCAAAAAACCAGCTTTTAGCTTTGTTGATTTTTGCTATGATCTCCTTAGTTTCTTTTGCGTTTATTTCTGCCCTAATTTTTAAGATTTTTTTCCTTCTACTAACCCTGGGGTTTTTCATTTCTTCCTTCTCTAGTTGCTTTAGGTGTAGAGTTCGGTTATTTATTTGACTTTTTTCTTGTTTCTTGAGGTAAGCCTGTAATGCTATGAACCTTCCCCTTAACACTGGTTTTACAGTGTCCCATAGGTTCTGGGTTGGTGTGTTTCCATTTTCATTTCGTTTCTATGCATATTTTGATTTCTTTTTTTTATTTCCTCCGTGATTTGTTGGTTATTCAGAAGTGTGTTATTTAGCCTCAATATGTTTGTATTTTTAACAATTTTTTCCCCCTGTAATTGAGATCTAATCTTACTGCACTGTGGTCAGAAAAGATGACTGGAATGATTTCAATTTTTTTTAATTTCCCAAGGCTAGATTTATGGCCCAGGATGTGATCTATTCTGGAGAAGGTTCCGTGTGCACTTGAGAAAAAGGTGAAATTGATGGTTTTGGGGTGAAATGTCCTATAGATATCAATTTGGTCTAGCTGGTCCATTGTGTCATTTAAAGTTTGTGTTTCCATGTTAATTTTCTGTTTAGTTGATCTATCCATAGTTGTGAGTGAGGTATTAAAGTCTCCCAGTATTATTCTATTACTGTTAATTTCCCCTTTCATACCAGTTAGCATTTGCCTTACACATTGCGGTGCTCCTATGTTGGGTGCATATATATTTATAATTGTTATATCATCTTTTCGGATTGATCCTTTGATCATTATGTAGTGTCCTTCTTTGTCTCTTTTCACAGCCTTTATTTTAAAGTCTATTTTATCTGATATGAGTATTGTGACTCCTGCTTTCTTTTGGTCTCCGTTTGTGTTAAATATTTTTTCCAGCCTTTCACTTTCAGTCTGTATGTGTCCCTTGTTTTGAGGTGGGTCTCTTGTAGACAGCATATATAGGGGTCTTGTTTTTGTATCCATTCAGCCAGTCTTTGTCTTTTGGTTGGGGCATTCAACCCATTTATATTTAAGGTAATTATTGATAGGTATGGTCCCGTTGCCATTTACTTTGTTGTTTTGGGTTCACGTTTATACAACCTTTCTGTTTCCTGTCTAGAGAAGATCCTTTAGCATTTGTTGAAGAGCTGGCTTGGTGGTGCTGAATTCTCTCAACTTTTGCTTGTCTGTAAAGCTTTTGAATTCTCCTTCATATGTGAATGAGATCCTTGCTGGGTACAGTAATCTAGGTTGTAGGTTATTCTCTTTCATTACTCTAAGTATATCCTGCCATTCCCTTCTGGCCTGAAGGGTTTCTATTGATAGATCAGCTGTTATCTTATGGGAATCCCTTTGTGTGTTATTTGTTGTTTCTCCCTTGCTGCCTTTAATATTTGTTCTTTGTGTTTGATCTTTGTTAATTTGATTAATATGTGTCTTGGGGTGTTTCACCTTGTTTCACCTTAGCGTGTTTCCCTATTTTAGGGAAATTTTCAGCTATTATCTCCTCGAGTATTTTCTCATGGCCTTTCTTTTTGTCTTCTTCTTCTGGGGCTCCTATGATTCAAATGTTGGGGCATTTCTCACTGCCCCAGAGGTCCCTGAGGTTGAACTCATTTCTTTTGATTCTATTTGCTTTGTTCCTCTCTGCTTCATTTATTTCCACCACTTTATCTTCTACCTCACTTATCCTATCTTCTGTCTCTGTTATTCTACTCTTGGTTCCCTCCAGAGTGTTTTTGATCTCATTTACTGCATTATTCATTTTTAATTTACTCCTTTTCATTTCTTCTAGGTCCTTATTAAATATTTCTTACATCTTCTCAATCTTTGTCTCCAGGCTATTTATCTGTAACTCCATTTTGTTTTCAAGATTTTGGATCATTTTTATTATCATTATTCTAAATTCTTTTTCAGGTAGATTCCCTATCTCCTCCTCTTTTGTTAGATTTGGTGGGCATTTTTCATGTTCCTTTACCTGCTGGGTATTTCTCCGCCTTTTCATCTTGTTTAGATTGCTGTGTCTGGAGTGGGCTTTCTGTATTCTGGAGGTCTGTGGTTCCTTTTTATTGTGGAGGTTTCTCACAGTGGGTGGGGTTGGATGATTGGCTTGTCAAGGTTTCCTGGTTAGGGAAGCTTGTGTCGGTGTTCTGGTGCGTGGAACTGGATTGCTTCTCTCTGGAGTGCAATCGAGGGTCCAGTAGCGAGTTTTGAGATGGGTCTGTGTGTTAGGTGTGACTTTGGGCAGCCTGTATTTTGACGCTCAGGGCTATGTTCCTGTGTTGCTGGAGAATTTGCATGGTATGTCTTGCTCTGAAACTTATTGGCTCTTGGGTGGTGGTTAGTTTCAGTGTAGGTATGGAGGCTTTTGTATGATCTCTTTTTACTTGATGTTCCCTGTAGTCAGGAGTTTTCTGGTGTTCTCAGGTTTTGGGCTTAAGTCTCCTGCCTCTGGATTTCAGTTTTATTTTTCCAGTAGCCTCAAGACTTCTCCAACTATACAGCATTGATAATAAAACTTCTAGGTTAACGGTGAAAAGATTCTCCCCTGTGAGGGAAACCCAGAGAGGTTCAAAGAGTTATATGAAGAAGAGGAGAGGGAGGAGGGAGATAGAGATGAGCAGGAGGAG
The DNA here is from genome assembly GCF_963930625.1 of Muntiacus reevesi. Taxonomy (NCBI): domain Eukaryota; kingdom Metazoa; phylum Chordata; class Mammalia; order Artiodactyla; family Cervidae; genus Muntiacus; species Muntiacus reevesi. The sequence continues at coordinate 24,339,583 of NC_089264.1, forward strand.
AAAAAGGGGGACTCAAGAGGAAAGAGACAGATCTACGAAGTTCTCTGTTCCCTAAGTGTTCTCCATAGCCCAGAACACCCACAGAGATTCACAGAATTGGAGTGGGAAGAGAAGGGGGAGTGAGGAAATAGAGGTGATCTGATGGAGAAAATGGAGAGTCAAAAGTGGGAGAGAGTAATCAACACACTCCTGAGTAAAAATGGGTACTGAACATTGGATTCTTAAATGTCCAAAATTGATATCAAATATTGAAAAACAAAGATTAAAAATCTAGAGTAGAGGTTAGACTCTTAAAAATACAATATTAAAAACAAAAACACAAAAAAATTAAGAAATATATATGAAGTTCAGTTTAAAAATAGGGCCTCTTTTTTTTTTTTTTTTTTTTTTGCAAGGTTATAGTGAAATGAAAATGAAAATTAAGGAGTAATAGAGGAGTAATAGAGGACTTTAGAAGAAAATAAGAGAAAAAAATTAAAAAAGAAAAAATTTTTTAATTAAAAAAATAGTAAAAATATATGAAAATGAAAGTTAAGAAGTAATATAGGAGTAATAGGGAATTTTAAAAGAAAATAAAAGAGAGAAAATTTTTTTTAAAAAGAAAAGAAAAAAAAGTCAAAATATATCTAGGACTTTCTCTGGAGCTGTTGCAGGCAGTGTGGATTCAGTTCAGTTTCAGATAGCTCCTTGTTCCAGCTACACTTCTCCATATCTATAGGCTCCTTCTGGTGTAGTCGGTGTTACCTACAGGTATTTTAATCTGTTGCAGGGGTCACTTCTGAAGCGGTTCCCTTTGTTTATTTGGCTTCTGTTTGCCGGTCTCTTCAGTGTCTAATTTCCACCCTGACACAGACGGGCGGAGGTGGTCTCTTGTTCAGGTTCGCTGGTTCAGTCGTGGTGCGGGGAGGGAGGGGCACTGCAGACAAATGTCACTGGCCTGGGTGGGGAGCACCCACAGTGTTCTGGCCACACTGGGTTTGCCCCCGCTCATAGCGTGTGCTTTCCCTGTCTACACTGCTCAGGCTCCAGGTTGCTCTATAGGGAGCGGGCCCTGAGTTGTGTGCGGTTCCAGTTTTCAGGTCCTCCACAAAAGCGCAGACTTGGTTGGGCCTACGTTTTGTGCCTTCCCCACCGGAGCAGCTCAGGCAGCCAGGAGCTTGATGGGCGCACTCTCCCCGGGTGCGGTGCACCTCATTCCCTCTGTGGTCCCAGCCTCAGTTTCCCCCACGCCAGCCGGATGCTTCTTGTGTCTGTTCTGGGGAGCTGGTCTCTAGCCGCGACCCACTGGGTGAATGTCAACCATCCAGAATCTCAGGAAGTCTTTGGTTAGAAACTGGAAGCCTGTCTGCAGTTTGGTAGGGGTGCCGTCTCTGGAGCCGAGTTTGCCCCTTTCCCCTCCCCCCTGCCTCCTGCCTCCAGCGGGGGTTGGGTCAGTCCTGCGTCGGCTAGCTCTTCTCTGGAATTGCTCAGTCCTTCCTTTGTTCTGCGAATGGCCGGCAGTGTGTTTGGGCCGGTTAATTTTCTCTCTCTCTTGCTGTCCCACAGTTTAAGTTGCTGTCTCACGTTAGCTCCCTCCGATTGCCCTCAGGGCATTCAGGCCCAGTCCTTACCCTAAGCAATGCCACCCGCTCCTCTCCAATCCGCCCCCACTTGCTGGTGGCGGATGCGTGTGTCTGGGGTACTTTTCTTCTGGGAGTTGCTTTTAGAAATGTAATCTGTGGGTTTTATTTATTTTTCCTCCCAGTTAGGTTGCCCTCCGAGATTCGAAAACTTACTCCAGACCCACCAGTGAGAGGGTTTCCTGGTGTTGTGGAAACTTCCTCTATTACGACTCCCTTCCCGGGATGGGTCTCTGTCCCTAGCTCTTTTGTCTCTCTTTTTATCTTTTATATTTTGTCCTACCTCCTTCCAAAGAGGATGGGCTGCTTTTCTGGGCACCTGATGTCCTCTGCTAGTGATCAGAAGTTGTTGTGTGGAGTTTGCTCAGCATTCAAATGTTCTTTCGATGAATTTGTAGGAGAGAAAGTGGTCTCCCTGTCCTATTCCTCCGCCATCTAGGCTCCTCCCTCTGTTTTAATTTCTAGGATTTTAAAAGGAAAGGGGTCATCAACAGCCTCATAGACTCCATTAGGGTTGTTAGGATAGACACCAGGAGTTACCCCCTCATGAACAGTCACGGGAAAGGCAGTACAAAAAGCCTCTAAGTTTCCTTCCCGTCGTGCTTGTAAAATTCCTTTCTGTATGGATGAAAGATGAGGACTGGGCATAGATTCTCGACGGAGGATGTTTTCTCCAAAAGCAGGTTGTGGGGGTGGAGGACAGGGGGAAGGAGGAAGAGAGAAAAATCCTTCATCATCCTCCTGGGGAGCCGAGGAAGTGAGTTTTGCAGATGGCTTTCCCTTTCCCTCAGACTCCACATACTCTGGGCTTTGAAATTCTTTCCAAAGAGTCATCATCACTTTCATCAAAAGAATCAGAAGTCTGCAGAAGTTCCAGTACTGATTTAATTAATGCTCATGTATTTCAAATAGAAAAAGGGAGCAGAGTTCTTTTTGCATGTTCTTTCTTTAACCCAGCTCCAACCTTTTCCCAGACTTTCAGACCTAGGGTCCCTGTTGACAGGAGCCAGCAGCAATATTTATCCACTGCTTGCAACAATTCTAATAATCACCCTTTACTAATAGAAGCTCCCCCCACTTTCAAGAGCTGTCTTAATAGACAAATATATGAGCCACTATGGAGAACGGTGTGGAGATTTCTTTAAAAACTGGAAATAGAACTGCCATATGACCCAGCAATCCCACTGCTGGGCATACACACTGACGAAACCAGATCTGAAAGAGACATGTGTACTCCAATGTTCATCGCAGCACTGTTTATAATAGCCAGGACCTGGAAGCAACCTAGATATCCATCAGCAGATGAATGGATAAGAAAGCTGTGGTACATATACACAATGGAATATTACTCAGCCATTAAAAAGAATACATTTGAATCAGTTCTAATGAGATGGATGAAACTGGAGCCTATTATACAGAGTGAAGTAAGCCAGAAAGAAAAACACCAATATAGTATACTAACACATATATATGGAATTTAGAAAGATGGTAATGATAACCCTATATGCAAAACAGAAAAAGAGACACAGACGTACAGAACATACCCTATATGTTAGACAGCAAAAGAGACACAGATGTATAGAACAGTCTTTTGAACTCTGTGGGAGAGAACGAGGGTGGGATGATTTGGGAGAATGGCATTGAAACATATATTATCATATGTGAAACGGATTGCCAGTCCAGGTCTGATACCTGGGACAGGGTGCTCGGGGCTGGTGCACTGGGATGATTCAGAGGGATGGGATGGGGAGGGAGCTGGGAGGGAGGATCAGGATGGGGAACACAAGTACACCCGTGGTGGATTCATGTCAATGTATGGCAAAACCACTACAATATTGTAAAGTAATTAGCCTCCAATTAAAATAAATAAATTTATATTTAAAAATAAAAACTGAAAAAAAATAAATATACAGGCGATAGTGTTCTGTACTCTCAACATTTCCCACTTTAACCCTGATTAAATGCCTGAAGGGCTTACAAGCAGGAATTTTCAGAGGCCCCTCAACTGTCCCAGGTTCTGCCTCGTTGTAGTTTCACTTTTGCTCACAGTGGTCTTTAGCTCTAGCCCCAGGTTGGGCGCCAATTGTTGCTCTAATGATCTGGGAGTGAGTGACGAGAATGAAGACAAAACTCGAAATGTGGTACAATGGGTCAGGGAACCTGTAGCCTCTATTGGACTGAGGTGCATGTAGGGTAAAGGAGTTAGAGAAGGCGAGATTCAGAAAAAGAACGAGACTTGCACTTTACAGGAGGCACCTTTAATGAGGCAAGAATGGGCAGCAGTTAGATTAGTGAGCTGCGGCACTAACCCAAGAAAAGATTAAGTATACATAGGCATATATGTGGAGATCTACTGTCTTAAGGGGGCCTGTTCTGCAAGGTTGTTCGGAGTAGTTATCTCAAAATGGCTGGGGCAAGGAGTTCTGGAGATCGGCCAGAGGCTGGGACCTGCTGGGAGCTGGGTGAAATCAACCTAAACTTCATTTTCTCCCTTTGGGTGAGAGTTCTTTGTTTTGTATAGAATGGTGGGGAGGACCCGAGGGGAGTTTTAACTCCAGGCTATTTTGAGCTATGTAACTTTCCTTCAGTGCAAAGTCCACTCTGAGTCCAGCTTTTATCCCTAATTGCAGACTACAAGAGTTTCTTTGGCTTTATCTTTCTCAACACACCTGTTGTGTTAATCACGAACTACTAAATGTCAGGGACTAAACTGACATAGTCCAGACCTCCTTGTTTTTACCCCAGCTGTTCCCTTCTGGGCTAGTCCAGGGAACAATCAGCAAGTGCGTAGGCAGGATTCATGCCTGATGCTGACCCAGTGTTCCAAGACCCATGCTTTCATGATCCCAGTCATACACCCTTCTGGTTCCGGTCTTGGAGTTTGTAAGAAGGCGATTATTCTTAAGAAAAACAAGAAAGATAATCATTAACAGAGTTTCTTAATATATGCTCTTTTTCCAGGTGTTATTTCTGTGAAATTTCTCAAGGCTGTGAAAGTACATTATTAGGAATTTCCATTACACCATATTACATATTACTATATTACTAATAGTGCACAAGGTCACCGACTTCTCCATGTTCTTACAAACAACCGTTCTATTTAAGTGATGTCATCCTAATGGACTTGAATTGATATCTCTTCATGGTTTTGATTTACAGTTTTCTGATGATGAATGATGTCTCCACCAGAGAGCAGAAAAGGAGGGAACATTCTCCAACTGGTGTTATAAAGCCAGCAAACCTATAATATCAGAATCTGATAAGCACATCACAGGGAAGGGGGAAAGGAAAATTACAAACCGATCTTGCTCACAAAAATAGATGCAAATATTTTAAGCAAAATAAATTTAGCATTATATAGGACAGATAATATATCAAGACTAAGCAGTGGCCACAGGACTGGAAAAGGTCAGTTTCATTCCAATCCCAAAGAAAGGCAATCCCAAAGAATGCTCAAACTACTGCACAATTGCACTCATCTCACACACTAGTAAAGTAATTACTTAAAATTCTCCATGCCAGGCTTCAGCAGTACATGAACCGAGAACTTCCAGATGTTCAAGCTGGTTTTAGAAAAAGCAGAGGAACCAGAGATCAAATTGCCAACATCCGCTGGATCATGGAAAAAGCAAGAGAGTTCCAGAAAAACATCTATTTCTGCTTTATTGACTATGCCAAAGCCTTTGACTGTGTGGATCACAATAAACTGCGGAAAATTCTGAAAGAGATGGGAATACCAGACCACCTAACCTGCCTCTTGAGAAACCTGTATATAGGTCAGGAAGCAACAGTTAGAACTGGACATGGAACAACAGACTGGTTCCAAATAGGAAAAGGAGTATGTCAAGGCTGTATTTGTCACCCTGCTTATTTATCTTATATGCAGAGTACATCATGAGAAATGCTGGTCTGGAAGAAGCACAAGCTGGAATCAGGATTGCCAGGAGAAATATCAATAACCTCAGATATGCAGATGACACCACCCTTATGGCAGAAAGTGAAGAAGAACTAAAGAGCATCTTGATGAAAGTGAAAGAGAAGAGTGAAAAAGTTGGCTTAAAGTTCAGCATTCAGAAAACCAAGATCATGGCATCTGGTCCCATCATGTCATGGCAAATAGATGGGGAAACTGTGGAAACAGTGGCTGAGTTTATTTTTCTGAACTCCAAAATCACTGTAGATGGTGACTGCAGCCATGAAATTAAAAGATGCTTACTCCTTGGAAGGAAGGTTATGACCAAAGTAGACAGCATATTAAAAAGCATAGACATTATTTTGTCAACAAAGGTCCATCTAGTCAAGGCTATGGTTTTTCCAGTAGTCATGTACGGATGTGAGAGTTGGACTATAAAGAAAGCTGAGTGCCGAAGAATTGATGCTTTTGAACTGTGGTGTTGGAGAAGACTCTTGAGAGTCCCTTGGACTGCAAGGAGATCCAACCAGTCCATCCTAAAGGAAATCAGTCCTGAATATTCATTGGAAGGACTGATGTTGAAACTGAAACTCCCATACTTTGGCCACCTGATGTGAAGATCTGACTCATTTGAAGAGACCCTGATGCTGGGAAAGATTAAGAGCAGAAACAGAAGGGCACGACAGAGGATGAGATGGTTAGATGGCATCACGGACTCAGTGGACATGGGTTTGGGTGGATTCCAGGAGTTGGTGATGGACACAGAGGCCTGGCGTGCTGCGGTTCATGGGGTCGCAAAGAGTCAGACATGACTGAGCGACTGAACTGAACTGAATTCTCTTTTGAGACTCCAGCGATCTACCTTAAGATAACTGGATACCACCAAGTTTACCTGCAATTCCTGATAAGTGGTAGAACAAAACCGGAATGCTTACGTAAAAAAAAATCTTGTTCTTTTTCTGGTTTGCTTTCATTGAAAAGGATATTTCATATTTGTTGACAATTATTAATGTGTTAAAAAGCCTTACCTGGATAATATTTCACACATATGTGTACACTAGGATTTTTTTTTTTTTTTAATTTCCCCTTAGCATGCAGCTCAGACTAATAAATAAGTTCTGGTTTTGTGGGGTGTGTGTGCCAGCAGCACACAGAACATCTTCTGGACTGTAAGTTAAAAAAAAAAGAAAGTCAGTTCCACACATAAGACCATTAATCTCATTGACTTAATCTCAAATTCACACACCAATTTGATAAAGCTGTAACTATTGTACTTTCACACATTCTCATTTCAATAATTTTATCTATTCTCATGCAATGGACCATTTCCAGGTTATTGCTAGTCTTACACAAATAAAATTGACATACTTCAACACAATCATGACTTTCAAATCTTTCAATGAATATTTAACAAAGGTTTTGTAATAATCCATTCTTATCAAAATTAAATATTTTGTAGTTAATTAATATAGACTTTGACTCATTCTAACATAGCTTCTGAAAAAAAAAAATAACATAGCTTCTGAGAGTAGTTTTCTTATGAGTCTATCTAATTTTTTAAGTTACATTAACCTTTGCTCTTTCTAATCCTACTTAGTTTTATGACTCATAAAGTATTAAAAATTAGTTAAGTGTTCTTCTGCATTACTCTTTTTTTTTTTTAAATTTTACAATATTACTGAAATAGGTCACTACTGCAGGAACTATTGGTCAAATAATTAACATGAAACTCTAACTTTTGAAACTTGGAAGGTTTTCTTTATCCCAAGGAAGCCTTTTGTAACTGACTAAACCTAAATTATATCTAGGCATAAGTACAATGATCACACTAGAACACTCCTGAAATTAAAAAGTAAGCTATCAGTAACAACACTGGGACAACAGTAACTGTCTCTGGCAAACTGAGATTATCCAGCTACAAATTATCCAGCTATATTTATTTATTATCCAGTTATAAATGTTCAAGCAGTAGCACAAGTCTTTTGTGAACCATAAACTTATCAATCATCATATAAATATCATTCGCAATTTATCAGGGGACTAGCTAGGATGGTAAGCAAAAAATTAGAGTCCCTATTTCCTTGAATATAAGGTGTGACAATTTGGAGGAAATCAATAAAATTTCTTGATCTTTGAAATCAAATTAGTCATTGCTGGAAGCCAGGAGCGTGCTCTGAGCTGGCACCCTACTGCATGACATTACTAAGGCTTTGTTCCAACCCATCTGTGTCCTCACCACTAGAACTAAGAACCAAGTGCCAGCACTAGGCTTGTAAATGCCCCCAACCCCAAGAAGATAGTGCCATGCTCTGCAAACCCTGACACTGCCACCTGCACCTTTATTTTAAGAGGGGATTTGAAGCTAGAGGGAGTGAAAACACAATCAGAAAAAAGGAGAGAGCGGCAGGGAGAGAGAAAATTAGAGTACCAAATCAAGACATTTAATGTCTGAATAGTAGGAGTTTCAGAATGAAAGAACAGACAAAGCAGAGTGAAAGGGGCAAAGAGGGAAGAACATTAACAAAGCAACGTAAGTAAATGATATAGAACTTAGGAAGTTAATCTTCATAATTTTAGAGGTCACTGAATGCACCTGAAATAGAGGGAAATGAAGGCATGGCAACCCACTCCAGTATTCTTGCCTGGAGAATCCCACGGACAGAGGACCCTGGTGGGCTATGGTCCCTAGGGTCACAAAGAGTCAGACATGACTAAAGCAACTGAGCACACATGCACGCACTATAATTTGCTACAGCAGCCACAAGAAAGCAACCCAACAGACAGACCCCAGATGCAGAGCACACCCAGGCCATCCTGGAGCAAGTCAACCACTACAGGAGACACTTCCCATCAAGACAAAATTCATGGGATACCTGATGCATCTGTATGTCTTGAGTGGAGAATTAGACAACTAGTGATGCTTTGGGCTTTGAATTAGTTAAGTATAAAGACAAAAACAAGATAGTTTTTTAAAGGCAGTATTTAAACACTGGCTGGAAGAAGCACAAGCTGGAATCAAGATTGCCAGGAGAAATATCAATAACCTCAGATATACAGATGACACCACCCTTATGGCAGAAAGGGAAGATGAACCAAAAAGCCTCTTGATGAAAGTGAAAAAGGAGAGTTTAAAAGTTGATTTAAAGCTCAACATTCAATATTATCTGTGGTGAAACAGACCACCAGCCCAGGTGGGATGCATGAGACAAGTGCTCGGGCCTGGTGGGCTGGGAAGACCCAGAGGAATCGGGTGGAAAGGGAGGTGGGATGGGGGACCGGGATGGGGAATACGTGTAACTCTATGGCTGATTCATATCAATGTATGACAAAACCCACTGAAAAATAAAATAAATAAATAAATAAATAAAGCTCAACATTCAGAAAACTAAGATCATGGCATCTGGTCCCATCACTTCATGGCAAATAGATGGGGAGATAGTGGAAACAGTGTCAGACTTTATTTTGGGGGGCTCCAAAATCACTGCAGATTGTGACCACAGCCATGAAATTAAAAGACGCTTACTCCTTGGAAGGAAAGTTATGACCAACCTAGATAGCATATTAAAAAGAAGAGACATTACTTTGCCAACAAAGGTCTGTCTAGTCAAGGCTATGGTTTTTCCAGTGGTCATGTATGGATGTGAGAGTTGGACTGTGAGGAAAGCTGAGCACCGAAGAATTGATGGTTTTGAACTGTGGTGTTGGAGAAGACTCTTGAGAGTCCCTTGGACTGCAAGGAGATCCAACCAGTCCATCCTGAAGGAGATCAGTCCTGGGTGTTCATTGGAAGGATTGATGTTGAAGCTGAAACTCTAATACTTTGGCCACCTCACGCAAAGAGTTGACTCATTGGAAAAGACCCTGATGCTGGGAGGGATTGGGAGCAGGAGGAGAAGGGGACAACAGAGGATGAGTTGGCTGGATGCCATCACCGACTCAATGGGCATGAGTCTGAGTAAACTTCGGGAGTTGGTGATGGACAGGGAGGCCTGGCGTGCTGCGATTCATGGGGTTGCAAAGAGTCAGAAACGACTGAGCGACTGAACTGAACTGAACTGAATCCTAGGGAAAAGCAAAATTGCTCAGGTTAAAAGAAAAAAGGCAGTGCAAACTACACAACTCATGTGTAAGTAGCCTTTACATAGCCATTATAATATAAATTACCCTAACATCTATTACTTGGTCAGGAAATATGGAGGAAGTATAGTCTTTTTGTGGTAATGATGGCCCCAAGTTCTCATCCATCAAAATGGGATTAACAAAAGCCCAAAGAAAAATCAAGTTAGGAATATATGCATGCTACTTAGAGATGCAGAGAGAAAACACAAAATATTAAGTTTCAAAGTTAAAAGCAGTGGCTTCTAGAGAGAAGAAAATGTAGGAAGAAGTGGTAAAGTGAATGCTGCAGTTAGGCTTTGCAGGTTACATTTCTGCATTTGTATATACCCGTATCACTTTGGTAAAATAAAAATAAAAAACTGGAAAAATGATGAAGACAGTAATAATTGGTTACATTGCAAAATTCATAAAGCATAAAATGAATGTTTTAAAACCAATTTCATAGCATGTACAAAAATAGGTATATGTGGTTGAACATTACAATTTTAGTGACTGCACCACATAAGAATTCAAAAGGTACTATGTTGCAACACCTTGGAAGTGTTAGGTAGTTACAATAGGAAAAAGGAGTCCAGAATGGTGGTGGCTAAAAGACAAAGAAGGGAAAAGCCCACAAAAATAGGACAAAGAAAGGTCCAAGGACCAGAGTGAGAATCTCGGGTGAAACAAACAGTCCTCCTGGCTAGCCCGGTTTACATAGGGCTGGCTCAAGGGGAGGAGAAAAAACATATAAAAAGAGGAGCCAAAATTGAGCCTCGGGCCCCTCTTCTCTTTGCATCTTTTGGGTCGGGGCCCACCCTCACACCTCGAGGATGTATTTTCCTTTGCTTGCCAAATAAAACTGAGCTGTAACACTGGTCTCTCCGTTGCTTCAAATTTTTGCTGCAGCAAGACAGAACTGAAGAAATTGCAAACTCCCCTGACATATATGGTGCCATTTCTCAGATTTAGCTTGGCTGAAACAACCACACGTCATTCCTGCAAGGCAGAGGCCAAGCACAGCAGAAACCCAACTCAGCAAAAGCTCCCACGGTGGAATCTGAATGCGAAGAAAACGCAGTGCAGTGGAAGTGACAAGAAGCCCAGAGTGCTGGAAACTGGAACAGCAAAAACAAAACTGGTAGGAAGCTCACATGGCTCAGTCTCAGATTTCAGAAGACCTCTGTTTGGGGTAGGAAGTCCTTGCTGCCATGGCTGGAAGGTCATATGTCTAACAAAATCTTAATTCCTTACAATCTCTCATTTCTTCTTTCCTCAAACCCCCTGCAAACAGGCGAGTGGCAGTGTGTGCCCTATGCTGTCCCAAAGGCTCTACTATTTGCTGTGCCTTAGTAGCTGTTGCCCAAGTGGGTGGGGATTCTTCTGTCCTTAATCTTCTTTGTGCCAAGGATCAGGCCAATGAAAACTGTGAGCACAGGTCAGGTATTTAGCAGATTTTCTGGCAGGTTATGAAGGGGATTCCTTGGCACATTTTTCCCATTGCTTTTTCATCCCATCCTTCAGCTTCTCTCTCTACCTATGCTACTGCTTACAAAGTATTGGGCAAGTCATCATCTTTCCATTTCTGAAAGTTGTGCTTGAAACCATTTACCTAAGTTTGGGACTCAAATCCATGTGGCAGGGACTCTGTGCTATGCTTAGTCACTCGGTTGTATCCAACTGGGACTTGAACCTGGCCAAAATCCATGGTGTCTGGTTTCAGGAAGTAACAAAGCTCAGGTTTTGATGTCTTATTGAAAAAAAAAAAAATCAGTGAGAAACACAGTGATAGGTAAGAGGTAGATTTGTTCAGATTCAGAGAGAAGCAAACTCCAATCTCTCTAGATATTCAGGCCTTCATCTTCCATGTTTTCTACAACATGTGCAACAATAGCATTTCTCAGTGAACCCACTAGGGCAGATGACAGGCACACAATGCCTGCTAGAAGTCCATCTATTGGTGGCCTCCTTCAAGGGCAATTGGACTTCCAGGGATCATGTTTGCCACTGCAGATGTTAGCCCTGCAGGCTGTTTGAGCACAAACTCTTACAATGCTTCTCCTAAAGTTACAAACATATCCCCATATCAAATCTACACTCCACTTTTATGGAACATATGGTCTGTTCCTTTTTATCAATTTGTTCTTAAGCCATTTACTAAATCTTACAACCAGGACCCTGCCCCTCATAGGCAATATCACTCCACCCTGCTTATTATTAAAATACTCTTAATGCCCCTGACAGGACCAGACAACCCACTCCTTTGTCATTACTTCCGTTACTACATAGAGTGGGTCTATGATGCTTCAACAGTACATGAACCATGACCTTCTAGATGTTCAAGCTGGATTTAGAAAAGACAGAGGAACCAGAGGTGAAATCGTCAACATCTGTTGGATCATCAAAAAAGCAAGAGAGTTCCAGAAAAACGTCTACTTCTGCTTTATTGACTAGGCCAAAAACTTTGACTATGTGGATCACAACAAACTGTGGGAAATCCTTCCAGAGATGGGAATAGCAGACCACCTTACCAGCTTCCTGAGAAATCTGTATGAAGGTCAAGAAGCAACAGTTGGAACTGGACATGGAAAAACAGACTGGTTCCAAATAGGAAAAGGAGTACGTCAAGGCTGTATATTGTCATCCTGCTTATTTAACTTATATGCAGAATACATCATGAGAGACGTTGGACTGGATGAAGCACAAGCTGGAATCAAGATTGCCAGGAGAAATATCAATAACCTCAGATACGCAGATGACACCACCCTTATGGCAGAAAGCGAAGAACTAAAGAGCTTTTTGATGAAAGTGAAGAAGAGAGTGAAAAAGATGGCTTAAAACTCAGCATTTAAAACTAAGATCATGGAATCTGGTCCCATCACTTCACGGCAAATAGATGGGGAAACAGTGGAAACAGTGTCAGAGTTTATTTTCTTGGGCTCCAAAATCACTGCAGATGGTGACTGCAGCCATGAAATTAAAAGATGCTTGCTCCTTGGAAGAAAAGTTATGGCCAAACTAGACAGGTTATTAAAAAACAGAGACACCACTTTGCCAACAAAGTCCATCTAGTCAAAGCTATGGTTTTTCCAGTAATCATGTATGGATGTGAGAGTTGGACTATAAATAAAGCTAAGTGAGCTGAAGAATTGATGCTTTTGAACTGTGGTTTTGGAGAAGACTCTTGAGAGTCCCTTGGACTGCAAGGAGATTTAACCTGTCCCTCCTAAAGGAAATCAGTCCTGAATATTTGTTGGAAGGACTGATGTTGAAGCTGAAACTCCAATATTTTTGCCACCTGATGTGAAGAACTGACTCATTTGAAAAGACCCTGATGCTGGGAAAGATTTAAGGTGGGAGGAGAAGGGGATGACAGAGGATGAGATGGTTGGATGGCATCACCAACTCAATGGACATGAGTTTGATTAAGCTCCAAGAGTTGATGATGGACAGGGAGGCCTGGTGTGCAGCAGTCCATGGGGTTGCAAAGAGTCAGACACAACTGAGTGACTGAACTGAACTGATGACAGTGAAATGTTTACCATTGGAAACACCCTAAGCTGTTCTTATCAAGGACCTGGAAGAAAATCAGTGACTTGCTTTCCCTCAGAGCAATAACAGGATAAGGCTTATTGCTGTTTCACCAGGTTCCCAGTCTCAGGACACAGAATTGGATTGCTTTACATCAGGATGTCTATTCCCATCTGCGGTTGACAAATCAGCAATGAGTTAAGATTACAACCCCTTAATCCTACTCAGTACTAGTCATGCTGGAGACCTTGGGGATGCCCAACTCCAGTCCAGGGGTCCCAGAGGTCAACCTGCCTTGATCTGCCTAGGGATCTGGTCCCTAGGAGGTTATCACGCCTCAGTGTGCTCAGGGATCCACCAGTCTGGGGGACCCAGGGGGTCAACATGCCTCAACCTGCCCAGGGATCCAATTCTCGGGAGGCCTACCTGCCTTGACCTACCCGGGTATTCAATCTCTAGGAGGCTGTCATTCTTCAGCCTGCCTGGGGATCTGCATCCTGACCCAGGGACGCCTGGCTCTCAGGTTGCAACAGTATTGAGTAGGATAAGCTTCAGAAAGACTCACCCCTAAGGAAGTCTACCCATGGAAATAGAAGGAAGCCTGTTAGTTGTGGGGCTGTACCTGGTCTCAGCAATAGCTTTGGAGTCCAGTGAGAACCCCATTGCCTTTCTGGAAAAGCTAAAAGAGGCCCTCCAAAGGTTTACCAATCTGGACTTAAACTCTTATGAGGGACAGGTGATTTTAAAGGACAAATTTCTGTCCCAATGTACATCAGACATCAGGATAAAGTTACAACAGCTACAGCAGCAGGACCCTGCTGCCTCTTTAGATGAGATGGTCCAGACAGCCTCCCATACCTTTTATAACAGAAAACAGGAGAGGGAAGCCAAGGCCCAGGAAAGGGAGAAAAGAAAAGAGGCAAGGTATGCCCAGATGCTATCTGCCCTCCAGGGAAGCCCTATCACAAACCCCAACTCCTTGAAGGACAAGGCACAAGGCAAATGCCTAATATGTAGACAGGTAGGACATTGGGCCAAAGAGTGTCCAAACTGTGACAAGTTTCCTAAAATGGCTTGCTACAAATGCCATCAATTGGGAAATTGGGTGGCACTCTGCCCTTGGGACCCAAGAGCCTTGAGGTCAAGCACCAAGCCTTCCCTCACGATGGGTTCAACAGAACTGAAGCAGCCCACTTCAGCCAGCCCACCTGTCACAGATAATCATCACGGGGCTGGAGCCAAGGGTGCAAGTGGATGTGACAGGTAGGTCTGAGAATTTCTTGGTTGACATGGGGGCTACCTGCTCTGTCCTGACCTACTCTGGAAACTTCTCCCAAACCTGTACCATTGTGCTACAGGAAAAACAATTACAAGAAGATTCACCTGAGTACTTCTATGTTGCTGGGATGGACAAGTATTTTCCCACCAGTTTCTGATGGTCTCTGAGTGTCCTACTCCCTTATTGGAAAGAGATCTCAGCCTGCCTTTGAAATCTTGCAGCTACTGCAGTCCTGATAGAAGATGATTTAAAACTCTCTCAGGGGCAAACTAAGTATTTTTACCAGTCATCTAGTGAAACAACTCCTGAATGGGAAAGGTCATTTATGGATGTCAGATCAAAGAATCCTCAGATATCAAGTAGGGCTGATGGAAAATCCAGGCCTTACTATATCCCCTTGTGAGGTTCTTAAATCAGCCACCCTCTGCCTACCCCTAAGGGTTCTCTCCCCTTTCAATCTTGCCTAGAAACTTTGGACCACTGGACAAAACCCTGAGGGAGATTGTCCAAAGATCCTCTGACCAATCCAGAAGAAATCTGGTACACTGATGGAAGCAGCTTTGTCTTGGATGAAAAAAGAAGAGTTGCAGTAGTCTCCAATTTTGAGACCCTAGAGGCTAGACCTTTGCCACCAGGTACTTCAGCCCAATTAGCTGAGCTCATTAGCCCTGACTCGAGCTTTAGAGCTGGGAAAAGGGAAAAAGTAGCCATTCACACTGACTCCAAGTATGCCTTTCTGGTGCTACATGCACATGCTACTATTTGGAAAGAAAGAGGTCACTTGACCACTCAAGGGTCCCAAATCAATCAAATTCTTAGGCTCTTGGAGGCAGTCCATCTGCCCACTGAGGTTTCAATCTCCCACTGTGAAGGACACCAAAAAGGGAGCACGGAAGTGGCACAAGGGAACCAAGCAGCCGATCACCTAAGAGAGCGGCGTCACAGAACCATGACCTAATAGGGGTTGCCATCTTAGTTCCACAGACTAATTTGCCAGAAATTCATTCATATACTGAAGATGAGACTCTTAAAGCTAAAAATGAGGGCTTTCAAGAAGATCAAAAGGGTGGTTCCAAAAGGAGGGACTCCTTTTTCTGTCTGGGAACATCCAAAGGAAGTTGGTTAACTCCTTACATGCCACCATTTAGGGAAGAAGGTCCTCCAAAGATTACTTAAAAGGTTCCTCAGAGGAACAGACCTCCAAATGACTATAAGGCAAGTGGTCTTCTCTTGTCCCACTTGCCAGTTAAACAACCCCCAAGGAGCTCAAAGACCCTAGCTGGCCCAGACCATCCAACGACATGGGACATACCTAGGAGGGGGCTGGTAGATGGACTTCACCCAGATGCCAGTTTCTCAATGGTATAAATACCTATTAGTCATGATAGATACATTCACAGGATGGATTGAAAGCTTTCCAACCTGGACTGAGAAGGCTGAGGAGGTGGTTTAAAAAAAAAAAAAATGCTCCATGAAATCATTCTGAGATTTGGTCTGCTCAGGTCATTACAAAGCGACAATGGGACATCATTTACTTGTAAGTTCACCCAAGGGGTCTCTAAAGACTTGGGCATTACTTATTGCCTCCATTGTGCCCGGAGGCCTCAGTCTTCAGGAAAAGTAGAGAGAGCCAACCAATTCTTAAAATCACTGATAAAAAAATAACCCAGGAGACCTCCCTGGGATGGAAGGAGGCTATATCAATAGCTCTCCTCTGCACCCATATTGCCCCCAAGGAACAGGTTCGTCTTAGTCCTTATGAGATGCTATATGGGAGACCTTTTGTTTATGTCAATGACCTCTTCCTAGATCCAGAGGCTTAGACCCTCTGGTCTTACACCATGGCCACTGAGCAATTTGAACAAGATATATGCTTAAGGGATGTCAACCAGGACCCAAAAGATTCTAAAGAGTCACCACTATATTCTCCAGGGACTCTAAAGTCTGAAAAGATGGGTCCCCAAAGGCTCAACTCCAGCCCACATGGAAGGGCCCCTACCCTGTAATACTTTCTATCCCCACAGCAGTCAAAGTACCAGGACACAACTCCTGGATTCACTACTCATGAGTAAAGCGTGGAAGAAAACAGAAGAGGACACTCAATACACCTGTCAACAAGCTACAACATGCAGTGCCAGTTCAACAAGTATATACAAAATGACAACCAACCACAGAAAATATCACTCACCCTTAGATGGACACTACTATAAGGACTCTGAGGCTTGAGATTAGCAAGATGGGGAGGCCCAATGGCCCTCGCCATCCCAGTTCAGCAGGAAGTAGCCAGAGAGACCTCGACGCCCCCATTCCCAAAGAATTGGGCCTCTCATCTCTTGAGGGGGGGAATGTTAGGTAGTTAGAATAGGGAAGGGAAGTCCAGAATGGTAGTG
Source organism: Muntiacus reevesi (assembly GCF_963930625.1). Taxonomy (NCBI): domain Eukaryota; kingdom Metazoa; phylum Chordata; class Mammalia; order Artiodactyla; family Cervidae; genus Muntiacus; species Muntiacus reevesi. The sequence continues at coordinate 24,356,413 of NC_089264.1, forward strand.
GCTAAAAGACAAAGAAGGGAAAAACCCACAAAAATAGGACAAAGGAAGGTCCGAGGACTAGAGTGAGAACCTCGGGTGAAGAAAACAGCCCTCCTGGCTAGCCCAATTTACATAGGGCAGGCTTGGGGAAGGGAAAAAAAGCATATAAAAAGAGGAGCCAAAATTAAGCCCCAGGCCTCTCTTCTCTTTGTGTCCTTTGGGTGGAGGGTGGAGGCCCACACTTACACCTCAGGGGTGTGTTTTCCTTTGCTTGCCAAATAAAACTGAGCTGTAACACTGGCCCATCCATTGCTTCAAATTTTTGCTGTGGCGAGATAGAACCAAAGAAATTACAAACTTCCCTGACAGAAGTGTTCTGGAAAACTTCTACTTGTAGGCACATGGAGGGTGCACAGAACACTGCAGGTCAGGCCCATATAAATCTGTCATGGGAAAGAGCAACTGGGCCTTGTTAGTCATCTCTAGGGGCTTCTCTGTTGATGATTCTAGATCTTTGCCTTTCTTCTCACATCCCATAAACACACTCACCCCAGTGCTTTCTGTTTCAACAAATTAAGATCATAAAAAAGATATGCACTCAATTGGCAATAACATTTATTTGAGGGTCTGCTTCTGGAACCACTCCTGGTGCCAAGAGCTGTATCAATGTGTCCAGTTAGGAAAGCAGAAAACTCTACATTTCAAATAAAATTGATTTAATACAGAAAATGGGTTATAGGGTTGTCAGAAGCCTGCAGGGGCAGATGGAGGTCACCAAGACCACTAAGCCTCAGAAGGGCTGGGAGAGTGAAAAAAATGTGGTAGGGTAGCCAGAACAGAAACCTGAGCAAAAGGGCCCCCCAAGGGTTGTGACTTAGGCCTCTGAGGACAGGGTACAGCATAATGGTTGCTCAGAAGCCAAAGCTCACACTCACTCTGCCAAGAGAGCTGCTCAACGGCTACTGCCGTTGCTGCCTCTGAAGCATGAAGCAAGCCTGGAGACCCGACCGCCTAAAAGCACCTGGCCAATGCAGCCAACTGCGTGACACGCATGACAGTAACAAAAACTGGAAGGAAAGTCTCCTCCCCCCTTTACTGTGTTCAGATCTCTGTGACAGAAACTTTAGGGAAGCTACATATCAAGGGACTTGGGGAAACTGAATTTGCAAAGGCACAGTCCCAACATCACAGAGCAGACTTTGAAAGTGTAAACCACGACAACAGATCAATATTAAGAGCAAAACTGTAGGGAATATGCTATGCACAGGCCTGTACTATAATTCACATGGCTTCCTTGAAAAATAAGAATGACTTTCTCATCATCCCCGGAGAAGGCAATGGCAACCCACTCCAGTCCTCTTGCCTGGAAAATCCCATGGATGGAGGAGCCTGGTAGGCTGCAGTCCATGGGGTCGCAAAGAGTCAGACACGACTGAGCGACTTCACTTTCACTTTTCCCTTTCATGCATTGGAGAAGGAAATGGCAACCCACTCCAGTGTTCTTGCCTGGAGAATCCCAGGGACGGCGGAGCCTGGTGGGCTGCCATCTATGGAGTCGCACAGAGTCGACACGACTGAAGCGACTTAGCAGCAGCAGCAAGAGCATCCCCCAGGTGAAGGGCTGGGAGCAGTAAAAAGTATATCTTCTAAAGACATCTTGAAAACAAGTTGTTGAAATACTGATGTGACTGATGGAAAACATTAATGACTGCTCCCATAACCAGAGCCTTGAGGCAGTTGCTGAGAAAGGGCATCACTAGCAGAAGGGCTAAACAAAGTTATGAAAGGCCTGAAGGTTTGACATTGCGGACTGTGCATTGTGTATCTTTATCCCCGATCTGAGATGGTAAAGAACAGATATCTCTAGAGCATGTACAGGAAGTAGATATTAACAATAAAAGGCATGCTAGGATTAGGATCTGGCTTTTGCCTGTGAATGGCATCAGCCCCCCTGATCCCCACTTTATTTCTGAGTCTAATTTTTCTTTATTCTTCTGCAGCAGCACTCCTTCAGGTCGGTTCATTGTTGGGCTTGTCCCAACACAAAACATTTATATCTATTTAATGCCAAGCTCCACTCATCTCAACTTCCCTCTAGGAAAGGACAAGGCATCTCTCTGCATACACTGTTCATCCACTCTTGCATGCTGTCTGCTTTATCCATGAGAGAGCTTAGCATCTTAATCATAGCTGTTTTAAATTCCCAGTCTAGTAATTTCAGTATCTTTGCCATATCTGAGTCTACTTTTGAGGCTTACTCTATTGCTTTTAGTACACTTTGTAATTTTTTCTTGATATCTGGACATGTTATATTGCACAAAAAGGAACTGCTGAAAATAGGAATGCAGTGGTGAGGTGTGAGAGAGGGGAGGATTCTACGGTTCTACAGTCTTTCAGTAAGCCTGTGCCCCTGCACCGTGAACTTCATCAGGGCTTCTCAGCCCGCCTCTCAACCCCCCTTAGGTGGGACAAGATGGCTAGAGCTGGCTAGGGTTGGGTGTTTCCCTTTGCCCAGGTAATTTAGGCTCTCAAGAAAACCCTAAAAGGTTAGGCTTTGGTGAACTAGCTTCTCCTGAGGGAAGGCATTGCTCTTGTTGTTCAGTTGCCAAGTTGACTCTTTGTGACCCCATGGACTGCAGCACAACAGGCTTCCCTGTGCCTCACTGTCTCCCAGAGTTTGCCCAAGTTCATGTCCATTGAGTCGGTGATGCCATCCAACCACCTCACCCTCTGTTATCCCCTTCTTCTCCTGCTTTCAGTCTTTCCCAGCATCAGGGTCTTTTCAAATGAGTCAGTTCTTCACATCAGGTGGCCAAAATATTGTCGTTTCACCTTCAGCATCAGTCCTTCCAATGAATATTAGGATTGATTTCCTTTAGGATGGACTGGTTGGATCTTTTTGCAGTCCAAGGGACTCTCAAGAGTCTTCTCCAACACCACAGTTCAAAACCATCAATTCTTTGGTGCTCACCTTTCTTTATAGTCCAACTCTCACATCCATACATCATTACCTTAAAAAACCATAGCCTTGACTAGAAGGACCTCTGTTGGCAAAGTAATGTCTCTGCTTCTTAATGTTGTCTAGGTTGGTCATAACTTTTCTTCCAAGGAGTAAGCGTCTTTTAATTTCATGGCTGCAGTCACCATCTGCAGTGATTTTGGAGCCCAAAGAAATAAAGTCTCTCACTGTTTCCCCATCTATTTGCCATGAAGTGATGGGACCAGATGCCATGATCTGAGTTTTCTGAATGTTGAGCTTTAAGCCAACTTTTTCACTCTCCTCTTTCACTTTCATCAAGATGCTCTTTAGTTCTTCTTCACTTTCTGCCATAAGGGTGGTGTAATCTGCATATCTGAGGTTATTGATATTTCTTCCGGCAATCCTGATTCCAGCTTGAGCTTCGTCCAGCCCAGCGTTTCTCATGATGTACTCTGCATAGAAGTTAAATAAGCAGGGTGACAATATACAGCCTTGACACACTCCTTTTCCTATTTGGAACCAGTCTGTTGTTCCATGTCCAGTTCTAATTGTTGCTTTCTAACCTGTATACAGGTTTCTCAAGAGTCAGGTCAGGTGGTCTGGTACGCCCATCTCTTTCAGAATTTTCCACAGTTTATTGTGATCCACACAGTCAAAGGCTTTGGCATAGTCAATAAAGCAGAAATAGATGTTTTTCTGGAACTCTCTTGCTTTTTCAATGACCCAGCGGATGTTGGCAATTTGACCTCTGGTTCCTCTGCCTTTTCTAAAACTAGCTTGAACATCTGGAAGTTCACGGTTCACATATTGCTGAAGCCTGACTTGGAGAATTTTGAGCATTATTTTACTAGCCTGTGAGATGAGTGCAATTGTGCAGTAGTTTGAGCATTCTTTGGGATTGCCTTTCTTTGGGATTGGAATGAAAACTGACACTTTCCAGTCCTGTGGCCACTGCTAAGTTTCCCAAATTTGCTAACATATTGCATGCAGCACTTTCACAGCATCATCTTTTAGAATTTGAAATAGCTCAAGTGGAATTCCATCACATCCACTAGCTTTGTTCGTAGTGATGCTTCCTAAGGCCCACCTGACTTCACATTCCAGGATGTCCGGCTCTAGGTGAGTGGGAGTGATCACACCTTCATGATTATCTGGGTCATGAAGATCTTTTCAGTACAGTTCTTCTGTGTATTCTTGCTACCTCTTCCTAACATCTTCTGCTTCTGTTAGGTCCATACCATTTCTGTCTTTTATTGAGCCCATTTTGCATGAAATGTTCCCTTGGTATCTCTAATTTTCTTGAAGAGATTTCTAGTCTTTCCCATTCTATTGTTTTCCTCTATTTCTTTGCACTGATCTCTGAGGAAGACTTTCTTATCTCTCCTTGCTATTCTGCATTCAAATGGGAATATCTTTCCTTTTCTCCTTTGCTTTTTGCTTCTCTTCTTTTCACAGCTATTTGTAAGGCCTCCTCAGACAGCCATTTTGCTTTTTTTCATTTCTTTTTCTTGGGGATGGTCTTGATCCCTGTCTCCTGTACAATGTCACGAACCTCCATCTATAGTTCATCAGGCACTCTGTCTATCATAGTCTAGTCCCTTAAATCTATTTCTCACTTCCACTGTATAGTCATAAAGGATTTGATTTAGGTCATACCTGAATGATCTAGTGGTTTTCCCCACTTTCTTCAATTTAAGTCCGAAATCAAAAATCATTACTTAATATATTTGTTTCTGTATCATCTCAAAAATTATATTTACATAGCACCTCAGCACACTGACCCACAATATTTCACTAAAACACCTACATATTAAGATCATTCAACTTTGAAACTCAGAAAATCTGCATGACTTTGCCTTAACACTTCTCTGAGATTATTTCCCAACATATTTCACAAGATCTGCAAGCAAATATTTCAACATTCTCTACATATTTTTTAGGTCATGGTCAGGGGTCAAAGTTGCCAAAATATTTTCTAATTTTGGGGAAAAAGAGATAACTTTAACTCCTTCACTAACTTTGACTTCAGTGTCAAAGTAAAATATTAAGTAAATACTTGATTTATGGTATTGGATTTGAGCAGATTAAACATTGCCATGGCAACATAAATGTTTGGTTATTACTAATCTCTCTCTTTATCTGCCCAAACCCCACAATGGTTGAAGCTGTTAGATTATTTATGCAACCATGAGAACTATTGTTATCTTTTTCCTTTCCAAATATCTTTTAAGTAAATATTAACCACATTGCTTTGCCAAGTCATTTGGCCTATAAAATAAGGAATTTGAATTGGATTTCTAATTTCCTTCTAGGTAAAGTATTCTTTCTTGGGCCTTATATAATGTACTGGCTACCTTTGTGGACAGACAAATATCTTACTCAAACCCTGTTCTGGCCTGCTTTATTTTTATAAAGTAGTGGGGGAAATATAGGCTTCTGAATTGAACAGACCTGGTTAGGATTCTGCCACTGCCACTTTCCAACTTTATGATACCATTAGAGATGGTGTAACTCTACACCTGCTAAACCTCAACCCTCTGTTTTTACTGATTATTTCATGACTGGGCACCTGATATAGACTGATGTCTGCATTCCCCAAAATTTGTAAGTTTGAACCTAATCCCTAGTATCTGGTATTTAGAAGCAGGGCCTTGGGAGGTGATAAGGTCAGGAGGGTAGAGCTCTCATGAGTGAGATTAGTGCTCATAAAAGAGGCCCTAGAGATTTCCCTTGCTCCTTAAAGCATGTGAGGACACAGTGAAAAGATGGTCATCTATGAACAGGAAGTAGTCTCTCACCTGACACCAAATCTGCCAACACCTTGACTTTGGACTCTCCAGCCTCCAGAACCATAAAAAATTAACATTTGCTGTTTCAACTACCCTGTCTATGACATTTTTGTTACATTATAGCTGAGACAGACTAAAATAATACCTGACCCAACTGCTTGAGAGAGAGACTTTAATTAAAAGATAGAAGCCAGGGCCAGGCTATGTTCAAAGAGAGAGGGAAAATCAAAGATGTGAAATAGTCAGTTAGCCCTGATATTCCATATACAATTCACTTCTTGTCCTTTGATGCTTGTGTGATTGTCTATTATATTTATACCCTAACGCTCTTATTAATGGGCTTCCCAAGCACTGCTAGTGGTAAAGAACCTGCCTGCCAATGCAGGAGATGCAAGAGATGTGGGTTTAATCCCTGGTTTTGGAAGATCCCCTGGAGGAGAGCTTGGCAACCCACTCCAGAATTCTTGCCTGGAGAATCCCATGGACAGAGGAGCCTGGTGGGCTATGGTCCATAGATAGGGTCACAAAGAGTCAGGCACAACTAAAGGGACTTAACATGCATTCATTCTTATTAACATCAGCCTGAGTATCTTGATGTTCTTGAAGCCAATATTTCTGATCTAGAAAGGATACTTAGGGACCTATAATTTCTGAGCTTCTCTTATGTAATCTATAAAATGGAATAATAAAGAGTATCTTCCTTGTAGGATTGCTCTGAGGATTGTAGGTGAGAATGCATGAAACACTCCCAGTGGAGTTCTAGAAACATAGTAGGTGTTCAGTTAATTGTGGCCTTTAGCTTCCTGCAAATTTATATCTCATAAATAAACCAACAATTTATTAAGAATTTACATTATTCCCAATACCCTATCCTTCCGTTATCCTATAAACAAGTCATTCCAATGAGTCTTTCGAATTGCTTGGGACATATCAGCCCTTTGATACCACCCAGAATCTCTGAGAAGTGGTCAGACTCCCTTTTTTTGCACTGCTGTCCTTTACGAGTCAAGGTGAGTGAGAGCAGTGTGGTAGCCATCCTGTAGAAGTAGTGTCTAGTCAATGATTATTAGACCACAGTGAGTCAGAAGACCTTTCGACCCTCTCTGCTGGGTGGACAGTGTAGCTGTAGTATGGCTTTCCATAACTGCAAGTGTAAATTTGGCAACAGACATTAGTGTTGTTCCCTTGACAATTCTAGAGAAATATATCCTTTTTGTTAACATATGTTGACAGACTAAGTCTAATTAAGTAGTTGAATGCACTATATCCTCTAATTGTTGGTAAAGGACTTGAGATTTATTAAAAATCAAACTCATATTCTCTTTCTCATACTCACTGCACTGAATGAATACCAATGGAAATTCACAGTGAGTTTTCTTGAATAATTGCCAAAATGATCATTATTTAGTTTCTAACTGAAAGGTCTACAAAGCCTCCTCTGAGTTCTTCAGTCAGGATGCTCTCTCTCTGACATAGAATATCACAGATCGTCTGACTTGGTTTGCTGTGTCTTTTCCCCCCATAGATTATGAGTTTACTTTCATGGATGATCACTGTAGCTAATATTTATTAAAGGCCATCCTATTTGGCAGGGTCCCTTGAGCTTCCCTTGTAGCTAAGTCAGTAAAGAATCTGCCTGCAATGCAGGAGACCTGGGTTTGATTCCTGGGTCGGGAAGATTCCCTGGAGAAGGAAAATAGCAATCCACTCCAGTATCCTTGCCTGGAAAATCCCATGGACAGAGGAGCCTGGCGGGCTACGGTCCATGGGGCTGCAAGAGTCGGACATGACTTAGCGAATAAACCACTACCACCAACCACTAAGTGCTTTAAGAAGATTAACTCATTTGTTCATCAAACAACCTTTCCAGGTGACACTACTGTTCATCTTCATTTTATATATAAGGAAACTAAGGCCAAGGACAGTTAAATAACAAGTCCAAAACATACAGCTAGTAAGGACAGGGTCAGCTCAACTCCAAGGTCATGCTATAACCATGGCCTTATATTGCCTCTTGGCACGGGTAGAGGTCATTTCTTATCCATCACTGTCACCCCACAGTACCCACTTGAATATCTGGAACAGGGAGGGTCTCAGTCAGTTCTGATTGATACTGCATGGAGCAGAAAAGCCACTTTTGCTGCCACTGACCGGTGTCTGATTTCTCTGTTGTGAAGAGTGGGAGCGTGTTGGAGCAAACACATCCCCCGGGCTTGTAACTCTCTCTGTCCTATGCCTTTTGTGCTGCTTTCTTACTCTTCCTGCTTGCTAACTGCATTATGTAGATTTGAAGTCGGAGCTCAGTTTACAAAAGGGAAAAAAGAACTCTGAACTTCCTACGTGGGATTGAGAGAGGAGAAATATGTAATCCAGGGGGAAAAAGATACATACAAGAAAATATTTAACTAATGAAGTCAAGATGTTATTTGAAATGAGTATATTGCAAACAAAATTAATGTATGAGTGCTGGCTCAGAGCCCTGTTATTGCTGGCGTGACTAGGTCTGAGAATAAGCTGATTGGCAGGGCTTAAAGATCCCAGATCACATGTGGGGAACAGGGTGCTTTCCAAGCACATAAAAATCTGTGCCATCTATCTCTTGGACATAGCTAACAGTCTGTAAGTCTGTAATTCACATCTCCTGCCAGCAGAAAAAAGAAGAAACATGAGCACAGCAGGAAAAGTAAGGCAATTATTATTTTTTACTTTTAGAATTATTCTAATTAATGTAATACTCATGTTTGACTGCTCGATGCTTGAAAGCCAATACTCGCGTTGACTGGAAAGGAAAGTTTCCTTTATTCAGGACTCCAGAAACCTGTATGTTAGTGACTCAGTTGTGTCTGACTCTTTCAACCCCATGGACTATAACTTGCCAGGCTCCTCTGTCCATGGAAATTCCCAGGCAAGAATACTGGAGTGGTGTACCATTTCTTTCTCCAGGGTATCTTCCCGACCCAGAAATTGAACCCATGTCTCCTGCATCTCCTGCATCTGGTGGGCAGATTCTTTGCCACTGAACCACCTGGGAAGCAACCATGTAATATACAGAGATACACTATTTAATGAATAACAATATTCATATATAAGTTAGAAATAAATATATGTTAGAAATACTGAAGTACAACTTAGGATATATGCTTCAATATAGAAAGTATATTAAACTACAATTGAGAAGGGCAATACGTAAATATCTTTAACAAGAATGCAGAGCATCTATACCTATCAAAGTCTATATCTCTTATATTAAGTAAATGTGAAATAGTTATATCCAATCATGAGTAATTTTCAAGTCTAAAGTTAGAAATGAAATGTTTTTATCAAGAAGTTATGTCTATGTTAAGATATCATAATATAGATGTGTTATTCTTTATAACTTAAGTAATATAATTCTTCATAATACAAATGTTATTCTCTTTAAACATAATCATTCTTTTTATGAATACAGGGAAGTTAAATGGGACAAAACTTTTATTGATCTCAAAGCATTAGAATCATCAAAACTAAGCAAACCAACTGAGATGCAGACGTGGAGAAGGGATTTGTGGACACAGCAGGGGAAGGAGAGGCTGGGGTGAATTGCGAGGGTAGCACTGACATATGTACACTACCACGTGTAAAACACACAGCTAGTGGGAAGTTGTTGTATAGTACAGGGAGCTTAGCTCAGTGCTCTGTGATGACCTAAAGGGGCGGGATGGGCGGTGGGTAGGAAGAGGGAGATTCAAGAGTGACAGGATGCATGTATACCTGTAGCTGATTCACACTGTTGTTCAGCAGAAACTAGTACAAATGGTAAAACAATCATACTCCAATCAAAAAACAAAACATTTTTAAAGATAAAGCAAACCAGAATCAACACGCAAAGTCTGATTTTAAAGGGCCCTATTATGGCACAAGTTAGGGAATTCCCATAGAAATGTTAACTTCATACAAAAGCCAATGTGATTTTCCAAAAAAAGATAATAATAATACTGATACAGTTTGAACCACTATTTACACTGAGAACATATATATTTGGTTCTAAGCCTTCCACAAACTCATGTTTATTTGTTCAATGTGTTTACAGGTACAGAGAAATACACATGGTTGTTCACTACAATCAATTCATGTTGTTTAACTGCTTAATGGCAAAAGCCTGTGGAATTGTTTCTAGTAGGTTTGCTGTGTTAGGAGTTAATTGTGCAATATAATATCTTGCTATAATGGCAGGCCTATATAGTGTGGCCTAGATCAGTCATATATATATAACAGGCCTATATCAATAAGACTGGTTGGAAGTCATATAGAAGGTCAATTGGCAGTCTTCTTATTTTAACTTTATTTTCATGCATTACTGATTGGCATTTACAGTAGCATATTACATTTCAAATGAAGAATAGTTAAGAAAAATAAAATTTTAATTTTTCAAAACTCAGAGTTCAGAGATCAAAAGGGTAGGTCAAATGCATTAATTAAACATAAATTACAGGCAATCAATCCCCCCTCCTCAGGTACAACATCCATAACTTTTAGCTATATTATAACACTTCACTTATGTTTAAGCTTCTGGCATTATATTTTCTTCAAATGCTAAATGACAATAGTAATAATACCTACTTTCATAAGGTGGTTGTGAGAATTTAATAAACTAATACTGGAAAGCATTTAAAATAATGCCTGGTACATAGAAATAACTCACTAAATAGTAATCACTGCTATTATTGTTGTTATTGTTATCTAACTTCTAATCTCTTGTTAATCTTTTACTATCATCAAGTAGTGAAAGATAAAATGATATTCATTCTTCAGACACTCAGCTTTGTAACTTTGGGAAAAGTACTCGTCAATTATTGAGTCAGTTGAGCCTCAGGCTTTTCATCTGAAAAATAAGACTAATGATTCAGTAATATGCCCTGTGAAGTTTAAAAGTTTAACTTGTATCTCACCCAACACAGTCACTTGTGCCTGCTACATCATTGGCACCCCATTATTCAATACCTCTCTACCATTAGTGTATTATATCCAAGTACTCTTATATTTATTGTGGCATTGGCTATGATGAACACTTTGTAAAGTGGGAGGATTTGGTGTATATATAGTAAAAATTAATTATCAGATAAATTTCAATTGAATTTTTATCATGTTTGTAGTATGTTGTTAATTCTCTTTAGGAGAAACTCTAAACTACACAAGCTCTGCAAAAGTGAAGACAACCTTTATGCTACATTACCAAGCACTAAACATATATGCTCAACTTTTATTTGTAAGAACATGTGTAAGTAAGCTTTGCTAGCTAGAAAGTCAAACACAGTTCTCCCATTTTTAAGTGTGTGTGTGTGTGTGTGTGTGTGTGTGTGTAGTTTAAACCTCTACAATTTTAGGCTCAAATCCAATCTGGAAAAAAATCTCTATTCATAAATTACATAACAAAACAGAGCTGCCAAATCTAACTTTCAAATGAGTAATGCAAACAAGTAGCCCATAGAAGAAGTAGAGAGAGAAATCAAAGGAGCAGGCAAATAGAGAAAGAAATTCTAGGCTGGGAGGCTTAGGAATTCTAAAGTCAAATCATTTTGGCTTAAGTGGAGAATTGAGCAAGAGGGAAATGAGTTTCAGGTAAACAGACACTGAATCTAGTGAAGTGAAGTGAAGTGAACTCACCCAGTCATGTCTGACTCTTTGTAACCCCATGGACTGTAGCCTACCAGGATCCTCAGTCCATGGGATTTTCCAAGCAAGAATACTGGAGTGGGTTGCCATTTCCTTCCCCAGAGGATCTTCCCGACCCAGGGATTGAACCCGGGTCTCCCGAATTGTAGGCAGATGCTTTACCATCTGAGCTACCAGGGAAGACCTTGAATCTGGTAGTAATATGATAGTGATTTAGAACTTCATGGACAAGACAACAACTTTGGATAAACAACCAATTTCAGAACCACATTAAGAAATAGAACCTTTAGAGGAGAAAACGATGATGATCTTTCTTCGTAAAAGAATATATTCCATTTTTATCTCAATGTCTCCCTATAGTTAATTCTGTTTCTCTTTCCTTGTGTTTTTGCCTCACACATTTTTATAAAGAGTCACTATTATTCTTTCTGCAAATCAGAGGTTGTTCTTGTTCATGGAACAATATTAAGTTTCAGACATGGGGCTAGATGGTGCATGTAAAAAGATCGAAGTCACAATCCCTGAATTCAAGGCTGGGGGAAAAATGGTGTCATCTTTCTGCTCAATTTTCAGGTAATAAAATGCAAAGCAGCTGTGCTGTGGGAGCTCAATAAACCATTTTTCATTGAGGAGGTGGAGGTTGCACCCCCTAAGGCCCATGAAGTTCGTATTAAGGTAAAATTTTTTTCCATTTCTATTTAATCTTAGATTTAAATTTTTCAGAATATAACAATGAAAGTAACCAAAGCACTTGTAATATAGTCATCCAGATAGTGGAATTACATTTGTTGTCAAGGGAAGCTGTAAATCAAAATTGCTAAATTTTTTAAAAAGAGACCAAAGTGTATGTGCAGTACAATCCTAATGAAATGAAGAGAATTTATGTGGTGGCTCAGCAGTAAAAAATCTGCCTGCCAACACAGGAAATGTGGATTTGATCCTTGCATTGGGAATATCTCCTGGAGAAGAAAATAGCAACCCACTCCAGTATTCTTGCCTGGGGAATCCCATGTACAGAGTAGCCTGGTGGACTACAGTCCATGGAATCTCCAAAAGTCAGATATTACTTAGCAATTAAACAACAACAAAAAAAGTGCAAAGGAATATATATCATTTAAAATCAATTAGCATTATGTGGTGGCACTTAAGTAACTTTATTTTCTTATCTGCATTTTCTATTTCTATCAAAAAGACTGCATATTATATGACCTCAATAGTTCAGAAACAATTATTTCACAGGCTACTCCAAATTGTTTAATGTATGAAAGGAAAGTAGAGCATTATTAGGCTGAATAACTTCGGGTATAAATTGAAACTGTATTTGGAAGATTAGGAATTATTAGCAAAACACTTTACAATTCTTCAGTGCAATTTCAGGAAAATGAGTATGTTAAGTCCATCTGAGGGTCATAATCTTATCTGAACCTAATCAACTCCCCCTTTACCTTATAGATGGTGGCCACAGGAATCTGTCGCTCAGATGACCATGTGGTTAATGGATCTCTGGTCACACGTCTTCCTGTGGTCTTGGGCCATGAGGCAGCCGGCATTGTGGAGAGTGTTGGAGAAGGGGTGACCTCAGTAAAACCAGGTACAGAATTCACACTTAGGAAATGTGCCTTTGTTCAGGGCCCCAAGTTGATGTAGCCTGGATAATGACACTGGAGTGATGAGAGATGAAAGAACGTGTTTAAGGCTGAGCAGGGACAGAGGTCTCTTTCTTTTCCCCCTTCCTGCCTGACTCAGGCATGTATGCATCCATGCACTATTGTATTCTCTCGTTCAGCAAGTATTTCTTGAGGACCTACTAGATGTCAGGCACCATGTTAGATCCTGGGAATACATGGGGATTGAAAGAGACCCAGTGTCTGCCAGGGTACAGTTCATAATGAGTTAATTCCCATGTTAGTGTTGCCCAGCACTGTTTTCTACCAGGTCCAAAGAAAACTACTGATGAGACAGAAAAAAACATGTCTAGACATAGTGGAGATAAACATAATCAGTGTATTGAACCTGTTCAGTGCTGACTTCACACAGTGGGGATAGTGAGCTCTGGATTGAATCAACATAATCTCTTCTCAGGTGGGAAGTGGAGCTCATTCACAGGTTTCCCCTTTGAATATATAGCCATTTTTCCTTAAACCATGATTAAACGTGACTGGTTACCAAGTACTATTTTTCTTGAATAATTACTGTATCCTATTATTATATATTAATACAGACAAATATTTTTAGAGGTAAACAGTGAATAAACAGAAAATTTCTGTGCCATCATTGCATATAACCTCTTAAATGTTATTTTTCTGAATCTTTTAGATTAGTATAGATGATTAAAAATAAAAATTATGTTTAATTCTAAAAAATCACTTTAGCTAGTAGATTTGACCTCCCTACTTACAAAACACTTAATTGACCTGTAAACCAAAAACAATAAAATAAGTTGTCTGGTTGAGTTTCAGTTCTTAGTATTTCCTATAGTTAGAAATCTATTAATAACAAATGACAACCCTACTTTCCACCCCAGCTCCCTCCACCAGTAAAAATAAATTATCTACAAATCATCAGCTACAAACATTTGAAAGTCAGTTCCTATCCTAAAAGAAAGTATCTAACTCATTATTGAGGGTTGAGGTTTTCAGGAGAATGTCTTAAATTCTTACTTGTCCTATTTTTGTTTTCCTTAAAAAAGAATTAATTTTTTAAAAGAAGGATTCATTTCATAATAGAGGTAAGCATAATCACTTTGAAAAGTCAGGAAATGGGTGTTGAGGTTCTTATTTTTACTGTATTATTACTATTACTATTACTATTACTGTACTATTACTATAAACTATTACCAGATTATCAAGCGGAACTATGGCAGACTGCTCACAACTTGAATATATATTTATACTTATATTAGTAGTAAGAATATTTAAGGTTTAATTACTAAGTATTAAATGAGATCATCTATATATAATCCCTATGAGAAAGGGCACACAATGAAAGAGAACTATCAACACAGGGCAACTACTTTGAAAAATCATGTTTTCCACATTTACATTTTCTTTGGGCATCTTCAGCATATATAAACCGAAACTGATAATACTGACAAGCAATGACCAAGACATAATGCTGACAGGACCCTATTCTTGGAGACTTCTCGAAGTCAAGTGCCTCTAATACCTATGCGTAAGCTTTAAGTTCTTAAGTTCTTTAATTCCTGTGTAGAAATTTAAGAAGAATCTGTTCTATCCTCATCCCCAGGTGATAAAGTCATCCCACTCTTTGTTCCCCAGTGTGGAAAGTGCAACATTTGTAAACACCCGGAAGCCAACCTCTGCCTGAAACACGAGTGAGTATCTGTTACTATCCTTAGCAGTGAAGGAGTCTGCACATTAGTTATGCTCCTGCCTTATACCCTCTTGTGTTTGTGTGTTGCATTGACCAGTCTGATCGGGCCTCAGGGGACCCTTAGCGATGGTACCTGCAGGTTCACCTGCAGGGGGAAGCCCATCCACCACTTCCTCGGCACCAGCACCTTCACCCAGTACACAGTGGTGGATGAGATGTCAGTGGCCAAGGTCCATGCAGACTCACCGCTGGAGAAAGTCTGCCTCATTGGCTGTGGATTTTCTACTGGTTATGGGTCTGCGGTCAAAGTTGCCAAGGTAGGAATAACAATGAGTGATAAAACCGGCTACACTCAGACTTGTCAGGAGGTAAAAGCAAAGCAACTTCTCACAGGAATCTGAGATCATTCTTCACAGATTTATTGGAAGCTTTCCCCTCTTCTACCATAATAGCATTGCTATGCTCCACAGAATTGAGGATGTTGATTAAAAGTATAAAATACCCTCAGAAGGAATTGAGGGCATGTCCTAGAAAATTTATCCATTATCACAAATGAAAAGCTGTTGATAACTAGTTAAGAAAAAGTAGAAGTGTTTTCCATTATTATTCTTCTGTATGTGTTCTTTATGATATTACTAAATTTTAGACCTAGGAGTTCATTTTATCATTCATTTAGTGCCTACATGAGCCATGCACAGTAGGTTCTGCTAAATTTTAAGGAAGCAAAAGTAAACGAAATGAAGGGGTTGACTATGAGGAGCATTTAGTTTGTGGATCCTCTACTCCCAGAATTAGGATCAACAGGAGAGTCCAGAGCCTGACCTGATATCCTGATAAACCTCCAAACTGAGGGTCACCAACATACCCACTCTATGTATCTCTATGATGAAAGCAATAAAGCTTTGATGATGCATGAAGCATTTATTCCACTGCTATACCTCTTACCCAGGCATGAACACATACACACACACAAACTTCAGAAGTGGTAGGTTTTAAGGAGAAATTCTTTAAAGTCTCTTCTTCCTAAAAGGCTGGAAATCTAGTAGTATCCTTTTGTTTTATGAACTGACACCCAGAGACATAAAGCCATTTGCCCCAAATCTTACAGGTAGTTAATATGACATATTAACTGTGACTAGCCTCCTCAAAACTCCTGATGAATCATAAACCATAGTAGACATTTACCAACACATTTAAATCACAATCACAAGCCTCATATTTTTCTAAGGTAAAAAAATGGTGTCATACCCCCCACAGAATATCTACTTGGGACAGGAGGAACATTTTACCCACAGTGAAGTCTGACGATAACAGACTAGGTTTATTAAACAGTCCCTTAGGTAAGTTAAACTATTGTGAACATGTGTTTTCCAAATTTCTGTGGCCTTCGCACTAAGTCCCTTGTGCAACTGCATCATCTGAACAGATCGTCTAATTGAACCTGCACACACAGCGGAAGCCAAGGGTACTTGTGATAATAAATTTCATCCATTATTAAAATATAAACCAGCTTTTCATTGCATTATTTTTCATTTGTGTATTTTTTAAAGCAGGGATAAGGACCCATTAAGAACACATTCGTCTCAAGCTGTATTATCTTGAAATTACTTGTTAAATTTCCCCTGTTGTTAAGTTTGCTTAAGCTGGGGATAACTCTTCTATGCTTCACAGCTTATTTCTGCTCTCACTTTACATCATGGCTACTGAAAGCTATTGAACCAAGGTGTTAATTATTGAGGGTTCAATTGGATTATTTTGTCAGTCTCCTCTCTTCCATTCATTATTTAATTTCCCTAGAATTGTGTTTGTGTATGTGTGATGGACTGAAGCTGGCTATCAATGGATTTGAGCCACTAGATTTTCTTCAAGAGGGGAATCACTAGCATCTAGAGCTCAATGGTCATCCAGTCCACTGGCTCCCAGCTTGGGTTTCCCACTGGAGTTACTTGGAGACTTGGCCTTACCTGCAGAGCTGCTGTCGTTGTTTAGTCGCTAAGTCGTGTCCTACCCTCTGTGACCCTATGGATTGAAGCTTACCAGGCTCCTCTGTCCATGGGAATGCCCAGGCAACAATACTGGAGTGGATTGCATATCTTTTTCCACTTACCAGCAGAGTCTGATTTAATTGCTTATGGACTGTGACCTGGGCATTGAGTTTTTTTTAAAGTTCCCTAGGTGAGTCTAATGTCCAGGAAAATTAGAGAAACACTAATCTATTTCAAACCCTTCATTTCAAGTGTGAGGCAGCTAAAGTCAAAAGAGGTTTTGACAAAAGGTTGGACATAATTTGACATGACATAACTTCTGACAAGAAACAAAGCATGATACTTTAAACAATTTAGGCTCTTTCTAACAATTGTTGTTGTTTGTTGTTGTTCAGTTACTAAGTCATGTCCGACTCTTTGTTAGCCCATGGACTCTAGCCCACCAGGCTCCTCTGTCCATGGGATTTCCCAGGCAAGAATACTGGAGTGGGCTGCCATTTCCTTCTCCAGGAGATCTTCCTGACCCAGGGATCACGCCCACATTTCCTGTATTGGCAGGCAGATTCTTTACCTCTGGGGCACCTGGGGAGCCTTTAACAATCATTACTTAATCCATTTTCACATTTTCTGAAAACACAGGTCAGCCAGGGCTCCACCTGTGCCGTGTTTGGCCTTGGAGGGGTTGGCCTGTCTGTTATCATGGGCTGCAAAGCAGCCGGAGCAGCCAGGATCATTGCAGTGGACATCAACAAAGACAAATTTGCAAGGGCCAAACAGGTGGGTGCCACTGAGTGCATCAACCCTCAGGACTACGAGAAACCCATCCATGAGGTGCTGCAAGAAGTGAGTGGTGGAGGTGTGGATTTTTCATTTGAAGTCATCGGTCGGCTTGACACCATGGTATGTACTTTGAAATGTCTCAAGACATCAGCTTCTGCATTCTAGAGTGTTCTGTAATGTGGCGGAATATAAACATTATATATAAAGAATATTTTTAAAATATGGCAATTTTCCATCTCCTATTTGTTACCTGGGTTGCTTAATTTATTATGATGAGGAATCTCATTCCATCAGTCAAAAAAAAACCCCGTCACGAGTATCATGTCCTTTTTAGAGAGGAAAGGGGGTTTATACTGAGCCATCATAAATCTAATTTTTAGTTTTAAATATTGAAACTCAAGTAAATATAAAGAATATAAATTCTGTTCTCAAGTTGGCAAGTTTGATTTTTCAACACATTCTTAACAAAAAACTGATTTAACAATATTTGTGTGCTTTAATGAATTCTTTTTTTTCAAAGACCATAGTTTGACAAAAAAAAAAAAAAAAAAAAAAAAAAGAGCAACTTTAAGCTCCCTATCATTTTATTAACAGAAAATATGCCCCATTTTACCACAACAGACAGCACAGTGCCTGGTACCTAAAAAGCATCCAAATCTGTGTGCTGAACTGAATAATTTAAAAGGTTAACAGGTTTTCCCACCAGAAATTTTTAAGTGACATGTATCTTTTAGTGTTATTTGTGGATTACATGAGGTGACACATGTAACATATTTAGCAAGTGCCACCTGTCAGTGCTAAGCTCTTAATAAATATTATCTGGTGTTGTCAAAGGAAGTACCATTTCCAATTGTGCAAAATTTACATCATCTTTAAAATATACATGATATTTCCCTTCTCCAGGGGATCTTCCCAACCCAAGGATCGAACCCAGATCTCCTGCATTTCAGGCTTTCTTTACTGTGTGACCATCAGGGAAACCCCATACATGATAGTACTTTCAAATAATAACAGATATCATCAACTGCAACAGAGAACACATCTCTAGTTACATTCCCCCTAACCAGAATTCTCTAGAATCCTAATGAAAAAACCTGCAGAGACCAACATAAACAACCTCCCTCTTTAGGTTCTCCAGTAAGTCCCAGCAGTGTTGGTAATGGGGACAGCACCTTAGGAGTAAAGCACTTTAGAACCTTGACCAGGAACAGTTATTCCATAGATGACTGATGTTCCAAGGCTGTGGCTTTCCAAGGCTGTCAATTGCTCCTTACGCCATTTTTAGTATGGTTTTTCCTCCATTTTCTCTTGTAGAATTGGATTATTTTAAGTATCTGATAGTCACATGTCCTGAGGTTTTCTGATCTTCCAAGTATCATACTTCAAAATCAAAGGATCAATTACTATATATTTCTGGGGTGGAGGGTGTTTTCCTAAACAACTTTCTTACTACACACATGTCTAAAAACCTGACTGGAAGGAAAACGCTTTCTTTTTAGTTTCAGAGTAAAAATAAATAAATAAATAAAAGCTTACAGAAGGTCAGAGCACATTTAAAACATGCCCATTTTGACCAACATCTATAAGACTGTTTTGGCCAACAGCTTGCTCCTTGGAAGAAAAGCTATGACCAACCTAGACAGCATATTAAAAAGTAGAGACATTACTTTGCCAACAAAGGTCCATCTAATCAAAGCTATGGTTTTTCCAGTAGTCCTGTATGGATGTGAGAGTTGGACTATAAAGAAAGGTCAGCACCGAAGAATTGGTGCTCTTGAACTGTGATGTTGGAGAAGACTCTTGAGAGTCTCTTGGACTGCAAGGAGATCCAACCAGTCTATCCTAAAGGAAATCAGTCTTGAGTATTCACTGGAAGGACTGATATTGAAGCTGAAACTCCAATACTTTTGCCACCTGATGGGAAGAACTGACTCATTTGAGAAGACCCTGATGCTGGGAAAGATTGAAGGTGGGAGGAGAAGGGGATGATAGAGGATGAGATGGTTGGATTGCATCACTGACTCAATGGACATGAGTTTGAGTAGGCTCTGTGAGTTGGTGATGGACAGGAAAGCCTGGCATGCTGCAGTCCACGGGGTCACAAAGAGTCAGAAAGGACTGAGCAACTGAACTGAACTGAACATCATTAGTAGAAGGGAAAGCAAATCAAAATCACAAAGGGATTATTACCTTGTACCTGTTCGAATGAATATTATCAAAAAAAAAAAAAAAGCAATAGCAACTGTTGAAGAGGGTGTGGAAAAAAGGGAATTTTGTGCACTGTTTGTGGGAATGTAAAACAGCCACTATGAAAAGCAGTATAAATGCTCCTCAAAATATATAAGATAGATCTTTTATAACATGATCCAGCAATCCTCCTTCTAAGAATATATCTAAAGAAATTAAAATCACTATCTTAGACATGTACATCCCCATGTTCATTGCAGCATTATTCATAATAGCCAAGATATAGAAACAACCTAAATGTACCTATGGATGAGTAAATAAAGAAATTGTGAGGTATGTATGTATGTATGTATATGTGTATATATATATATATATATATATATATATATATATATATATATCAGTTCAGTTCAGTTCAGTCGCTCAGTCGTGTCTGACTCTTTGCAACCCCATGAATCGCAGCACGCCAGGCCTCCCTGTCCATCACCAACTCCCAGAGTTTACTCAAACCCATGTCCATCGAGTAGGTGATGCCATCCAACCACTTTATCCTCTGTCGTCTCCTTCTCCTCCTGGCCCTAATCCCTCCCAGCATCAGGGTCTTTTCCAATGAGTCAACTCTTCGCATGAGGTGGCCAAAGTATTGGAGTTTCAGCTTCAGCATCAGTCCTTCCAATGAACACCCAGGATTGATCTCCTTTAGGATGGATTGGGTGGATCTCCTTGCAGTCCAAGGGACTCTCAAGAGTCTTCTCCAACACCACAGTTCAAAAGCATCAATTCTTCGGTGCTCAGCTTTCCTCACAGTCCAACTCTCACATCCATACATGACCACTGGAAAAACCATAGCCTTGACCAGATGGACCTTTGTTGGCAAAGTAATGTCTCTGCTTTTCAATATACTATCTAGGTTGGTCATAGCTTTCCTTCCAAGGAGTAAGCGGCTTTTAATTTCATGGCTGCAATCACCATCTGCAGTGATTTTGAAGCCCCCCCAAAATAAAGTCTGACACTGTTTCCACTGTCTTCCCATCTACTTCCCCTGAGGTGATGGGACCAGATGCCATGATCTGAGTTTTCTGAATGTTAAGTTTTAAGCCAACTTTTTCACTCTCCTCTTTCACTTTCATCAAGAGACTTTTTAGTTCCTCTTCACTTTCTGCCATAAGGGTGGTATCATCTGCATATCTGAGGTTATTGATATTTCTCCCGGCAATCCTGATTCCAGCTTGTGCTTCTTCCAGCCCAGCATTTCTCATGATGTACTCTGCACATACGTTAAATAAGCAGGGTGACAATGTACAGCCTTGACGTACTCCTTTTCCTATTTGGAACCAGTCTGTTGTTCCATGTCCAGTTCTAACTGTTGCTTCCTAACCTGCATACAGGTTTCTCAAGAGGCAGGTCAGGTGGTCTGCTATTCCCATCTCCTTCAGAATTTTCCACAGTTTTTTGTGATCCACACAGTCAAAGGCTTGGCGTAGTCAATAAAGCAGAAATAGATGTTTTTCTGGAACTCTCTTGCTTTTTCAATGATCCAGAGAACGTTGGCAATTTCATCTCTGGCTCCTCTGCCTTTTCTAAAACCAGCTTGAACATCTGGAAGTTTGCAGTTCACGTATTGCTGAAGCCTGGCTTGCAGAATTTTGAGCATTACTTTACTAGCGTGTGAGATCAATGCAATTGTGCAGTAGTTCGAGCATTCTTTGGCATTGCCTTTCTGTGGCATATATGTAGTATACATATGTGAATTGTATATATGTATATATATATGAATGAATATAATATGAATATATATATGAATGAATGTTCATATATATGAATGAATGTTATTCATATATATGAATATATATGAATATGAATGAATGTTTTATATATATATATATATACATATATATATATATATGAATTAATGTTATTCAGCCATAGAAAAGAAGTGTTGACCTTTGCAAAAACTTGGAAAAATCTGGAGGACATTATGCAAAGTGAGATACGCCAGACACAGAAAAACAATTATTGTATGATCTCTCCCATATGTGGAGTCTAAAAAAATTCAAATTCTTAGAACCACTGAGTAGAACAGTGGTTGCCAGGGGCTGGAGGAAGTAGGGGAGGATTAATAGGTAGATGTCAGAGAGTACAAACTCTCGGTTATGAAGAAGTTCTAGAGACATCCATATACAGCATGGTTACTATAGTGTTATTAACTATAGTTAATAATACTGTTCTATATACCTCCAATTTGCTAAGAGGGACGATCTTAAGTGGTCTCACTGCAAAAAAGACGCTAGTAATTGTGTGAGGTGATAAATGTGTTCACTTAAAAAAATCATGGTGTACAACCTAAAAGTAAATGATTTTTGTCCATCATACTTCAACAAAATGAGGGTTCAGTTCAGTTCTGTTCAATCTCTCAGTCATGTCCAACTCTTTGCAACTCCATGAACTGCAGCACACCAGGCCTGCCTGTCCATAACCAGCTCCCAGAGTTCACCCAAACTCATGTCCATTGAGTTGGTGATGCCATCAAACCATCTCTTCCTCTGTTGTGCCCTTCTCCTCCTGCCCTCCATCTTTCCCAGGACCAGGGTCTTTTCAAATGAGCCACCTTTTCACATCAGGTGGCCAAAGTATTGGAGTTTGAGCTTCAACATCCGTTCTTCCAATGAATACCCAGGACTAATCTCCTTTAGGATGGACTGGTTGGATCTCTTTGCAGTCCAAGGGACTTTCAGGAGTCTTCTCCAACGTCACAGTTCAAAAGCATCAATTCTTCGGCACTCAGCTTTCCTTAATCCAACTCTCACATCCATACATGACTACTGGAAAAACCATAGCCTTGACTAGATGGACCTTTGTTGACAAAGTAATGTCTCTGCTTTTTAATATACTATCTAGGTTGGTCATAACTTTCATTCCAAGGAGTAAGTGTCTTTTAATTTCATGGCTACAGTCACCATCTGCAGTGATTTTAGAGCCCAGAAAAATAAAATCAGCCACTGTTTCCATATCTATTTGCCATGAAGTGATGGGACCAGATGCCATGATCTGAGTTTTCTGAATGTTGAGCTTTAAGCCAACTTTTTCACTCTCCTCTTTCACTTTCATCAAGAGACTCTTTAATTCTTCACTCTCTGCCATAAGGGTGGTGTCATCTGCACATCTGATGTTATTGATATTTCTCCTGGAAATCTTGATTCCAGCTTGTGCTTCTTCCAGCCCAGCATTTCTCATGATGTACTCTGCATAGAAGTTAAATAAGCAGGGTGACAGTATACAGCCTTGACGTACTTCTTTTCCTATCTGGAACCAGTCGGTTGTTCCATGTCCAGTTCTAACTGTTGCTTACTGACCTGCATATAGGTTTCTCAAGAGGCAGGTCAGGTGGTCTGGTATTCCCATCTCCTTCAGAATTTTCCACAGTTTATTGTGATCCACACAGTCAAAGGCCTTGGCATAGTCAATAAAGTAGAAGTAGATGTTTTTTCTGGAACTCTCTTGCTTTTTTGATGATCCAGAGGATGTTCGCAATTTCATCTCTGGTTCCTCTGCCTTTTCTAAAACCAGCTTGAACATCTGGAAGTTCACGGTTCACATATTGCTGAAGCCTGACTTGGAGAATTTTGAGCATTACTTTACTAGTGTGTGAGACAAGTGCAATTGTATGGTAGTTTGAGCATTCTTTGGCATTGCCTTTCTTTGGAATTGGAATGAAAACTGACCTTTTCCAGTCCTGTGGCCACTGCTGAGTTTTTCACATTTGCTGACATATTGCTTGCAGCACTTTCACAGCACCATCTTTTAGGATTTGAAATAGCTCAACTGGAACTCCACCACCTCCACTAGCTTTGTTTGTAGTGATGCTTCCAAAGGCCCACTTGACTTCACATTCCAGGATGTCTGGCTGTAGGAGATTGATCACATCAGTGTGATTATCTGGGTCATGAAGATTTTTCTTGTACAGTTCTTCTGTGTATTCTTGCCACCTCTTCTTAATATCTTCTGCTTCTGTTAGCCCCATAGCATTTCTGTTCTTTATTGAGCCCATCTTTGCATTAAATATTCCTTTGGTATATCTAATTTTCTTGAAGAGATCTCTAGTCTTTCCCATTCTCTTGTTTACCTCTATTTCTTTACATTGATCAGATGCTTATATCTTTCCTTTTCTCCTTTGCTTTTTGCTTCTCTTCTTTTTACAGCTATGTGTAAGTCCTCCTCAGACAGCCATTTTGCCTTTTTGCATTTCTTTTTCTTGGGGATGGTCTTTAGGGTAAACGTACATAAATTAGGGGAAAAGTTCCCAATTAGAAATGGCCAGTAGAAATACGGATCCATTAAAAAGGGAGATCATCAAGAGAAGAGAGAAATATTGATGATGTAACTGATCATGTATCTGGTTCACCATTAAAATACCTGGTTCAAAGTACTGAGTGCAAGATATCTACTTGATAGTTAAATGAAGAATGAATTAACCATTTCAGATTGCTCTGGGTACATATGATGATAAACATTACCTTTATTTGAAGAGTCAGATTATATATATGTTATGATATTTGCATCTTTATTATTTTCATCTACTGTTTCATTCAAAAATATTTTCTGGGCATTTTCTAAAGCCACATGCAGTGACTTTAGGAAATAATGGGAAGTGAAGAAAAAGCCAATCTCTTCCAGCCACACACTCACAATTTAACTAGATTAATAGCACATGATACTGTGTGTCACAAATGGGGACTACTAGAGAATCCACTTTAATGATACTACATATTAATTTTATTCCAGATGTCTGCCTTGTTGTGCTGTCAAGAAGCATATGGCGTAAGCGTCATTGTAGGAGTACCTCCTAATGCCCAAAATATCACTATGAACCCCATGTTGTTGTTGACTGGACGTACCTGGAAAGGAGCTATTTTTGGAGGTACGTGGTTAGGCTTGAGGGCCAAATTCTTACTAACGGCAGGAATTCTTCCCTTTTGCAAGTGACAAGGCCAGGCTTTAAAATGCAATGTAGTTTAAAAATACACTAAAATTCCTTTGTATCTATAGGCTCCAAATCAACTAGATGTGGAACTAATGTACCCCACAGTCCCAAGATAGACTTTAATGGTGTCCCCATAAACTGACTAGGATCTTGCAGCATCATATCTTTTGATACTGGTGACTGCATAATGCACTGAGGAGGATCCAGGAGGAGGATCCAGGATCCATAATGCACCTAGGAGGATCCAGGAAATACATAGCAACAATTTATGTCTGCACTCACTGCCCAGATGGAGACAACTGCTAAATTTTCTTCTTGACTCTGAGAATAACCATCTGTACTATAATTTCTCTATGAGAGAACTAATAACCAAAAGTTTTGGTTTGCTCAGTGTGGAGATTTTTTAAAAAGTCAAATCACTTCAAAAGGAAATTGAATTGAAGGAAATTGAAACACAGTCTCTTACTAACCTCAACAACAGTAGTCTGTGGGCATTTTATACACTTTCATTTAAATTTTATGTAGAAAGTCTTGTCTCTAATCCTCTGCTTATATCTGGATGAATCCAACATTGATGTCACTTTCTTTTCAGGCTTCAAAACTAAAGAATCTGTCCCCAAACTTGTGACTGATTTCATGGCTAAGAAGTTTTCACTGGATCAATTAATTACCCATGTTTTACCATTTGAAAAAATAAATGAAGGATTTGACCTGCTTCGCTCTGGAAAGAGGTAGATTTTAAGTTTTGGTGGGGTTTGACTAACAGACAAAAAAAGGTAGAAGGATGACAGAAAGGCAAGGATGGAGTGCCTTGGTTTTCTATTCCCAGTTCAGTCTCTGCATGTAGAACACATAAGATCATATTGCAAGAAAAAATGCTTTGCATCTCCTGTTCTGCTGAAGCCAAATTATGTTGGTCACAGCAAATCTGAATGATCAGACCCTCTGCCTTCTTCACAAGAGATTTCTCTGCTTTGCAAGGAAAAAGAATCAGAGACACATAGTCATATAACATGGAGTTATCCCAGTCCCTGCCTGGCCACTTAAAATGGATGACTATTAATAACTACAAATTTAAATTACATTCCAGACATCCCAAAAACTCATTATGGAAGCTAGTGGAGCTATATAGGCATCATTTTCTATACATATTACTTTTTTCAAAAAATGCTGACTATTACTTTTACTCTTTTTTTCCATTTACAAAGGATTTTTCACAAATACAAATTATTGCAAAGAAGAAGGGTACAAAATGTTATTTTAAATGTTTAAATCTACATTTTCTTCAAAACTTACAAAACCAAGTCAGTTCCATTTTCTACTTCTAATATTAATCATTTACAAACACCTATAAAGAAGAATTTCATCACTGGCATTTATAAATGAGACACAACTAGTAATAGGCGGTTTTACCTAACTCCCACCTTCTTGTTCCATAGTCTCTGCTTTCTCTGTGACTTCACACTTCTCATGAGGTTTTTTGGTTTTAAACACTATTTCTTAAGCAGCCATACACATAACATATACTAGACACTTGGTCTGATAAATATTATTGAAGATGGAAAGAAACTAGCATCCAAACAGTACCAGATCACAGCCTTTCTAGAAAGCAGTTTGATCATATGTATAAGAAACCTCAAAAAAAGAAACTTAGATCCTATGTCCCAACAATTACATTTCTGAGAATCTATTCTACAGAAATTATGAGATATGCAAATGTACATATGTTTAAGCATGTTTATTATCTATAATAGCAAAAATTGGAAACATCCTAAAAGTTCAACATTAAAGGAATAATAAATTCCAAACATTACTAGAAATAAATTAAGCCATTTAAAAGAAAGTGATTTCATTAAATTGGAAAATTCTCCTGATGTAATTTTAGGTTATAGAGTAGAGAATATAGAACTTATACATACAATACAGTTCAAAGTTTTCAGTCAAAACAATAAAAACATATGTTTAGAAAAAAGATAATCAAAATTCAAGAAAATATTGACATTGATTATTTCTAAGTTGTGGGATTACAGGTTATTTTTACTTTCTTCTTTATAATGTCCTTTAGTTTCTAAATTATCTATATACATTTTTCATATATATGTGTGTATATACATACACACATATATACATATATATTAATAATTTTTTAAGATACAAAGATCACCTTTTTATAAAGTATTTATCCATCAGAAGATGGTTTTTAGAAAGGACATTAGTTCCAGTAAAATGTTACCTTTCTGATCTTCCCAAGAATAAAGTCTCTCCAAACACAAATCAACTTTTTTTCTACTTTTAAGTCTTCTTAAGCATTTCTTTATCTAAGCTCTGTTAAAATTTCAACATGGCCTTAACTTTATTACATTATCAGCACTTTTAGGCACATTATCTATCAGCTTGTAATTTGTGCAATTTTGTATTTGGATTTAAATCCCAGGAGCCCACACTAGATGTATGTTTTATAGTAAGGTACAAATTTCTCTATCTTTCTGTATCTATCATCTCTAAAATGGAAATAATATTAGAACCTGCCACATAGTGTTGTTTAAGTAGAGGTTTAAATGATAAAATACATGATGAGAATCTACAGAGTGACAAATAGCATGAACTTATTACATGTAATTATCAGTTGTTGTTTGTGTTTGTTATTACATAGGGAATGTAGACTCTCAAAAGAGATATTTTGAAAATCTAATACATAATGAAGCCTAAATGACAGTCATACTCAGAATGTTATAATTGAGGTTCAGGTTGGAGAAAGACAACAGCAAAAGATGAGCTGACCTTTTACTTGACTTGAGTGCATTAGGGATGGGAATGGAATAGCAGGAAACAAAGACAGCTTTTCAAAGAGACAAACTGAATGCTCTTTGTACTCTCACATGGAAGAGTGTATATTATCTAAACACTAAAACACTTTCTATCTCTTATTTTCTATTGCAGTGTCCGCACCATCCTGACATTTTGAGACCATACACACACCTTCACTTGTAGCAGTCTTCTGCCTCCTCTATCATCTGAAACATCAGCCAAACATCAATAATTCTGTTCTTCAGAGGTACTACCAATAAACTGCACATGGGAGCTTTCCAAAAGAAATAAAAATTAATATGAAATCATTTTTGAAGCAAATTTTTAAAATGTAAGTGAGAGCTAGATAAATCATCACATGTGTAATTGAGTCTAATAAAGTCTCCTTAATAATTCTACTCATGTTGAATCATGTCATCTTTCAGACTGAGGAATGGTATTTCTTTTGACTTCTTGTATTTTTTGTGTCTTTGCCACCCTTAGTCATTTAGCTTTAGTCACTGAAAAGGACCTTATTATACTCATTATACTTGCCTTCAACATACATGTGATGGGGTATTGTACTCAAAATCTTCTACCTGTACTTCCACTGTCTGTAGCAAAACCCTACAGTAAAAACTATAGTTTGCAAAAGAATACACTCTGATTTATAAGTGGAGAACGTCGAGAAATTCTAAATGCAGGAATTTTCTTAGGTAAATATCACATATGTTTAAGGTGAAGGGAAGTGTTTTTATACTACAGTTTCATACTACATGTGATAAATGTGAGGTTTGAATACTAAATCTGAAAGCTGGACTATTCTTAGAATCATTTTACAAAAAGTCTATTTTTTACTCAAGAAAGTAGTTTATTGGTTGCTGCTAAGTTGCTGTTAAGTCACTTCAGTCATGGCCAACTCTGTGCGACCCCATAGACGGCAGTCCACCAGGCTCTCCCGTCCCTGGGATTCTCCAGGCAGAACACTGGAGTGGGTTGCCATTTCCTTCTCCAATGCATGAAAGTGAAAAGTGAAAGTGAAGTCGCTCAGTCGCGTCCCACTCTTTGCGACCCCATGGACTGCAGCCCACCAGGCTCCTCCGTCCATGGGATTTTCCAGGCAAAAGTACTGGAGTGGGGTGCCATTGCCTTCTCCAAGTTTATTGGTTAAAAGATCTTAATTATTATCATTGTAACTGTAGTTAACTGAAAATGAGCCACAAGGTAGTCAAAAAGTAATATGGCAGCTTGAAGTCCAGGGACGGGAATAAAGCAGCTGCGGACACAGCATGTAAAATGGGTAACAAGAAATAGCACAAACATCCAAAGCAATAGATTTTCTATGTACATACACATATAGATGTGCGTTTTTGCAAAAGTATTTTCAAACAAGAACTTTTGATTAACTACCATGACTCAAATCTGCAACCCGAAATATTTAATTGTTTTGAACATGTGAAAGCCTATGGTACCGAATTGTTAATACTTTCTCGAGGGAAGATTTACATTTTGAGCTTCATCTCTAAATGTGTAATGAGAGCTTGTTCATGTAAAGAATTTTAGCTATCTTGAAAAAATGCGACTTGCTTCGATATTGTAGAAAGGACTCTAGACTTAGAGCAAGTAATCTACCCCTTGTTCGTGACCTTCAGTAAATTACTCAACCTCCCTAAGCCCATTTTATCCTTTGTTTTAAGAAATTATGAATCAATTACAGCTTAATGAAAATTAGATGGAATGATGCTAGTGAAAAGGTTTTGTCAACTATAAACTGCCGTGTGAATGTAGGAAGAGTTTAATTGTCTTCTCAAAGACACTGAAGGAGATATTTAGGGTTAGGGGAGCTTTCAGAATGTCCTAACATCATGGAACACTATGTTCGCATTTTGATGGGTGCTCCAGTGCTTTTATATTGGTGCTGATAATGTGAGATACTGAGGACAAAGAGATGGTTCTACATGCCCATGTCACCTAGTGGGCATAAAATCTTACTGGTTGTACAGAGGTCTGCATCCGGTTCCTTCCTCCCAGGCTGTGGAGAGCAGGTGGAGAGTGGGGTTTGGTGAACCTATCAGTGTTCTCACAGAGGGGCACAATGCTCCATGAGTTGTATGAGAGGGAGGTTCAGGGTGCCTTCTGCACCCAAAACTTCCTCTTTATTCACATGGACATTGGCAGGGAAGGAGACGTTGAAATCAAAGTAGAAAAATGGAACCACAGAGTGGCTGGTATGCTGTAATGGTGCACATGGTCAGTGTGTCCTGCTGGCCTTCAGCGATAATTTTGACTCTAGAATCAAGAATTTCCATATTTGCTGGTTTCCTTTAAAAAGTGTTAACTATGAATATATATAGCTTGCACTCACTTTCAGCCAACCACAAAAGCTTAGTCAAAATGAAGAAAATTTTCAAAATTTGTAGAGAAGTAATTTCATGTTGATGGTTTAATAGCATTGATACAGTGACTTAGTGCCTCTAAAAATAGTGAATAAAAAGAAGTAATATGATTAAATTATATAATATAATAATATAATTAAAGTAATCCTTTGCTACTTTACAAATCACACAAGCTACTCTAGAATTAGAAAGTCATTTTGACAGAAGCATTCAAAAATTACTCAGAAGTTAAAGTAGAGTAAGAGCAAGTATGTATTTAATAATTATATTCTTAGACACCTGACTACTTAATTCCATTAGCAAATGATTATTGAACAAATAACCTCTACTAAGTAGTCCCCCCAAAATGTTAAATTGACCATTTTATTTAAGTAAATAAAATTATATTTATCTGTTAAATACCCAGCAATGTTCAGGAAATGCGACACTGCATAGGAAGAGAAACCAAACTCAGTGTGGCAAGAATAAAACTAGAATGAGAGCTCTATACTCACTCAAGGCCAAACACCATTTTGATTAAATTAATGGTCATACATGTGTCCTTGTTCTGCTTATTTCATCCACTTTGGATCCAAGGTACAGAAGATCATCTGTATAATCTTATCTCAGTCATCAGAAAAACACAGAGGTTGCTGAATAACTCATAAGGTAATAAATAACCCACAACAAAGAAATTAGACAGGTTTCCTTGTCCAGTCTTTCTCTTTGAAGTATTTGCCATGTCAGCAAATAACTTAGTAGATTTATTATGAACAACAAGTCAGAAATCTTCAGACAATTCTTACCTAAAAATGATATTTAAAGACTACCATTCTGGGGAGGGAGGCGGGAGGTGGATTGGGATGGGAAA
The DNA here is from genome assembly GCF_963930625.1 of Muntiacus reevesi. Lineage (NCBI taxonomy): Eukaryota > Metazoa > Chordata > Mammalia > Artiodactyla > Cervidae > Muntiacus > Muntiacus reevesi. The sequence continues at coordinate 24,387,112 of NC_089264.1, forward strand.
TACATGTAAATCCATGGCTGATTCATGTCAATGTATGGCAAAAACCACTACAATATTGTAGAGTAATTGGCCTCCAACTAATAAAAATAAATGGGAAAAAAAAAAAGAAAGAAATGTATTTAACAAAATAAATAAATAAATAAAGACTACCATTCACCAATAAACCAATAATTTACAGTGTTTGGGAGATGCCTAATTGCTTTAAAGGGTTATAACTACAACTTTGAAGTGAGAAATTTAGTACATTCTAAATTTAAATAATGAGTGTTTCCTAGCTAATTCCAAATTTCAGAATGGGTGAGAGAGTGGGAAATAACTTGAGAACTAAATATTTGTTTTGTTATTGATTTTTTACTTGTGATGAGTACCTTTATGGTTTATTCTCCAGCAACTTTCAAAAATCCATTACAATATTATCAGCTATATTCTCTATGCTGTATATTACATCCTTAGGATATTTTTAAACTGAAAGCTTGTACTTTTTACCCTTACACTTATTTCAGCCACCCCCAAACTGCACCCATGGTAAACATTCTGTTCTTTACATCTTTGTGTTTAGTTTTTAGAATTTCCATATACAAGTGAGACTATTTCAGTCAGTTCAGTTGCTCAGTCGTGTTCAACTCTCTATGACCTCATGGACTGCAGCACACCCAGGCTTCCCTGTCCTTCACTATCTCCTGGAGCTTGCTCAAACTCATGTCCATCAAGTTGGAGATACCATCCAATCATCTCATCCTGAGACAATTCCTAGTGAGGTTGATAAGAAGTCTAGGGGTCCCCATGAAGAGACGGGTCTGGAATTCTCAAGGAGGAAGAAAGGACAAACTTTTTCCCCCCCTACATTCCTCAGGATTATTTAACAACAATGTATCCTGTTTGAGGACAGTCTCTTAAAAAAAACCTTCTGGCTCATCTTGTTATCTCAAATTGTAAATTATGGGGGTAGGTCTCCTGAGGTCTTTACAACCTCCAGACATTCTTTTGATTCACTGTAATAACTAATTTGAGAGTATATAATTCCATTGCTTACACTAGCAAGCGGGTACTCTTCCTACCCGCTTTATCTCTTTTATACTTTAATAAAACTTTATTACACAAGAGCTCTGAGCGATCCAGCCTCATCTCTGGCCCCAGATTTGAATTCTTCTCCTCCAGAGGCCAAGAACCCCAGCATCTTTGCGTGATTCAGCAACAATCTTTCATCTTAGGGGCTCATCCAGGATTCTTCAGGACAAGGTAAGGATGCTTGGAGCTCTAGTTCTTTGTTCTCCTAGCGAACACGCTTCCTGCTGTATTTTACTAACTCTGCAGTGTGCTTGTGTTAATGAATGACATGCCCTGAGCGAAGCAAGTGAGGATCCCTGCTCTGTGGTTGCGCGATAACCTCATATGGCTTATGGCAGAAACCTGTCGGAGGTTTATACCGACCTGCCAATGCCAAGAGGCACCCAACGTCTCCTTTGGACCGAGCAGAAATGGGCAAAGTGTGTGGACTGAACTCTTCTTTCTCAGTCAAGCTTTTCAGTCTCTTTGACCATTTCATAACTCCTTGAAAATTAGAAGTACTAACCTAATCTGTGCACAGAAGCGCTCCGGCTGTGACGGACCGTAGAGAAGCCTGGCCATGAGGAGCTACCCAAGGTCAGAGGTAGCGACAGAGAGCGCAAGGCTGCAACAGCACAGGAGCAGCGGCCGAGAGGAGCTTCCCCACCCCCCGGAGGTGAGGGGCCCCGCAGAGAGGAGCTACCTCACCTCCAAGGAGCGGCTGCTGTGCAGGCGCAGGAGGGCCGGGAGGAGCTATTGCACATTCAAGGTCAAGGGGGCAGCCGTGAGAAGACACCCCTCGTCCAAGGTAAAGAGCAGCAGCTTCACTTTGCTGGAGCAGCCATGAAGAGATAGCCCACGTCTAAGGTAAGAGAAACCCAAGTAAGACAGTAGGTGTTGTGAGAGGGCATCAGAGGACAGACACACTAAAACCATAATCATAGAAAACTAACCAATCTGATCAAAGGACCACAACCTTGTCTAACTCAATGAAACTAAGCCATGCCGTGTGGGGCCACCCAAGACGGTAGGGTCATGGTGGAGAGGTCTGACAGAATGTGGTCCACTGGAGAAGGGAATGGCAAACCACTTCAGTATTCTCACCTTGAGAACCCCATGAACAGTATGAGAAAGCAAAATGATAGGCTACTGAAAGAGGAACTCCCCAGGTCGGTAGGTGCCCAATATTCTACTGGAGATCAGTGGAGAAATAACTCCAGAAAGAATGAAGAGATGGAGCCAAAGCAAAAACAATACCCAGTTGTGGATGTGACTGGTAACAGAAGCAAGGTCCGATGCTGTAAAGAGCAATACTGCATAGGAACCTGGAATGTTAGGTCCATGAATCAAGGCAAATTAGAAGTGGTCAAACAGGAGATGGCAAGAGTGAATGTCGACATTCTAGGAATCAGTGAACTAAAATGGACTGGAATGAGTAAATTTAACTCAGATGACCATTATATCTACTACTGTGGGCAGGAATCCCTTAGTAGAAATAGAGTAGCCATCACGGTAAACAAAAGAGTCCGAAATGCAGTACTTGGATACAATCTCAAAAAAGACAGAATGATCTCTGTTTCATTTCCAAGGCAAACCATTCAATATCACGGTAATCCAAGACTATGCCCCAACCAATAACACTGAAGAAGCTGAAGTTGAATGACTCTATGAAGACCTACAAGAACTTTTAGAATTAACACTCAAAAAAGATGTCCTTTTCATTATAGGGGACTGGAATGAAAAAGTAGGAAGTCAAGAAACACCTGGAGTAACAGGCAACTTTGACCTTGGAGTATGGAATGAAGCAGGGCAAAGGCTAATAGAGTTTTACCAAGAGAACGCACTGGTCATAGCAAACACCCTCTTCCAACAACACAAGAGAAGGCTCTACACATGGACATCACCAGATGGTCAACACCGAAATCAGATTGATTATATTCTTTGCATTCAAAGATGGAGAAGCTCTATACAGTCAGCAAAAACAAGACCAGGAGTTGACTGTGGCTCAGATCATGAACTCTTTATTGCCAAATTCAGACCTAAACTGAAGAAGGTAGGGATAACCACTAGACCATTCAGGTATGACCTAAATCAAATCCCTTATGACTATACAGTGGAAGTGAGAAATAGATTTAAGGGACTAGATCTGATAGACAGAGAGCCTGATGAACTATGGATGGAGGTTCGTGACATTGTACAGGAGACAGGGATCAAGACCATCACCATGGAAAAGAAATGCAAAAGGGCAAAAAGGTTGTCTGAGGAGGCTTTACAAATAGCTGTGAAAAGAAGAGAAGCTAAAAGCAAAGGAGAAAAGGAAAGATATTCCCATTTGAATGCAGAGTTCCAAAGAATAGCAAGGAGAGATAAGAAAGCCTTCCTTAGTGATCAATGCAAAGAAATAGAGGAAAAAAAACAGAATGGGAAAGACTAGAGATCTCTTCAACAAAATTAGAGATACCAAAAGAACATTTCATGCAAAAATGGGCTCAATAAAGGACAGAAATGGTATGGACCGAACAGAAGCAGAAGATATTAAGAAGAGGTGGCAAGAATACACAGAAGAATTCTACAAAACAGATCTTCACGACCCAGATAATGACAATGGTGAGATCACTCACCTAGAGCCAGACATCTTGGAATGTGAAGTCAAGTGGGCCTTCGGAAGCATCACTACAAAGCTAATGGATGTGATGGAATTCCAGTTGAACTATTTCAAATCCTGAAAGATGATGCTGTGAAAGTGCTGCACTCAATATGCCAACAAATTTAGAAAACTCAGCAGTGGCCACAGAACTGGAAAAGGTCAGTTATCATTCCAGTCCCAAAGGCAATCCCAAAGAATGCTCAAACTACCGCACAACTGCATTGATCTCACACACTAGTAAAGTAATGCTCTAAATTCTCCAAGCCAGGCTTAAGCAACACGTGAACTGTGAACTTCCAGATGTTCAAGCTGGTTTTAGAAAAGGCAGAGGAACCAGAGATCGAATTGCCAATATCTGCTGGATCATTGAAAAAGCAAGAGAGTTCCAAAAAAACATCTATGTCTGCTTTATTGACTATGCCAAAGTCTTCGACTGTGTGGATCACAATAAACTGTGGGAAATTCTGAAGGAGATGGGAATACCAGACCACCTGACCTGCCTCTTGAGAAACCTGTATGCAGGTTAGGAAGCAACAGTTAGAACTGGACATGGAACAACAGACTGGTTCCAAATAGGAAAAGGAGTACGTCAAGGCTGTATGTTGTCACCCTGCTTATTTAACGTATATACAGAGTACATCATGAGAAACGCTGGGCTGGAAGAAGCACAAGCTGGAATCAGGATTGCCGGGAGAAATAACAATAACCTCAGATATGCAGATGACACCACCCTTCTGGCAGAAAATGAAGAGGAACTAAAAAGCCTCTCGATGAAAGTGAAAGAGGAGAGTGAAAAAGTTGGCTTAAAACTTAACATTCAGAAAACTCAGATCATGGCATCTGGTCCCATCACCTCAGGGGAAATAGATGGGAAGACAGTGGAAACAGTGTCAGACTTTATTTGGGGTGGGGGTGGGGGGCTTCAAAATCACTGCAGATGGTGACTGCGCCATGAAATTAAAAGACATTGGGAGGAGCCAAGATGGCGGAGGAGTAGGACGGAGAGACCACTTTCTCTCCTAGAAATTCATCAAAAAAATAACTGAACGCAGAGCAAACTTCACAAAACAACTTCTGATTGCTAGCTGAGGTCATCAGGCGCCCAGAAAAGCAGCCCATTGTCTTCGAAAGGAGGTAGGACAAAATATAAAAGATAAAAAGCGAAACAAAAGAGCTAAGGACGGAGATCCGTCCCGGGAAGGGACTTAATAGAGGACGTTCCCAGACACCGGGAAACCCTCGCACTGGCGGGCCTGGGGGAAGTGTTGGAATCTCAAGAGTTTGAATCTGACTGGGAGGGATAGAATAAATAAAACCCACAGATTACGAGCCTAAAAGCAACTCCCAGCAGAAAAGTACCCCAGACGCCCGCATCTGCCACCAGCAAGTGGGGGCGGAACGGAGAGGAGCGGGCGGCATTACTTGGGGCAGGGTCCGGGCCTGAGCGCCCTGAGGACAATCGGAGGGAGCTTTTGTGAGTTGCCAGCTTGAACTGTGGGAGAGCAAAGAGAGAGAGAAAACTAACCGGCCCGAACACACTGCCGGCCGTTCGCAGAACAAAGGGACCGAGATTCTGGGCGACCGAAGTCCGCCGGGAGGGTCGCGGCGAAACGGAGGGCGCGGGCGCCCGACCGGCGCGGGCGGGAACTGGGGCTGGGGACGCGGAGGGCAGAGGGCGCGCACGCCCGACTGGTGCCAGCGGGGACTGAGACTGGGACCGCGCGGGGCAGAAGACGCGCCGCACCCGGGGAGAGAGCGCCCGTCAAGCGCCTGGCTGCCTGGGCCGCTCGGGCGGCGTGGGGCCGGAGTGCGGGCCCAGCTTTGTGTGCTGCGCTTTTGTGAATCGCCCGAGGGCTGGAGCCGCGCGCAGCGTGGCGCGCGCTTCAGACAGAAGAGCCTGGAGCCTGAACAGCGCAGACCGAGAAAAGAGCGCAAGCCTCTCCCGGGAGCGCCGGCCCCTCCCCGTACAGCCCCTCCCCGCACAGCCCCTCCCCGCACAGCCCCTCCCCGCAGCTCGACGGAACTAGCTACCTGAATAAGAATCCACCTCCGCCCCCTGTGTCAGGGCGGAAATTAGGCGCGGAAGAGAGACCTGCAACAGAACCCAAATAAAGGGAACCGCTTCAGAAGGGACCGGTGCAACAGATTAAAATCCCTGAAGAAACCACCGACTGACTACACCGGAAGGGCCTGTAGATATCGAGAAGTGTAAGCTGGAACGAGGAGCTATCTGAAGCTGAGCCGAACCCACACTGACCGCAACAGCTCCAGAGAAATTCCTAGATATATTTTTTCTTTTTCTTTTCTTTTTTTTTTTTTTTAAGTAAGGAAAAAAAAAAAAATTTTGTTTTTCTTTTTTCTTGGTTCTCTTTTATTTTCCTTTAAAAATTCCTTATTACTCCCCCATTACTCCTTAACTTTCATAGATTTTTACGATTTTTTTTAAATTAGGCAAAACAATTTTTTTTCTCTTTCTTTTTTCTTTTTTTTCTTTTTCTTCTTTTTCTTCTTTTTTTCTGTTCTTTTTTCTTCTTCTCTTATACTTTCTTTTTCTTTTTCTCTTATTTCTTTTAAAGCCCTCTAGCACTCCTTTTACTGCGCCTTAATTTTCATTTTCAATCCACTATAACCTTACAGAAGAAAGGGAAAAAAAAAAAAAAGAAGAGAAGCCCTATTTTTATACCAAACTTCATATATATTTCTAAAATTTCTTTTGTGTGTTTTGGTTTTTGTTTTTAATATAGTATTTTTAAGAGTCTAACCTCTACTCTAGATTTTTAATTTTTGTTTTTCAGTATATGATATAAATTGTGAACATTTAAGAATCCAATATTCAGCTCCCATTTTTATTCACGAATGTGTTGATTATTCTCTCCCAATCTTGACTCTGTTTTCTACCTCAGAACACCTCTATTTCCTCCTTTCCCCTTCTCTTCCCAATCCAATTCTGTGAATCTTTGTGGGTGTCTGGGCTACGGAGAACACTCTGGGATCAGACAACTTCGTAGATCTGTCTCTCTCCTCTTGAGTCCCCCTCTTTCTCCTCCTGCCCATCTCTATCTCCCTCCTCCCTCTCCACTTCTCCATGTAACTCGGTGAACCTCTCTGGGTATCCCTAACGGGGGAGAAACTTTCCACCATTAACATAGAAGTTTTATTATCAGTGCTGTATAGTTGGAGAAGTCCTGAGACTACAGGAAGAATAAAACTGAAATCCAGAAGCAGGAGACTTAAGCCCAAAACCTGAGAACAACAGAAAACTCCTGACTACATGGATCTTTAAGTAATAAGTGACCGTACAAAAGCCTCCATACCTGCACCGAAACCAACCACCACCCAAGAGCCAATAAGTTTTAGAGCACGACATACCACGCAAATTCTCCAGCAACGCAGGAACATTGCCCTGAACGTCAACATACAGACAGCCCAAGGTCACACCTAACACATAGACCCATCTCAAAACTCATTACTGGGCACTCCATTGCTATCCAAAGAGAAGAAATCAAGATCCGCACACCAGAACACTAACGCAAGCTTCGCTAATCAGGAAACCTTGACAAGCCAATCGTCTAACCCCACCCACTGGGTAAAACCTCCACAATAAAAGGAACCACAGACCTGCAGAATACAGAAAGCCCACTCCAGACACAGCAATCTAAACAAGATGAAAAGGCAGAGAAATACCCAACAGGTAAAGGAACATGAAAAAAGCCCACCAAGTCAAACAAAAGAGGAGGAGATAGGGAATCTACCTGAAAAAGAATTTAGAATAATGATAATAAAAATGATCCAAAATCTTGAAAGCAAAATGGAGGTACAGATAAATAGCCTGGAGACAAAGATTGAAAAGATGCAAGAAATGTTTAATAAAGATCTAGAAGAAATAAAAAAGAGTCAATTAAAAATGAATAATGCAATGAATGAGATCAAAAACACTCTGGAGGGAACCAAGAGTAGAATAACGGAGACAGAAGATAGGATAAGTGAGGTAGAAGATAAAATGGTGGAAATAAATGAAGCAGAGAGGAAAAAAGAAAAAAGGATCAAAAGAAATGAGGACAACCTCAGGGACCTCTGGGACAATGTGAAACGCCCCAACATTCGAATCATAGGAGTCCCAGAAGAAGAAGACAAAAAGAAAGGCCATGAGAAAATACTCGAGGAGATAATAGCTGAGAACTTCCCTAAAATGGGGAAGGAAATAGCCACCCAAGTCCAAGAAACCCAGAGAGTCCCAAACAGGATAAACCCAAGGCGAAACACACCAAGACACATATTAATCAAATTAACAAAGATCAAACACAAAGAACAAATACTAAAAGCAGCAAGGGAGAAACAACAAATAACACACAAAGGGATTCCTATAAGGATAACAGCTGATCTATCAATAGAAACCCTCCAGGCCAGAAGGGAATGGCAGGACATACTGAAAGTAATGAAAGAGAATAACCTACAACCTAGATTACTGTACCCAGCAAAGATCTCATTCAGATATGAAGGAGAATTCAAAAGCTTTACAGACAAGCAAAAGCTGAGAGAATTCAGCACCACCAAACCAGCTCTTCAACAAATGCTAAAGGATCTTCTCTAGACAGGAAATGCAGAAAGGTTGTATAAACGTGAACCCAAAACAACAAAGTAAATGACAACGGGACCACACCTATCAATAATTACCTTAAATGTAAATGGGTTGAATGCCCCAACCAAAAGACAAAGATTGGCTGAATGGATACAAAAACAAGACCCCTATATATGCTGTCTACAAGAGACCCACCTCAAAACAAGGGACACATACAGACTGAAAGTGAAGGGCTGGAAAAAAATATTTCACGCAAACGGAGACCAAAAGAAAGCAGGAGTCGCAATACTCATATCAGATAAAATAGACCTCCAAATAAAGGATGTGAAAAGAGACAAAGAAGGACACTACATAATGATCAAAGGATCAATCCAAGAAGAAGATATAACAATTATAAATATATATGCACCCAACATAGGAGCACCGCAATATGTACGGCAAACACTAACGAGTATGAAAGAGGAAATTAATAGTAACACAATAATAGTGGGAGACTTTAATACCCCACTCACAACCATGGATAGATCAACTAAACAGAAAATCAACAAGGAAACACAAACCTTAAATGATACAATGGACCAGCTAGACCTAATTGATATCTATAGGACATTTCACCCCAAAACAATCAACTTCACCTTTTTCTCAAGTGCACACGGAACCTTCTCCAGAATAGATCACATCCTGGGCCATAAATCTGGTCTTGGAAAATTCAAAAAAATTGAAATCATTCCAGTCATCTTTTCTGACCACAGTGCAGTAAGATTAGATCTCAATTACAGGAAAAAAATTGTTAAAAATTCTAACATATGGAGGCTAAATAACACGCTTCTGAATAACCAACAAATCATAGAAGAAATCAAAAAAGAAATCAAAGTATGTATAGAAATAAATGAAAATGAAAACACAACAACCCAAAACCTATGGGACACTGTAAAAGCAGTGCTAAGGGGAAGGTTCATAGCATTACAGGCACACATCAAGAAACAAGAAAAAAGCCAAATAAATAACCTAACTCTACACCTAAAGCAATTAGAGAAGGAAGAAATGAAGAACCCCAGGGTTAGCAGAAGGAAAGAAATCTTAAAAATTAGGGCAGAAATAAATGCGAAAGAAACTAAAGAGACCATAGCAAAAATCAACAAAGCTAAAAGCTGGTTTTTTGAAAAAATAAACAAAATTGACAAACCATTAGCAAGACTCATTAAGAAACAAAGAGAGAAGAACCAAATTAACAAAATAAGAAATGAAAAGGGTGAGATCACAACAGACAACACTGAAATCCAAAGGATCATAAGAGACTACTACCAGCAGCTCTATGCCAATAAAATGGACAACTTGGATGAAATGGACAAATTCTTAGAAAAGTATAACTTTCCAAAACTGAAGCAGGAAGAAATAGAAGATCTTAACAGAGTCATCACAAGCAAGGAAATCGAAACTGTAATCAGAAATATTCCAGCAAACAAAAGCCCAGGACCAGATGGCTTCACAGCTGAATTCTACCAAAAATTTAGAGAAGAGCTAACACCTATCTTACTCAAACTCTTCCAGAAAATTGCAGAAGAAGGTAAACTTCCAAACTCATTCTATGAGGCCACCATCACCCTAATTCCAAAACCAGACAAAGATGCCACAAAAAAAGAAAACTACAGGCCAATATCACTGATGAACATAGATGCAAAAATCCTTAACAAAATTCTAGCAAACAGAATCCAACAACATATTAAAAAAATCATACACCATGACCAAGTGGGCTTTATCCCAGGAATGCAAGGATTCTTTAATATCCGCAAATCAATCAACGTAATACACCACATTAACAAATTGAAAGATAAAAACCATATGATTATCTCAATAGATGCAGAGAAAGCCTTTGACAAAATTCAACACTCATTTATGATTAAAACTCTCCAGAAAGCAGGAATAGAAGGAACATACCTCAACATAATAAAAGCTATATATGACAAACCCACAGCAAGCATCACCCTCAATGGTGAAAAATTGAAAGCATTTCCTCTGAAATCAGGAACAAGACAAGGATGCCCACTCTCACCACTACTATTCAACATAGTGTTGGAAGTTTTGGCCACAGCAATCAGAGCAGAAAAAGACATAAAAGGAATCCAGATAGGAAAAGAAGAAGTGAAACTCTCGCTGTTTGCAGATGACATGATCCTCTACATAGAAAGCCCTAAAGACTCTTCCAGAAAATTACTAGAGCTAATCAATGAATATAGTAAAGTTGCAGGATATAAAATTAACACACAGAAATCCCTTGCATTCCTATACACTAACAATGAAAAAACAGAAAGAGAAATTAAGGAAACAATACCATTCACCATTGCAACAAAAAGAATAAAATACTTAGGAGTATATCTACCTAAAGAAACAAAAGACCTATACATAGAAAACTATAAAACACTGATGAAAGAAATCAAAGAGGACACAAACAGATGGAGAAACATACCGTGTTCATGGATTGGAAGAATCAATATTGTCAAAATGGCTATTCTACCCAAAGCAATCTATAGATTCAATGCAATCCCTATCAAGCTACCAACGGTATTTTTCACAGAACTAGAACAAATAATTTCACAATTTGTATGGAAATACAAAAAACCTCGAATAGCCAAAGTAATCTTGAGAAAGAAGAAAGGAACTGGAGGAATCAACCTGCCTGACTTCAGACTCTACTACAAAGCCACAGTCATCAAGACAGTATGGTACTGGCACAAAGACAGAAATATAGATCAATGGAACAGAATAGAAAGCCCAGAGATAAATCCACGAACCTATGGACACCTCATCTTTGACAAAGGAGGCAAGGATATACAATGGAAAAAAGACAACCTCTTTAACAAGTGGTGCTGGGAAAACTGGTCAACCACTTGTAAAAGAATGAAACTAGAACACTTTCTAACACCATACACAAAAATAAACTCAAAATGGATTAAAGATCTAAATGTAAGACCAGAAACTATAAAACTCCTAGAGGAGAACATAGGCAAAACACTCTCCGACATAAATCACAGCAAGATCTTCTATGACCCACCTCCCAGAATATTGGAAATAAAAGCAAAAATAAACAAATGGGACCTAATGAAAATTAAAAGCTTTTGCACAACAAAGGAAACTATAAGTAAGGTGAAAAGACAGCCCTCAGATTGGGAGAAAATAATAACAAATGAGGAAACAGACAAAGGATTAATCTCAAAAATATACAAGCAACTCCTGAAGCTCAATTCCAGAAAAATAAACGACCCAATCAAAAAATGGGCCAAAGAACTAAACAGACATTTCTCCAAAGAAGACATACAGATGGCTAACAAACACATGAAAAGATGCTCAACATCACTCATCATCAGAGAAATGCAAATCAAAACCACAATGAGGTACCATTACACGCCAGTCAGGATGGCTGCTATCCAAAAGTCTACAAGCAATAAATGCTGGAGAGGGTGTGGAGAAAAGGGAACCCTCTTACACTGTTGGTGGGAATGCAAACTAGTACAGCCACTATGGAAAACAGTGTGGAGATTTCTTAAAAAACTGGAAATAGAACTGCCATATGACCCAGCAATACCACTTCTAGGCATACACACTGAGGAATCCAGATCTGAAAGAGACACGTGCACCCCAATGTTCATCGCAGCACTGTTTATAATAGCCAGGACATGGAAGCAACCCAGATGCCCATCAACAGATGAATGGATAAGGAAGCTGTGGTACATATACACCATGGAATATTACTCAGCCGTTAAAAAGAATTCATTTGAATCAGTTCTAATGAGATGGATGAAACTGGAGCCCATTATACAGAGTGAAGTAAGCCAGAAAGATAAAGAACATTACAGTATACTAACACATATATACGGAATTTAGATAGATGGTGGCGACAACCCTATATGCAAAACAGAAAAAGAGACACAGAAGTACAGAACAGACTTTTGAACTCTGGGGGAGAACGTGAGGGTGGGATGTTTTGAAAGAACAGCATGTATACTATCTATGGTGAAACGGACCACCAGCCCAGGTGGGATGCATGAGTCAGGTGCTCTTGCCTGGTGCACTGGGAGGACCCTGAGGAGTCGGGTGGGGAGGGAGGTGGGAGGGGGGATCGGGATGGGGAATACGTGTAACTATATGGCTGATTCATGTCAATGTATGACAAAACCCACTGAAATGTTGTAAAGTGATTGGCCTCCAACTAATAAAATAATATTTAAAAAAAAAAAAAAAAAAAGAAATTAAAAGACATTTACTCCTTGGTAGGAAAGCTATGACCAACCTAGATAGTATATTGAAAAGCAGAGACATTACTTTGCCAACAAAGGTCCTTCTGGTCAAGGCTATGGTTTTTCCAGTGGTCATGTATGGACGTGAGAGTTGGACTGTGAAGAAAGCTGAGCATTGAAGAATTGATGCTTTTGAACTGTGGTGTTGGAGAAGACTTTTGAGAGTCCCTTGGACTGCAAGGAGATCCAACCAGTCCATCCTAAAGGAGATCAGTCCTGGGTGATCATTGGAAGGACTGATGCTGAAGCTGAAACTCCAATACTTTGGCCACCTCATGTGAAGAGTTGACTCATTGGAAAAGACCCTGATGCTGGGAGGGATTGGGGGCAGGAGGAGAAGGGGACGACAGAGGATGAGGTGGCTGGATGGCATCACCGACTCAATGGGCATGAGTTTGAGTAAACTCCGGGAGTTGGTGATGGACAGGGAAGCTTGGTGTACTGTGATTCATGGGGTCTCAAAGAGTCGGACACGCTTGAGCGACTGAACTGAACTGAACCTAATCTGTCGGATCATAGACTTTCAAGGGACTTGTGATCTGTTACTGCATTGGTAGTCAGGAAGCACCTAGCCTCGCTAGTCATGGAAAACTTGGAAGCTAGATGGAGCTCTAGCTCCAAGAGCATCTCTGAGGTAAAGGTTACTCAGATTGGAACTACAAGGGATTTTTTTTTCCCCCCTTTGGTAACGCTGGCTCTTAGTGGATAAGAGGAGGCTCATGCTGGTGTGGTGACGCTTGGAAGGAACATCTCAGTTTCAAGTTCGTATCGGTCTTATTGTGATCAGGAGTATACTCAGGGTCGTGCACAGGCACTCAGGTGACAAATGCTTCCCCCAGCGGTGTAGCCTGGGAGGCATTCCGGAAGGTCACTCTGATTGCACCCCCAGTGGCATCAGAGGCAAGCAAGGTTTTAATGGTGAGGAGCTGGACATCAGTCAGGGATGCCATCAGGCCTGCCCCTGGTTCATCTCCGCCCGTCTCGGTGGTAGGACAGGGTGGGACGAGTAGGTCGCCTGCGTTGGTAAGGGACAGACTAAGTCTGACCAGGAAAGCAAAACTTTGGTGTAAAGTCTGTCTACAACCCCATCTAGAGCAGGGAGGGACGCCTCTGGTAGAAAGATGGTGCTGGTCGCTTTTTTTCTCTCTTATAGATGGGTGCTAACAATTCCAGCCTCACTCCTTTGAACTGTATCCTGAAAAACTGGGATATATTTGATCCCCAGGGCTTATAGAAGACACACCTGGTCTTCCTATGTGATACTGCATGGCCTCGGTATCCATTAGAGAATGGCAAACCGTGGCTGGTTGGAGGGGATAATACTGTTTCACAATTAGACCGGTTCTGTAGAAAACAACGGAAATGGCTATAAGTAGCATATGTGTTGCCCTTTTTCTCTCTGTGAAATATGCCAGATTTATGTCCTAAGAGTAGAGATTTGGGTTTGACACCTTCAGCTCCCTCCTGTCCTCCTACTTTGCTAGATGAGATGGAGGACAGAAGACAAAGAGATAAAGAAAAGCAGGTTTCTCCAATCTATCCCTGGCATCATATGCATAGAACAGGAAGAGAGACTGAGGAACACCCACACAAGCTGTTGCCTCTTCATGAAACACCCACCATGAGAAATAATCAGTCTCTGAGAGTTAATAAGCCTGTTTCTTATCAAGAAATACAAAAAAATCAAGGAGGATCTGGGAGACTATTTAGAGGACCCAGAAAAATATATTAGAGCTTTTAAAGGTGTTACTCTGCTTTATGATCTTACTTGGAAGGATGTGATGTATATCTTGGGACAAACGCTGACTCCCGACTCAAAGACTCAAGTTTTGGGAAAAGTGGTGGCTTATGGAGATGAAGGTTTGGTATGGAATCAGTAGGGAAGAGGGAGGATGAGATAACCTCCCTCCCTACTGGGAATCAGGCGGTCCCAGCTACAGAACCAGACTGGGACTACAACACAGTGAAAGAAAGATGGGATCAGAGTCATTTTGTCAGATGTATTCTTGAAGGACTCAGGCAGGCACGTGCTAAGCCTTTAAACTATGGCAAATTGGCAGACATAGAACAGGAGGAGAAGGAAGCCCCTGGTAAATTCCTAGACAAACTGAGAGAAGCCCTTTGCAGATCCACTGAGATTGATCCCGAAAGTGAAGAGGGAAAAGTGATCTTAAAGGATAGATCTCTCACTCAGTCACCTCCAGATATCCGCGGTAAGCTATTAAAATGGGTGTATGGACCATATCAGTCTTTAGATAATCTGTTACAACTGGTTCAGACAGTCTATTATGGAAGGGAATATGAGGAAAAGAAAGAAAGGCAGAAAAGGACAAAGGAACAGGCGGAAGCCCTCACAATGGCTATGAGAACCGTTCTTAAACAGCCTGAGAGAAATGCCCAGAGAGACCCAGGTGAAAAGGGGTGGGCTTGCTATTACTGTGGAAAGGAGGGACACCTCAAGCGGGATTGCCCTCAGGCATCTAAGCCGCCCCCGGCTCTATGTCCGGTCTGCAAAGGACCACACTGGAAGAGAGACTGCCCCCAGAGGCGTAGGTTTCAGGGGTCAGACTCTCAAGACAATCAGGACTGAAGGTGTCCGGGGGTCCCCACACAAGCTCCCGTCCTAATTACACCTGAGGAACCTGAGGTATTAATAACTGTGGAGGCCAATCCATTGATTTCCTTTTAGATACTAGGGCAACTTACTCCGTGCTTACTGAAGCCCCTGGCCCACTTTCTTCCCGATCCGCTTCTGTAATGGGACTGTCTGGACGAGCCAAAACGTATTACTTCAGTGTATCTGTCAGTTGTGACTGGGATTCGGTGCTATTTTCACACGAGTTTCTGATTGTGCCCGAGTCGCCCTCACCCCTTTTGGGAGGGATATACTGAGAAAGGTCCATGCCTCTGTTTTCATGAATATGGAGCCCTCCCTTTCTCTCCCTTTAGTTGAACAAAATGTAAATCCTAGAGTAAGGGCTGATGGAAAATCTGTGGGTCGAGCACAAAATGCTATTCCTGTAGTTGTCAAGCTCAAAGACCCGCACTTATTTCCACATAAGAAGCAGTATCCACTGAAACCTGAGGTTAAGGAAGGGTTAAAACCCATCATTGAGAATTTAAAGGAGCAGGGACTATTAATTCCCTGTAACCGTCCATGCAACACTCCCATTCTGGGTATAAAGAAATCAAATGGTAAATGGAGACTAGTTCAAGATTTATGATTAATAAATGAGGCCGTAGTTCCTTTACACCCCGTGGTTCCTAATCCTTACACTCTATTGTCTGAAATTCCTGAATGAGCCAAATATTTCTCAGTAATTGATTTGAAAGATGCCTTCTATTCAGTGCCTTTGGCGGAGGAAAGTCAATTTCTATTTGCCTTTGAGGACGCTACGCAGCCAGCTTCTCAGTTAACCTGGACAGTTTTGCCCCAGGGATTTCATGACACTCCTCACTTACTTGGACAAAGTTTGTCACGGGATCTACAAAACATTAATATCTCTGAAGCAATGGTGTTACAATATGTAGATGATATTTTTGCTCTGTGCTGAGACAGAGGAAGCTTGTTCACGAGTCTCAGAAGACTTCTTAAACTTTCTGGCAGGCTGCAGTTACAAGACATCAAGAGAAAAGGCTCAGCTTTGTCAACAATCTGTTAGATATCTGGGCCTAATCATATCAGAAGGGACTAGGGCCATAGGCCCTAGAGAGAATTAAACCTATACAAAATCATCTCCTACCTATGATTTTAAGACAATTGAGAGGATTTTGGGGAATCACAGGCTACTGTCCCATTTGGATTCCAGGTTATGGGGAACTTGCCCGGCCTTTATATAAACTTATAGCTGAAACTCAGCAGGCCTGAACCAACAAACTGGTTTGGTCTCCAGATACTCAAATGGCTTTTAAGGTTCTTCAGACTGCTCTCCTGTAAGCTCTCGCTCTGAGCTTGCCCACAGGGTCAGAATTTAATTTGTTTGTCACTGAAAGAAAAGGTGTCACCTTGGGAGTTTTGACACAACCCCAAGGGCCTCACCAGCAACCTATTGCTTATCTAAGCAGAGAATTGGATATAGTTTCAGTGGGTGGTCCCACTGTCTAAAAGTAATTGGGACAGTGGCTTTATTAGCACCTGAAGCTTTAAAAATAATTAATGGATGAAACTTTACTGTACTGACTTCTCATGATGTGAGTGGAATCTTAAATTCTAAGGTTAATATTTGGATGACAGAGAGTAGGTTTCTTCAATATCAGTCATGTTGTTAGAAGGACCAGTAACTAAGCTCAAAGTTTGTGGAAATTTAAATTCTGCCACTTTCCTTCCTGAGAAGGAAAATGAAACACCTGCTCACGATTGTTCCCAATTCCTAACTTTAAACTATGAAGCTCGGGAAGATCTAATGGATACCCCATTAGACAATTCTGACATGGAAATATTTACAGAGGGTAGTTCTTTTGTTCGGGATGGAAAGAGTAAAGCAGGTTATGCCGTGGTGACTGCTGAACAGGTTTTAGAAGCAAAATCTCTCCCCCAGGGAACCAGTGCTCAGTTAGCAGAGCTTGTGGCTCTGACCCGAGCTCTAGAGTTAAGCGAAGGGCAGCGAGTAAATATCTACGCTGATTCTAAGTATGCTTCTTTGACTTTACATGCTCATGATGCAATATAGAAAGAAAGACAGTTTAAAACAGCAACAAGAGAAACTATTAAACATTTCAGAGAGATTGAGAGACTTTTAACTGCTATATATTGCCCTAAAGAAGTAGTGGTTATGCATTGCAAAGGACACAACAGGGATGGGAGTAAAATAGCCGAAGGTAATCAACTGGCTCACTGTCAAGCCAGAAAAGCGGCACTTTACGAAACTCCCTCACTACAGACGCCTTGATCTGGACAGGTCCTGTGGAACAGGAAAAACCACAGTATACTGAGGAAGAATTAGAAAGATATGAAGAAAGAGGAGCAAAGATTACTGATAAAGGATGGTTACAGTCTGAGGATGGATGATTAATAATTCCTGAAAATGCTCAATGGAAAATTCTTAAGGGTTTGCACCCGAGTTTTCATTTGGGTGTAGAGAGTACTTACCAGCTGGCCTCTCATTTGTTTGAAGGTAACAATGTAATGAAAATTTTAAAGAACATTATCAAAAGGTGTGAGGTTTGTCAGAAAAATAATCCAAAGACTGAAAATCTAGCAAAAATCTGGATTACAACGAAGTGGAAAGTATCCTGGAGAGGACTGGGAAATTTATTTTACTCATATGCCAAAAGCTAATGGGTATTCTTGCTTACAAGTTTGGGTGGATACTTTTACTGGATGGATTGAGGCTTCTCCCTGTCGTAGGGAATAGGCTAAATAGGTTATAAAGATTTTAATCCATGAAATTATCCCCAGGTTTGGGCTGCCACAGAGCCTCAGACTGACAATGGCTCTGCCTGTAAAGCTGCTGTAACTCAGGGGGTGTCTAAAGCTCTAGGAATAGAATATCACTTACACTGTTCCTGGAGACTCCAATCCTCAGGAAAGGTTGAAAAAGCCAATGACATTATCAAAAGACATCTGTGCAAATTAACTCAAGAGACGCAGGACAACTGGATTAAAGTCCTACCCATAGCTTTAATGAGGGCTCAAACTGCCCCCAAAAAGGAGGGACTGTTCCCCTTTGAATGTATTTATGGAAGGCCTTTCTTACACACGGACTTGTTATAGACCCTGAAGCCTTGGAATCAACTAATTATGTAACTCAGTTCTCAGCTTTTCGACAGGCATTAACAGAACTTCGGGAGATGACTCCTGACCCAGCCTCTGAGTCAAGCAAGCCTCTATTTGAGCCAGGAACCGAGGTCCTCATAAAAACATTGGGGTCTGGTGGCCCATTCCTCGAGCCCCTCTGGGAAGGCCCTTACCAGATTATTCTTTTTTCTCCCACAGCTATCAGCGTGCCAGGAATTGATTTGTGGGTACATCACACTCGAGGTAAGAGGTGGCAACCTGACCAGAACTAAGTGATTTCATTTTATGTCTTTACTTTCTATGCTCTAACTGTACTTTTCAGATGGGCCTGATAATCTATGTGAGCCTACTTCTGCTGACTCCAAAAATCCTGAGTCTGCCATTTGATCCTCAAGACAATGCCTTCCTGTCCCGGGCTCACTCCTATGCTGCATTTCATAATCGGTCTAACTGCTAGGTCTGTGGCACACTCCCCTCTTCATCAGTGGAAGGTTTCCCATGGCAGACATCTCCACTTCAAGGAAAATACTTTCTCCAAGTCTGCAAATACTTTTAACAATCACATGTGATACCTCTTCTTAAACTGATGCCATCTAACAACCCTAAAATGGACTGGTGCAACACATTGTACTTTAACAAAGGACATAAAGTGACTTTGAATTTTGATTATACAGTGTCTCGGTTCAATGACTATTTTGCTACACATAAGGCAAATAGGTCTAGTTCTAATGGGTTTTTACCTGACGTTTATCAAACATGGGATGAGGTTATATGGTTAACTCCTGAAAAAGGACGTCTAATATCTACTGCCCTTATATGTTGGGAATAGATAGAGCCATTCCCAGAAGTTAGCCAACAACTTAATTATAGTGATTGGAAACACTTGGGATTTTTGCCTCAGGATAAATACAATGCAATCATTCTTGTGTTATCCAACCTCAATTCAGGTCCTCCCTTTGTCTGGCCAGGAACTGATTGGGACTGCATATCTCAGTCACGCTGGCTTGCTCCAAACAGGACTTATTGGATACGTGGCTCTTACCTATGGGCATGGCTTCCCCCTGGTTGGATAGGGAGATGCACCCTAGGTCTAGCCTTTACTCATGGCTTTTTATTTTCAGAGCTCCCAGAAAAGCCTGCTAATTTACCCCACCTTAAAACTCAGTGGGCAAGGTCTGTATTTCACTGATATGATTATTTGGCTGCAGTGTTTGTTCCCTCTTTGGGAACTACAGATGTTACACTATGAGTGGATGCTTTGACTAATTTTACTCAACAGACATTACAGGATTCTCAAAAAGCTATTTCAGGTCTTAATGCTGAACAAGCACAAATCAGAAAGGTGGTTTTACAAAACAGATTAGCTTTAGATATTCTGAGAGCTGCGCAAGGAGGAACTTGTGCCATTATTCATACCCAGTGCTATACCTATGTACCTGCTATGAGCACTAATGTTACTCATTTTACTAAACACATGACCAAGATGATTGGCTATGGATACTCCTGAAGCCTCAGTTGCCTCACTTTGGGAGATGTTCACTAGTCCCCATGGTGGGAAACTATTGTAATTACAATAACTCTGATTGTTCTATTTTTGCTGTTTGCTCCTGCATCTGTAACTGTAATTGGATTTGGGTTTCTCTTACCTGGGACGTGGGGTATCTCTTCACGGCTGCTCCAGTAAAGCGCAGCCGCTGCTCCTTACCTTGGCCGAGGGGTATCTTCTCACAGCCGCCCCTCCCGACCTCGAACGTGAAGTAGCTCCTCTCAGCCCTCCTGCGCCCGCGCAGCAGCTGCTCCTTGGAGGTGGGTTTGCTCCTCTCGGCCGCCGCTCCTGCGCTGTCGCAGCTGACACTCTCAAGAGTCTTCTACAGCACCACAGTTCAAAAGCATCAATTCTTCAGGGATCAGCTTTCTTTATGATCCAACTCTCACGTCCATACATGACTATTGGAAAAACCATAGCCTTGACTAGACGGAACTCTGTTGGTAAATTAATGTCTCTGCTTTTTCATATGCTGTCGAGATTAGTCATAGCTTTTTTTTTGTTTTTTTAGTCATAGCTTTTCTTCCAAGGTGCAAGCATCTTTTAATTTCATGGCTGCAGTCACCATCTGCAGTGATTTTGAAGCCCCCCAAAACAAAGTTTGTCACTGTTTTCATTGTTTCTCCATCTATTTGCCATGAAGTGATAGGACTGGATGCCATGATCTTCGTTTTTTGAATGTTGAATTGAATGTTGAATTTTAAGCCAACTTTTTCACTGTCCTCTTTTACTTTCATCAGGAGTCTCTTGAGTTCCTCTTCACTTTCTGCCATCAGAGTGGTGTCATCTGCATATCTGATGTTATTGATATTTTTCCCAGAAATCTTGATTCCAGCTTGTGCTTCATCCAACACAGCATTTTGTGTGATATACTCTGCATATAAGTTAAACAAGCAGGATGACATTATACAGCTTTGACGTACTCCTTTCCGAATTTGGAACCAGTCTGTTATTTCATGTCCGGTTCTAACTATTGCTTCTTGACCTGCATACAAATTTCTCAAGAGGCAGGTAAGGTGGTCTGGTGTTCCCATCTCTTTCAGAATTTTCCAGTTTGTTGTGATCTACACAGTCCAAGGCTTTAGCATAATCAATAAAGCAGAAATAGATGTTTTTCTGGAAATCTCTTGCTTTTTCAATCATCCAGTGGGTGTTAGCAATTTAATCTCTGGTTCTTCTGCCTTTTCTAAATCCAGCTTGACCATTTGGAAGTTCCTGAGGTTCATCTGGAGGTTCATGGACTGTTGAAGCCTGACTTGGAGAATTTTGAGAATTACTTTGCTAGCATGTGAGATGAGTGTAAATTGTGTGGTAGTTTGAACATTCTTTGGCGTTGCTCTTCTTTGGGATTGAAATGAAAACTAACCTTTTCCAGTCCTGTGGCACTGCTGAGTTTTCCAGATTTGCTGGTATATTGAGTGCAGCACTTTTACAGCATCATCTTTTAGGATTTGAAATAGCTCAACTGGATCCCATAACCCCCACTAGTCTTGCTCGTAGCGATGCTTCCTAAGGACCACTTGACTTCACATTCCAGGATGTCTGGCTCTAGGTGAATAATCACAGCATTGTGGTTATCTGGGTCATGAAGATTTTTTTTTGTATAGTTTTTCTGTGTGTTCTTGCCACCTCTTCTTAATATCTTCTGCTTCTGTCAGGTCCATACCATTTCTGTCCTTTGTTGTGCTCATCTTTGTATAAAATATTCCCTTGGTATCTCTAATTATCTTGAAGAGATCTCTAGTCTTCCCATTATATTTTTTTCCCTCTATTTCGTTGCATGGATCACTGAGGAAGGCTTTCTTATCTCTCCTTGCTCTTCTTTGGAACTCTGCATTCAAATGGGTATGTCCTTCCTCTTCTCCTTTGCCTTTAGCTTCTCTTATTTTCTCAGCTATTTGTAAGACTTCCTCAGACAACCATTTTTCCTTTTTTGCATTTCTTTTTCTTGTGGATGGTCTTGACCACTTCCTCCTATACAATGTCATGAACCTCCATCCATAGTTCTCAGGCACTCTATCAGATCTAATCCCTTGAATCTATTTGTTACTTCCACTGTATAATCATAAGAGATTTGATTTATGTCATACCTGATGGGTCTAGTGGTTTTCCCTACTTTCTTAAATTTAAGTCTGAATTTGGCAATAAGGAGACTATTTAGTATCTGCCTTTCTCTGTCTGACTTATTTCACCTAGGTTAACGTCCTTGTGGTCCATCTATGCTGTCACAAGTGGCAAGTATTCATTCTTCTTTATAGTTTCTTTATAGCTGAATAAAATTCCACTATATATACATAGTAGAGTATATATTATCCATTCATCTGGACACTTAGGTTTTCTCTATGATTGGCTGTTATAAATAGTACTGCAATGAACATGTAGGTGGATGTATCTTTTCCAGTTAGTGCTTTTGTTTTCTTCAGCTAAATACCTAGAAGTAGAATTACTGGATCATATGATAGTTCTATTTTAAATTTTTGAATAACCTCCATCCTATTTTCATAGTGGCTGCATCAATTTCTATATTCCCACCAACATTGTACAAGCATTCTCTTTTCTGCACATCCTTGACAATACTTTTTGTGGTTGTTGTTCAGTCACTCAGTTGCATCTGACTCTTTCCAATCCCAAGGACTGCAGCATGCCAGGTTTCCTTGTCCTTCACCATTTCCCAGAGCATGCTCAAACTCATGTCCATTGAGTTGGTGATGACATCCTCTGTTTTCCCCTTCTCCTCCTGCCCTCAGTCTTTTCCAGCATCAGGGTCTTTTCCAATGAATCAGTTCTTTGCACCAGTTGTCCACAGTATTAGACCTTCAGCTTCAGCATCAGCCCTTCCAATGACTCTTCAGGGTGGATTTCCTTTAGGATTGACTGGTTTGATCTCCTTGCTGTCCAAGGGACTCTCTAGACTCTTCTCCAACACCACAGTTCAAAATCATCAATTCTTTGATGCTCCATCTTCTTTATGGTCCAACTCTCATATCTGTACATGACTACTGGAAAAACCATAGCTTTGACTATATGGAACTTTACCAGCAAAGTGATGTCTCTGCTTTTTAATACTGTCTAGCTTTGTCATAGCTTTTCTTCCAATGAGCAAGAGTCTTTTAATTTAATGACTGCAGTCACTGTCCATCATGATTTTGGAGCTCAAGAAAATAAAGTCTGTCACTGTTTCCATTTTTTTCCCCATCTATTTGCCATGAAGTGAAAGGACCAGATGTGATGATCTTAGTTTTTTGAAAGCTGGATCTTAAGCCTGCTCTTTTATTTCTTGTCTTTTTTATAATAGTCATTCTAACAAGTGTGAGGTGATATCTTACTGTAGTTTTGATTTGCATTTACCTGATGATTAGTAATATCAAGCTCCTTTTCATGTGTCTGTTGGGCATTTGAATGTCTTCTTTGTAAAAATATTTCTTTAGGTTCTCTGAACATTTTTAATCCAGTTGTTTGGTTTTTTGCTATTGAGTTGTATGAGTTCTTTATATCTTTACTTGGATAGTAAAGCCTTATTAGATAGATTTGCAAATATTTCCTTCCATACAGCAAGTTGTTTTTTCATTTTATTATTAGTCTCTTTGTTGTGGAGGGTTTTTAGTTTGATGTAGTCTCACTTGTTTATTTTTATTACTTTTGCTTTTGGTGTCAAACACACACATACAAATCATCACCAAGTTAAATGTCAAGGAGAGTACTGCCTATGTTTTCTTCTATTTTTATGGTTTCAGGTAAAGGATAATGTTTTTTGTTTTTTGTTTTTTTCTTTCTGTTAGTTCATTATAACTGTATGTAACAGATTTTGGTATACTGATATTATATCCTGCAAATTTACTGTATTTATTCTAACAGTTTTATGATGGAGTCATTAGGGTTTTCTCTGTAGACTATCATCTCATTTGCAAATAGTGACAGTTTTACTCCTCCCTTTATAATTTAGATGACTTTTCTTTTTCTTGCCTAATTGCTATGGCTAGGTCTTCCAATTCTATGTTGAATAAAAGTTGCAGGAGTGGGCATCCTTGTCCTGTTTCTGAACTCCAAGGAAATGTTTTCAGATTTTCATTGTTGAGTATTGTGTCACTGGGCTTGTCATTTGTGGGTTTTATTGAGGTATATTCCCTCTATACCCACTCTGTTGAAAGTTTTTTTTATCATAAATAGATATCAAAATTTATCAAATGCCTTTTCTGCATCTGTTAAGATGTTTATATAATTTTTATCTTTCATTTTGTTAATGTAGTATGTCACATTGATTGATTTTTCTAATGTTGAACCATCCTTGCACCTCTGGAATGAATTTTATTTGATTGTGGTATATGATCCTTTTATATATTGTTGAATTCAGTTTATGAATATTTTGCTGAGGATTTTTACATCTATGTTTATCAGGGATATTGGCCTGTAATTCCCCTTTCTTGTGGTATCCTTGCCTGATTTTGGTATCAGAGTAATGCTGGCCTCATAAAATGAGTTTGGAAGTGTTCCCTTCTATTTTTAGGGAGAGTTTGAGAAGGATTGGTATTAACGCTTGAATGTTTGGTAGAATTCATCAATGAAGTTGTCTGGTCCTGGACTTTTTTCATAGGGAGGTTTGTGATTATTTCTTTTTTCATGGTATATGATTCTTTTAATGTACGGTTCAATTCGGTTTGCTAATATTCTGTTGAGAATTTTTGTATTTTTTTAAATCAGGGATATTGGCCTGTATTCTTTTTTGTTTTTTTCCTTGTAGTGTCTTTATCTGGTTTTGGTATCAGGGTAATGTTGGACTCATAAAATGAGCTTGAAAGTGTTTCCTCCTCATCAGTTTTTTTTACTTTTTATTTTATATTGGAGTATAGTCAATCAACAGTGCTATGATAGTTTTGGGTAGACAGCAAAGGTGCTCAACCATACATATACATGTATCCATTCTCCCCAGACTCCAGGAGGCTTGTGATTATTGATTCAACCTCTTTACTAATAATCAGTCTGTTCAGATTTTCTATTTCTTCCTGATTTAGTCCTGGGAGATAGTAGGTTTCCTAAAATTTACCCATTTCTTTTAGGTTGATAATTTGGTTGGTATATGAATATTCCTAGTAGACTCTCATTGTCCTTTGTATTTCTATGGTATTGATTGTAACTTCTCCTCTTTTATTTATTATTTTATTTACTTGAGCTCTTTCTTGTTTTCTTGTTCAGTCTAGCTAAAGGTTTGTCAATTTTATCTTCTCAAAGTACCAGCTCTTGCCAGATAGAGATTCATTTCAAGTGCATATGGAACATTCTCTAGTATTAACCACATACTAGGGCACAAAACAAGCCTTGAAAAATTTAAGAGTATAGAAATTATTTCAAGCATTTTTTCTGACTACAACGGCATGAAACTACATGCCACAGAAAATCAAGCACAGAAAAAGAAATGAGAAAAACAATTACATGGAGACTAAAAATAATCAATGGGTCAAAGATGAACTCAAAGAAGAAATTAAAGAATACCTTGAGGCAAATGACAATGAAAACACAATCACACAAAATCTACAGAATGCAGCAAAAGTAGTTCTTAGAAAGACATTCACATTGATTCAGGTGTCTTTAAAACAAACAGGAAGAGTCTCAAATAAACAACCTAACCCAGTACCTAAAGGAATTAGAAAAAAAGAACAAATAAAACTTAAATTCAGCAGAAAGAAGGAGATACAAAAGGTCAGAGAGGCAATTAATAAATAAATAAAATAGAGATTTTTAAAAATAGAAATAATCAATAAAACCAAGAACTGGTTCTTTCAGGATAAAAAAAATTGACAAATCTCTGGCCAGACTCACCAAGATTAAGAAAAAGACCCAATTAAACAAAATAAGAAACAAAGAGGAGAAATAATAATAGATACTGTAGAAATACCAAAAAAATCAGAATACTATGAACAACTATAACAATTATATGCTAACAAATTTGGCAACCTCAAAGAAATGCACAGCCCACCTGGAAACACAGCCCACCAAAACTAAATAAAGAAGAAATATGCATGAGACGAGTGCTCAGGCCTGGTGCACTGGGAGGACCCAGAGGAGTCCGGTGGAGAGGGAGGTGGGAGGGGGGCTCGGGATGGGGAATACGTGTAACTCTATGGCTGATTCGTGTCAATGTATGACAAAACCCACTGAAATGTTGTGAAGTAATTGGCCTCCAACTAATAAAATAAAATTTAAAAAATAAATAAAAAAGAAGAAATAGGTAATTTGAACAGCCTCATCAGTAGAAGTGAAACAAGACTGTAATTTTAAAGCTCCTTACAAACTAAAGCCCAGGACCTGATAGCTTCACTGGGAAATTCTACCAAATGTCAAAGAGGAACTTACACCAATCCTTCTCAAACTCTTCCAAAAGATTGAAGAGGAAGGAATATTCCCAAAGACATTTTACAAAGCCACCATCACTCTGATACTAAAACTAAACAAAGACACTACCAAAAAGAAAACTACAGGCCAATATCTTTGATGAATATAGGTGCAAAAATTCTCAACAAAATATTAGCAACCAAATCCAATAACACATAAGTAAGGTCATACACCATGACCAAGTTGAATTCATCCCAGGGTCACAAAAATGGCTCAACATATGCAAATCAATCAATGTAATACACTACATAAAAAAAATGATAAAACCACATGATCATCTCAATAGATACAGAAAAAAGCATTTGACCAAACTAAACATTCATTCATGATAAAAACCATTATGAAAGTGAGTAGATGGAACATATCTCAACATAATAAAATTTATTTGACAAACCCACAGCCAATACAATACTCAACAGTGAAAAACTGAAAGCCTTCCTGATAAAATCTGGAATAAGACAAGGATGCCTACTTTCACCACTTCTCTTCAACATAGTATTGGAAGTCCTAGCCACAGCAATCAGACAAGAAAAAGCTCTAAAATGTATTCAAATTAGTAGAGAAGAGGTACAGTTGTTATCATCACCAGATGACATGATAATATATATAGAAAACCCTAAAGACTCCACACAAAAACTACTAGAACTGATAAACTCAGCAAGGTAGCAGGATACACAATCAACATACTGAAATCAGTTGTATTTATTTATGCTAATGATGAAATATCAGAAAGTAATGTAAGCAGTCTTTTAAAATTACACCCCCAAAAATAAAATATTTAGGAATAAACCTCACCAAGGGAGATGGAAGAATTATATGCTGAGAACTACAAAATATCAATAAAGAAAATTAAAGATGATTCAAAGAAATGGAAAGCTATCCTATGCTCTTGGGTTGGAAGAATTAATGTTGTTAAAATGGCCATACTTCCCAAAGCAATCTACAAAGTAAATGTGATCTCTATTAAATTACCCATGACATTTTTCACAGAAATAGAACAAATAATACTAAAATTTATTTGGATCCATAAAAAGAGCTGGAATTACCAAAACAATCCTGAGGAAAAAGAGCAGAGCAGGAGGTTCAGACTTCAGACAATACCACAAGGCTACAGTAATCAAAATAGTATGGTATTGGTACAAAAATAGACATACAGATCAATGGAACAGAACAGAGAGCCCAGAAATAAATCCACACACCTATGGACAATTAACCTTTGACAAAGGAGGCAAGAATACACAATGGGGAAAGACAGTCTCTTCAGCAAGTGGTGTCGGCAAAGCTGGACAGGTGCATGCACATCTTCACGTCATACACAAAAATAAACTCAAAATGGCTTAAAAGATATCTGAATATAAGACAAGATCCCACAAACTGCTAAAATAGAACATAGGTGAAACATTCTCTGACAAAAATCATACCAATGTTTTCTTTCTTAAGCCTCCCAAGACAAAAACCAAAAAAAAAAAAAAGGGACCTAATCAAATTTTAGTTTTTTGAGCAGCAAAGGAAACCATAACAAAACAAAAAGACAGCCCACTGACTGGGAGAAAACATTTGCAAATGATACAACCAAGAAAGGCTTATTCCAAAATATACAAAGAGTTCATACAACTTAAAAAAAAAAAAAATTACCCAATCCAAAAATGGGCAGAAGAGTTTGGCAGAAGGAAAACTTGACTTCCCAGACAGAGGGTTCAGCATTAAAGAGCAGAATGTAAGCATTTTCAGTCGTGTAAGCATTTAATAGTATTGCTAACCTATGAACTTCACACTGGGAAATGTCTAAGGCCAGGTAGCAGTGACTTCCTTGGATATCTCATGGTTAGCACAAGCTTGCTCTAAGGTAACTAAGCACAAGAACTCAATAAATATTTATTAAACACTTATTGCATACATGCTACTAAATATCATTGAGAACATAAATGAAATTTAAGAAGGCCCCAGACCAGAAATTTCCAGTAGAATAAGTAATTGATCTCTATATCAAATATAGAAAGCAACAACAACAAAAAATAAGTCCCCTGTATAGCACAGTAGCTCTGCTCTTATGTGGCATCCTGGATAGGAGCAGGGTTTGGGGGAGAATGGATACATACATATGTATGGCTGAGTCACTTAGATGTTCACCTAAAAATATCACAGCATTGTTAATTGGCTATGCATGCTAAGTCACTTCAATCTCTTTGACTCACTCTTTGTGACCCTGTGGATTGTAGCCTGCCCGGCTCACTGTCCATGGGATTCTCCAGGCAAGAATATAGGTATGAGTTGCTATTTCCTTCTCTAGGGGATCTTCCTGAACCAAAGATTGAACCTGTGTTAATCGGCTATACCCCAACACAAAATTAAAAGTTCAAAACAAAAAATATGTCCCGTATGACACAAGAGTATTGCTGATGCTTACAAGATGATTATGAAACAGAGCTAACAAATCTTTACAGAGGGCTACTTTGACCTCAGTCTCAAGATTTGGGTAGGAACTGAATGGTTTCCATGGTGGCTCAGTTGGTAAAGAATCCGCCTGCAATGCAGGAAACCTGGATTCGATCCCTGGGTTGGGAAGATCCCCTGGAGGAGGGCATGGTAACCCATTCCAGTATCCTTGCCTGGAGAATCCCCATGGACAGAAGAGCCTGGGAGGCTATAGTCTATGGGGTCACAAAGAGTCAGATATGACTGAGTGACTTTCACTTTGAATGACCAAGAGGACAGAAAAGAGAATAAAGAAAATGATGGGTAAGGGTTAAATGAGGAATGAGTTTGTTTGGGGTACAATAATAAAAGCTTTATAAGGAACATAGGTTTTGTATTGGAGAGTAGAAAGGGGTAAGGTGGATGAGAAGGTTAGCATCAGATTATGAAGGACTTTGGATGCCGAACACAAGATCTGGTCTTTCTTCTGTCCTTCAGACCCTTCCAAACTGGAAGCAACTTGAAACTGTACGACCACCCTGCCTTTCTGATGGATGAATGTTATTCAGTCCTCAGTTTTTTCTCAGCAACTACATAATTAAAGCTTATTGACATGGCGAAGAACTAGTCATGACATAATTCCCTTAGTGATTCTAGGGGAATGTGTTCTTTTTGTTGATTTATCCACATTGACAAACTGTGCTGTGCTGAGTCACTCAGTCATGTCCAAATCTTTGTGACCCCAGAGATGTAGCTCGCCAGGCTCCTCTGTCCATGTGGATTCTCCAAGCAAGAATACTGGAGTGGGTTGCCATGCCCTTCTCCAGGGGATCTTCCCAACCCAGGGATTGAACCCAGGTCTCCAGTATTGCAGGCTATTCTTTACTGTCTGAGCCACCACAGAAGTTCCCTCAACAATTCTAGGGAAATATGTCCTTTTTGGTGTTTTATCCACATTGACAGACTACCTTGAATTAAATAGCTGACTGTAAGATGGATTGTATGAGGCCTCCAAACGTGGACAGGAGAAAAATCAAAATCCTATTCTCTGGAAACCATACACATACTGCTTACACTGAACCAAGAGCAATAGAAATGACCCAGTGAGCATTCTTCTCAGTTCTCCAAGATTATTTAAAGTCTACCTCAAACATCGTCTCCTCTACCAAGCTTCCGGAGCCCTCCACTCAGAATGCCACCTCCTTCTCTGCTTCCAAAGCCCTAGTTTATACCCATGATACAGCACTTCCCAGACAGCCTGATACAGACAAGACTTGATTATCTGTCTGTCTTCCCTCCCATAGATTATAAGCTTATTTTTATGGATAATCACTATAGCTAATGTTTATTGAGGGTTGTCCTATCTGTCAGCCTCCCTGATAAGTGCTTTAAAAGGATTACCTCATTTGTTCACACCTCTTTTTGTAGATTAAAAATGGACAAAGATAGTTAGTACTTCCAAGTTCACATAGATAGTAAGGATAGGATCTCCCCAAGTCTATATCCGTGTTACAACCACTGCCCCATACTGACTCCTGGCATAGGTAGAGGTCAACTGTTATCCATCATTGTCACTCTACTGAACCCACCTGAGTGCCTGGAATGAGGAGGTGCTCAGTCAATGTTGATTGGTATTGAGTGGAGGAGAAATGCCAGGGATGGTGGGACCTCCCTGGTGGTTCAATGGTTAAGAACACAACTTGCAATGCAGAGGACATGGGTTCAATCTCTGGTCTAAGACCCTACAAGTTCCAGAGCAACTACAAAGCCCTGGTACCAAAACTAGAGAGTGCATGCTGCAACAAAAGATCTCACATAACACAGTGAAGATCCCCGGTGCCACAACTAAGACCCGATGCAGCCTAATTAATTAATTAATATTTTTTAAAATGAAAGAAATACTGGGGAAAGTGAGCATCTTTGCTGACTGATTGGTGTCTGACTGCTGTGCTGTGAAGAGGAGAGTGCTGGAACAAACGCCAGTCTCTCTACAGAAATGTTTTGACAGATAGCAGCTCTACAAGATGAAATAGAGATTGATATGAAAAAAAAGACTGATAATGATGGAATTGAATAGAAATCAACTTCACTCAATACTTATGTTCAAGATTAAAAATATCTAAGCAAATTTAACCCCTAAAAATAACCATCATTAAACTGCCCTGGATAAAGATTCAAACCCAGTTCTCCTATAGAGAAGAGGAAGAGGAGGAAGAAAAGGGGAAGGAGAAATAGAAAAGTTTTACTCTATAGTTTTGATTTGTGAATTTTTTTTACTCAAATCTAATCCAGAGAGTAGTCTCCACCCATAAAACAGACAACAAAAAAGGGTGTATGTGCTAAGTTCCAAATGAATTATACAAACAAAAATCCTT
Organism: Muntiacus reevesi; assembly: GCF_963930625.1. Taxonomy (NCBI): domain Eukaryota; kingdom Metazoa; phylum Chordata; class Mammalia; order Artiodactyla; family Cervidae; genus Muntiacus; species Muntiacus reevesi. Next base: position 24,418,140 of record NC_089264.1, read on the forward strand.
GTTAGTGAAAGGTTGTTGCTGAATCACAAAAGACGCTGGGATTTATGGCCACTGGAGGAGAAAAATTCAATCCAGGGCCAGAGACGAAGATTGATCGCTCAGAGCTTTGTGTAATAAAGTTTTATTAAAGTATAAAAGAGATAGAGAAAGCTTCTGACCTAGACATCAGAAGGGGGCAGAAAGAATACCTGCATGCCAGTCTTTAGCTAGAGGTTATATAGTTACTAGCAGTCTGTTAATGAAAGAAAGGAATGTTTTAAAACTCAGAGAATGGCACCAGGCCCCTCACCCACAAGATGTATTTTGGGATAATCTTGGCACCAGATGAGTCATCCCAGGCCATAAAACGATTGAGTTGAATCTTGTAGAAATGCAGATTACCATACAAATAGTTTCATTTATGTAGATTAGGGGAACAATGTCTGAATATAACATACTGGTTTGTCAAATTGGTTCTGAGCCATTAGGCAGAATCGACTTGAAGACAGAGTCTGGGGTAAAGGCACAGTACATTACCATAGCTTAAGACAACCATTTCCATAAGAAAACTTCATCGGTTAGCTCAAGGTTTGAGAATTGTTAAGTTCAGGTGGCGCCTGGTGCCATGGCAACACAGTATTTTAAGAGAAACCTCTTTTTAAATTTGTATAGAGAAGAGGAATAAAAATATATCATTAGTTTGTTTCCTCCTGCTGCTTAAGAGAGAGATAAAATATGTCTGACACTTGCAGCCACTTGCAGCCTATTTCCTACGTTTGGACACCCCTGGCCTTCCTGCCTGTTACCCTCTCATTCCCCCCTTTTCTTTTAGGAGAAAAGAAAGGAAAGGGGCGTCGTTTTCATTCCGTAACTGCTTCGGAGCTGATAAGGGACGTTGTCCTTAAATTGGTGAGGCAACATATCCTCCTAACCCTCATATTCAGGGTTTCTGATCCAGGGACCCCAGGTAGTAGATGGAGGAAGCTGTGGCAGTCGCAGGAGTTTGTAACTTAAAAGTCTTCATGTGACTAGAAACAAATCCTGTTACATAGCTACAGATGTAGGGAGCAAACAGCAAAAATAGAACAATAAGCAAAGTTAAAAATCACATTATGTCCATAGTTAAGGTACAAAGTGTTGCACCAGCCCATTTGAAGATTGTTAGATGTCATCAGATTAAGAAGAGGCATCACATATGATTGTTGTTGAAGGTATTCGCAGGCTTAGAGAAAGTCTTTTTCTTGAAGTGGAGCTGCCCATCATGGGAAGCCTTCTACTGATGAAGAAGGGAGCGCTCCGCAGACCCAACAGTTAGACCAATTGTGGAATGCAGCGTAGGAGTGAGCCCAGGACAGGAAGGCATTGTCTTGAGGATCAAACGGCAGACTCAGGATTTTTGGAATCAGCAAACGTAGGCTCACATAGATTATCAGGCCCATCTGAAAAGTACAAAGTCAGAGCATAGAAAGTAAAGACATAAAATGAAATCACTTAGTTCTGGTCAGGGTGCCACCTCTTACCTTGAGTGTGATGTACCCACGAATCAATTCCTGGCACTTTGATTGCTGTGGAAGAAGGAAGAATATTGTGGTAAGGGCCTTACCAGACGGGCTCAAGAGATTGGCCCCAAGAACCCAGTGCTTTTACCAGGACCTAGTTTTCTGGCTCAAATAGAGGCTTGCTTGACTCAGAGGTTGGGTCAGGAGTCATCTCCCAGAGTTCCGTTGACAGCTGTTGAAAAGCTGAGGACTGAGTTACATAATTAGCTATTTCCAAGGCTTCAGGGTCTATAATAATGTCTGTGCGTAAGAAAGGCCTTCCATAAATACATTCAAAAGGGGACAGTCCCTCTTTTGGGGGGCAGTCCGAGCCCTCATTAAAGCTATGGGTAGAACACTAATCCAATTGTCCTGCATCTCTTGAATTAATTTGCGCAGATGTCTTTTGATAAGGTCACTAGCTTTTTCAACTTTTCCTGAGGATTGGAAAAGCTCAAAATTCAGAAAACTAAGATCATGGCATCCGGTCCCATCACTTTATGGCAAATAGATGGGGAAACAGTGGAAACAGTGGCTGACTTTATTTCTCTGGGCTCCAAAATCACTGCTGCTACTGCTAAGTCACTTCAGTCATGTCTGACTCTGTGTGACCCCGTAGACGGCAGCCCACCAGGCTCCCCTGTCCCTGGGATTCTCCAGGCAAGAACACTGGAGTGGGTTGCCATTTCCTTGCAGCCATGAAATTAAAAGATGCTTTCTCCTTAGGAGGAAAGTTATGACCAACCTAGATAGCATATTAAAAAGCAGAGACATTACCGCACCAAGAAAGGTCCGTCTAGTCAAGACTATGGTTTTTTCAGTAGTTATGTATGGATGTGAGAGTTGGACTATAAATAAAGCTCAGCACCAAAGAATTGATGCTTTTGAACTGTGGTGTTGGAGAAAATTCTTGAGAGTCCCTTGGAGTGCAAGGAGATCCAACCAGTCCATCCTAAAGGAGATCAGTCCTGGGTGTTCATTGGAAGGACTGATATTGAAGCTGAAACTCCAATACTTTGGCCACCTGATGTGAAAAGCTGATTCATCTGAAAAGACCCTGATGCTGGGAAAGATTGAGGGCAGGAGGAGAAGGGGACGACAGAGAATGAGAATGGTTGAATGGCATCACTGACTCGATGGACATGGGTTTGGGTGGACTCCGGAAGTTGGTGATGGACAGGGAGGCCTGGTGTGCTGAGGTTCATGGGGTCGCAAAGAGTCAAACACGACTGAGCAACTGAACTGAACTGAACTGAGGATTGAGGTCTCCAGGAACAGTGTAAGTGATATTCTATTCCTAGAGCTTTAGATATATCCCCAGAGCCATTTTCACTTTGAAGATTCTGTGGCAGCCTGAAACCTAGGGATAATTTCATGGATTAAAATCTTTATAACCTCTTTAGCCTAGTCCCTACTGCAGGGAAAAGCCTCAATCCATCCAGTAAAAGGATCCACCCAAACTTGTAAGCAAGAATATCCGTTAGCTTTTGGCATATAAGTAAAATCAATTTTCCAGTCCTCTCCAGGATACTTTCCACTTCGTTGTAATCCAGATTTTGCTAGTTTTTCAGCCTTTGGGTTATTTTTCTGACAAACCTCACACCTTTTTATAATATTCTTTAAAGTTTTCATTACATTTTTACCTTCAAACAAATGAGAAGCCCACTGGTAAGTACCCTCTACACCTAAATTTAAACTCTGGTGTAAACCCTTAAGAATTTTCCATTGAGCATTTTCAGGAATTATTAATCGTCCATCCTCAGACTGTAACCATCATTTATCAATAATCTTTGCTCATTTCTTCTCATATCTCTAATTCTTCCTCAGTGTATTGTGGTTTTTCGTGTTCCACGGGACCTGTCCAGATCAAAGGCATCCGCAGTGAAGGGGTTTCGTAAAGTGCCACTTTTCTGGCTTGACAGTCAACCAATTTATTATCTTTGGCTACTTTACTCCCATCCCTGCTGTGCCCTATGCAATGCATAACAGATGCTTCTTTATGACAACATATAGCAATTAAAAGTCTCTCAATCTCTCTGAAATGCTTAATAGGTTCTCCTGTTGCTGTTTTAAACTGTCTTTCTTTCCATATTGCAGCGTAAGCATGTAAAGTCAAATAAGCATACTTAGAATCAGTGTAGATATTTACCCATTGCCCTTTGCTGAACCCCAGAGCTCGGATCAGAGCCACAAGCTCTGCTAACTGAGCACTGGTTCCCTGGGAGAGAGATTTTGCTTCTAAAACCTGTTCAGCAGTCAACATGGCATAACCTGCTTTACACTTTCCACGCTGAACAAAAGAACTGCCATCTGTAAATATTTCCATGTCAGGATTGTCTAATGGGGTACCCATTAGATCTTCCTGAGCCACATAGTTTAAAGTTAGGAATTGGGAACAATCGTGATCAGGTGTTTCATTTTCCTTCTCAGGAAGGAAAGTGGCAGGATTAAAATTTCCACAAACTTTAAGCTTAATTTCTGGTCCTTCTAACAACAATGACTGATATTGAAGAAGCCTACTGTGTGTCATCCAAATATTAACCTTAGAATTTAAGATTCCACTAACATCAAAAGAAATCAATACAGTAAGATTTCATCCATTAATTATTTTGAAAGCTTCAGGTGTTAATAAAACTGTTTCCCCAATTACTGTTAGACAATGGGGCCACCCACGTGAAATTATATCTAATTCTCTGCTTAGATAAGCAATACATTGCTGGTGAGGCCCTCTGGGTTGTGTCAAATCTCCCAAGGCCACACTTTTTCTTTCAGTGACAAACAAATTAAATTCTGACCCTGAGGGCAAGCTCAAAGCTGCAGCTTGCAGGAGAGCAGTCTCAAGAACCTTAAAAACCTTGTGAGTATATGGAGACCAAACCAGTTTGTCAGTTTGGGCCTGCTGAGTCTCAGCTATAAGTTTAAAGGCCAGGGAAGTTTCCCATAACCCAGAATCCAAATGAAACTGTAGCTTGTGATTCCCCCAAATCCTCTCAATTCTCTTAAAGTTATACGTTCAGTTCAGTTCAGTCACTCAGTCATGTCCGACTCTTTGTGACTCCATGAACCGCAGCACATCAGGCCTCCCTGTCCATCACCAACTCCCAGAGTTCACCAAAACTCGTATCCACTGAGTCGGTGATGCCATTCAACCATCTCATCCTCTGTCGTCCCCTTCTCCTCCCGCCTTCAATCTTTCCCAGCATCAGGCAGGGTCTTTTCAAATGAGTCAGCTCTTCGCATCAGGTGGCAAAAGTATTGGAGTTTCACCTTCAACATCAGTCCTTCCAACGAACACCCAGGACTAATCTCCTTTAGGATGGACTGGTTGGATCTCCTTGCAGTTCAAGGGACTCTCAAGAGTCTTCTACACACAGTTCAAAACACCACAGTTCAAAAGCATCAATTCTTCGGCACTCAGCTTTCTTTATAGTCCAAACCTCACATCCATACATGACTACTGGAAAAACCATAGCCTCAACTAGACGGACCTTGGTTGAAAAAGTAATGTCTCTGCTTTTTAATAAATTGTCTGGGTTGGCCATAACTTTTCTTCCAAGGAGTAAGCATCTTTTCATTTCATGGCTGCAATCACCATCGGCAGTGACTTTGGAGCCCAAAAAAATAAAATCAGTCACTGTTTCCACTGTTTCCCCATCTATTTGCCATGAAGTGATGGGACCAGATGCCATGATCTGAGTTTTCTGAATGTTGAGCTTTAAGCCAACTTTTTCACTCTCATCTTTCACTTTCATCAACAGGCTCTTTAGTTCTTCTTCACTTTCTGCCATAAGGGTGGTGTCACCTGCATATCTGAGGTTATTGATATTTCTCCTGGCAATCTTGATTCCAGCCTGTGCTTCTTCCAGCCCAGTGTTTCTCATGAGGTACTCTGCATAGAAGTTAAATAAGCAGGGTGACAATATACTGCCTTGACATACTTATTTTCCTATTTGGAACAAGTCTGTTGTTCCTTGTCCAGTTCAAAGTGTTGTTTCCTGACCTGAATACAGGTTTCTCAAGAGACAGGTCACGTGGTCTGGTATTCCCATCTCTTGAAGAATTTTCCACAGTCTGTTGTGATCCACACTGTCAAAGGTTTTGGCATAGTCAATAAAGCAGAAATAGATGTTTTTCTGGAACTCTCTTGCTTTTTCAATGATCCAGAGGATGCTGCCAATTTGATCTCTGGTTTCTCTGCCTTTTCTAAAACCAGCTTGAACATCTGGAAGTTCACAGTTCATGTATTGCTGAAGCCTGGCTTGGAGAATTTTGAGCATTACTTTACTAGCGTGTGAGATGAGTGCAATTGTGCGGTAGTTTGAGCATTCTTTGGGATTGTCTTTCTTTGGGATTGGAATGAAAACTGACCTTTTCCAGTCCTGTGGCCACTGCTGAGTTTTCCAAATTTGCTGGCATATTGAGTGCAGCACTGTCACAGCAGCATCTTTCAGGATTTGAAATAGCTCAACTGGAATTCCATCACCTCCACTAGCTTTGTTCATAGTGATGGTTCCTAAAGCCCACTTGACTTCACATTCCCAGATGTCTGGCTCTAGGTGAGTGATCACACCATCATGATTATCTAGGTCATGAAGATCTTTTTTTGTACAGTTCTTCTGTGTATTCTTGCCACTTCTTAATCTTCTGCTGCTGTTAAGTCTATACCATTTCTGTCCTTTATTGAGCCCATCTTGGCATGAAAAGTTGCCTTGGTATCTCTAATTTTCCTGAAGAGATCTCTAGTTTTTCCCATTCTATTGTTTTCCTCTATTTCTTTCCGCTGATTGCAGGAACAGCAGATGCACAGTGCAAGGAGTATCCGAGAGGAGATACCCCACATCCAAGGTCATAAGCAGTGACTGTGAGGACATACCCGATGTCCAAGGTAAGGAACGGTGGCTGCGCTTTGCTGGAGCAACCCTGAAGTGACACCTCACGTCCAAGGTAGAAGAAACCCAAGTAAGACTGTAGACACTAAGAGAGGTCATCAGAGAGCAGACATACTGAAATCACAATCACAGAAAGCTAGCCAATCTGATCAAAGGACCATAACCTTGTCTACCTCAATGAAACCATGAGCCATGCCATGTGGAGCCACACAAGATGGAAGGGTCATGCTGGAGAGATCTGACAGAATGTGGTCCCCTGGAGAAGGGAATGGCAAACCACTACAGTATTCTTGCCTGGAGAACCCCATCAACAGTATGAAAAGGCAAAAAGATAGGACACTGAAAGATGAACTCCCCAGGTCAGTAGGTGCCCAATATGCTACTGGAGATCAGCAGAGAAAAAACTCCAGAAAGAATGAAGGAATAGAGACAAAGCAAAAACAACACCCAGTTGTGGATGTGACTGGTGATAGAAGCAAGGTCCGATGCTGTAAAGAGCAATATTGCAAAGGAATATGGAATGTTAGGTCCATGAATCAAGGCAAATTGGAAGTGGTCAAACAGGAGATGGCAAGAGTGAATGTCGACATTCTAGGAATCAGCGAACTAAAATGGACTGGAATGGGTGAATTTAACTCAGATGACCATTATATCTACTACTGTGGGCAGGAATCCCTTAGAAGAAATGGAGTAGCCATCATGGTCAACAAGAGTTCGAAATGCAGTACTTGGATGCAATCTCAAAAACAACGGAATGATCTCTGTTCATTTTCAAGGCAAACTATTCAATCTCACACTGATTCAAGCCTATGCCCCAACCAGTAACACTGAAGAAGCTGAAGTTGAATGGTTCTATGAAGACCTACAAGACCTTTTAGAACTAACACCCAAAAAAGATGTCCTTTTCATTATAGGGGACTGGAATGCAAAATAATGGATAACACTTACAGAAAGGCAGTGCTGTGAGTCCACCACAGTTCTAAACATTTCTTGCATGTTGACGCTCTTAATGTTTAAGGGAAATCTATGAAGTAGGAGCTATTATGATCATTTTCATTTTATTTATGGAGAAACTGAAGGACAGAGAAGTTGGATTTCTTACTTACATAAAGCATGTAAGACATGGAAATAAGATTGGAATGCAAGTCTGTTAGTGTTAGTATCCATGCTTCTAACCACTGCACTTTACTGCCTCATGTAACAGAGAGGGAAAATCCTACTGAAGATGAATTGATTCGAGTTTCTGCTCCCAGTTGCAGTCCCACCCTTGACCTTCTTTGGCTGATTGCTTAGGGCTCAGAATATACACCCAATAAAGGTCTAGATTTAGGCAACGGGGTAGGAAACAAGTGACTATTGTTCTGGTCTTTAGCAAGATCCTATTTGAAAGACAAGCCCAAACTGGACCTTCTGCTTGTTCATGCCAGACTTCATTTCATGTCTGTCAGCCCAAGCATTGCTGAATAGGAATAATGTATACATATTAAGAATAGATGCATGGGTGCAGAAAGCTTAGAGATCAGGGTATTATTTAAAAAGAGAGAAATAAACAAGACTAAGTCCCTTCAATCCTGTTCAGACACCTCCACTCTCATACCTTCTTGCCTATATGGGTGATAGCTACTTAAATAAAGCATGGTCACCTGGAATGTCTCCCAAGAGCATTCTCCTGAGCTTATAAGCCAGCCCTCTCTGCCCTAGCCCAGTTTCTCACCCAAGTATTGAGATAAGAGCTTCAATAATTCCTAGGAGAATGCAGGTTCCTAGGTTTTATGACAAGAGAGAAGCATTGTTAGGGCAAGACCCTGAGAAAATTAAAGGGCAGTTATGAAAGTTTTATGAAAGAAAATAAAAGTTATGGACAAGTAATTAGGGGGTTAAGATAGTTCTTTAGCTAGAAACTCTCCAAGTCTACAGACATGCAATTATTGAATTAGTTTCAAACTATTCTTTCACACCTACTGATACCTAAATTACTCACATCTCATGGCACCTGCGAACTATAAAGGTTTTCATCAAAGAAGCTGTTTTACTAACTTCCTCGAGGGAAGCTTTGAAGGACAGTGAATAAATCATGTCTAAGGGATGTGAATCAGGGCCGCCAGAGTGATCAGCCAAGAACTCACATTCTTATTCTGCAAGTTAATAAATAGTGCCCTTGGTGCTTTCATATCTAATATTTGCCTTAGTATCTATCTCTCAGTTCATTTCAGTTCAGTTCTGTCACTCAGTCATGTCCGACTCTTTGCGACCCCATGAATGGCAGCACGCCAGGCCTCCCTGTTCATCACCAACTCTCGGAGTTTACTCAAACTCATGCCCACTGAGTCGGTGATGCCATTCAGCCATCTCATCCTCTGTCATCCCCTTCTTCTCCTGCCCCCAATCGCTCCAAGTATCAGGGTCTTTTCCAATGAGTCAACTCTTTGCATGAGGTGGACAAAGTATTGGAGTTTCAGCTTCAGCATCAGTCCTTCCAATGAACACCCAGGACTGATCTCCTTTAGGATGGACTGGTTGAATCTCTTTGCAGTTCAAGGGACTCTCAAGAGTCTTCTCCAACACTACAGTTCAAAAGCATCAATTCTTCAGCGCTCATCTTTCTTCACAGTCCAACTCTCACATCGATACACGACCACTGGAAAAACCATAGCCTTGACCAGACAGACCTTTGTTGGCAAAGTAATGTCTCTGCTTTTTAATATGCTATCTAGGTTGGTCATAACTTTCCTTCCAAGGAGTAAATGTCTTTTAATTTCATGGCTGCATTCACCATCTGCAGTGATTTTGGACCCCAGAAAAATAAAGTCAGCTACTGTTTCCACTGATTCCCCATCTATTTGCCATGAAGTGATGGGACCAGATGACATGATCTGAGTTTTCTGAATGTTAAGCTTTAAGTCAACTTTTTCACTTTCCTCTTTCACTTTCATCAAGAGGCTTCTTAGTTCCTCTTCACTTTCTTCCATAAGGGTGGTGTCATCTGCATATCTGAGGTTATTGATATTCCTCCCGGCAATCCTGATTCCAGCTTGTGCTTCCTCCAGCCCAGCGTTTCTCATGATGTACTCTGCATATAAGTTAAATAAGCAGGGTGACAATACACAGCCTTGGTGTACTTATTTTCCTATTTGTAACCAGTCTGTTGCTCCATGTCCAGTTCTAACTGTTGCTTCCTGACCTGAATACAGGTTTCTCAAGAGGCAGGTCACGTGGTCTGGTATTCCCACCTCTTGAAGAATTTTCCACAGATATTGTGATCCACACAGTCAAGGTTTTGGCATAGTCAATAAAGCAGAAATAGATGTTTTTCTGGAACTCTCTTGCTTTTTTGATGATCCAGTGGATGTTGGCAATTTGATCTCTGGTTCCTCTGCCTTTTCTAAAACCAACTTGAACATCTGGAAGTTCTCAGTTCACGTATTGCTGAAGCCTGGCTTGGAGAATTTTGAGCATTACTTTACTAGTGTGTGAGACAAGTGCAATTGTGTGGTAGTTTGAGCATTCTTTGGCATTTCCTTTCTTTGGGATTGGAATGAAAACTGACCTTTTCTAGTCCTGTGGCCACTGCTGAGTTTTCCAAATTTGCTGGCATATTGAGTGCAGCACTTTCACAGCATCATCTTTCAGGATTTGAAATAGCTCAACTGGAATTCCATCACCTCCACTAGCTTTGTTCTTAGTGATGCTTTCTAAAGCACGCTTGACTTCACATTCCAAGATGTCTGGCTCTAGGTGAGTGATCACACCATCGTGATTATCTGGGTCGTTAAGTTCTTTTTTGTACAGTTCTGTGTATTCTTGCCACCTCTTCTTAATATCTTCTGCTTCTGTTAGGTCCATACCATTTCTGTCCTTTTTCGAGCCCATCTTTGCATGAAATATTCCCTTGGCATCTCTATTTTTCATGAGGAGATCTCTAATCTTTCCCATTCTGTTGTTTTCCTCTATTTCTTTGCATTGATCGCTAAGGAAGACTTTCTTATCTCTCCTTGCTATTCTTTGGAACTCTGCATTCAAATGGGAATATCTTTCCTTTTCTCCCTTGCTTTTCGCTTCTTTTCTTTTCACAGCTATTTGTAAGGCCTCCTCAAACAACCATTTTGCCTTATTGCATTTCTTTTCATGGGGATGGTCTTGATCCCTGTCTCCTGTACAGTGTCACGAACCTCCGTCCATAGTTCATCAGGCACTCTGTCTATTAGATCTAGCAGAAGCCAAATATCAAGCCAAATATCATCCTTATTAACAGGAGCAGCAGCTTTGCCATCATCATAAGCATCACTCCAAGCCCACATTAAACAGTTTCATTTTACCTTGATTGAGCTCTACCCCCTATTTGGAATATGCTCCCTACTCTTTTATTTTACATAAATTTCTTCTTCAAAATGCAGCTAAAATGAAGAAGTATTTGAGGCTTAGCCATGTCCAACTCTATGGGATCCCACCAGGTTCCTCTGTTATTGAATTCTCTAGGCAAGAATACTGGAGTGTGTTACCATGCCCCCCTCCAGGGGGTCTTCCCAACCCAAGTATCGAACCCAGGTCTCCTGCATTGCATGTGGACTCTTTACCATCTGAGCCATCAGGGAAGCCCAAAAAAGTCTGTTTCCTTTCCACCAGGAAACCTCAGTCTCCCAAGTGACAGGCAGGGATACTCACCATGATGGTAACAAGGACGGCAAGTCTCATCTGAATCTCATCTCTCATCATTCGTGATGACCTCACATTGTCTTTGTCATCTTTTTTTTGTCATCTATTTGTCTTTGTCATGTCTTGTCATCACTTATCTCTCAACTTTTAAACATATATTGTATTATTACTTGTGCTTTTCCATCTCTTTGACTCTTGGAGACCCAGTGTTATCCTGGTATCACCTGTGTCTAGCAATACCTGGTATTAATTGATACTCCAGAAATTCTTATTAACTAATTATGAGCTGATCGTTTTCTTAGTTTATTCACTTTTTTATAATCACTTCATTGCCTTTTCACCTAAAGCTTCTCTTCAAACTGCTTCTCCCCAGCAGAGCAGCCTTGTTGACGCCCTCCTGAATCATTCTCATATTCCTTGCTGTCCTACATTTTCACATATTTGCCAAACAACCACTTACCTCTCTGGTTTCCCCATGTTGTTGTGTCATTATGTCATTATTTTTTATTATTCTCAGCTCATAAATAGTCCAGTTTCCCCAGGAGCAGAGTCAAAGAGCTGATATTCTTTGGCACATTATAAGATACCAAGGAAAATAGAAAACTCATCATGGACACCTTGGGAAAGGTAAGTGCTACTTTTCAAATAGGTCTATATCATCTTTATTAGTTATCCAAAAAGTACACTTTGAAACAAAATTAAGACATTTTCTCCAAACAGGTTGTCAAAGATTTTTGTGGATAATACTCAATGTTTTCCCATCTATGGAAACTCATGCACTACTGTTAGGAAAATAAATTGATAGAAACTTAGTGGGTGATAGTTTGATAATGTTGTACTAAATGCCTTAAAAATGTGCCTATCATTTAACAAAGAAATTCATTCCAAGGAGATAATTATGCTGCTTTTATTTATTTAATCAGTTTCCTAGTGTTAGACATTATGTTCCTTCCAGTGTCATACTCTTAAAAACAATGCTTCATTTTCTCCACATCCTCAACAGCATTTATTGTTTGCAGATTTCTTATTATGGCCATCCTGACTGGTATGAGATGGGGTGGGAGATGAGAGGGACGTTCAACAGGGAGGGACATATGTATACTTGTGGCTGACTCATGTTGATGTTTGACAGAAGCCAGCACGATGTCGTAAAGCAGTTATTCTCTAATAAAAATTTTTTTAAAAAATGCTTCAGGTAATCTGCTTATAAAATCTTAAAAATGCTGATAGTTGGGTACTGGGCTTGAAGTTTTCCCTCCTTTACACTTATCTGAGTTTTCCAAGTTTTTGCCTTGAGTGTGTATCACTTCTGAAATAGAAGTTTTCCATAAAGTATATAATTTTACTTGCTTTTATTTGAACTTCTTTTGTGGCATTTCCCCTTCTCTTTGTGTTACAAAACATGTATTATCTCCTCGATTGATTTCTAAGTTTCTTGAAGACATAATTTACTCAGCTCATAATGTCTTACAGTTACTAGTGCAGTAAACTTGCAAATGAAACACCAATAAAATTATGAAGGACTCTAATACCACCAGATATAAAAAATATCAAAAAGTTATTCACTGAGGTGTCAGTGCAAGAATAGACAGTAAGATACATTTATGTTTCCAAAAAGAAACTTGTAAATTGAAGAACTTATACAGTAAAGGTGCTAATTTAAGTGTAAATGAAAGAAAAATTCATCAGGAGTTCATGCTGAGACAATTCATTTAGATTCTATAAATTTATATTACACAAAATAATGTGAGGTAGATTTAAGAGTTAAATATTTAAAAATCAAACTACAAAAATCTAGAAAGAGGGTGACAAATGTTTATTTGGTCTCTATATGGAGAGAAAGTGAAGGACAGGGAAGCCTGGCGTCCTGCTGTTCACAGGGTCGCAAAGAACCCAACACGACTGAGTGACTGAATGACAACAAGAATGGAGAGAATTCAGAAATGGACTAAATAATAAAGGAAAACATATTTTTATGAATCAAAATTTTAACATGTATGTTATGCATGTATATATGAACATACAGCTTCATAAAAAATAAAGGTCAAAAATCAAGAAGGAAAAATCATATATGACAAGTTAGCAGACTGCCAGTCACTCCTTTTATGTGTAAACAGATCAAATGATTAGTAAAAAAAATACCAAGATGCAAGTGGATACTTATGCAAAATATAGGAACCAAACATTCCACACACACACAAAAATATGTATGACTAACATAAACATAAAAAATTTCAACATTCTTAATATTGAAAAATACTAATAAAAAGAAATAGCTAGCTTTTTCTGACAGTCACTTTGTTTTTAATGACTACAGTCAATGCTAATGAGAGTAGGAAAAATGATGACATAGATATTGCTTTACAGTTCAAGGAGTTGTGCCAAATCATTCAAACTTTCTGTAGAGTTATTTAGAAATCAGTTTCACTCTAACCATGTCTCTATCCTTCCCCTAGTAATTCTTACTTAAGGAAACCAGGCAAGTCAAAATTATAAACAATATACATTATAATGGTCAAAACAAAGGAAATGATTGTTTTGATTAAGCTAGTTGCTGATTAAGAATATTTGGATATATTCAAATGATGAAATATAAAACTGCTATTTAAAATTATAAAGCATTTTGAAATCATGAGAAGACATTTTAGAACAAGGAAACAGTAAATGTTCAATATATAGTGGTTTTCACTGGCAAAAAAATGAAGCCTAAAATGTGAAACTGCTCATATGACATGATCTCTACTGTATAAAAATTATTTTAAGAGACTCAAAAGAAATACGCCAAAATTTTTACTAGCTTATGTCTGAAATTGCAATGATCTTTTTTCTTTTTTGTGTGTGAATTTCTTACTGCTACAAATTACAGCAAGTTAGTGTCATTTGTATAATCAGAAGTTAGATGTTATCGCTAAATGATGTCATCTTATTGTCCTTGTGTCAGCAGACAATCACATGCCTGGCAGCCATTGCCTGGAAAAAGAATTCTCTTTCACTTGAGAACGTGGAGGTTGAGCCACCAAAGGCTGGGGAAGTTCGTATTAAGGTAAATTTAAATCTTTGAACTTGTACTTGTGAAGGCAAGTGTAAGGAAATCTTATTTCATGTATCAAAGTTGTTCCCAGTGTTCCAGCACTCCCACTACTGATAGTGAAACAGCTAGCCAATATCCCTGCCTGTATGCTTTCTGGCTGAATTCCAGGCAGAGCAGCAATACAGTGGCTATGCTACAGGAAATGTTTCTATGATCAATATGAGTGGATTGAGTCTATCCACAGACAAGAAAACTTAGGCCATTAACTGAGAAGTTTTAAAACTTCTCAATGCCAATTAAATCTTGCAGCAGTTAAACTCATTTTACATTACTAACTTAATGTTTCCAATATGCTAGTTTAAAATCAATTTTCCCAGAGGATTGGGAAAACATTCCACAATACTGGACTAAAATTTTTGGTTTCTCAATGGTGGTGCTATGGATACGTGGTCAAAAATCCTTTATTGGATAGAATAGACTCTAATATTGCAAACTAGTTGATGACATAGGGTGTACAGAGTCGATTTCAAAAGACCTAGTTTATTTTCAGGTCTGAACGTGCACCATGAGAGTGGGTGAGTCATTTTAAGTCTTCGAATCTTCCCTTTCCACATCTTTAAGTGAGTGAAGTCGCTCAGTCGTTTCCGACTCTTTGTGACCCCGTGGACTGTAGCCTACCAGGCTCCTCCATCCATGGGATTCTCCAGGCAAGAATACTGGAGTGGGTTACCATTTCCTTCTCCAGGGGATCTTCCCGACTCAGGGATCGAACCTCCTGACCCAGGGATCGAACCCGGGTCTCCCGCAGTGGAGGCAGACGCTTTAACCTCTGAGCCACCAGGGTAATTAGACCTGCCCTGTGTTTCTCTGAATATTATTATAGGGATCAAATCAGGTCATCCATGTAAAAAAATTATTCATAATAAGTCTCAGACAAAAGAAAAATTCCAAACTAATTTATCCTTGGCCACTTAATTCCTACCCAGATGACATCTACAGGGATCTGTGGTTCTGATGATCATACTATAAAAGGAATAATCACAGTGAAGTATCCCTTCATCCCAGGCCATGAAGGAGCTGGAATTGTGGAGAGTGTTGGCGAAGGAGTGAGCTCAGTGCAACCAGGTAGGAAATGGGCCACAAAAACCTCTGCGCAAACAGCCCACCACCAAAACGCATTAGCATATTCACAGGAGAAATAAGTTGGTTTGCCTCTAAATTGTTTTACCTAATCACATATCGTGGTAGTAAATGTATCCAGTGATTCCAAGGGTCACACAGTTTCTCCGCTGTCAGCGCAAGCAATCCAGAGTGGCAGTGCCTGAGCCAAGTAACTAGTTGAGATAGGACCAGTGTACTTCTAAATAGATCATAATCTCCTAGGAGCAGGGGCTGCTTGTTTTATTTCCAAACAAACAATAAAACTATATTATAAACATTAAGCTTGCTAAGTCCCTAGATTTTAATTGTTTTCTGAAACTAAAAGAAATTATAATTACATGACACAATAGAAGTGTTAGCTAAGAAATAAAAAAAAAGAAGTGTTAGCTAATATGAAAATGGCAATCATACTGCAATATAAATGTATCAAATCAATATAAACTTACACACAATTTTGTTTATCAAATATATGTCAGTAAAAACTTTTTTCTAATGAATTATTTGTCAGCAGAAAGGGAAATTTTATAATCTGACAAGTTAATTTATTCTGACATAACTGCAGAAGAATTCAGTTTCCTTTTTTATTGAAATACAATTGACACACACACAATACTATGCTACAGGAATTTCTTAGCAGTCCAGTGGTTAGGACTCCATGCTGTCATGTCAACAGTCTGGGTTCAATGCCTGATTGGGGAATTAAGATCCTATAAGCCTATACAAATACATATAAGTATGTGTGTATCATTTCAGTTCAATTCAGTCACTCAGTCGTGCCCAATATTTTAGGACCCCATGGACTACAGCATGCCAGGCTTCCCTGTCCATCTCCAACTCCCAGAGCTTGCTCAAATTCAACCCCATCAAATTCATGCCATCCACCCATCTCATCCTCTGCCATCCAACCACGTCATCTTCTGTTGTCCCCTTCTCCTCCTGCCTTCAATCTTTCCCATCATCAGGGTCTTATCCAATGAGTCAGTTCTTTGCATCAGGTGGCAAAAGTATTGGCCACAGCTTCAGCATCAGTCTTCCAATGAATATTCAGGACTGATTTCCTTTAGGATGGACTGGTTGGATCTCCTTGCAGTCCAAGGAACTCTCAAGAGTCTTCTCCAACACCACAGTTCAAAACCATCAATTCTTCGGCACTCAACTTTCCTTATAGCCCAACTATCACAACCATACATGACTACTGGAAAAACCATAGCTTTGACTAGATGGACCTCTGTTGACAAAGTAATATCTCTGCTTTTTAATATTCTGTCTAGATGGGTCATAGTTTTTCTTCCAAGGAGCAAGCATCTTTTAATTTCATGGCTGCAGTCACCATCTGCAGTGATTTTGGAGCCTAAGAAAATAAAGTCTGTCACTACTTCCATTGTTTCTCCACCTATTTGCCATGAAATGATGGGACCAGATGCCATGATCTGAATTTTTGAATGCTGAGCTTTAAGCCAGCTTTTTTCACTTTTCTCTTTCTCTGTCATCAAGAGGTCTTTAGTTCCTCTTCACTTTCTGCCATAAGGGTGGTATCATCTGCATATCTGAGGTTATTTGATATTTCTCCCAGCAATCTTGATTCCAGCTTGTGCTTCATCCAATCTGGCATTTCACATGATGTACTCTGCATTTAAATTAAATAAGCAGGGTGACAATATATAGCCTTGATGTACTTCTTTCCCGATTTCGAACCAGTCTATTGTTCCATGTCCAGTTCTAACTGTTGCTTCCTGACCTGCATACATATTTCTCAGGAGGCAGGTAAAGTAATCTGGTATTCCCATATCTTTAAGAATTTCCCACAGTTTGTTGTGATCTACACAGTCAAAAGTTTTGGCATAATCAATAAAGCAGAAGTAGATGTTTTTCTGGAATTCTCTTGCTTTTTCTATGATCCAACGAATGTTTGCATTTTGATCTCTGGTTCCTCAGACTGTGTTCATTAATTCTCCTCACCTTCCCAGCCTGTAACCCTAGGTCCCAGGAGGGTTAATTATTCGACCTACACATAATCAGTATGCTCTCTAGAACTGTGCAACCTAAAAAACCACCCTCTGTAGTAAGCGCTCCAGGAGCAGCCTCTCTCTGCAGGAAGAAAGCTATTCCTTTTACTCTCTGAATTGAGAATATCTTGAACCACAGCCCCCTAAAGAAAACATATCATAGACCTGCTGTGGGTCTATGTGCCATCATGGGGCAGGTAGGCTCAATAGAAAGGTCTCTGCTGTTATCCAGCTTCAGGCAGGTAACGACCTCTGCAGACTTAAATCTCTCAAAGGAAAACCAAAAGGTTAGAGTAGATGACATCTCTAAGGGTCATTCCTGGTTTTATTAGTTTATTTCCAGAGTAAATGCAGACCTACAATTATCTATCCAGCAAGGAATATCCCCATATTTCCATCATTTGTCCAAAATAGTAATGGGATTTCTGAAACCAGGTTATAGGATTTTTCCTCCAAAATAGCCATAGGGTATGTTATACTTGTCATAATCTGTCCACAGCAAGTTATCAAATCATTCAATGAAGTTTTTATCACCGCACTATTGTGTTTCAATAATATTTTAAACTAATGATTTTTTTCCCTATATATAGGAGATAAAGTCCTCACACTTCCTGTTCCACAGTGTAGAGAATGCAGTGCCTGCTTGCATCCCAAGGGAAACTTCTGTGAGAAGCAAGAGTTAGTAGATTTGCCCATCTTTTGTTTATCTTGTCACTTTTAATTAAATCGCTTATATTGTGCAAGCACTGACCTGGAGCTAAAGGTGTTCATTTCTCTCCTTACAACTCTATGTTTCTGGGTTGCTGCTGTGCCCGTCCGTGTCACGGCTGAACAGCCTTCTGCCCTCTTCTGGATTAATGCTGGATGGCACAAGCAGGTTTACCTGCAAAGGAGAAAAGATCTACCACTGTTTCCGCACAAGTACATTCACTGAATATACTGTTGTGCCTGAGATTTCGGTGGTAAAAATTGATGCTGCTGCTCCCATGGATAAAATTTGTATCATGAGCTGTGAGGTGCCTACAGGATATGGGGCTGCTGTTCACTCGGCCCAGGTGAGGAAAACAGCTGTGTGTTAGTATGTTATAGTGATCTGCCAAGAAAACATAAAAACAAGACCAAAACAGTCCAAATGTTTCAACTGGGGTCTATAGTTCCAAAAGCCTCAATGGTTGTTTTTGTTTGTTTTCTTAATTATACAAGTGTCCAGATGTGATTCCTAACACAAACATGACTTGTGAATTTGTAGGTCACTCCTGGTTCTACCTGTGTGGTCTTTGGACTTGGAGGAATCGGCTCAGCTATTGTCATGGGCTGTAAAGCCTCTGGTGCTTCTAGAATCATTGGAGTTGATATCAACGAGGAAAAATTTCCTCGGGCAAAAGCATTAGGGGTCACAGATGTTCTCAACCCTTCGAATCTCAAGAAGCCCGTCCAGGAGGTGGTCAAGGAGATGACAGGCATCGGTGTTGACTTTGCCTTTGAGGCCATCGGACTCACAGAAACCATGGTGTGTGGGTTCGGGTCACAGTGAGTAGAAGCAGATCTGTAGGTTTGGTTCCAGACCAGCACAATTAAGTGAACATTGTAATAAAATGAGTCAAGTAATTTTCTGGTTTTCCACCACACATAGAAATTACATTTATACTATACTGTAGTCTATTAGTATGCAATAGCATTTTGTCTAAGAAAAAACAATGTACACACCTTAATTTTAAAACACTTTATTGCTAAAATATGCTAATCATCTGAGCCTTCAGTGAGAGTCATTATCTTTTTGTAATAGTAACAAAGATCACTGATTACATACCATAATAAGAAATATAATAATAGTGAAAATGTTTGAAATACTGAGATTCCATCACTGGCAGTGTTGAAAGCTGAGCTCAAAGTAAGTAGCATCTGCCCAGGAAAAGGTCTGAAATCTAGGAATCCACAATTCTTTCCAACACTGCAGATAGTTGCTACTTACATATGGGCATCTATTTACGGTCATTATTCTCATTATCAGGTTGCTGCTTGGGACTCCTGCAACCTGAGCCATGGTGTCTGTATAATCACTGGGGTGTCTGCACCAAATTTACAGTTTTCCCTTTCTGGTCAAACAGTTTTCACTGGACGGACACTGAAGGGTTCGTGTTTAGGAGGTAAGTCAGTTGCTTTTGCTTTCACGAAACCTCTTTCAACTTTGTCAGTTCAGCTCAGTTCAGTCGCTCAGTTGTGTCCAACTCTTTGTGACCCCATGAGTCACAGCACGCCAGGCCTCCCTGTCCATCACCAACTCCCGGAGATTACTCAAAGTCATGCCCATCGAGTTGGTGATGTCATCCAGCCATCTCATCCTCTGTTGTCCCCTTCTCCTCCTGCCGCCAATCCTTCCCAGCATCAAGGCCTTTTCCAATGAGTCAACTCTTCACATGAGGTGGACAAAGTATTGGAGTTTCAGCTTCAGCATCAGTCCTTCCAATGAACACCCAGGATTGATCTCCTTTAGGATGGACTGGTTGGATCTCCTTGCAGTCCAAGGGACTCTCAAGAGTCTTCTCCAACACCACAGTTCAAAAGCATCAATTTTTCAGTGCTCATCTTTCTTCACAGTCCAACTCTCACATCTATACATGACCACTGGAAAAACCATAGCCTTGACCAGATGGACCTTTGTTGGCAAAGTAATGTCTCTGCTTTTTAATATGCTATCTAGGTTGGTCATAACTTTCCTTCCAAGGAGTAAGCGTCTTTTAATTTCACAGCTGCAGTCACCATCTGCAGTGATTTTGGAGCCCCCCAAAATAAAGTCTGACACTGTTTCCACTGTCTTCCCATCTATTTCCCATGAGGTGATGGGACCAGATGCCATGGTCTTAGTTTTCTGAATGTTAAGTTTTAAGCCAACTTTTTCACTCTCCTCTTTCACTTTCAACTTTGTAGAAACATGTAATTCAAAATTTTCCTCCTTGGGGAAACAGACCTATAATGGTATAAGTTTTCAAAGACTTCTCCTCCAATGAATTGGTATATTTTGCAGATCAATTTTAGCCAGTTTAATTAAATAGGTTTGTTTTTTTTTTTACATTTAAATAAAATTTTTTATCTCCTACAAAACAGTTTCTGGGTTTTCCCAGTGTTTGGAATAATTCAGCTAAGTTCAGTTCTGCACTGGTGGACTCAAAGTTTGTTGTTGGCTTTCTGAATAATTACATGTACAACTTAGTATTTGGCACTGATATTTGTCTTCCCATAGGAGCCCTTATTTCTGAGCAGTACTGACGAATAGATTTACTAAATTAATATTTCCATCTCCATCCATTGCTCTGATCAAAAGTTTCCAAGAAATCTCAATGTGTGTGAATAGAGAGATGAGGAAATAGTTGCATAATGGTAAACCCAGGAGGTGGGCTGGAGACTGCCACTTTATTTTTAATTAGTTTTTAACCCAATAACATGTGAATATTGACCCAATTTTTTTCCAAAGGTGTTCTAGGTAACAGAACTGTCTGTAGCAGCCACACTTAGCAACAAAAGCCAACAACTTCTGATGTACAAATGAACTCATCAATGGCAAATTTTCAGAATAGTTTACCCATCTCCACAACTTACTTATTTTTCTTTTGGTTAGTTTGATATTTCTCAAATCTTATTACTTATTTTTATTTTGCAGATTATAAAACCAAAGACTGTTTTCCCCAACTAGTGACTGCTTACCTACAAAATAAAATTAATATAGATCCATTAATAACCCATCAGTTGCCTTTTGACCAACTCCACAAAGCTTTCGAGGTGTATCAT
Organism: Muntiacus reevesi; assembly: GCF_963930625.1. Classification (NCBI taxonomy): domain Eukaryota; kingdom Metazoa; phylum Chordata; class Mammalia; order Artiodactyla; family Cervidae; genus Muntiacus; species Muntiacus reevesi. The sequence continues at coordinate 24,439,183 of NC_089264.1, forward strand.
GCTGGAAAAACGTGAGTGTTTTCTTTGATGAATTTCTGTACCCTGAACTCACAGAAAAAATGACTTCTCAAACATTCCTAAGTGGTTTTGTGAAAAAAAGATGACTACCTGAAGACCTTCAATATCTTTCATATACTCTATCCTATTTCCTGTTGTCAGAAGGATAAGAAAAGGTTTTATCTGCAAGTTCCCCTTTGGGAAAGACCTGTATTAGCCTATCTCAAAGAAATGTTTGAGGAGGCAGTCTACTCCACATCAGTCAATTATGCATTATTTTTCTGATTAGAGAAATAATCTAGAATAAATAAGTTGATGTTATTGGCATCATAAAATCTTACAAGGACCTTCAAGGCAAAGGTTCAGACTCTACCCAGGGCACAAAGCCTTTCTACATAATTTCCTGACAAATGTCAGTCTGCTCCAGCTAGCATACTTTTAGGGATGAAGTGTTTACTCACTGTGTTCATGTATACACTCAATGCATATTGAGTGATGGTACACTCTTTGCCAGGACTGTCCTGAGTTCTGGGGACAGTGGGGAGCAAGTAACAAGGAGTAAATGAGAAATTACTTGTGTGATGAATTCTTTGACTTTCTAATTCTGGTTCTTAAGAACATCTCTCTTTCCTATTCTCTCCCCACTTCTCTACCTATATCGTTTGTTTGTTTTATGATTTCTTTTTATTTTAAGATAGGAATTTAAATTTTAGTCTGCTATATACCTTGTTGGTTTAGACCTAGCATGTCAGCCCATTTAAATCAAGAATGAAAAGCCAAGAAAACTCATCTAAAATTTTAGAAACAAATAATAGAGGAGGGGGATGGATCTAGCAGGTAGTAGACACACTACAAACAGAAAGGAACTAAGGAAACCCATTTATTCTTCCCTAATTAGACATGGTATTAGATTTTAGGATTGATGGGAGCTGATCAGAAGCTGTAGCAAAGGGTTTGGATGTCTTTGTGATTAAGTAGCCAGAAGGAATGGTGCTCAAAGTTGGGATCTTCCTGTTACAGCTGATTTGGGATCCTGCTTTCACCCCATCCTATATTTCTTATAGGTAAACTAGATGAAGGTGGAGTGGGGTGGGGATAGGCAACTAAGTTTTTCAATACAGTGCATAATTGCTTTGCTGATATCACTGTTTCTCAAGGAATTCAGTTGCTTTATTATTACACTTTTATGTTTCAGGATCCGCTGTGTTCTGCTGTTCTGAGATCTCAAATAATGAAAGGTGCAAGGATATCCTTGGGAGTTTATTCCTTTCCTGTTTCACCTCCCTGATTGTTCCGGTGCAGTGAAAAGAGCAGCAAAAATATGGAAATGCAGTCTGATTGTAAAAATTAAACAAGCGCACCTTGAATTTAATTATAATAAAATAACCTCTTAGAGAACAGATGTTATATAATTCATTTTATGACATTAAAAAAAGGGATGGTGGGATTTGATTTATAATAATAGTGATATGTCCATCAACCCAACTGATCTCTGTCATTAGTCCATGAAAGCTGTCCCTGAGTTATCCCTTATTCCTATTCTCAATATACAGATTTCTCTGTATCTTTCACACCACTCCAGGGTTTACATGATTTTGCTGTTTCTACAACACATGGGGTCTCATAAATTCTTGGAAGGCTCTCTCGGGACACAGTGAGCCATTTTCTATCCTGGGGTCTTCGTACCATCCTATGCCTACAATGCCCATGACACGCTGAGGCACAGTTCCCATCTGCTTTCAAACATACAAGCATATCTGGGAAATCTTGCCACCTGCACCCCGAGGAAGCATGTGTAGGACTCTTTAAGAGAAACTCACCTACGACCTCATAACTTCCTTTTCAAGTCTTTTTCTCTTCACTAAACAAATATAATTATTTCCTCAGTCATTTACATTCTCCTTAAGCTTTTGCTGTTGAAACAAAGAAATCACAAGGAAAATTTCTTTCATAATCTTGTTTCATTTGTAATATCGCTTTCTGAGATTTGAGCTCAAAATGTCCAGCTGACTTAATGAGGGAAGGTCCAAGAATTTTAAAAAAACACATGAAGATTTTTCTCAAGTGAATACTTTAAATATAATCCTGCCAGTCTATCTCTGTCACCTTAACAAACCCTTCCCTCTCTGAGTATCAGCTGCCACATTGTCAAGTGGGAAAATAAGAGTAATGTTATAAGATGATTTTTAAGAATGGAGATCACATGTATAAATGAAGAAATAAAATGAAAACATGTATAAAATTTTAAAGAATAGAATAATTTGGATCTAAGGAAAGGGAAAAGATAAGGCAAAGAAATTAAGAAATTTTAAACCAAGAATTTAAGAATAAAAATTATAGAATTCAAACATTCTAAAGAACAGAAAGACAAGGCTAGGAGAAATTGAGTTTCAAAAGAATAAAATAACTACTTTGTTACATAGATAAAAGCTATCAATGTGACCTAAAATCATAAGGAAAAAATTTAGTAACAGAATGTATTCTTAACAAAATACAACTGGAAAAATAAAAGAGCTGATACCAGAGTTGTATCAGAAGCTTGGGGTTGGAAATACCCAGCTACCAAGAACTGTCCCCCAAGCTGGAAGACTTCTACACTTGAACAGAAGCTTGGAAAGAAAAACAAAAACAAAAATCCCATGAAACACACAGCAGGGCCAGGAGAAAGATGCACTTAAATGGAAGGCTTTTTCCTGAACCTCACTGTCCCCAGACACGATTAGAGAGACACTTATGTTGATTCTATTGCATCAAAAAATTGTTGCCTCCTCTTTTTTTGCTTCTTTTTGTTGGGAGCATGGTGCAACATGCAGGATCTCAGTTCCCTAACCAGGGATGGAACCCTTGTCCTGTGCATTGGGAGCATGGGGTCTTAACCACCTGACCACTAGGAAAGTCCTTGTTGCCTCTTATCAGTCTTTTCCTCTGTGATTGATCTTTGGACAATTCTATAAAAAGAGTCCTAGTTAGGCATATTTCTGTAGCTTTCATAATATCTCTTTTCTACCTCCTAGCTTTTAGGGTGTTTCCTTCTATTTCTGACACTGTCTTCAAAATGTCTCCAGTTATTTATTTGTGAAAACATTATTTCACACACTCACTTCTGCTTTTTTTGTGGCCAGTTGTCTCATGTTCTATCCCCCCAGGACAGTTGAGTAGGTTTTATATTTTGTTTGCTTTTGAAATAAAATGGACAAAGAATTATTAATTTCATGACATCTTTCTCAGATTTCAAGAAGTCAGAGTGCTAGGGGGTCATTATTTCTCTTGTGAGATCACAATAGCACTATCACACTTTATTAAGAGTATCTCCTGGTTTACTGTTTAGGGCAAATCATATCTGTATTCCCTGTATCTGGTACAAAGTAAGTGCTCAATGAATTTTTTTGGAAGAATAAATCACAAAAAATCCAAGAAAAGTTAAGAAGTTTTGCTCAGTGCTTTAGGCTAAAACAAAGATTATTTTCAGAAATAAAGAAGGCAGAGAAGCAGAAAGAAAGGAGAATAATTCTCTGAGAACCTCCAATTCAGAAAGCATCAGAATAATGAAGATGTAGGAAGAAGGGATGATAGAACAAAGCTAAAATGGATGAGAATTTGTGTCCACTGTTATGTTTAAAGGTAAAGATTAACCACTGTCTTTCTGATGATTTCAATTTTTATCCACTATATACAATGGATGCTAGAAGGTCAGAGAGTTATATAAACTTCCTAAATAAGCCACCAGAGTATAAATGAGTACTTACTATACCAGCCACTGTGTGCTAAGTACTTCACAATCATCATATAATCTTCATCTTGCCTCTATGTGTTCGGGAATATTATCTCCATTTCATAGATGAAATAACTAAGATACAGAGAGACTGATTAATTTGCTCACTATGAAATAGTTATGTGACAAAACAAAGACTGAAGTCTAAGCAATATAAAGGCTGTGCTCTAAGTCATTTTTCTTTATTACCATTTAGCAAGGAGTTCATAAATAATAAGGCTACTTAATATTTATTATTGTGAAAGTAAAAGTGTTTGTCACTCAGTTGTGTCCAACTCTTTGTGACCCCATGGACTGTAGCCCACCAGGTCCTCTGTCCATGGGATTTTTCAGGCAAGAATGCTGGAGTGGGTTGCCATTTCCTTCTCTAGGAGATCTTCCTGACCCAAGGTTGGAACCCTGTGTCCTGCACTGCAAGCAGATTTTTACCATCTGAGCCACCAGGGAAGCCCAATTATTATTATTATTATTATTATTATTATTCCTGTATTTGTGGTATAAATAAATTGCTATGAGAAAAGCACAATGGATATGATCTTGTGACACAAAAGCTCCAAAAACTGAGTAGACAATGAAAAGATAGACTGAATTCATTTCATATTGTGAAGGAAATGGGACAGTAGAGAATGGAAGGAACAGGCAGTCAGGGATTCTTTTTCATGCTGTGAGTTTAAAAAAAGGAAAGAACTGAGGCTTGATGTTTCAGCAGCTCTGCTTTTAAAATGCAACCTAAGTACATATGGATATGGACATAGATACAGATATGTATATGGATATGGGACTCCTGACTGTCCAGGCGTTCTTCCCAAGCTCACAGGACAGAATACCATAAAGTGAGACCCAGCTAGCTAACTTTCATTTCTTACTTCTCACAATTGATATAGAGATTGAATAGAGGTGGAAAGAAAACAGCATATATGACTTTAGTCAGATTTGCCTCCTCTCTCCTTGTCAATATATTCTATGACTACAGTAAACCTGTGAAGTACTGTTAATTCTTGGTGTTTTCAGCTGCACCATAAACTGGCTGTCTAATATCTCTATGTGTGTGCTCAGTTGTGTCCAACTCTTTGCAACTCCATGGACTGTAGCCCACCAAGTTCCTCTGTCCACGGGATTTCCCAAGTAAGAATATTGGAGTGGGTTGCCATTTTCTTCTCTAGGGATCTTTCCAACATGGGGATCACACCCATGTCTCCTGAGTTTCCTGCACTGGCAGGCAGACTCTACCACCAGCACCTCTTGGGAAGCCCCCAGCTAGCTAATATCTCACAAAACTATTTTTCATTCCTCTAATCTGGCTTGTAAGAAAGATGAAGATATTTTACCTTTCACTTTACTTCTTATGTACTAATATGAATTTTTAGTATAAGCATGCATAACTGAAATATACAGAAGTGATGTAAAAACAAAAGCTGAGTACATTGATATGGCCTTGAAATCTAAATCTTAAAAGATGATGCTGTGAAAGTGCTGCACTGAATATGCCAGCAAATTTGTAAAACTCCACAGTGGCCACAGGACTGGAAAAGTCAGTTTGCATGCCAATCCCAAAGAAAGACAATGCCAAAGAATGCTCAAACTACCTCACAATTGTACTCATCTCACATGCTAGCAAAGTAAAGCTCAAAATTCTCCAAGTCAGGCTTCAACAGTACATGAACTGGCCTTGAATCACAGCTAAATAATATCTTTAGGTTATGAGACTCTGCTAAATATAACATTGACTTTTGAAAGTTTCAGACATAAAACAAAAGAAAATTGAATAGTCAAATGTAGTTTTGTTAAAAAATAAAAATTGTGAAATATTCTAAATGGAAGGGACCTGAACATGCATTGATTTCATTAACCAGTGGAGCTCATAGACCCCACAAAGCATAGCTTTAAATGATACAAGTAACTAAACCCAATGTTCAACATGCTATACTAATATTGGCTCAAGTTCTCAATTTTAAAAAACCTGGGGATGTGCCTGTAATGAATAGGAAACTTGCTTATCTTGTTTACCTTTTAAATAACTATCTCAGTTATCTGAGATATCTCAGTTGTCTGAGTGACTCTCTCAGAATCTTGTTCACAGTAGAGGATCAACTGTTATTTACAATAATGAATTAACAAATCCATGGACATGAGGAGGCCACTTTTTCTGAAGTGGAGGGACAATATCTGAAGTCCGGTCATAGCTGAACTATTACCATGTTTTCAATTATTAAAACAGAACATAAATTTTCATAGAAAAAAGTGGTTTTTAAATAATAAACCAATACTAATAACTCAGATATTTCCCAAGTCTATCTTTTATTCTGTTTTATTATCTGCCATATGCCTAATAAATACATATGCCACATTGTTCTTGAACTGGAGACATGGTGATCAACAAGGAAAATAAGATCCCAAGTTTTATTTTCCAGATATATGGGGAGTGACAGAATGAACAAGTGAATAAATAAATGAACAGATTATGAAGGGAGTTATAAAGAAAATAAAAGAGGGTGATGTACCAGAGAATATCTGAGAAAAATATTCTTGATTGGGTGATCAATGTATGTGTGGAAAGAATGAATATGAACACATTCAGGATTCTGGGTCTAATAACTGAAAATCGTATACCAAAAACCACATAGAAGCATAGAATTTTTAGAACTGGAAGTTAAAAAAGGAGATACTACAGTCCAATGTCCTCATTTCAAGGACAAGAAGACTGAAGTCTGGAAAGTTAAGAACCCTTTATAACAGGAAAATTTAATTCAAAGTGAGTCTGTACAACACAGTTCAGACCTTTTTACTTCCAGTTCAGAAATATATTCTCTTCAATAAAATTGCAGCATTTATCATGGTTACAAAAGGAGAAAGACTAGGGGAGGGATAAATTAAGAGTTTGGAGTTAACATACACACACTACTATACATAAAATAGATAATCAACAAGGACCTAGTGCACAGCACAGAGAACTCTACTCAATATTCTGTAATAAGCTTCATGAGAAAAGAATCTGAAGAAGAATGGATATGTGTATATGTGTAACTGAATCACTTTGCTGTACACCTAAAACTAACACAACATTGTAAATCTACTTCACTATAAAATGAAAATAAGGTGAAAAGATAAATAAAGTTACATTATAGATGAAAAATAAAATTTTCAAATATTAAAAAAGAAAAAAATCAAATCATTTGTAGAATGGCTTCCTAAAAAGAATTTACTTTTGTCAGTTTTCTTTTGGTGGTTTTGAAGTACTTAGCACAAAACAGGCACAGAAAAATGAGATGAACCACACTGGATTACCTACAATAAATGACTTGATATAGCTGCTTTAACTGTCAATCAGGTAGACGTGCTGTGAATGCAAGGATGGAGGAGGGGTAAGGAGAAAGCAGTTATTTGTAATATATATCCAGGCACACTGGTAAATGGAGTTGTGGCAGGCAGAATTCCAAAATATCTTCCATACCCAACCAAAATTTCCTGTGAATTAGATGACTATTATCTCCATGATTATGTTACATGAATAACTAGGGGCTTCCCTGGTGGCTCAGAGGGTAAAGCGTCTGCTTCCAATGCGGGAGTCCCGGGTTCTATCCCTGTGTCAGGGAGATCCTCTGGAGAAGGAAATGGCAGCCCAACCAGTATTCTTGCCTGGAAAATTCCAAGGACAGAGGAATCTGGTGGGCTACACAGTCCATGGGGTCGCAAAGAGTTGGACACGACTGAGAAACTTCACTTTCTTTCTTTATGTTAACCTGGCCAAAGGAGACTATCTAAATTGGCTTGATCTAATTACAAGAGCACTTAAAAACAAAGGGAGAAATCTGAGAGATTTGAAACATAAGGATTCAATGCACTGATGCTGGTTTGAAGATGGAGGTGCCATGTGCAAGGGCTGTAGCTAACCTCTGAGAACCAAGAGTGAACCCTGGGTGGCAGCCATCAAGGAAATGAGGTCTTGGTCCTACATTTACAAGGAAATGAATTCTGCCAATAAACAGAATGAGCTTAGAAGAAGATTCTTCCCCAGAGTCTCCAGATTAAGAGCCCAGCCCAGCCAATCACCTTGATGCTGGCCTTCGAGGACCCAGTTGAGCCTGCCTAGACTTCTGACCCACATTGCTGTCAACTAATAAGTGGGTGTTGTTTTAAGCCACTGCATCTGTGAGGTTTTCTCTTTATTTTGTTACATACACACACAAAAAGATGCAGCTGTCAACTTAATTGGTCATATTTAAACCACAATAAGGACATAAAGAGGAGGGTGTTACTAGCCCCCTTTTTCAAATGAGAAAAATAAGAGACACAGAGACATTAGGTGACTTGCCCAAGGTCACACATAGTTTGACTCTTTTTGCAAAGAAGATATGTCGTGTTGAGTATGTAGGTAGTTAGCCCTCAGAACAACTTGACAATATTTTAAACTAGAAAACCAGCTGTTCTAACTAATTTTTCTAATGCATAGGTTGGTAAAAATTAGACATTTTACAAACTCTATGTGTTTCATTTGGTTCAATGGTAAAGAATTTGCCTGACATTTCAGGAGACGTAGATTTGATCCCTGGGTCAGGAAAATTCCTCTGAGGAAAGAAATGGCAACCCACTCCAGTTTTCTTGCCTGGGAAATTACAAGGCCAGAGAAGACTGACACGCTACAGCCCATGGGGTCACAGAAGAGTTGGGCAAGACTGAGCAACCAAACTGCAACAAACGTATCTCATTTGGATGTCTAGAAGCCTATATTTGTGTTCTTTTTTATCACTTCCTTTTAAGTATTAAATTTAAAATTTAAAAAAAATCCAGTATTATTGAAAGTCAACAGGTTTATCATAATTAGAAGATAACAAAGATAAAAAAAATTTTTTAATAAAAATAATTAAGGCATTAAGAAGAAAACCTTTCAAAAAAAAAGAGAAGACAAAAACACCCCACAGAAATAATAACAGGAAAAAAAGCTAGGAGGAGAAAAACATAACATCAAACATATGACTACTTGAAATTTAAACAGGGATGAAGCAAATAGAAAATTATGAAAGTAATAGAAAATTTCCAAGATCTGGAAATATAGAATACTTCTCTTTGCACACTAAAAAAAATCCCTCATCAAGTACCAAAAACAATTAATGAAAAAATACTCACAAATGAATTATTGTGACATTTCAGAACATCAAAGCAGAAAGATTTTCTTAAAAAATATTTCAGAAAAAAGCACATTATGACAATAAATTCATAAGTAAATAAATAAAAATTTTAAATCAGAATGACTTCATACCTCTTATCAGCTTCATTAGTGATATGAAAATATTAGCAATGACTTCAAAAGTATAATGGAAACTATTCTGAACCTATTTTCTAAATCCAGCTATATCAAGATTGGAGAGAGTATAGAAGTCTGGAAGAGGTCTAGAGATCCAGAAAGTGGATCCTGTGCTAAAGAACCTATTACTGAGGATTCAGGCACTACAGATGTCCACAGCACAGACCTAATGTTTAACTTCTCTTTTTTTCTTTTGAAGTTAAATTTAGAAATTATTGGGGAAGCCTGACACGCCACAGTCTATGGGGTCACAAAGAGTCAGACATGAGTTACCGACTGAACAACAGCAACAACCACAGAAATTATCAAATTTTACTTCACTACTTATCATATTAGCAGATATTAATTAGAATGCAAGTGTTGCAGATGTTTGAAGTTTGAGCCAATCTGGGATATACTTGCCATTCAAATTGGCAAAAGCACCAGTTGGTCTTTATTTTTTAATTAATCTTTATCGTAGTATAGTTTTTACAATGTTGTGCTAGCTTCCACTATACAGAAAAGTTAATCGGGTATACATACACAAATATCCACTCTTTTAGATTGAATCAGATATATATGTATACGCACTGTTTTAGATTCTTTTCCCATATGAGTCATCACTGAGTATTGAGTAGTTCCCTCTGCTACATAGTAGGTTCTTTTTATCTATTTTATATATAGTGAAAGTGAAGCTGCTCAGTTGTGTCCAACTCTTTGCAACCCCATGGACTGTTGCCTACCAGGCTCCTCTGTCCATGGAATTTTTCAGGCAAGAGTACTGGAGTGGATTGCCATTTCCTTCTCCAGAGGATCTTCCTGACCCGGGGATTGAACCTGAGTCTCCCGCATTGCAGGCAGACGCTTTACCCTCTGAGCCACCAGGGAAGCCCCTCTGTATAGCAGCGTGTCTGTTTATCCCTCTCCCCCTTTCCTCCTTGGTAACCATTAGCTTGTTTTCTACATATGTGACTCTTTTTCTGTTTTGTAAATAAACTCATTTGTACCATTTTTTTAGATTCTCCATATAAGGGATATCATACAATATTTGTTTCTGTCTGACTCGCTTCACTCCATATCATAATCTCTAGGTCCATCCATGTCATTGCAAATGCCATTATTTCATTCTTTCTTCTGGCTGGGTAACAATCCATTGTCTATATGCGCCACATCTTCTCTATCCATTCACCCATCAGTGGACATCTGAAGTAACATGCCCCTCGCTATATCTGATGAATCAGATATACATATGCATATACCCACTCTTTCATATTCTTTTCCACTCTTTTAGATTATTTTTCATGCCAGTCTGATTTCTGGCATTAGCCAGGTTCCTGAGACTCTGTTGAAGGAATTCCACTGGAGCTCTGAGAGAGAGCTCAGCTATTTCTGCCAGGGTTGTTAAGTTGGTAGAACACTTCTGAGCAGCTCCAGGAAGCAAAAACAACTGAGCTAAGAATGAAATGAATACACAGGAAAGGCAATACAAGAGATGCAGAGAGGTTGCATCCTCATCACATTGCTTCTACTTACCATTCTACATACTGGGCCTCGCACATGCCTGGTACAGCAAGCTACAACAAAGGTCTGACTGAATTACTGACAATTAAATCTATTTACACTTACTATAATTACTGATATACCTGATTTTATTTCTTCCTCATTTTTATGCTTTCTTTCTTTGTTGTGTTCTCTATGCTATTCCCTTTCTTCTTTTTGAATACCTCACACCGTTTCCTTTTGTCTACTAGTTTAGAAGTTATACTAAACATTTTAATATAAGTACTTATAAACTACCTTTACTATTCTCTGAAAAATAGAGGGAACTTATAACAGTAACTCAAAGCATCCTACTTACCCATCTCCAATCCGTATGATTAGGAAGTCTTTTCTCTACAAAAAAATTTAATAAATTTCTAAGTCTCTAGAAGCATGTACTATCTACAGAAGAGCTTCATTCAATATTTATAGTAGCTTCCACGTATTGGATGCTTTGAGGTTTCAGACAGTATGCTAAGTGCTTTATAGGCCCCTCCAGTTATCTTGACAAAAGCCTTATTATGTAAGTTTTCCTTGTTCTACATGTGAACAAACAGAAGCTCTGGAAAATTAAATACTGTTCAAGGTCAGCAATTACTTAACAGCAGAAATGGGTTGCAGATGCAGGTCTTTCCGCTTCTCAAGTCTGTGCTTCTAGCATTAAAACAGATTGCCAATAGAAAACATCACTACAGCATTCATTCGTTTATTCAGCATATGAATGTAGCACCTTCTATGTGCTAAATACCCACTCCAGTATTCTTGTCTGGAAAATACCATGGACAGAGAAGCCTGGTGGGCACCAGTCCACAGGGTCACAAAGAGTTGGACGTGAATGAGCAACTGAGCATGCATGCACCTGTGCTCACATAGCTGTTGTGTGTGTGTGTGTGTGTGTGTGTGTGTGTGTGTGTACACACTCAAATAGAAAAAGAGGATAGAGCAGACAAAACTGTGGTGCCTATCCCATGCCTTGGATACTGGTGTCACTCTTGGGTATAGTCTTCCATGATCTTCAAGAAGAAAATTTACATAAAGATCAACTTTTTGATAATTACAAATTTTACTTCTACTGAAATCTATTTGCCAAGATTAACTTTAAAATAGCAGAGATGGCTGTGTGATCATGTGCCACTATAACCTTAAAAGCTAATGGATGGATTGACTATATGGAATTGTGGTATTTACATAATTTTATTAATCTTATGAATCAATTCAAACTTATAATCACCTTTCATTTCCTCTTTTTGCTCAACTAACAATATTCTCATGCTTCCTCTTTGATGGTAGAGAGAGTATACCTTCTTTTCAGGTATGTTACTGTATGCTTACATGTTATTGCAGAAAAACAAATTCCCTTTTGGTAGATAGATTGGATGGAAGTAGTTGGTTTATTTTCAGAGGAAGACTTTTAACATTTTTGTGGCACAAGAATATTCACAGTGTGTATTACCTGACAGGAAAGTATAGGCATAAAAATGGTGACTTGTCCGCACACTACACAGCTATTCCTGGGCATGCCTGAGTGTTTCAGTGTTTCATTCTCTATACAATGAACTAACAATGCCAGATGAGTCCAAGTGGTTGTGGTTTTGCTGATGATACAGGTTCATCCAGCAAAACAATTTGAACAATGTAACTTCTGAGTGCTCGGGTCACATGTTCCACATGGACACCAGTGAACATGGGGGAATGTGCCCAGCCAACATCTTCAAGTTCAGAGCACCTCATGCTTCCACTGGGCTCATCAGCACCTGAAATCAATGAGGAGAAAATTTCCCAGGAGAAGGATTGGCTCAAGTCTCTGAACTTCAAATTCTCATCCATCAAAGGCTGGTGGAGAAGATTAGTTTGGGCACTGGTTTTGCATTTCAGGCAACCAAACTATTCAATGCTACTGATTATTGGTTTTAGAAACAGAGGAAGGGTACCAGATATCAAGTGTGACTACACATTGAATTAGTGTTATGTAGCTATATATTTTTAAAAATATGAATGCTCTTTTTGAACACTACTTATAAGAACTTTATCAAGTGCTTCTTATAATGTCTCCTATGTAACCATCCAAACAGCAAAAATTGAGTTTTATACATTAAAAACTAGTATTTTAAATCACTAACACATTTTCCATAACATCTCAGATATTAGCTGTGTAAAAGTATCTTATTAGACACCAAGGCAAAATCTGAAGATCATTCTACCTAATTACATATTACCTGCAACATAAATCTGAAAATAAACCCTGGGATTACCAATGAAAAACTAATCTCAGAGAGTAAGACCAGCAAGATGGCTGAATAGGAAGTCTTAGTCCTCCTTTCCCCGCAGAAACACCAATTTAGTAATGATATAATCTAGTAGCTGAGATGGTAAAGAATCTGCTTGCAATGCAGGAGACTTGGGTTCAATTCGTGGGTCAAGAAGATACCCTGAAGAAGGAAATGGCAACCCACTCCAGTATTCTTGCCTGGAGAATTCCATGGACAGAAAAGCCTGTTGGGCTATAGTCCCTGGGGTCAGACACAACTAACACTTGCACTTTCACATAAACCCAAACATCTTTATGTGAATTCAAGTTTCCAGTTAAGAAGTTGCAGTACCACAAGCAAACACAAAATCAAGAACAGCTGCACTGAAAAGGGTAAGAAAAGTAACATCACTTAACCTGTATCAGCTCCACCCCCAAGCTAACATAGCTCAGTATCAAGGGAGAAAGGCCCCAACCTGCAACTTTTGTTTTGGTAGAAAAGAGAGAGTGAACCCTTCTTTTCAGAGTCAACACCACATTTTCAGAGCCCTGGTTTCTGTCTTGCCCCTCTTTTCACTGTTGGCAGAGCTGTTGGCAGAACCACCATAGGTTGGAGGCCCAGAGGCAGCTGAGCACAATAGAAAATTGGAAGGCCTAGTTGGCACAGTTTTGCCTATCTGGGATAAACATCTCACCCTGAGACTTCTCTGGGAGGGTGGGAAAGAGATGAGAGGAACATGCCTCCTACATTTTCGATTTTCTGAGAGCTGCCTGAAGGACTAATTTCTGTCTCTCCTCACCTCTCAATCAGGGGGCAGATGAATCAGCACAATGTGTCGATCTGGGGCTCTGCAGAGACACTGGAAAAGTGGCAGGCAGCTTAAAGCACCAGTATAACTTTGCTCAGGCTTCCCTGGTGGCTTAGATGGTAAAGAATCTGCCTGCAATGCAGGAGACCCAGGTTCAGTCCCCGGGTTGGGAGGATCCCCTAGAGAAGGGAATGACAACCCACTCCAGTATTCTTGTGTGGAGAATTCAATGGACAGAAGAGCTTGGCGGGCTACAGTCCATAGGGTCACAAAGGGTTAGACACAATTGAGTGACTAACACTTTGATTTCACAACTTTGCTCAATGGAGAGAAGGTGCACAACCAGAAACTTCTTCCTCAGGAGGAAGGGAAAGGAGTGGAGTGTGCCACCCTCATACCAAATTTTCTGAGAGTAGCCTGCCAGATGGACCAATTTCTGTCTCTTCTCACTCAGTGAGAGAGAAGGTGAGGAACAGAGTGTGCATCTAGAAGTAGGCATTTCAGAGGAGGGTCCACGACTGTAAACTCTCTGGCCTGACTCAGGGCCCTGATAGGGGAGCTGCCTGGTGGACCAGGGAGAACAGGGTGGCTTGCTACTGCTGAATCAGAGAACCTGCAGAGCTACACAGACAACAGAGGAAACAAGATACAACAAGCTCCTGAAAAAAGAAACTGGAAAATCCGCCTAATTAGCACTTTACATACACAAGTTCAAAGAAAACACATCCACAGAAAAGGCTTGAAGGAAAATAAAAACTTTCTCAGATAAACAAAAAACTGATGGAATTTACTGCCAGGACACCTGCCTTGCAGGACATGCTAAAAGAAATTCTTCTGAAAGAAGGAAAATTATATAGGTCTAGCTCAGATCTGTATAAAGAAAAGAGCAAAAGAGAATGAAGAAGTAAAGGAAAAGTAAAATCTTTCATTTTACTTTTTCTAAAATGAAATAGCAGATAATAGTTTGTTCAAAACAATAGTAGAAAAAATGTATTCAATTATGTGTGTTTGTATATATACATTGTATGCTTATGTATAAGAGAAATAAATGACAGCAATGATACAAGGGAAACGAGGGAAGAATTAGGATCATTTGGTTATTACAAGGTACTCACTACCCATGAATCAGTATAATGTCATTTTTAAATGGATTTGTATTAGCTGTAAATGTATATTGCGAACACTAGGGCAACTACTAAAAAAATAAGTAGGACTGTTAAGCTCAGAAAAGAGATTTGTCTGGGAGTGACATCAGTTAGATGACATCAGTTAGAATAGAACATTTTAACCATCATCCTCCCACAGAACACTGATTTTGGCGGCCACTCAGGGTTGAGACTACCTTTGTGGTAGTCTGAGTCCAGCAAAGAAGTTCCAGCACATTTTTGGAGCAAAAAATCCTAAGAACAGACACGTTGAAGAGGGGAAATAGAACATTTCACTTTGTCTGCATTACTCTTCCCTTGAGGCAGCACGGTTTGCTGCTAGGAGAGACCCTGTGACAGACAACTTCTCTTAAAGGGGAAAGCGAGAGCGTGGGAGTGAGTGTCTGTCCAGTTTCCCCAACATGTGAGACAGTTCCCAAGAGGCCCAGTTCTCTCTCACCTAACTCAGATTACTGAAGTAGTCTGCAAAGTGGAAGGACTGGGAGAGGCTGGAACACAGCAGCCAGGGCTGAGGTCATCAAAGAAACTCTACTAAACACTTCACTGTTCTTTCTACTAACCGTTTCATGGACTCCGTCATGAATTCTACTGATGAGCCACTGGGGTGCCTCATCTATGAACCCCAGCTGACCCACTGTCATCCCCAACACTCCAAATTCCTCACTGAGACCCTTTCCCCGCTCCGTCCATCCATGGCCAGAAAGAGCAAGCCTCTGCAGACAGCTAATGAGCAAGTGCAGAAAGCCGCCCTAACTGCAAGATGGATTGAAACATGAGCAGTTTGGGGCACTGTCCTTGGGAAACAAATGAGGGGCCCTCCACACCTGGTCTGGTTTTGCAGGATTGAGAGAAGGGATACAATCTTAAGAATGCCCCTCTCCCAAGAGGGAACAAGAAGTGCGTAGCTGGTGCATCTATGGAGAGGTCTGAGAAAGCCTCAGAATCCCTAGCTGGACTAACAGGTGAATCAAAGCCTGCTTGTAAAGAGTGGAGGAGGTTACTGCTTCTCTGAATGTGAAAACAACAATACAAGACTTTGGAGAACATGAAAAACCAAGAGAACATGACATTACTAAAGGAACACAATAATTTTTCAGTAGAGAACCTCAAAGAAATGGAGATATGCAAATTGCCTGACAAAAAACTTATTGGAGATATGCAAATTGCCTGACAAAAAACTTATTATTTGAAGGAAGCTCAGCGAGTTATAAGGGAACACAGTTAGAGATAATTCAATCCAACTCAAAAGAGTGAAGAAAGCTTATGTGAATTATGGGACACCATCAGGCAAAATAGTATTTCATTAAGATAGTATCATAAAGAGAACAGAGAAAGAAAGAGGAAGAAAGTATAATTAAAGAAATAATGGCTAAAAAATTCCCAAATCTGAAGAGAGATATGGACATCCGTATACCTGAAGGTGCCCAAACAAATTCAATCAAAAGAGGATTTCATTTGGACATCCCTGGAGGTCCAGTGGTTAAGACTCTGTGCTTCCAAAGCAGGGAGCATGGGTTCAATGCTTGGTCAGGGAACAAAGATCCCACATGTTTTGCAATGTGGCCAAAATATATAAACAAAATTTTTTAATTAAAAAATAATTTTTAAAAAGAGGATTTCATTGAAACACACTATAAAAAAACATCAAAAATCAAAGAATTTTGAAATTTTAAAAAAGAGAGAAAAAATTCATCTCATATGTGAAAACCTTATAAGGCTATCAACAGAAACCTTGCAGGTCAAGAGAGAATAGAATGGTATATTCATAGTGCTCAATTCTGAAAAATTGACCAACCAAGAATACTTTGCTACAAAAACTGTCCTTCTGAAATGAAGAAGAAATAAAGAGATAAAGACATAAAAGATCTGAGGGAGTTTAATCATCACTAGACCAGGCTTATGAGAAAAACTAAAGTTCTTCAAGCATAATGAAATGATGCTAATTAATAACATAAAAACTTTTGCAAATATAAAACAAATTCATAAAGGTAAGTGTATAGTCAAATTCAGAATATTCTAATACCATAAAAGTGGTGTGTAAATCACTTTAATATAAATATTAAAAGAAAAAAGTACTAAAAATGAATCTAGCTATAATAATTTATTAATGAATGTGCAATATAAAAAAGAGACATTAAAAACAAAATGTGGCAGTAGGGGAAAGAAACAGGTAGAAATGTTGCCTTTTATTAAAACAAAATGTATTTTATGTAATATTCATGGTAACCACAAAGCAAAAACCTATAATAAGTACACAAGAAAAAACATAATCAAAGCACATAACTGCAGAAAATTATCAAATACGAAAGGAAGAAAAGAGAGAAAGAAAGGAACTAGGAGTTACAAAACAGCCAGAAAACAATAAGATGACTATAGTAAATCCTCACCTATCAATAATTAAATATAAATGATTGTATTCTCCAACAAAAAGATACAGATTTGACAATGGATTTTAAAAGGAAAAAAAAAGGGCAGGACCCAACTATATGCTCTCTACAAGAGACTCACTTTAGCTCCAAGGACACACAGAGGCTGAAAGTACAGGTGTGGGAAAGATATTCCATGAAAATAGAAAGCAAAAGAGAAGAAAAGTAGCTATATTTACATATATTAGACAAAATAGACTCTAAGTCAAAAAATGTGACAGAAGAAAAAGAAGATCATTAAATAATTATGAAGGGGTCAATTCATCAAGAGGATATAACAACTGTAAATATACATGAACCTAACATCAAAGGACTGATGCTGAAGCTGAAACTCCAATACTTTGGCCACCTCATGTGAAGAGTTGACTCATTGGAAAAGACCCTGATGCTGGGAGGGATTGGGAGGAGAAGGGGATGACAGAGGATGAGATGGCTAGATGGCATCACCGACTCGATGGACATGGGTTTGAGTAAACTGCGGGAGTTGGTGTTGGACAGGGAGGCCTGGCATGCTGCGATTTGTGGGGTCACAAAGAGTCGGACACGACTGAGTGACTGAACTGAACTGAACTGAACATCAAAGGATGCTAAATATATTAAGCAAATTTTAACAGAGCTGAGCAGAAATAGGCAACAGTGCAATATAGGGAATTTCAACACTTCACATTGAACCATGGACAGACCAACCAGATAGAAAATCAATATGGAAACAATGGTCTTTAACAACAACTTAGACCAAGTAAACATACCCAGAATTTTCCATCAAATGGCAGCAGAATATACACTTCTCTCAAGTCAAGTGCACATGGAAGTTCTCCAGGATATACCATATTCTCAGTCACAAAACAAATATTAATAAATTTTAAAAGATTTCTGAAATCATATATAGTATCTTTTGTAATCACAGCAGTATGAAACTAGAAATCAATAACACAAGGAAAGCTAGAAAAAGCACAAATCTATGGAAATCAGGAACACACTCCTTAACAACCAACGGCTTTTTTAATGCAAAACTTTTATTTCTCCTTTATTACATTTTCCCCTCTACTATACAAGATCTGAAATTTTACTTAAGAGCAGCATTTTTCTTTTTATCATCAGTAATCAGTCATATGGGTCTTCCCTGGTGGCTCAGTGGTAAAGAATCCACCTGCCAATACTGGAGATGCAGGTTCAGTCTTGGGTCAGGAAGATCTCCTGCATAAGGAAATGACAACCCACTCCAGTATTCTTGCCCATAGACAGAGGATCCTGGTAGGCTACAGTCCATGGGTTTGCAGAACAGCCAGATGTGACTTAGCGGCTAAACAACAACAATCAGTCATACAAAATATAAGGGAAAAAAACATTAATCCCCTCCTCATTGTTACACTAGAATGTTTGAAATAAAGAAATCTGGTATATGCATTCAATGAAATACTAGGAAATCTTATAAAGGAAGGAAATCTTGTCATATGTGATAACTTGGATAAACCTGAAGGACATTATTCTAAGTGGAAACAAGTCAGTCACAGACAACTGTATGATTCCCCTTTTATGAGGTATCTAAGGTAGTCAAACTCATAGAAGCAGAAAATGGACTAGCAGTTGCCAGGGACTATGGAAAGGGGAAACAGGGAGTTGCTGTTGAATGTGTATAAAGTTTCAATTACGAAAGATGAAAAGGGTCTAGGAGTCTACAATATTGTGCCTGTTAACAACAATGTGTGGTACACTTCAACAATTACTAAGAGGACAGATCTTATGTCATTTTTTCGATATATTAAAAAAAATCATTTGGAAAAAGCATGAATTAATCCCAGACTTCCACTTCTGGTCAAGAATGAGTAACTGAAATGAGATTTACCCTCCCATCTGAAAAAACTGGAAAAAAAAAAAAAATGCATGTATGATATTTGCATATAAAATACAAATGTGTATAATGTATACATATACATGTATTAGATATATAATGTATATATCTTTCAAATCTGTATATGACAATGGTTTTAAGACACAGAACATGAGGCAATGAAAGGGTATTTGGAAAGGAAACAGAAGAATTGAGCCCTACAATTAATTGCCCTAGTTTATTGTCTATGATTCATACATTTGTGATGAATTGATTTTTGACAAGGGTGCCAGGACCATTCAGGTGGTAAAGAATTTGTTTTCAACAAATAATGCTGACATGATGATACTCACATACAAAAAAATAAAGTTGGATCCCTATCTCACCTCATATGACCCATTCTGAATCAAAATGGATCAAGGACCTAAATGTAAGAGCTGTAACTATAAAAACTCTTTGCAGAAAATAATAATTCATTTCAATAATATTGGTATAGGGGCCTCAATGGGGATTCTCTAATGGCTCAGATGGTAAGGAACCTGCCTGCAGTGCCTGAGACTCAGGTCTGATCCCTGGGTCAGGGACCCCATTCCAGTATTCCTGCCTGGAGAATTCCATGGTAAGAGAAGCCTGGCAGGCTACAGTTCATGGGGTCCCAAAGAGTTGGACATTACAAGAAAATGCAATGTAAATTTTTTATGCAAACATGTTTGAAACACTTGCTGATTAATGATTTACTGAGAAAAAATAAATTACAAGCATACTTCAGAGATATTGCAGGTCTGGTTCCAGAGAATACTAATAAAGTAAATCACAGAAATTTTTTGGTTTCCCAGTACATATAAAAGTTATGTTTACATTATATTTTAGTCTATTGAGTATATAACAGCATATGGCTAAAAAAATGTACAATATCTTTTTAAAAAAATACTTTATTGCTAAAAAATGGAAATCATCATCTGAGCCTTCAGCAAGTCTTAACATTTTTGCAATAATAACATCAAAGATCATTGATCACAGATTATCATAACAATTGTAATAATAATGAAAAACTTTCACATATTGCAAGAATTATCAAAATGTGACAGAGATATAAAGTAAGCAAATGCTGCTATAAGAATATCACTTATAATCTAGCTTAGCTACAAGATTGCCACAAACCTTCAATCTGTGAAAAACGCAATATCTGCAAAGCTCAATAAAGCAAAGTGCAATGAAATGAGGTATGTTGTTCCTGTTTTTAAGTAATTAAGTTGTGTCTGACTTTTTGCAACCCCATGGACGGCAGCACGCCAGGCTTCCCTGTCCTTCACTGTCTGCCAACGTTTGCTCAAACTCATGTCCATTTAGACAGTGGTGCTCTCTAACCATCTCATCCTCTGCTGCCCTCTTCTCCTTTTGCTTTCAATTCTTCCCAGCACCAGGGTCTTTTCCAGTGAATTGGCTCTTCACATCATGTGGCCAAAATATTGGCACTTCAGCTTCAGCATCAGAACTTCCAATGAATATCCCAGGTTGATTTCCTTTAGGATTGACTGGTTTGATCTCCTTGAAGCGGAAGGGACTCTCAGATCTTCTCCAGTACCACAATTTGAAAGCATCAATTCTGCAGCCCTCAGTCTTCTTTAAGGTCCAACTCTCTCATCCCCACATGACTACTGGAAAGATCATAGCTTTGACTGTACGGACCTTTGTCAGCAAAGTGATGTCTCTGCTTTCTAAAACACTGTCTAGATTTGTCATAACTTCAGTTCATTTCTTAATCCAACTAACAGATATATGATGGTTCAGTTCATTGCATTAGTCTTTATGTATACCCTTGGGATATACTGGATATTGCATCTTTTAAAAGAGCAAGAGAAAAAACAGAATGAATAAATAAATGCATTCAGTGGGAATCACTTGAAGGACTTTTCCCCCTTTTTATGTCAGAATGTTGTTGGAAGCCAGGCTTAGAAGGCTCATGGTAGAAGGATATAACTGAATGTATGCCTTGAGAAAATTAAACCGGCAACAGAGAGAAAGATGATTGGAATGAGAAGTGGCCAATAACACAAGACACATTGTTAATCTATTATAGTAGTCTAAGGGATAAATAATTAAATAGAGTACCTGTACTGGAGTGGAGACAAGAGGATGGAAGCAGAAATTATTGAAAAAGTAGAACAAGCAGGGAACAAATGAAATTATATGAAAAGCAGCAGAAAGGGAGGAGTTTGAAGTGACACTAAGGTACTGAGCCTCCCTGACTAAAAAGAAGAAAAAAAAGAAAAGAAAAGAAATAGAAAATGAATAGGTTAATAAGTGAAAGGCTACATGACAGTATAAACAAAATGTCTGCTATCTTACTGAGAAAAAACAAAATACATATCTAGAGTGGTTTTGTTCTGTCCCATCTTCTTAACTCCCCAAATAGCTTCAATTTGTTAAAATGTGCTTTTTACTTCCAATGTTAATTAATTTTCTAATTATCTCTCCTGAAGTTTCCAATGTTAAAATTAAAGCTGACAGGGAAAGCTACCTGGGAAAAAGTCTTCAGTTCTCAGCTGTGGCAGTCGGTTGTGAGAGGAATATTCTATCAATGTGGCAAAGCCAATTTGGGGAATCAACTGGGAATTTTCATAAAATAAAGTTTCACTATTAATTCCATGGCTAAATAATTTCCCTTGCTGCTAATTAATATGCTCTTGCTTTGATAGAAAGCAAGATCCTACTCTTCAAGGATCTAATATAATTGAAAGCTGACTCAAGCAGCTTTAAACAGATTAAAAAATAAACCTAGAGTAAAAGGCATCACTATTAACAACCGTAGGGATAGAAACTCTCTGTTCAGGCCTAGAGGATTTTTCTTTAGAGTGTGGTATGCCTATTAAACGCCTATGGTCAGTAAATAGAGATGGTAACTCTCTGCCCTGTGATCTCATTTGTCTCAACACTTCTTGTAACATTATTAAAACATCTAGAGAATAAAACTTGGTCAGATTTGACTGTGGACTGCTAATGATATACAAATAATTTATAGTATTTTTTTACACCATTCCTTTCTGTGTCCAAGTCCCTGATCCTATGATTTCAACTATCTTAATTATCTAAGACTGGCTCAGATGGTAAAGAGGCTGCCTGTAGTGCAGGAGACCCAGGTTCAAAACCTGGGTCAAGAAGATCTCCTGGAGATGAAATGGCAATCCACTCCAGTATCCTTACCTGGAAAATTCCATGAACAGAGGAGCCTGGCAGGCTACAGTCCATGGGATTGCAAAGAGTCAGACATGACTGAGTGGCTTTTTCTTTCTTTCTTGTTCTTCCTTCCTTCCTTCCTTCCTTCTTTCTTTCTTTCCATGAAACATAATTCACAAGTTATATGTTGTGATCCACATAGCCAAATGCTTTAGAGTAATCAATGAAGCAGAAGTAGATATTTTTCTGGAATTCCCTTGCTTTTTCTATGATCCAACAGATATTGGTAGTTTGATCTTTGGTTCCTCTGCCTTTTCTAAAACCAGCTTTTACATATGGAAGTTCTTAGTTCATATACTGTTGAAGCCTAGTTTGAAGGATTTTGAGCATTATCTTCCTGGCATGTGAAATGAGTGCAATTGTCAGGTAGTTTGAACATTCTTTGTCATTGCCCTTCTTTGGGATTGGAATGAAAACTGACCTTTTCCACTGTGGCCTGTGGCCACTGCTGAGTTTTTCACATTTGCTGGCATATTGAGTGCAGCACTTTCACAGCATCATCTTTTAGGATTTGGAATAGCTCACCTTGAATTCCATCATCTCCACTAGCCTTGTTTGTAGTGATCCTTCCTAAGTCCCACTGGATTTCACACTGCAGGAAATGTGACTCTAGATAAGTGACCACACCATCGTGGTTATCTCAATCATTAAGACCTTTTTGTATAGTTCTTGTATTCTTGCCACCTCTTCCTAATATCTTCTGCTTCTATTAGGTCCATACCATTTCTGTCCTTTATTGTGCCCATCTTTGCATGAAATGTTCCCTTGGTATCTCAATTTTCTTGAAGAGATCCCTAGTCTTTCCCATTCTATTGTTTTCCTCTATTTCTTTGCATTGATCACTGAGGAAGTCTTTCTTATCTCTCTCTCCTTGCTACTCTTTGGAACTCTGCATTCAGATGGGTATAACTTTCCTTTTCTCCTTTGCCTTTCACTTCTCTTCTCTCCTCTGCTCTTTGTAAGGCCTCCTGAGATAACCATTTTGTCTTTATTTTCCTTGGGTATGGTTTTGATCACTGCCGCCTGTATCATATTTTGAAACTCCTTCCATAGTTCTTCAGGCACTCTGTCTATCAGAACTAAACCCTTCAATCTATTTGCCACTTTTACTGTATAATCATAAGGGATTTGATTTAGGTCATACCTGAATGGTCTAGGAGTTTTCCCTGCTTCTTTCAATTTAAGTCTGAATTTTGCAATAAGGGGTTCATGATCTAAGCCACAGTCAGCTCCCGGTCTTGTTTTTGCTGACTGTATAGAGTTTCTCCATTTTCAGCTGCAAAGACTATAATCAATCTGATTTCAGTGTTGACCATCTGGGATGTCCATGTGTGGAGCTGTCTCTTGTGCTGTTGGAAGAGAGTGCTTGCTATGACCCGTGTTCTCTTGGCAAAACTCTGTGAGCCTTTGCCCTGCTTCATTTTGTACTCCAAGGCCAATCTTGCCTGTTACTCCAGGTATCTCTTGACTTCCTACTTTTTCATTCCAGTCCTCTATGATGAAAAGAACATCTTTTTTTGGCATTAGTTCTTGAAGGTCTTGTAGGTCTTCATAGAACCATTCAGCTTCTTCAGCATTAATGGTTGGGGCACAGACTTGGATTATTGTGACACTGAATGCTTTGCTTTGGAAATGAACCAATATCATTTTGTCATTTTTGAGATTGTACTCAAGTAGTGTGATAGAAGTAATAAATATAAACTGTACTTTCCTTATTGGTAGGATTTCACACTTCCATTTCTGAAGACAGGATTGTGCTAAGTGCCCAGAGCAATGCAGAAACCACTCCTGACCCTTTTGGTCCCTTCTTCTTGTACCTGATCTACCTATTACTTCCCCAATCTTTTCCTATTTTCTATCATGTCTTTTCATTTTTCATTCTTATTATTGCTTTTTCTTGAAAAATATGACATCTTATCTTAGAATATGAATTTTAATATGAGAGAACTAAATACTAATTATCTTACTTCCATCATTTCATTTTAAAATTATAAATGTAACCAATAGAACTACAAATAATAATAAGTTTTAAGGAAGAGGAAGAAAGGTAGAGTTGGCTGTTACTTATGCAATGTATTAATATATTTTGTTTAAAATTGATAAATAAGGCATAGGCATATAACCTCATTCCATGGAGTAATTACCAAAAGATCTAAAAACAGGAAATTTTAAGTGTGAACACCTCTGTTTAATGAAGTTGGGAACGATAAATTGTTTTCTCATTATAGGTCCTTATAAGCATTTACATTTCTTAATCAAAAATGGAAAATAAGGTAAAAATGGGAAGTCAAACTGTCTAAAACCCCAGACAGAAGGGTTCTATTCATTAGCTCAGAGGCAGATCCCAGTAACTCTGGGTGGTTTAATGCTGGTGATCTTGCCAAACTACATTCTGAAACACTGATTTATGTATAATCTCATTTGCATAGGCTATATACCTTTTGTATAAATAATGTGTAGATAGATTCCACAGACAGATAGTGGTATGGAATGGAAAAGAATAGAAAAGAAAGTGTTCTGAAAGGATGTTTACTCAAAAGTTAATAGTGTCTATGCTATCATTGTGAAGTTTCAACGAATTCTTACCTTCATAATTATATGATTATGTAATGTTTTTAAGCAATAATTATGCATAATTTTCCAAAAACCAATGATGTAATGTTTAACTGTTTAAAATTCTTCCCTGAAAAAAGTAAGCTTAAACAAAAAGAACAGATTGAAAATTTTAAATGAAAGTATGGAGGCAGAAAGACAAAATGGTAAATTAAAAAACAAGATAAGATAAATGAGTTTTAAAATAAACGCAGTTCTCCATCAGAGATGGAGAGACACTGTCTTATTTCTACCATTTTTACTCATCATTGTTTCCATCAACACAGAAAGTATCTGAGGAACAGTAGGCAATCAGTAAATACCTATTACAGACTGACTGGCAAGGTTGAGAAAGCTTGCTCTAGATACTTCTGTTTCTAAAACCAGATGACATGTATTATTTGGCAACCTGAGCCACTGAATACCCATTTTGCAGCTTGACTTAGGTTTCTGTCCTAACACAATTCTTTTCTAAATTTTTGTTCCTTATTTCATGTTCTTTCCGGCTACCTTTCACCAATCTTTGCCATTCTTTCTAAACTGTTCTCTTCTCTCAGCATAACTTACATTATTGTTCATTATGTGAACCAGATCATGGCATCTGGTCCCATCACTCCATGGCAAAGAGATGGAAAAACGATTAAAACAGTGACAGACTTTATTTTCTTGGGATCCAAAATCAATGCAGATGGTGACTACAGTCATGAAATTAAAAGACGCTTATTCCTTGGATGAAAAACTATGACCAAACTATTCAGCACACTAAAAAGCAGAGATATTACTTTGCCAACAAAGGTCCATCTAGTCAAAGCTATGGTTTCTCCAGTAGTCACATATGGATGTGACAGTTGGAATATAAAGAAAGCTGAGTGCTGAAGAATTGATGCTTTTGAACTGTTGTGTTGGAGAACTCTTGAGAGTTCCTGGACTGCTAGGAGATCAAACCAGTTAATCCTAAAGGAAATCAGTCCTGAATATTCATTGGAAGACTGATGCTGAAGCTGAAACTCCAATACTTTGGCCACCTGATGCAAAAAAGTGACTCATTGAAAAAGACCCTGATGCTGGAAAGTTTGAAGGCAGGAGGAGAAGGGGATGACAGAGAATGTTATGGTTGGATGGCATCTCCAACAAAATGGACATGAGTTTGAGTAAATTCCAGGAGTTGGTGATGGACAGGGAAGCCTGGCATGCTGCAGTCCATGGGGTCCCAAAGAGTTAGACACAACTGAGTGACTGAACTGAACTCACACACACACACACACACATGTTTTTATAGGCCACTCTATGCAGCTTGTAAGATCTTTGTTCCCCAGTCAGGCTTTGAACCCAGGCAGTTGACAGGACAGCATGGAGTCCTAACCACTGGACTGCTAGGGAATTCTTATAGTGTAGTATTGTGTGTGTGTCAACTGTATTTCAATAAAAAAGGAAACAGTGAATTCTTCTACAGCTATGTCAGAATAAATTAACTTGTCAGATTATAAAATTTCCCTTTCTGCTGACAAATAATTCATTAGAAAAAAGTTTTTACTGACATATATTTGATCAACAAAACTGTGTATAAGTTTATATTGCTTTGATACATTTATATTGCATATGATTGAGATTTTCACATTAGCTAACCCTTCTATTGTGTCATGTAATTATAATTTCTTTTAGTTTCAGTAACAATTAAAATCTAGTCACTTGGCAAGTTTAATGTTTATAATATAGTTTTATTGTCTGTTTGGGAAAAAAAAAAAAAAAAGAAGCAGATCCTGTTGCTAAAGAGATTATGATCTATTTAGAAGTACACTGGTCCTATCTCAACTAGTTACTTGGCTCAGGCACTGCCACTCTGGATTGCTAGTGCTGACAGCGGAGAAACTGTGTGACCCTTGGAATCACTGGATACATTTACTACCACGATATGTGATTAGGTAAAACAATTTAGAGGCAAACCAACTTATTTCTCCTGTAAATATGCTAAGGCATTTTGGTGGTGGGCTGTTTGCGCAGAGGTTTTTGTGGCCCATTTCCTACCTGGTTTCACTGAGCTCACTCCTTCGCCAACACTCTCCACAATTCCAGCTCCTTCATGGCCTGGGATGAAGGGATACTTCACTGGGATTATTCCTTTTATAGCATGATCATCAGAACCACAGATCCCTGTAGATGTCATATGGGTAGGAATTAAGTGGCCAAGGATAAATTAGTTTGGACTTTTTCTTTTCTCTGAGACTTATTATGAATAATTTTTTTACATGAATGACCACATTTGATCCCTATAATAGTACTCAGAGAAACACAGGGCAGGTCTAATTACCCCTAATTTGAGATGTGGAAAGG
Organism: Muntiacus reevesi; assembly: GCF_963930625.1. Classification (NCBI taxonomy): domain Eukaryota; kingdom Metazoa; phylum Chordata; class Mammalia; order Artiodactyla; family Cervidae; genus Muntiacus; species Muntiacus reevesi. The sequence goes on from NC_089264.1 coordinate 24,466,412, forward strand.
GAGACTCGAAGACTAAAATGACTCACCAACTCTCATGGTGCATGTTCAGATCTGTAAATAAATTAGGTCTTTTGAAATCTACTCTGTACACCCTATGTCATCAACTAGTTTGCAATATTAGAGTCTATTCTATCCAATGTAGGATTTTTGACCATATATCCATAGCACCACCATTGAGAAACCAAAAATTTTAGCCCAATATTGTGGAATGTTTTCCCAATCCTCTGGGAAAATTGATTTTAAACTAGCATATTGAAAACATTAAGTTAGTAATGTAAAATGAGTTTAACTGCTGCAAGGTTTAATTGGCACTGAGAAGTTTTAAAGCTTCTCAGTTAGTAGCCTAAGTTTTCTTGTCTGTGGATAGACTCAATCCACTCATATTGATCATAGAAATGAAACATTTCCTGTAGCATAGCCACTGTATTGCTGCTCTGCCTGGAATTCAGCCAGAAAGCATACAGGCTGGGATATTGACTAGCTGTTTCACTATCAGTAGTGGGAGTGCTGGAACACTGGGAACAACTTTGATACATGAAATAAGATTTCCTTACACTTGCCTTCACAAGTACAAGTTCAAAGATTTGAATTTACCTTAATACGGACTTCCCCAGCCTTTGGTGGCTCAACCTCCACTTTCTCAAATGAAAGAGAAGAGTTCATTTTCCAGGCAATGGCTGCCAGGCATGTGATTGTCTGTTGACACAAGGACAATAAGATGACATCATTTAGCGATAACATCTAACTTTTAATTATACAAATGACACTAACTTGCTGTAATTTGTACCAATAAGAAAATCACACAGAAAAGAAAAAAGATCACTGCAATTTCAGACATAAGCTGGTAAAATTTTAGCGTATTTCTTTTGAGTCTCTTAAAATAATTTTTATATAGTAGAGATCATGTCATATAAGCAGTTTTGCATTTTAGGGTTGGTTTTTGTTTTTTTTTTTTTTTTTTTGACAGTGAAAGCCACCATATCTTTTTTCATTTATTTTTATTAGTTGGAGGCTAATTATTTTACAATATTGTAGTGGTTTTTGTCATACATTGATATGAATCAGCCATGGAGTTACATGTATTCCCCATCCCGATCCCCCCTCCCACCTCCCTCTCCACCCGATTCCTCTGGGTCTTCCCAGTGCACCAGGTCCGAGCACTTGTCTCATGCATTCAACCTGGGCTGGTGATCTGTTTCACTATAGATAATATACATGGTGTTCTCTCGAAACATCCCACCCTCACCTTCTCCCACAGAGTTCAAGAGTCTGTTCTGTACGTCTGTGTCTCTTTCTCTGTTTTGCATATAGGGTTATCATTACCATCTTTCTAAATTCCATATATATGTGTTAGTATGCTGTAATGTTCTTTATCTTTCTGGCTTACTTCACTCTGTATAATGGGCTCCAGTTTCAGCCATCTCATTAGAACTGATTCAAATGAATTCTTTTTAACGGCTGAGTAATATTCCATGGTGTATATGTACCACAGCTTCCTTATCCATTCGTCTGCTGATGGGCATCTAGGTTGCTTCCATGTCCTGGCTATTATAAACAGTGCTGCGATGAACATTGGGGTGCACGTGTCTCTTTCAGATCTGGTTTCCTCGGTGTGTATGCCCAGAAGTGGGATTGCTGGGTCAGTTCTATTTCCAGTTTTTAAAGAAATCTCCACACTGTTCTCCATAGCGGCTGTACTAGTTTGCATTCCCACCAACAGTGTAAGAGGGTTCCCTTTTCTCCACACCCTCTCCAGCATTTATTGCTTATAGACTTTTGGAGAGCAGCCATCCTGACTGGCATGTAATGGTACCTCATTGCGGTTTTGATTTGCATTTCTCTGATAATGAGTGATGTTGAACATTTTTTCATGTGTTTGTTAGCCATCTGTATGTCTTCTTTGGAGAAATGTCTGTTTAGTTCTTTGGCCCATTTTTTGATTGGGTCATTTATTTTTCTCGAATTGAGCTTCAGGAGTTGCTTGTATATTTTTGAGATTAATCTTTTGTCTGTTGCTTCGTTTGCCATTATTTTCTCCCAATCTGAGGGCTGTCTTTTCACCTTGCTTATAGTTTCCTTTGTTATGCAAAAGCTTCATTAGGTCCCATTTGTTTATTTTTGCTTTTACTTCCAATATTCTGGGAGGTGGGTCATAGAGGATCCTGCTGTGATTCATGTCGGAGAGTGTTTTGCCTATGTTCTCCTCTAGGAGTTTTATAGTTTCTGGTCTTACATCTAGATCTTTAATCCATTTTGAGTTTATTTTTGTGTATGGTGTTAGAAAGTGTTCTAGTTTCATTCTTTTACACGTGGTTGACCAGTTTTCCCAGCACCACTTGTTAAAGAGGTTGTCTTTTTTCCATTGTATATCCTTGCCTCCTTTGTCGAAGATAAGGTGTCCATAGGTTCATGGATTTATCTCTGGGGAAAGCCACCATATATTGAACATTTACTATTTGCTTATTCTAAAATGTTTTCTCTTGATTTCAAAATGCTTTATAATTTTAAATAGCTATTTTATATTTCATCATTTGAATATGTCCACATATTCTTAATCAGCAACTACCTTAATCAAAACAATTTTTTCCATTGATCTGAATATTATAATGTATATTGTTTATAACTTTGACTTGCCTGGTTTCCTTAAGTAAGAATTACTAGGGGAAAGAATAGAGACATGGTTAGAGTGAAACTGATTTCTAAATAACTCTACAGAAAGTTTGAATGATTTGGCACAACTCCTAGGACTATAAAGCAAAATCTATGTCATCATTTTTCCTACTCTCATTAGCATTGACTGTAGTCATTAAAAACAAAGTGACTGTCAGAAAAAGCTAGCTATTTCTTTTTATTAGTATTTTTCAATATTAAGAATGTTGAAATTTTTTATGTTTATGTTAGTCATACATATTTTTTTGTGTGTGGAATGTTTGGTCCTATATTTTGCATAAGTATACACTTGCATCTTGGTATTTTTTTTACTAATCATTTGATCTGTTTACACATAAAAGGAGTGACTGGCAGTCTACTAACTTGTCATATATGATTTTTCCTCCTTGATTTTTTACCTTTATTTTTATGAAGCTATATATTCATATATACATGCATAACATACATATTAACATTTTGATTCATAAAAATATGTTTTCCTTTATTATTTGGTCCATTTCTGTGCTTTGAGAATTCTCTCCATTCTTGTTGTCGTTCAGTCACTCAGTCGTGTTGGGTTCTTTGCGACCCTGTGAACGGCAGCACGCCAGGCTTCCCTGTCCTTCACTTTCTCTCCATATAGAGACCAAATAAACATTTGTCACCCTCTTTCTAGATTTTTATAGTTTGATTTAAATGTTTAACTCTTAAATCTACCTCAAATTATTTTGTGTAATATAAATTTATAGAATCTAAATGAATTGTCTCAGCATGAACTCCTGATGAATTTTTCTTTCATTTATACTTAAATTAGCACCTTTACTATATAAGTTCTTCAATTTACAAGTTTCTTTTTGGAAACATAAATGTATCTTACTGTCTATTCTTGCACTGACACCTCAGTGAATAACTTTTTGATATTTTTTATATCTGGTGGTATTAGAGTCCTTCATAACTTTATTGGTGTTTCATTTGCAAGTTTACTGCACTAGTAACTGTAAGACATTATGAGCTGAGTAAATTATGTCTTCAAGAAACTTAGAAATCAATCGAGGAGATAATACATGTCTTGTAACACAAAGAGAAGGGGAAATGCCACAAAAGAAGTTCAAATAAAAGCAAGTAAAATTATATACTTTATGGAAAACGTCTCCTATTTCAGAAGTGATACACACTCAAGGCAAAAACTTGGAAAACTCAGATAAGTGTAAAGGAGGGAAAACTTCAAGCCCAGTACCCAACTATCAGCATTTTTAAGATTTTATAAACAGATTAGCTGAAGCATTTTTAAAAAAAATTTTATTGGAGAATAATTGCTTTACGACATCGTGCTGGCTTCTGTCAAACATCAACATGAGTCAGCCACAAGTATACATATGTCCCTCCCTGCTGAACGTCCCTCTCATCTCCCACCCCATCTCATACCGGTCAGGATGGCCATAATAAGAAATCTGCAAACAATAAATGCTGTTGAGGATGTGGAGAAAATGAAGCATTGTTTTTAAGAGTATGACACTGGAAGGAACATAATGTCTAACACTAGGGAACTGATTAAATAAATAAATAAAAGCAGCATAATTATTTCCTTGGAATAAATTTCTTTTTTAAATGATAGGCACATTTTTAAGGCATTTAGTACAACATTATCAAACTATCACCCAGCAAGTTTCTATCAGTTTACTTTCCTAACAGTGGTGCATGAGCTTCCATGGGTGGGAAAACATTGAGTAATATCCATAGAAATCTTTGATAACCTGCTTGGAGAAAGTGTCTTAATTTAGTTCCAATGTGTACTTTTTCATTTCAGTTCAGTTCAGTCAGTCAGTCATGTCCTACTCTTTGCAACCCCATGGCCTGCAGCACACCAGGCCTCTCCGTCCATCACCAACAGTGATTTAAAGATGTGGAAAGGGAGACTTGAAGACTTAAAATGACTCACTCACTCTCATGGTGCATGTTCAGACCCGGAAATAAACTAGGCCTTTTCAAATCTACTCTGTACACCCTATGTCATCAACTAGTTTCTTGCTCAAACTCATGTCCATTGAGTCAGTGATGACATCCAACCATCTCACCCTCTGCAGTCCCCTTCTCCTCCCACATTGAATCTTTCCCAGCATCAGAGTCTTCTCATGAGAGACTCAGCTCTTCCCATCAGGTGGCCAAACTATTGAATATTCAGCTTCAGCATCAGCCCTTCCAATGAATATTCAAGACTGATCTCCTTTAGGATGGACTGGTTGGATCTCCTTGCAGTCCAAAGGACTCTCAAGAGTCTTCTCCAATACCACAGTCCAAAAGCATCAGTTCTTCAGTTCTCAGTTTTCTTTATAGTCCAACTCTCACATCCATTCATGACCAGTGGAAAAACCATAACTCTGACTAGACAGACCTTTGTTGGCAAAGCAATGTATCCCTGCTTATTTAACTTTTATGCAAAGTACATCATGAGAAACACTGGGCTGCATGAAGCACAAGCTGGAATCAAGATTGCCAGGAAAAATATCAATAACCTCAGATATGCAGATGACACCACCCTTATGGAAGAAAGTGAAGAGGAACTAAAAAGCCTCTTGATGAAAGTGAAAGAGGAGAGTGAAAAAGTTGGCTTAAAGCTCAACATTCAGAAAACTAAGATCATGGCATCTGGTCCCATCACTTCATGGCAAACAGATGGGGAAACAGTGGAAACAGTGGGTGGCTTTATTTTTGGGGCTTCAAAATCACTGTAGATGGTGATCGCAGCCATGAAATTAAAAGACGCTTGCTCCTTGGAAGGAAAGTTATGACCAACCTAAATAGCATATTAAAAAGCAGAGACATTACTTTGCCAACAAAGCTCTGTCTAGTCAAGGCTATGGTTTTTCCAGTGGTCATGTATGGATGTGAGAGTTGGACTATAAAGAAAGCTGAGTGCCAAAGAGTTGATGCTTTTGAACTGTGGTGTTGGAGAAGAATCTTGAGAGTCCCTTGGACTACCAGGAGATACAACCAGTTCATCCTAAAGGAGCTCAGTCCTGAGTGTTCATTGGAAGGACTGATGTTGAAGCTGAAACTCCAATACTTTGTCCACCTGATGCGAAGAGCTGACTCATTGGAAAAGACCCTGAGGCTGGGAAAGATTGAGGGCGGGAGGAGACGGGGACAACAGAAGATGAGATGGTTGGATGGCATCACCGACTCAATGGACATGGGTTTGGGTGAACTCCAGGAGTTGGTGATGGACTTGGAGGCCTGGCGTGCTGCGGTTCATGGGGTTGCAAATAGTTGGACACGACTGAGTTACTGAACTGAACTGAACTGAACTACTGTTTAATATGCTGTTTAGATTGATCATAACTTTCCTCCCAAGGAGCTAGCTTCTTTTAATTTCATGGCTGCAGTCACCATCTGCAGTGATTTTGCACATTTTAATAAGGATGATGTAGACCTATTTCAAAAGTAGCACTTTTCTTGCCCAAAGTGTCCATGATGAGTTTTCTGTTTTCCTCGGTGTCTTATAATGCCCCAAAGAATATCAATTCTTTGATTCTGCTCCTGGGGGAACTAGATTGCCTATGTGCTGAGAGTAATTAGAAATAATCAGTAATCACACACCAACATGGGGAAACCAGAGAGGTGAATGGTTGGCAAATATCTGAAAGTGAAGGACAGAAAGGAATATAAGAGAATGATTCAGGAGGGTGTCAACAACAAAGATGCTCTATTAGGGGAGAAGCAGTTTGAAGAGAAGCAATAGGTGAAAAGGCAATGAAGTGATTGTAAAAAAGTGAATAAACTAAGAGAAAGATCAGCTCATAATTAGTTAAGAATTTCTGGAGTATCAATTAATGCCAGGTATTGCTAGATACCAGGTGATACCTGGTATATTGCAGGTGATACAGTATAACACTGGGTCTCCAAGAGACGAAGAGATGGAAAAGCACAAGTAATAATACAAAGTACTATTAAAAAGCTGAGAGATAAGTGATAAAGATGATAGATGACAAAGACAATGTGAGGTCATTATGAATGATGAGAGATGAGATTCAGATGAGACTTGCCGTCCTTGTTACCATCATGGTGAGTATCCCTGCCTGTCACTTGGGAGACTGAGGTTCCCTGGTGGGAAGGAAACAGGCTCTTTTGGGCTTCCCTGATGGCTCAGATGGTAAAGAGTCCACATGCAATGCAGGAAACCTGGGTTCGATACTTTGGAAGATCCCCTGGAGGAGGGCATGGTAACCCACTCCAGTATTCTTGCCTAGAGAATTCCATGAACAGAGGAGCCTGCTGGGATCACATAGAATTGGATATGACTGAGCCACTAATATTTTTTCACTTCAGCTACATTTTGAAGAAGGAATTTATGTAAAATAAAACAGTGGGTAACATAGTCCAAATAGGGGTTAACTCAATCAAGGTAAAGTAAAACTCTGTAATGTGGGCTTGGGGTAAAGATGATGATGGCAAAGCTGCTGCTCCTGTTAATAAGGATGATGACTATCATCATATTTACCTTTTGTTATTTTCCTAATGCAGTGTTTCTCCAAGTCAGACCACATAAGAATCTCTTGAGAAAGATTGTTTAAAATTTATAATTCTGGACCCTATCCCCTTGATATTTGGCTTCTGATAGAGGCAAATATTAGATCAGAAAACACCAAGCGCACTGTTTATTAACTTGCAGTGTAAGAACGTGAGTTCTTGGCTGGTCACTCTGGCGGCTCTGATTCACATCCTTAGACATGGTTTATTCACCGTCCTTCAAAGCTTCCCTCAAGCAAGTCAGTGAAACAGCTTCTTTGATGAAAACCTTTATAGTTCACAGAAACCATGAGGTGTGAGTAATTTAGGTACCAGTAGATGTGAGAGTATGGTTTAAAACTAGATTCAGTAATTACATGTCTCTAGGCTTGGAGCGTTTCTAGCAAAAGAACTCTTTTAACTCCCTAACCATTTGTTCATAACTTTGTTTTCTTTCATAAAAGTTTCATAACTGCCATTTAATTTTCTCAGGGTCTTGTCCTAATAATGCTTCTCTCTTGTTCTCCCTAGGAATTATTGAGGCTTTTATCTGAGAAACTGGGCTAGGGCAGAGAGGGCTGGCTTATACACTCAGGAGAATGCTCTTAGGAGGAATTCCAGGTGCCTATGCTTTATTTAGGGAGCTATCACCCATATAGGCAAGAAGCTATGAGAGTGGAGGTGTTTGAATGGAATTGAAGGGACTTAGTCTTGTTCACTTCTCTCTTTTTAAATAATACCCTGATCTCCAAGCTTTGTGCACCAATGCATCTACTGTTAGAATGTATACATTATTCTTATTCAGCAATGCTTGGGCTGACAGACGTGAAATGAAGTCTGGCATGAACAAGCAGAAGGTCCAGTTTAGGCTTGTCTTTCCCATAGCAATCTTGCTAAAGATCAAAGCAATAGTCATTTTCTCCTACCCTGTTACCTAAATCTAGATCTTTATTGGGCCTAGATCTTTCTGAGCCCTAAGCAAACAGCCAAACAAGGTCAAGGGTAGGACTGCAACTGGGAGCAGAAACTCGGATCAATTCAACTTCAGTAGGATTTTCCCTCTCTGTTACATGAGGCAGTATAGTGCAGTGGTTAAAAGCATGGATGCTAGCACTAGCAGACTTTCATTCCAATCTTAGTTTCATGTCTTACCTGCCTTATGTCAGTAGAAAATCCAACTTCTCTGTCCTTCAGTTTCCCCATAAATAAAATGAAAATGATCATAGTAGCTCCTACTTCATAGGTTTGCTTTAAACATTAAGAGTCAACATGCAACAAATGTTTAGAACTGTGGTGGGCACACAGTATTGCCTTTCTGTAAGTGCTATCCATTATTATTACAGTGTCTCCCAGGATATTATTTCATTTTTTCACCACTGCCTTGCTTTTGTGGAATATGCTACAAAAAAGGCACACATGATTATGAAATCTAACAACTGCAATGAGAGAGCTCAGATTTATCTCTTAAGTCCAAAATTGAAAGAAAGGTTCTTTTCACTTATCTTGGGTCAGGTATTCACACCTAGACCTAGGAAAACTAGCCAGAGTTGTAGGTTGGAAAAGAATTTGGTAGCTATGACCACAGCCATGCTGACATTCCTGAGCAGCTGAGGGTGAACAGAGATCACCAGCAAAAATCACAGTGCAGATTGGTTCCATTGTGAAGTATGATCACCAAGACAAATGAGATGTCAGCATTGCTGGGCAATCCAACTTTTCCCTAACCAACTTGTTGTCCAGTTTCCTGAGATAACTATCCCCCTTTCAATACTTGTACCAAACATCTGACCGTCACCCCCCACATCCCTGCCCATTTTCCTCCATCCCCATTTCTCTCGTGAGAAAGCTTACAATATCCTGAAAAGTCACCCAGTTGCTTCAGGCAAAAACCTTTCCCTCCTTATACCCAATCTACTAAAAGCTCTGCCAGCTCTGTCTCTGATGTATTTCCCTCATTTGTGAGTGTCTAACATCTATATCCCTACAGTTCCTAGAAGAACAGAAGCTTTGAATCTCTTGTTTTTTTCCTCCACCCCAAGTATCTGGAATGGTGCCTGATACATAAGTATTGATTAAATGAATTAAAGTGGATGTTATCAGAGGGGACCTCCCTTGTAGGGAGTGTTACTAGTCATGTAACTAGTGTTACTAGTTACTAGTCATGTGTCTGCATCTCCACCCATCCTATTCTCCTTCCTCGTCTCCTGTCTCCACTTATGAAGCGTGATGTTATCGATGTCTTCTCTCAATGTGGTTTGTCAGCTTTCTAATACACTCTACCACTGAAAAGGAAAGCAGAAACAAACTTTCCATTGCCCTGAATCTCTTTCCAGCTGCCACTGGGAATCCAGATGGATGTGTATGTGGCTCTCTGAAGCGAGGGTGAAGAATTCTCGGCCAAGCACTAGTACTCTGGGCTTCTGTTGACTGGCCTTGAGAAAGTACAATTGTAGTAATTGCAACTTCTCAGTCTGACTAAATAGTGGATTGACTTTTAAATTTGAATAACTTGAATTTGATTTATAAAAGGATGCCCATGTATAACTTGACTTTGTAATTTGGACTTTGCAGCTCTGGGGAGTTTCTATAGTGGTGTCAGGCAGTTACTTTATGGCCAGCAATATACCAGGATCATATTGTCTAAGAAAAGATACAATTTAAGAAAAAGACCCTTTACATTCATTGTCTTCTTTTCCTCACCTTCCTCTCAGTCCTTCAAACATGCCTTTGTGTTTTATATCCCTAACACTCCCCTGAAAGAGCCATTATTTACTCTTATTAGTGCTGTCTATTTTACTAAAACCAAGGAACATTTTCAGCAGTCATCCTGATAGTTCAGTACGACTGACCACTCCTTGAAACTCTTCCTTTGAATTCTTGCCTCAACACTCTCCTGAATTTTTTCTATCGTATTTGTCCTTTTCTGACTTTTTTTTTTCTTTAATGTTTCATCCTTCTCTTCTTGACCATTAACTGTTTCCACCAAGGTTCCTGACATGGCAGAGCAGCCTTGCTAAGCTTGAGAATTCATCCTTCTGTGGAGCTGCAGTACCTCTGTTACTAAGTCCTAGACCTGAATCTCAGCTATGGTCTGCCCTCCAACTTAAGGAGATTAGAAATGAAATGTTTCCCTTGGGATTGTTCTTTCTCTTTCTAAACCATTATCTTCTGTGTATGTAAATAACCTTTAAACAAGATGCTTATTATTTCTCTTTATTAAAGTAATACTTTTCCTTATAAGTTATATATGTTCACTTTAGAATATTTATAAAATATAGGAAGCACAAAGGAAAAAATAACATTCTGATGATCTCATCACTTATTAATCACTATAAATGTTTTGGAACTTTTTCTACACATATATAAATTTTATTTTTTCAAAGTTGACTATCTTATATATATAGTTTACTGTATGCTACATTGCTTCAGTCATGTCTTACTCTTTGCAATCCCATGGATTGTAACCTGCCAGTCTCCTCTGTACATGAGATTCTCCAGGCAAGATTACTGGAGTAGGTTGCCATGCCCTCCTCCAGGGGATCTTCCCGACCCAGGGATCGAACCCGAGTCTCGTACCTCTCCTGCATTGGCAGGCAGGTTCTTTACCACTTGTACCACCTGGGAAGTCCTTTAGTTGACTCTCTCTCTCTCTATATATATATATAGATAGATAGATAGATAGATAGATAGATAGATATGTATATGTATGTATATATATATGTATATGTATGTATGTGTGAAAGTGAAAGTGTTAGTCACTCAGTCATGTCCAACTCTTTGTGACACTGTATATTGTAGCCCTCCAGGCTCCTCTGTCCATGAAATTCTCCAGGCAAGAATACTGGAGTAGGTTGCCATTCCCTTCTCCAGGGGATCTTCCTGACCCAGTGATCAAACCCAGGTCTCTTGCATTGCAGGTGAATTCTTTACTGTCTGAATCATCAGGGAAGCCCATAAATATATACATATATATATTGTATTTTGCATCTTAAAAGTCTAAAATTACATTTTGACAATTTCCCATGTTTTTAACTATTCTTCTAAAGCATAGCTTTTAGTGGCTTTATTGTGTTTCATCCATAATTATATTTCTTCTACAATTTCTCTAGTTGGGGTGAGGGGAACTACTCTCTAGTTGCAGTGCTCAGGCTTCTCATTGTGGTGGCTTCTCTTATTTCAGAGCAAGGACTCTAAAGTGTGTGGGCTTCAGTAGTTGTGGTGCATACATAGTTGCCCCCACCATGTGGAATCGTTCAGTACCAGGAATTGAATTCCATGTATTGGCAGGAGGATTCTTCACTACTGGACCACCAGGGAAGTCACCATTTGTACTTCATCCTTGTTTCCTTTTATATCCACATGACTAAAAAGGGTTTTTGTTTGTATAATTCATTCGGAACTTAGCACATACACTCTTTTTTGTTGTCTGTTTTATGGGTGGAGACTACTCTCTGGATTAGATTTCAGTCAAGAAATCCAGAAGTCAAAACTGTAGAGCAAAACTTTTCTTCTTCTTCTTCTTCTTCTTCCCTTTTTCTTCCTCCTCTTCCTCTTCTGTATAGGAGAACTGGGTTTGACTCCCTATCAAGGGCAGTTCAACGATGGTTATTTTTTAGGGGTTAAATTTGCTTGTTATTTTAAGTCTTGAACATCAGTATTGAATTAAGTTGATTTCTATTCAGTTCTATCATTATCAACCTTTCTTTCATATCAATCTCTATTTCATTTTGTAGAGCTGCTATCTGTCAAAACATTTCTGTAGAGAGACTGGCGTTTGTTCCAGCACTCTCCTCCTCTTCCCAGCAGAGCAGTCAGACACCAATCAGTAAGCAAAGATGCTCACCTTCCCCAGTATTTCTTTCATTTTTAAAAATATTGATTAATTAATTAGGCTGCACTGAGTCTTAGTTGTGGCACTTGGGATCTTCACTGTGTTATGCGAGATCTTTCGTTGCAGCATGCACTCTCTAGTTGTGGTACCTGGGCTTTGTAGTTGCTCTGGAACATGTGGGATCTTAGATCAGGGATTGAACCCATGTCCTCTGCATTGCAAGTTGTGTTTTTAACCACTGAACCACCAGGGAGGTCCCACCATCCCTGGCATTTCTCCTCCACTCAATACCAGTCATCATTGACAAAGCACCTCCTCATTCCAGGCACTCAGGTGGGTTCAGTAGAGTGACAATGATGGATAACAGTTGGCCTCTCCCTGTGCCAGGAGAGTATGGGGCAGTGGTTGTAACACGGATATAGACTTAGGGAGATCCTATCCTTACTATCTATGTGAACTTGGAAGTATTAACTATCTTTGTCCATTTTTAATCTACAAAAAGAGTGGTGAACAAATGAGGTAATCCTTTTAAAGCACTTATTAGGGAGGCTGACAGGACAACCCTCGATAAATATTAGCTACAGTAATTATCCATAAAAACAAGCTTATAATCTATGGGAGGGACGACAGACAGACAATCAAGTCTTGTATGTATCAGGCTGTCTGGGAAGTGCTGTGTCATGCATATAAACTAGGGCTCTGGAAGCAGAGAAGGAGGTGGCATTCTTTTTTTTTTTTTTAATTTATTTAATTTAGTTGGAGGCTAATTACTTTACAATATTGTAGTGGTTTTTGCCATACATTGACATGAATCCACCATGGGTGTACATGTGTTCCCCATCCTGAACCCCCCTCCACCTCCCTCCCCATCCCATCCCTCTGGGTCATCCCAGTGCACCAGCCCTGAGCGCCCTGTCTCATGCATCGAACCTGGACTGGCAATCTGTTTCACATATGATAATATACATGTTTCAATGCTATTCTCTCAGATCATCCCACCCTCGCCTTCTCCCACAGAGTCCAAAAGACAGTTCTATACATCTGTGTCCCTTTTGCTGTCTCACCTATAGGGTTATCTTTACCATCTTTCTAAATTCCATATATATGTGTTAGTATACTGTATTGGTATTTTTCTTTCTGGCTTACTTCCCTCTGTATAATAGGCTCCAGTTTCATCCACCTCATTAGAACTGATTCAAATGTATTCTTTCTGAGTGGAGGGCTCAGGAAGTTTGGTAGAGGAGACGATGCTTGAGATAGACTTTAAATAAAAGAACAGAGAAGAATGCTCACTGGGTCATTTCTATTACCCTTGGTTCAGTGTAAGCAGTATGTGTATGGTTTCCAGAGAATAGGACTTTGATTTTTCTTCTGTCCACGTTTGGAGGCCTCATACAATCCATCATACAGTCAGCTATTTAATTTGAGGTTGTCTGTCAATGTGGATAAATCAACAAAAAGGACATATTTCCCTAGAATTGGTGAGGTAACTTCCATGGTGGCTCAGACAGTAAAGAATCACCTGCAATGCAAGAGACCTGGGTTCAATCCTTGGGTTGGGAAGATCCCCTGGAGGAGAATATGGCAACTCACTCCAATATTCTTGCCTGGAAAATCCCATGGACAGAGGCGCCTGATGGGGCAGTCCATGGAATTGCAAAAGAGTCAGACATGACTGAGCATGCACACAAGAGCCAAATCATGGAATTTTAAATCAGACATTTCATTTGAGCTAAAATTAGTCTTCATGAAATTCAGTCTCTTTATTAATAAAGAGACTATATGAACAGTTAGTTTGGACACTGGGGTAAGAATAAAATGAGATTACGGATACCGCATTTCCAAACCAGAAAGCACTACATACATTGTAGGAGAGTTTATTTTTATCTCTTTTCCTTCTAAACCCCTCATTTACTTTCCTTTTTTCCTTTCAAATATCCCCCTTCCTCTTAAAGTTTTCTCATCCTCTTCCTTCATCTCCCCATTTTCTATCTTCCATTTTCCTTCTCCTCATCTCCCTCAGTTTTAATTTCTCCCCGCCCTTCACCCCTCCATCCCTGACTGGTGTGTAGGGGCTATGAAGCACTCAGGTCTAAGAACACGGTAATTCTCAATCTAGACTGGTGATAGGAAGAGACAGAAAAACTCTCACTCTTGCACCATGCAAAAGGAATGATAGAGAAAGCTGGACTCTCCACAGAAACAGCTGGCGAAGAAACGCATGGTTTGCTGTTGAAATGTAGTCCGTGTATGATCTTCCTAGTGGGTGGAACTTTGTTATTTAAGGCTGTGTTGGAGTTGCCATGGGAATCCCCATGGATCATGTTTTACACAATGAAGTATTCCTGGTAATTTGTAAGTCAAGTTTTAAGAAATAAGATCATAATTATGATAAAATAATAATTATTATTTAAAGAAATATCTTAATCAATAATTCTGTAAAGTAAAAAATTCTTTTATCAAGCTAAAATCAACCTCCAGCTGCAGTCATCTACTAACACAGGAAAAAAATCAGTAGATAATATCTAAGCTTGAGCTGTATAGGTATTTGAAGATAAAAATGCACTAAATGAATACGAGTTGTAAGACATAAGAACTAGGTACCAAGATTTAAAAAAAAAATGCTCTGCATGATGTTTTATAAGCATGAATTTGAGTAAAGAAGAAAAATTAATAGTTTCTTTTGTCCAGCAATCAAAATAACATCCCACTTTTCTTATCCTTTTCTTCACATCAGTTCAGTTCAGTCTCTTAGTCATGTCTGACTCTTTGTGATCCCATGGACTGCAGCATGCCAGGTCTCCCTGTCCATCACCAACTCCTGGAGTTTACTCAAACTCATGTCCTTTGAGTCAGTGGTGCCATCCAATCATCTCATCCTCTGTCATCCCCTTCTCCTCCCACCTTCAATCTTTCCCAGCAGCAGGGTTTTTTCAAATGAATCAGTTCTTGGCATCAGGTGGCCACAGTATTGGAGTTTCAGCTTCAGCATCAGTCCTTCCAATGAACACCCAGGACTGATTTCCTTTAGGATGGACTGGTTGGATCTCTTTATAGTCCAAGGGACTCTCAAGAGTCTTCTCCAACACCACAGTTCAAAAGTAGCAATTCTTTAGCACTCATCTTTCTTCACAGTCCAACTCTCACATCCATACATGACAACTGGAAAAACCATAGCTTTGACTAGATGGACCTTTGTTGGCAAAGTAATATCTCTGCTTTTTAATAACCTGTCTAGGTTGGTCATAACTTTTCTTCCAATGAGCAAGCGTCTTTTAATTTCATGGCTGCAATCACCATCTGCAGTGATTTTGGAGCCTCAAAAAATTAAGTCTGTCACTGTTTCCACTGTTTCCTCATCTATTTGCCATGAAGTGATGGGACCAGATGCCATGATCTTAGTTTTCCGAGTGTTGAGCTTTAAGCCAACTTTTTCACTCTCCTCTTTCACTTTCAAGAGGCTCTTTAGTTCTTCACTTTCTGCCATAAAGGCGCTGTCATCTGCATATCTGAGGTTATTGATATTCTTTCCTGGCAATCTTGATTCCAGCTTGTGCTTCATCTAGTCCAGCATTTCTCATGATGTACTCTGCATAGAAGTTAAATAAGCAGGGTGACAATATACAGCCTTGACTTACTCCTTTCCCAATTTGGAACCAGTCTGTTGTTCCATGTCCAGTTCTAACTGTTGCTTCTTGACATGCATACAGATTTCTCAGGAGGCAGGTCAGGTGGTCTGGTATTCCCATCTCTCTAAGAATTCTCCACAGTTTATTGTGATCCACAAAGGCTTTAGCATAGTCAATAAAGCAGAAATAGATGTTTTCCTGGAACTCTCTTGCTCTTTTGATGATCCAACGAATGTTGGCAATTTGATCTCTGGTTCCTCTGCCTTTTCTAAATCCAGCTTAAACATCTGAAAGTTCATGGTTCATGTGTTGCTGAAGCCTGGCTTAGAGAATTTTGAGCATTACTTCGCTAGCCTGTGAAATGAGTGCAACTGTGTGGTAGTTTAAGCATCCTTTAGCATTGCCTTTCCTTGGGATTGGAATTAAAACTGACATTTTCCAGTCCTGTGGCCACTGCCGAGTTTTCTAAATTTGCTGGCATATTCGGTGCAGCACTTTCACAGCAGCATCATCTTTCAGGATTTGAAATCATTCCTCTGGAATTCCATCACCTCTGCTAGCTTTGTTCATGTGATGGTTCCTAAAGTTCACTTGACTTCACATTCCAGCATGTCTGGCTCTAGGTGAATGATCACACCATTGTGATTTTCTGGGTCATAAAGATGTTTTTTGTATAGTTCTTCTGTGTGTTCTTGCCACCTCTTCTTAATATCTTCTGCTTCTGTTAGGTCCATACCGTTTCTGTCCTTTATTGTGTCTATCTTTACATGAAATGTTTCCTTGGTATCTCTAATTTTCTTGAAGAGATCTCTAGTCTTTTCCATTCTATTGTTTTCCTCTATTTCTTTGCATTGATCACTGAGGAAGACTTTATTTTCTCTTCTTGCTATTCTTTGGAACTCTGCATTCTTCACATGATAAATTATAATCTTCTCTATTCTAAATAAAATCTTAATATTAGAACTTGTAATGCAGAAATTTAGACTCTGTAAACTGAATTTATGTGCCTTGCACTATGCTGAGATATCTACAGAATTTATCCCATTTAATCTTAATGTCATTTTATGAATTAAGTACTAACATCCTCATTTTAAAGACTGAAAAACTTAATTGTAATTAATTGCTTAATATCTCACAGGGATGTACCATATGCTCTATTCTATATTAGGTCTCTCATACAGCTACCTAGAAAATATATTTTAGACTAAGTCAGAAGAGGTGTGATTTGGGGTCACTGAGAAGCTAATCAGTCTGTCTCTGAAATTAGGTCATTGCTCTGGAGTCACACCCTCTGAGCTATGGAGTACATGTGATCTGTCAAATGCACAGCCTTCCTTTGACCCAAGACTGATTACCTCTGGGAGAACCATAAGACATGATGTCATAGGAGGTAGGTCTTTGACGTCACATTGTCTTTTCCAGAAATCTGGATACCTTGAATTATTCTTTGCAAGAAATGGAGGTATGAAAGTTTCATAGAGGAAAGATATTCCTCTATGAAAGAAAATAGAAGATAATATGTTAAAATCAAAGAGCACACCTTTACCTTCCCCATAGGTATCTCTTACCTGTCCTATACGAACAAAAATAGATTAATATTCTGACATTCTTAATGATATAGAATAGTCACACTTCAATGCACTCATTGGCACCCAAACATTTCATAATTTTGGGAAGTCATCTTACATCTCTGGGCCACTGCCCAGCAAAGGGTAAGACCAGAAGAAAATCTCACTGTTTTGACCCTAAATTCTCACCTCACTGTCACTCTAATTCGCCGTTTAAGAACAAAGCAGACAGTTCTAATGTGTTGTGTTACTTAAATCTCTCTTCTCCAGACAACATCTCCCATTCCCACTCTCACCAGCCCTCACACCCACACCCAGTATGATTCCAGACTAGCTGTGTCCAAGAAAATTTTCTTCAATGATGAAATTTTTCTTTGGTTTATTGTCCAACTCATTAGCCATAAGCCATACATAGCCACTGAACGTATGAAGTATGCTACTGCAACCAGAAAACTCACTTTTTAATTATATTTAATTTAAATTAATTTAAATTTAAATAGCCACATGTGGCCAGAAGAATAGTTGAGATTATTTTGTTCTCTGGCTTTTGCTAGCATGCTTGAGGAACCTATGGTGTAGAACTTAAACACATGAGCTTTGCTTTCAGATCACTTACTAGACATTAGTGACCTTAGTAAGTAATTTAAAGCCCTTAATTGCCAGTCCCAGCATCTGAAAAATAGGGTGAACAATAGATTCTTTATTACCCAGTGTAGTGAAAACTAAATGAGGAAATGCAGGTAAAGCACTTAGCAAACAAGTGCTGACACATATTAGTCATTAAAACCCTAAAATTAATGTGTAATTGTAGCAGACACAACAATGACAACAATAATAGTAGCTTAATGGACCTAACAAAAGATGAGGAGGAAAGCATTTATAACTATACAAAAGATAAATGTTACAAAAGATAAATGTTACAAAAGAGAAATGTTGCAAAAGATAACTGAAGGATTTTTTGCCCTTTTAGATATCTGGGAGCTCTTTTATTTTTTCATTGGTGTGGTTTTGCATGAGTTGATTAGATGTAAATAAGACTGTACTAGTATTTCAATGCAAAATATTAGAGAAAACTTTACCATTGACCAACCTCCCATTCTGAAAGTTTCTTTTTTCAGGGACTCTAGATGTCTGAATTTCCAATCTGAATAAAAACACAATTTAAAAATTAAACTGTTTCACAGATCACCAGCCCAGGTGGGATGCATGAGACAAGTGCTCAGGGCTGGTGCACTGGGAAGATCCAGAGGGATGGGTTGGAGAGGGAGGTGGGAGGGGGGATCGGGATGGGGAACACATGTAAATCCATGGCTGATTCATGTCAATGTGTGGCAAAAAACACTACAATATTATAAAGTAATTAGCCTCCAACTAATAAAATAAATGGAAATATATATATATCAAAAAATATTAAACTGTTTCAAATTAATATATATTAATATATTATTTATATTAATTAATATTAATATTTTAATATTAATTAATATTAATATTGGTTTATATATATTAATATAATATATATTAAAAATATTAAACTGTTTCAAATTAATTGTTTCAAATTAAGCTGTTTCAAAAGTGATTAGGCTGGTGCTTGGAATGACTAAGCATATTCAACACTGACATTTTCTCCCAACTCTCGCCCTTGGCTTCACTGAAGGAATCCCCTCACGTTTTCTGACGCCGCTTCTCCCCCCGCCACGCTTTCTCCCACCCTCACCACATGCAGCAAGGACACTGAGGAAGTCACCCGTAAGGAGATCCTTGCTCTGGGTGGAAAAGTCTGTGATGGGCTTTTCCCATCATTCAACTCCATGCTCTACGTCACTCAAAATCTTGCCTAACACTTACTTAATACTCAAATATTTTAGTGAAACTTGTCCTGTTAAGCAACAAAATATTTGAGGTCAAGGATCTGATAAAGAGTATTAGCCATATTTTATAAAGAGAACACAACCTTTTTCCTAAAATAATGCCTGTAACCATATCCTAACTTTTCAAAAAAGCCTTAAATGTAATTTAACATGACACTTACAAAGAACCTAATGTTGTAGAAACAAAACCTTGCTAGGAATATAAAGACCTAGGTTCGAGGTTCAGCTCTACAAATTTATAGGTATGCATTAGTGTCTTAAAATATAACCAGGATTTGACTTAATCAGATATGGATGGTGACAGACATATAGACAACTGCCTTAAAAGAATTTATTACTAAGTTCCCCCCAAAGGAAGGAGCATGCCATGCTATGCAGGGTCAGTCAAGAAGGCAGAAAGAGGTAGGGAAAAGCATGGACCAGAGCCTTTATTGTGGATTTCAGGAAAAGGAGTAGGCAAGGTGGGATAGGCAAGGCTAAGTGAGCTTCAGTGGATTCTGAGCCATAAGGGTGGTCTCCAGTTATCTGGTAACTGGCCTTGGAGTGATCTGGGGCAGGAGGATAACATTCCAGACAGTTGGCAACAATAAAAGGAGGTGGTTGGGGGATACGAACCTGAGGTTGGTTGGCTTGCATATCAAAGAGATACCGAAGCAAGCTATTTGCTATCTCTAGAAATTAAGTAATCCTGGGAGAGGCAGTCTCTCCCTGGGTCTGCAAGTTCCCAAGATATCAAAGTGTAAAGTATTAAAAAATGAAAAACATAATAAATACAATCAGTGAAAAACACTTAACTTCCTGAAACCTCAGTTCTTTCAAAGTTATAAAAATGGGGAAAATAATGTCTGTTTTTGCCCTACTCACAGTGATCACATAATAAATGGGGTCTAGGCAGGGTGCCACTAGCATATTCTGCAACTACTTGACTACCTTTCTCTCAAAATATAACTAAAGTGCAGAAATTTATTTTTGAGGTTGAGACATTAGGTTTGTGAAGGAGACATATCTAGAGCCTGAGAGGGAGGGAGTAGGTATGTGGTAGCTCAAATCATACTAGCTGGAGGGTAAGCTGCTACAGGAAATTATGGGTGCCCTAGGCACAAAGGAGAGCTGCAGGCCGATGGTCTGTGATCATGGCTGTACTGAATCCATTCCAACAGTCCCCTATGGCCCATGTAGGGCTCATCTACCATATTGGCAATCTAGGTACTATGAGTGTAACTTCACTCCACGATGAATTAAATTACCTTGCTTTTGATGAGGAGGAAAAGAGTCAAAAAGTAAATGGTTTGCTATCGCCATGAATGCTTTTTCCAATTTTATACATAAACAGTTCATTTGATTCTTTGATTAGTTTTTTTTTTTTAATTTAAGCCATTTTATTATTGATGTTTCCTTCTACAGAATTTAAAACCAGAGATTCTATTCCTAAACTGGCAACTGCTGCTGCTGCTAAGTTGCTTCAGTCATGTCCAAATCTGTGCGACCCCATAGACAGCAGCCCACCAGGCTCCTCTGTCCCTGGGATTCTCCAGGCAAGAATACTGGAGTGGGTTGCCATTTCCTTCTCCAATGCAAGAAAGTGAAAAGTGAAAGTGAAGTTGCTCCGTCATGTCCGACACTTAGCGACCCCATGGACTGCAGCCTACCAGGCTCCTCCATCCATATGATCCTCCAAGCAAGAATACTGGAGTAGGTTGCCATTTCCTTCTCCAAAACTGATAACTATTTGCAGAAAAAAAAAAAAACAAAAACATAGATCTACTTATAACCTATAACTTGCCTTTTGCAAGAAATGAATAAGGCATTTGAATTGCTCTAAGATGAAAACTGGTGTTTGTGTGTATGTGTGTATGTTTGTGTAATGTAGCTCTGTGTGATATCTTATACATATGACTCTTACATCTAAAATTTTATGAAAAATGAGAGGTCTCCAATCAAGTATAAAAGAGAGTGGTTGTAGGAAACCATGTAGATACAAGAGCTTTAAATCAGTTGTGACGAACCTTTGAGCAGTCATTGTGTGACCCTGAAGTCAAAGTCAAGGGTTAGTCGTTCAGTCATGTCATAAGTTAAATTACAGTACAATTTAATTAACAACCTACTTATAACTCACACAATTTTGAAATGATCTAAATTCCTCCAGAGAGTTATTTATTTATTTACAAAGTACAATTTGTGCTGCTTTTATGGGTTTATTTTTAATCAACAGCTTACGATTTGATACTTCAGTAGTATTTCTCTTCAGCATACATTTACTAAACATTTAATAACAACACTGTGGTAGACAAAGTGGAAAAAGAGATAAAAGTAACCACTGCCTTCAGGTCACTGATGGTTCAGCACTATAAGATGCTCGTACAAAAAGAACTACAACATAGGACTGGACGTAACATCTGGTCAGACAATCCAAAAGACTATAGATCCAAGGCAGAGAGACCTCATTTCTGACTGGAAGACTGGGGAAGCCCTCTGAGAGCAGGTCACTCCCAAGTTGGGCCTTGGGAGACTGTTTAACTACAACATGAACAACGGGGTAAAAGACATTGTAGGAATTGGAACTGTGCATAAGAACCCATAAAAGAGAGAAAAAACCTTCCATATAGTAAGCAGGAAAAAATTTATTTTGCAAGGGCCAGATTGTGTTTGTATAGAGTAATGAGTGAGTTTAAAGGTCTTGACTGCAAAATATTTTCCATGTAAACAAGTAAGAGTGCAAGAATGTTTACATTTAAAGAGAACTGGGTTTTCCTAGGATACTGTATTCCTGAGCCTGACTATATGATATTGCATAGCAATAGTGGTGATTGATATAAACTAACAATAAGTTTGGTTGAAATTATTAAAGCGCGCTTGGTAGACTGACTAAAATCAGTCAGTTACAAAGCATCTGAAAAACAGTATTGTAGAGTTTGACCTTGAAGCCACTTTCTAGCTCTATGAGTTCATCCGTGCATCTCTGTACAATGAGTGCAGAGCTGATGGGACTAGGGTTATGGGTTCTGAAACAATGTGACCCAAATAATTTTTATAGAATTCTGAAACTGACCCTTAAATAGGCCCCCTTTAAAGTTCTGTAACAAATAGCTCACTCCTAATCACAGGCAGTATTCAAATAAAAGTTGAATATTGGTTATTAGTAGTAAGAGAGTACCTATTGGTTATTAGTAGTAAGAGAGTACCAAAATTCACTCATCATTAGCCTAGAAAAACAATAGTGCCTACACTATTGATGGTGGACTGAAGCTTCACATTGGTAAGAAAAGATAAGCATGCTGAGAATTTAAAAACTTACATTCTTCTCCATTTGAAGCATAAGGCTAATGCAATGTTATATACAATGGTGCATGCAAGAAAATATAATCTGAAAATTAAATATCATAGATTTTCAAGCATTTTAAATATAGTGTTCTCAAAAAATTTAAAGACCAACATCACCATATTGTGGGTAAAATTGCAAAAGTTTAATTTCTTGTTGTTGCTGTTCAGTCGCTAAGTTGTGTCTGACTTTTGCTACCCCAAAGACTGCAGCCTGCCAGGCTTCCCTGTCCATCACTATCTCCCTGAGTTTGCTCAAGCTCATGTCAACTGAGTTGGTGATGCTATCCAATAATCAAATCCTCTGTTGTCCCCTTCCCTTGCCCTCAGTCTTTCCCAGTATAAGGATCTTTTCAATAAGTCAGCATCTGATGGCAAAAAATTGGAGCTTCAGCTTTGTATGTCTTTCCAATGAATATTCAGGATTGATTTCCTTTAAGATTAACCAGTTTGGTCTCCTTGCTGTCCAAGGGACTCTCAAGAGTCTTCTCCAGCACAACAGTTTGAAACCATCAATTCATTGGTACTCAGCATTATTTATGGTACAAATTTCACATCTGTTCATGACTACTGGGAAAACCATAACTTTGACAACATGGACCTTCATTGGCAAAGTGATGTCTGCTTTTTAACAGAATGTCTTAAACCTGGCGTGCCGCAGTCCTTGGGGTTGCAAAAGTCAGACACAACTTAGCAACTGAACAGCAACAACAAGGACAAGAAATTAGATTCACCTTATGCATTTTCACCCACAATATGGTGATGCTGGCCTTTAAATTTTTTGAGAACACTAAATTTACAATTCTTGAAAATTTTTGTTATTTAACTTTCAGTTTATATTTTCTTGCATACACCATTGTATGAAACATTGCACTAGCCTCATGCCTCAAATGGAGAAGAATGTAAGTTTTAAACCTAATATGATGTCTAGGTTTGTCATCATATTAAATGTGAAATGGGAAAGACTAGAAATTTCTTCAGGAAAATTAGAGCTATCAAGAGAACATTTCATGCAAAGATGGGCACAATTAAAGATAAAAATGGCAAGGACCAAACAGAAGTAGAAAATATTAAGAAAAGGTGGCAAGAATACACAGAAGAACTGTACAAAAAAGATCTTAATGATCCAGATAACCACATGGTGTGATCATTCACCTATAGCCAGACATCATGGAAAGTGAAGTCAAGCAGGCCTTAGGAAGCATCACTATGAACAAAGCTAGTGGTGGTGATGAAGTTCCATTTGAACTATTTCAAATCCTAAAAGATAATGCTGTGGAAGTGCTGCATTCAATATGCCAGCAAATTTGGAAAACTCAGCAATGGCCACGGGAATGGAAAAGGTCAGTTTTCACTCCAATCCCAAAGACAGGCAATGTCAAAGAATGTTCAAACTACCCCACAACTGCACTCATCTCACACATTAGCAAAGTAATACTGAAAATTCTCTAAGCTAGGCTTCAACAGTACATGAACCAAGAACTGCCTGATGTTCAAGTTGGATTTAGAAAAGGCAGAGGAACCAGAGATCAAATTGCCAACATCCATTGGATCATTGAAACAGCAAAAGAGTTCCAGAAAAATATCTTCTTCTGCTTCATTGACTATGCTAAAGCCTTTAACTGTGTGGATCACAATAAACTATGGAAAATTCTTCAAGAGTTGGGAATACCAGACCAACTGATCTGCCTCCTGAGAAATCTGTATGCAGGTCAAGAAGCAACAGTTAGAACTGGACATGGAACAACAGACTGGTTCCAAATCGGAAAAGGAGTACATCAAGTCTGTATATTGTCACCCTGCTTACTTAACTTATATGCAGAGTACATCTTGAGAAATGCTGGGCTTCATGAAACACAAGCTGGAATCAAGATTGCTGGGAGAAATACCAATAAATTCAGATATGCAGATGACACCACCATTAGGCAGAAAGTGAAGAAGAACTAAAGACCTCTTGATGCAGGTGAAAAAGGAGAGTGAAAACCTGTCTTAAAATGCAACATTCAAGAAATGAAGACTGCCGAGGTCCAGCCTTGGCAGGATCCAGGGGTACCCTCAGGATGAATGGCGTCAGCGAGAGAGAGAGAGAAAGAGAGAGAGACCAGACTGGGGGTGTGCAGCAGAGTCTGGCAATGCTTTATTCTTTACCATAGCTTTTATACCCTAAGTTAGTACATTTCTGAGGGGAAGATAGTTTAACATTACATCAGCTTGTCCTTCATGAAACCAGGTTGTTTTCTGCATTCTATTTCTATAATAAATTTTTGCACAGTGTCTTCTGGCCTTGGGGCCTTATTAACATTTTATGCAAGTCAGGTGAATGTAAACCTATTTTCCGTTTCTGTGGTGATCTTAACAGAAAAGTTGCAGTCTCATAGGGCAACAGTACAGCATGTCACAACATAGTAGAAGTATAACCTTATAAACACAAAGGTCAATTTTTCTCCAGAAGCTGTCAGTTAAATGTATCCATGAGATTTACCCCACACAGACTCTGCAGCTTCAGTGAGGCAGCCTCTGCTTAGCACTCCTGCTAACAATTAACAACCGTCTCATTGTTACCACACTAGGGCTGAGCTCTTATTTTTCTAGATCTTTAACTATATTAACAATGGTTTCCATAACACAACCTTAGCACATTAAGAGCAAAAACACAGCAAGCAAATGTTAACCCAATAACCACTTTTAGAATAATTTTCCTTGTGTTTTCTAATAGGGCTTCCTCACCTCCCCAAAGGGCTCTATGTCTATTAGAGCCTGTATATGATCAGGTTCTTTATGCTGTTTTATGATTAAGGTATTATGAGCAATCACGCATATTAGTACCAAGGGAATGGACGCATTTGCTAAACAAACTAGAATGCCAGCGAAGGAGTTTAAATTGAAACACTCCTTTCATCCTGGATAATCTCAAAAGATACCACCACCCAGGAGACATATTGGTTAAAGTTCTAATTGGAAAGAGATTGGGGGAGGCCTTCTTCCCCAATCTATTAAGTAGTCTATTAAAGCAAGCATCAGAAAGACAGATATCATCTTTAAGGTGAGGGCTGGGGGTAGCTTTTCGAAATCCCTGGGATCCTGATCTGCCTTGCTCATCAGGTTTTCTCCTCATGACCTTGTCATGGGTGGGATCTCATGTGCTGGCTCCCAGCAGAAGACCATGGCATTCAGTCCCATCACTTCACAGCAAATAGTTGGGGGAAAATGGAAACAGTAACAAATTTTATTTTCTTGAGCTCCAAAATTACTGCAAGTGGTGACCACAGCCATGAAATTAAAAGATGCTTATTCCTTGGAAGAAAAACTATGACAAGCCCAGACAGCATATTAATAAGCAGAGGCATTACTTTCCTGACAAAAGTCCATCTAGTCAAAGCTATGGTTTTTCCAGTAGTCATGTATGGATGTGAGGGTTGGACCATAAGGAAAGCTAAGTGCTGAAGAATTGATGCTTTTGAACTATGGTGTTGGGGAAGACTCTTGAGAGTCTCTTGAACCTCAAGGAGATTAAACCAGACAATCTTAAAGGAAATCAGTCCTGAACATCCACTGGAAAGACTGATGTTGAAGCTGAAGCTCCAATATTTTGGCCCCCTGATGTAAGGAACTGACTCATTAGAGAAGACTCTGATGCTGGGAAAGACTGAAGGCATAAGGAAAAGGGGACGATAGAGGATGAGATGGTTGGATTGCATCACTGACTCGATGGACATGAGTTTGAGAAAGCTCTGGGATTTGATGATGGACAGGGAAGCCTGGCATGCCTGTTGATGGGATCGCAAAGAGTCAGACACGACTGAACATCTCAACTGAACAGAACTGAGTTTTGTCATAGTTTTTCTTTTAAGGAGCAAGTGTTCTTTAATTTTGTGGCTGCAGTCACCATCCACAGTGATTTTGGAGCCCAAGAAAATAAAATTTACCACTGTGTCCATTTTTTCCCTATCTATTTGCCATGAAGAGATAGGACCAGGTGCCATGATCTTCTTTCTTTGAATGTTGAGTTTTAAGCCATCTTTTTCACTCTCCTCTTTCAGCTTCACCAAGAGGTCTTTAGTTTCTCTTCACTTTCTGCCATTAGTGTGGTATCATCTGCATATCTGAGGTTGTTGCTACTTCTCCTGGCCTCTTGGTTCCAGCTTGTAATTCGTCCAGCCTGGCATCTTGCATTATCTACTCCACATATAAGATAAATAAACAGGGTAACAATATACAACCTTGATGAACTCCTTTCCCAATTTGGAACCATTCCACTGCTCCATGTTCAGTTCTAACTGTTGCTTCTTGACCTGCATCCAGGTTTCTCAGGAGGCAGGTAAGGTGGCCTGTTAGTCCCATCTCTTGAAGAATTTTCCACAGCCTGTTGTGATCCACACAGTCAAAGGGTTTAGAGCAGACAATGAAGCAGAAGTAGATGTTTTTCTGGAATTATATTGTTTTTTCTATGATCCAACAGATGTTGGCAATTTGATCTCTGGTTCCTCTGCTTTTTCTAAATCAAGCTTGTATGTCTGGCAGTTCTTGGTTCATGTACTGTTGAAGCCTAACTTGAAAGATTTTGAGCATTATCTTCCTAGCATATGCTGTTGCTGCTGCTAAGTCAGTTCAACCGTGTCCGACTCTGTGCGACCCCATAGACGGCAGCCCACCAGGCTTCCCCTTCCCTGGGATTCTCCAGGCAAGAACAGTGAAGTGGGTTGCCATTTCCTTCTCCAATGCATGAAAGTGAAAAGTGAAAATGAAGTCGCTCTGCCGTGTCCGACTCTAAGTGACCCCACTGACTGCAGCCTACCAGGCTCCTCCGTCCACGGGATTCTCCAGACAAGAGTACTGGAGTGGCTTGCCATTGCCTTCTCCTCCTAGCATATGAAATGAGTGCAATTGTCCGATCGTTTGAACATTCTTTGTCATTGCTCTTCTTTGCAATTGGAATGAAGACTGACCTTTTCCAGTCCTGTGGTCATTGGTGAATTTTCCAAATTTGCTGGTATATTGAGTGCAGCACTTTCACAGCATTATCTTTTAGGATTTGAAATAGCTCAAATGGAATTTTGTCACCTCCACTAGCTTTACTTGTAGTAAAGCTTCGTAAGGCCCACTTGACTTCACATTCCATAATGTCTGGCTCTAGGTGAGTGATCCCATCATCATGGTTATCGGGTCATTAAGACTTTTTTATATAGTTCTTCTGTGTATTCTTGACACCTTTTCTTTATCTCTTCTGCTTCTATTAGGTCCTTGCCATTTCTCTCCTTTATTGTGCCCATCTTTGCATGAAATGTTCCCTTGATATCTCTAATTTTCTTGAAGAGGTCTCAGTCATTCCCATTCTATTGTTTTCCTCTTTTTCTTTGAACTGTTGACTTAAGAAGACTTTCTTATCTCCCCTTACTATTCTTTGGAACTCTGCATTCAGATGGATATATCTTTCCTTTTCTCTTTTGCCTTTCACTTCTCTTCTTTTGTCAGCTATTTGTAAGGCCTCCTCAGACAACCATTTTGTCTTCTTGCATTTCTTTTTCTTTGGGGTGGTTTTGATCCTTGCCTCCTATACAATGTTATGAACCTCCATCCATAGATCTTCAGGTAGTCTGTCTAACATATCTAACTCCTTGAATCTATTTGTCACTTTTACTGTATAATTATAAGGGATTTGATTTAGGTTATACTGAATTACCTAGAGGTTTTCCCTACTTTCTTCAGTTTAAGCCTGAATTTTGCAAAGATCAGTTCATGATCTGAGCCACAGTCAGCTTCCTGGTCTTACTTTTGCTGACTGTATAGAGTTTCTCTACCTTTAGCTGAAAAGAACAGAGTCAGTCTGATTTTGGTACTGACCATCTGGGATGTCCATGTATACAGTCATCTCTTGTGTTGTTGGAAAAGGGTGTTTGTTATGATAGGTGTGTTCTCCTGGCAAAACTCTGTTAACCTTTGCTCTGCTTCATTTTGTACTCCAAGGCCAAACTTGCATGTTACTCCAGGTTACCTCTTGACTTCCTACGTTTGCATTCCAATCGCCTGGGATGATAAGGGCATATATTTTTGGTGTTAGTTCTAGAAGGTCTTGTAGGCCTTCATAGAACTGTTCTACTTCAGCTTCTTCGGCATTAGTGGTTGGGGCATAGGTTTGGATTACTGTGATATTGAATGTTTTGCCTTGGAAACGAACCGAGATGAAATAGGCATTGATGCTAATTTGATGGAGAATATGCTGAATTGGCCACTTTTGCAGAGTTTACAAGCACATAAAAAAGTCAGAACAATTGCTATTTCTGCTCTTCACATTAAATATTATTAAATGAAAGTGAAAGAGGAGAGTGAAAAAGTTGGCTTAAAGCTCAACATTCAGAAAACTAAGATCATGGCATCTGGTCCCATCACTTCATGGCAAATAGATGGGGAGACAAAGGAAACAGTGTTGGACTTTATTTTGGGGGGCTCCAAAATCACTGCAGATGGTGATTGCAGCCATAAAATTAAAAGATGCTTTCTCCTTGGAAGGAAAGTTATGACCAACCTAGATAGCATATTAAAAAGCAGAGGCATTATTTTGCCAACAAAAATCTGTCTAGTCAAGGCTATGGTTTTTCCAGTGGTCATGTATGGATGTGAGAGTTGGACTGTGAAGAAAGCTGAGCACCAAAGAATTGATGCTTTTGAACTGTGGTGTTAGAGAATACTCTTGAGAGTCCCTTGGACTCAAGGAGATCCAACAGGTCCATCCTAAAGGAGATCAGTCCTGGGTGTTCATTGGAAGCATTGATGCTGAAGCTGAAACTCCAGTACTTTGGCCACCTCATGCAGAGAGTTGATTCATTGGAAAAACCCTGATGCTGGGAGAGATTGAGGGCAGGAGGAAAAGGGGACGACAGAGGATGAGATGGTGGGATGGCATCACCAACTCGATGGACATGGATTTGAGTAGACTCAGGGAGTTGGTGATGGACAGGGAGGCCTGGCGTGCTGCGACTCATGAGGTCGCAAAGAGTCAGACATGACTGAGTGACTGAACTGAACTAAACTGAACAGGTAGTAGCTATAAAGAAGCCATAGGTATTAATTTAATATAGTCATCTTCCCTACCCTGAAACCTTATTTCAGAATTTGACCCTAGAAAAATGTTAGTTTTTCCCCAACTCATTCACAAAGTCCTCAAGCAATTTACATTACTGAATTGGAGTATGAGGAAATGTTACTTTTCTTCACATTTTCTTTTTTGAAATTGGCTTAATAATTATCTATGATTTAACAACATCAGACTTTGGCACCAAGCATTAAAGTAAATAACATTACTCTTGGTAGTATTAACAGTGCATGTGATAACAGAACAAAACAGAGTGCAAAGAAACTGGGATGAACCTTCATGAGAAAAATCAAATGCAGACCAAGCTCTGGTTGCTATACAGATTCCTGGACTAGAATATTATTAACCCTTCCCAATCTCACTATCAGAAGCCATTTGTAGAACCTTTCTGCAAAGGGACCTATTGGACTTAGCTTTGTTGGGGTGTGGGCAGAGGTAATTTCTGAGATTATTTGGCAGTCACCTTCATTTTATGGGGAAGAAAATCAAGACCAAGGGAAGTTCAGTGTAGAGACTTATCAGAATCCCATAGCCAATTATCAGCTAAGTAAATTTGTCATTCTCACCACTCCTTTCTCTACATGAATCTTCCATGATATCCTCACATCTTTCATTTCATTCCTTGTGCCTCAATTACATTGAACTTCTTTCAGTCTTCCCCCAGTTCCTGTCCTACAAAAGATACCAGAGTCCTTGTCTGTGAGCCTTCACACATGTAGTTCTCTGTTCTGGAACTCATCCATGCCCAAACCCCATCCCCATCAAACTCTATGCTCCTAACTCCCAGCCATTGTCCAAATCACATTATAGCAAGACCCTTGGGCTCCCAGAAATATAGGTGACATATACTTTCTCTCTGTCTCTATTGCACCCTCTACTCCCCCCATTACACCATGTCAAACACTGTATTGTAACTGTCTGATTATTGTTCACACTATGAGACTGTGGACTCTGAATATCACGTTCATCATTATTAGCCCAGCATCAGACGAATGCCTGAAATATAAGAGTGGCTTCCAACAAAGGAAAAGAGAAAAAAGACACAAATTATCAATACTAAGGAATCAAACAGAGTATATTACTACAGACACTGAAAACATCAAAAGAGTAATAAGGGAATAGTATTAACAGTTCTGTGGCTCAGCTGTTTATATATTCTTGCCTGGAAAATCCTATGGACAGAGGAACCTGGTGGGCTAGAGTCCATGGAGTTGCAAGAGTCGGACACGACTTAGAGACTAAACCAAACCAACCAACCAACCAATACGAAGGTAATTGAATTGACAATTTTAAACAGCCCAAAATAGAAATCTCTAGACCCAGATGGTTTCATTAAAGAATTCAATCAAACATTTAAGGAATTAATATCAATTCTACACAATCTCTCCCAGAAAATAGAAGAGGACGAAATAATTTTATGAAATTATTTTTACTATGAAACCAAAATCAGACAGACAGTGCAAAGAAAGAAAACTAATACACCAAGTAGAATTTGTTCCAGATATGTAAAGCTGGTTCAATATTTGAAAACCAATCAATATAATCCACTGTAATCTCACAGGCTAAGGAAGGAAATCATATGCTCATATCATGACACAGAAAGAGCATTTAATCTTTTCTTGCCTTCTAGCTAAAACCTGCCTACTGGTGTTGCCTTTCATTGGGAATGTATTTCCTTTTCCTCATGTTCATCAGGGTCCTGGTCAAGTCTCTTAATCCACATACAGAGATTTGCTCAACTTCAAATCCTGATTGCTAGGCTTCTTACCCAAATTGGTTTCAATTTCTCTGAGTAACCAGCTCAGCACACCAAGAGATGAGTTTATGCTAAACTACCAGATAAAACTAGCTAGTAACATCCTAACTCCTCAACAATGGGACACAAGCTTGGAAAACCAATAGATTACTCAAATTTAGACTCATAGATACCATATCTGCATTGGAAAAACAACACAGACACAATTTTATACATGTTATTAGAAACTTTAAACTTGGACATTTAGAAGACCAAATTTAAAATTCAACAGAATAGATACTAAGAGGGGAACCTCAAGACTAAGAGAAGAAAAACTTTGCACAATTTCACCTTTTGTGCTTTTGCACTGAGCTAAATCTTTTTCATATTATAATTAGGAACTTCCATCAAGGAACAGGAAAATCTGTTTCCAGCTATGAGGTCTATTAATTACCTGATTAATACACAAAGGACAGGACTCAGCCTCTTGATCAAACAGTAACCTCTACTCTCTTGGACTTTGAAAGTTGTAACCAGAATCTCCTTTTCTCAGTATATTCATCTGTGGCCAGAAGAACACAGAGAAAATCAGCATGAGTACTACAGGGAAAGTAAGTATAGCATTCTTTTTTATGTCATATCATAAATGTGTCAACCTGGGTGCTTGTCTATTTACCAATACCTCATCACTCAGCTACTCTCTATACTCCTAAAGGTGGAAGACAATCTTAATCTTAATATCTCTCCTTCTCCTTCCCCTTTTCTTTTATTCCTTTTATGTGCCTTGCCTTTCTTCAGTTTTTTTTTTCAGTCCTTTAATAGGCAATATATCAAGCCATGTATCAAACTTTCCAAAGTTAAAGATAGATCCCCTCCTTAAAGGATCTCATAGAGAGACATAGTAATTATGAAAGAGAGTCCAAGGGTAGTAAAAAAAAGAGAGGGGCATCGCCCCCAATCTTGCCTGGCTTCCCAGAGAAAGTGATATCTAAGGAAATTTACAGACATAAGAATTAACCAGGGAAAGGAGGAGACAGTTGTGCAGGTAGACAAAACATGAGGAAAAACAGAAGAAAATTATCCAGAATTTTTCTGTTGCTCCTGAGGGCAGGAAATGACTAGAAATAAGGTTGGAAAGACTGACAGGAAGATCATGGAAAGCTTTGTAGACCATGTCAACAGATCCTGACAAACAATTGGTGACAATATCATTTTTAGGTAGGGAATTAGCATGAAAAGGATTATAGTTCAGGGCTTCCCTGTGGCTCAGACAGTAAAGAAACTGCCTGTAATTGGGAGACCTGGGTTCAATTCAGGTCTGGGTTAGGAAGATCCCCTAGAGGAGGGCATGGCAACCCACTCCAGTATTCTTGTCTGGAGAATCCCCATGGACAGAGGAGCCTAGCGGGCTACAGTCCATGGGGTCACAAAGAGTCAGACACAGCTGAGCAGCTAAGCACAGTAATGCTATAAAAGATGGACTTCAAGGTGATGAACCAAGCCAGGTGAAAGACAGTGAGGACTGGACCACACAGTGGCAGCAGAAATGGAGAAGAGGGGTCAGATCACAGAAATTTTCACATTGTGGAGGTTGAGGGAAAGAGGAATATCAAGGTTCTTTCCAGGTTTCTTTCTTGTATTATTGAATAGATTCCATGGCAACTCATTGAAACAGAAACAGCAAAGAACAAATTGTGTGCTGTGTCCACCACCGGTCAAAGGAAGTGGTGGGGGGCAGGGTGAGGGGGGTGGAAGAAAGAAATAACAGTGTCTTCATGTTTTATCACGTTGAATTTGAGATACCTGTAGGACAGTCCAAAGGATCACAAAGAGTTGGACATAACTGAGAAAATAAACACAGTACATTTGAATAGCCAATGAATAGAATCTAAAGTTTAGTAACAAGTCTGTTACTAAGATCATCTACATAAAAGTCATAGTTGATTTTATAAAAGCTAGGTGAAATCACATAGGATTAATAATTTATAGCAAGAACAATGATGGCCTGAAATCAGAACCCTTGAAGGACTACCTTACCACCAACAACCTTTTCAATCTCAGTCTGCCAGTGACCACCACCATTTGATGAAATGCCACAACTAGATGGTCTCCATTCCTGCCTGCACCCCAAAACTGATTCTCTCCCATACCTAGGATCACAAATAACTCTCACGTTGCAAAGTCATTTCCACCCTGAAACTGAACAACCTCGTTCATCATAAGATCAAAAGTATGACATCTATCCTTTCGGTTGTGTAGCAGTATGTAAATACAGTTAGAATTGCAAGACTGATTTGAATACAGAGACTGATAGTACAAGAAAAATTGAATTGAAGTCAAGAGGCTACATTCTGAGTATATTTAAGCAATGATTTCTTCTTCTTCTTTTTTTTAATCTAGGCTTGAGTGTGAAAGAATTGGATTCAACCTTCCAATAATCATTAATATAGGAATTCTCTAGCTCCCAAGCCTAAGGAGTCTCCCTTTCTGCCTCCACATTCTTTTCCCCAGGTTATCAGGTGCAGAGCAGCCATAGTCTGGAAGCCTGGTGGATCATTTTCCATTGAGGAGGTAGAAGTGGCTCCACCAAAGGCAAAGGAAGTTCGCATAAAGGTAAAAAAAAAAAAAAAAAAAAATACACGATATTTCCACACCAAAACTCAGAGCTGTTCACTGTAGGTTATAGATTCTTTTCACAATGTTCAATTCAGAAAGAAAACTACACACCCTCCTATTTCTTTTTTATTTCCATTAGTCTTCAAATCCAACCAGAGAAACAGTTAGGAAGGTATAGCATAGACTACATACCCAATGGACACTTATTTTTAAATATTACTAATTAAAAGAAGTTTCTACCCACAAACCACACTTTAATCAGTACTTTTGATTTTCTTTATGATATTCTTCATGATATTTAAGTTACCTTGAAATACAGTCCTCCCCCTATATCTGCAGGGGTTTGGTACCAAGACTCCCCCACTCCATACCAAAATCCTAGGAGGCTCAAGTTCCTTATATAAAATGGTGTGGTATTTGCATATAACTTACACACATTCTCCCATATACTTTAAACCATCTCTGCTAAGTCACTTCAGTTGTGCCTGACTCTTTGCAACCCTATGGACTATAGTCCACCAGTCTCCTCTGTCCATAGGATTCTCTGGGCAAGAATACTGGAATAGGTTGTTGCACCCTCCTCCAGGGGATCTTCCTGACCCAGGGGTCGAACCCACGTCTCTTACATCTCCTGCACTGGCAGAAGGGTTCTTTACCACTAGCACCTAGGTTACTTAAAATACCTAATACATGATAAATGCTATACAAATTGTTGTAAATACAATGTAAATGACATGTAAATAGTTGCCAGCATGCAGCAAATTCAAGTTTTGTTTGGGAGACTTTCTGGATTTTTTAAAATAATTTCAATCCCTTATTGGTTGAATCCATGGATGAAAAACCCATGGATAAGAAGGACTGACTGTATGTTTTATGAAATTTTGTTTGATTATAGATAAATCAAGAGTCAGTTTTTGGAATTCAAGTTAGAGCTGGAAGGGGCTTACGGATACGTGTTATTTTAAAAATAAGATTGAAATCAATAATGTATAGAACTGTTCAAGCAGTTAAATAAGAACAGAGACTTCAGCTGCTTTTCTCAACCTTGCTTATATGTCTGGAATCATTTGGGAGCTCTGAAAAATGCTGAAAACTGAATCCCACCCTTAGACATTTTGAATTTGTGATTTATCTGGTGTGGAGTGCAGTCTGATCGGGCTTCCCAAGGGGCACTAGTGGTAAAGAACCCTCCTGCCAAGCAGGAGACCTAGGTTTGATCCCTGGTTGGGAAGATTCCCTGGAGGAGGGCATGGCAATCCACTCAGTATTCTTGCCTGGAGAATCCCCTGGACAGAGGAGTTTGGCAGGCTACAGTCTATAGGGTTGCAAAGAATCGGATACGACTGAAGCAGCTTAGCACGCACGCAGTCTGATCATGAGAGTTTTTAAATCTCCACTAGGTGATTCTACTAAGAGGCTACCAGCCCAGAAGGTAGCTCACCTGACTTCTAGTTCAGTTTCTTTTGAATTTTCACTATTTAATGTTAATAATGATGAATAAGTATTGTTTACTAATGGATCA
Organism: Muntiacus reevesi; assembly: GCF_963930625.1. Taxonomy (NCBI): domain Eukaryota; kingdom Metazoa; phylum Chordata; class Mammalia; order Artiodactyla; family Cervidae; genus Muntiacus; species Muntiacus reevesi. Next base: position 24,501,747 of record NC_089264.1, read on the forward strand.
CAGAGAGATCATCATTTTCTAAGTTACCTTGCCTGTGCAATCCATGCCCTCTTTTCAAAAAGTTTTTTCTGGCCTATATGATCCATGGAGTGCACAGGTCATTTGGCTATCTCTAGTCACTGTCCACCCACAGGATCACAACTCATACAGAGAGATGTGAACACCAACTCAAGGACATCCAGCCATTATCTGATAAGCTACAAATCTGAATCTCTCACTCAAGAATTTGAACAAGATACAGAGTCTGAGCAAGACAGGCGATGGAGGGAACTAGAGAGGTTGGAGGGGCTCGGGGATGGCAGTCATTTTTAACCAGGTGATCATGATGAATAAGAGAAAGCCTGTCTGCAGAGAATGATAGAAAAATGCAGCTATACACACACTGAGTCAAAGTAGACAGATGAAGACAAACGCTGCTTGATGGATTTCTAGATCCATTAGTTCTAACTGCACTGCTTACAGTCAGGTTACAAGCAATTTTATTATAGCTTTCAAATTATCCCTCTTTTGCAAGGTCAAATTTCAATAGATTTCAATTCTTGACTTAGCCATGTGTGTGTATGTGTGTGTGCATATGCACATGCATTCCAACCCCATACCCATTTTAGAGATGATGAAACTGAGACTCAGAAGGACAATTTATCCCCTGATCACACAGTTAAACAGGGGTGCAGAGCCAAGATTTCAGCTCTGAACTCTTTAGTAACCACTGCTCTGAGTGCCTCCACTTTATCTGGCTGATTTACAACAAAAAGTGGAATTACAACTTGTACCAATAACACAACTGTAAAGCCCTCCTGTGAAATAAATTAAAGCCTAATTATAATAGGAGGCATTATCCCTCTCCTTCCTGTATTCCTTCATTTCTATAATTGGTCTTGCTCCTCCACACTCCCACCTACAAGCTCCAGTGAAGCACATGTGGTTTTACAACGATCTCTTCTGAGCCCATCCTACCCTCTGCAGTAAGTTTTAAAATCATCATTTGATTCCAAAACTAGCTAGTGAAAAACATTGCATTGATTGAAACACATTACTGGCCCTTGTCCAGAATAAAAACTAAGAAATGAATGCATTAATATTAATGCAGCATATATATCAAACTACCAAATCAGTTTACAACATTAACAATTCTAGAATATCTCTGAGACAGAGAAAACTATATTACTCTTTGCCTTCCATACAGATTGTGGCCACGGCGCTCTGTGGGACTGAGATGAAAATGTTGAAGAATAAAAATCTTCAGCACCAACACTACCCTATCATTATGGGCCATGAAGGAGCTGGAATAGTCGAGAGTGTGGGAGAAGGAGTGAGCACAGTGAAAGCAGGTATGAACTAGTACCTGGAATTAGGAAATAGGAGCAACTTGGAACCCACCTCAAGAATAAAAAACATCCCTTAAATTATCTTAAGATTAAGCAAAATAAAAGGTAAAATATTGCCCATTTCTTCGAAAAGGAGGGTTAAGTATAAATTACAGAAAAATACTAAATGTATTCTTTATACTTATATTTTGATATTAATAAAAATAAATAACAGAATGCACTGAAATTGAACCTGAAAGAAGGTGCAAATGAGACAAAAATTTCCCCAAAAAAATCAACTGAGAGAAACAGTTGAACAACTGTTTAAATGAAGCATATGAAACCAGATCTGAAAGAGACACGTGCACCCCAATGTTCATCGCAGCACTGTTTATAATAGCCAGGACATGGAAGCAACCTAGATGCCCATCAGCAAATGAATGGATAAGGAAGCTGTGGTACATATACACCATGGAATATTACTCAGCTGTTAAAAAGAATTCATTTGAATCAGTTCTAATGAGATGGATGAAACTGGAGCCCATTATACAGAGTGAAGTAAGCCAAAAAGATAAAGAACATTACAGCATACTAACACATATATATGGAATTTAGAAAGATGGTAATGATAACCCTATATGCAAAGCAGAAAAAGAGACACAGAAGTACAGAACAGACTCTTGAACTCTGTGGAAGAAGGTGAGGGTGGGATGTTTCGAAAGAACAGCATGTATATTATCTATGGTGAAACAGATCACCAGCCCAGGTGGAATGCATGAGACAAGTACTCGGGCCTGGTGCACTGGGAAGACCCAGAGGAATCGGGTGGAGAGGGAGGTGGGAGGGGGGATCGGGATGGGGAATACGTGTAACTCCATGGCTGATTCATATCAATGTATGACAAAACCCACTGAAAAAAAAAGAAAAAAAATAAATAAATGAAGAATATGATAAATATGATAAATAGTTCAACCATGATAAACAGTTGAACACATTAGTGAACAAAATAGGGAAGAAGTTCAGAACTGGATCAAATATAGATAGGAATTTAATATAGGATTAAGTTTGCCTTTCAAATTTGAGGGGGAAACATGGATTTCAATATATGATATTGAAACAACTGGATAGTTTTCTGGAGAATAAAAGTAACTTGAGTTGCTATTACATTCTTTATAGAAAGAAACATGTTATATGAATCCTAGAGTTAAATGTGAAAAGTAAAACCATAGAAGTATTATAAATTATTGTAACAGAACATTTTGTAATACCTCAGAGAAGGGAAGGAAATTTTAACCAACACAAAAAAATTCAGATGTAAAATAACATATCGATAAATTTGAAAATAAAGTTCTTTAAAATTCTGTTAAAAAAAATACCCTCCCCCCAAATCCACATGCCAATATGACAGTGGGCAAATTTCTTTAATTTATAAAGAATTCTTTAACACTAACTTATGAAAATTGGCAAAGGAAATACACATCTAGTTTGGAGGGAAATATATAGAGAGATATAGATACATACACATATACACACAAATACTTTTTAAGCATATGAGAAGATGCCTAATCTCAAACCCTAAATAAATTAAAATTTTAAAAACAACAGAAAAAGTTTATCTAAAAAATGAGCAAAGACTTTAAAGTGTAATATTTAGGGCTGACAACCTCTAAGGTTGTAAAACCAAAGTTCTCAACCTCAGTTGATGGGCTGTCAGCTGGGGCTACAGACCTCAACTCCTTGAAACCGCTCACAGTCCTTCTCATCAGGCCCCTTCACCCACTTCTAGCCTCAAAGCAGCCATGTCACATCAAGTCCTCATGGTTTGAATCACTTTTTCTTCCTCTTCTGCTTTCCTCTTGTCTCCTATAACCCAGGATAATCTCCTATTTTAATGTCAATTGTTTAGTAATCTTAACTACATCTGCAAAGCCTCTCTTCTTTCCATGTAACATTCACAGGCATGATAACTTGACATGTTTAGTTTCTGGGAATTAGGATAAGACATCTTTGGTGAGCCATTTTAGAAATTCTGCCTACCACAGACCATGTGTGCCCAAAATATTTATTGCATTATTCTTTTTCAAGTCAGGGAGGAAGAAATAATAAAAATAGAAAACAACCTAATGTCTGTCAGTATACAGGGGGCTGCTTAAATAAATTATGATATATTTATATAACAGAATACCATGTAAATATTAAATAAATAATAGAATGCTGTATATACTAAGATAAGAAATCTCCAAGATCAACTGTTAAGTAAAAAAGCAAGGCCTATGATAGGGTACATAGTATGCTAGTTTTTTTTTTTTTTCCATTTATTTTTATTAGTTGGAGGCTAACTACTTTACAATATTGTAGTGGTTTTTGCCATACATTGACATGAATCAGCTAGTTTTTGTATTTCTAAAGGGGTATGTCTCTGAAAAATACCTTGGATATTGATAAACGTAATTGTCTTTAGGGTGGGATAAGGAAGACTGGAGACTTGGATGTCAATTTTCCCTTGTGCTGTTTAAATTTTACCATGAGTATGTATTACTTTTTAAAAAAACTGAAAATAAATGAAATCCTACAAATTACTTTTACAGAAAATATGAAATTGCTCTGGTTTACAAGGATAGACAATGGGGCAGTCAGTAAGTCCCTTACAGACAGGTTATTCTAATATTCTTCTTATACTTTGAACATTAGTAGAGAAAACTGCCTACCTCTGGAGAAAGGATTGATGTAAAACACAGAAGGTAGCATGGAAACAATCCTTTCTCCCTGATCCAGAAGCTTATTCTGTGAGTTTGTGGTATCCGTACAATTTTAAATCCAATTCCTGACTGCAGAAGTTATATAGAAAATGTAAGAAAAGACCTGGCTCAGTGGCTACATGACAAAGTCTTCTGGTGCCTCAAGAGGAACTTAGCAAGGAGGCAAACCTGAGGCCAGCTCCTTGGGAGTCAGACATTGAGCCCAGGGCTAGACACATGTGCCAAAGATATCCCCTTTTTTGTAAGTATTCTCCACAATAGCAAGCACAATTAAATGTGGAACTAATTCTTAGTTATATTTTCTTGATTTATTGTCTTGTTGTTGAGTTCCTGAGATACAGCTATCTCTTTACTTTAAAAATAATGCCTTCATAAATGATTTTGCTCTTTTAGGAGATAAAGTTATCGCACTATTTCTACCACAGTGTGGAGAATGCACCTCTTGCCTTAATTCTGCAGGCAATTTTTGTATAAAATTCAAGTAAGTTTTTACAAACAGTGTTTTGAAAAATTAATTCAATTTCCTTAAGAGGAATCTAAACTTTCTAATTCCAAATAAATGTTTTTTGTTTGCTTTTGTCTATACAAGACAGGGAGAAACCCACCTGATGTCTGATGGTACCAGTAGGTTTACCTGCAAGGGAAAACCAGTATACCACTTTGGGAATACAAGCACTTTCTCTGAATACACTGTAATGAATGAAATCTCAGTCACCAAGATTGATGCAGCTGCACCCCTGGAGAAAGTATTCCTAGTTAGCTGTGGTTTTTCTACTGGGTATGGTGGTGCAATCAATACTGCCAAGGTAAGAAGCATTTATATCCATTATGAATGTAATTGTTGACACATGGAGTTGGAAGGCCTTAGGTATCTGGGCCATGTCTGATCATATAGCCTGGGAGAGACTCGCAAACCTGCTTCAAAACATCCTCGAGTTCTTTATTATTGTTTAGTCACCTATACTCCCTTGCACATATTTTCCATTCCCTCTTGGTCAGTAGTATGCGGTAAATTAAGTCTAGATACCATTCACAAGTGGAGACATCAGGAATTCCTGGGAGTTAAACATAATACTGTTTAAAAATGACTATGTATCCTTCCACATTCCAGTTAATTCTTTTTTTCTTTCAACATACATTTATGGGGCCATTCACTGTTCCAGGTGCTGGGATTCAACAGCTAAAAGTGCCCATTGGGCTTCTATTCTGTTGCATCAAATAACAGATGGTGATAAGTTCCTATAAAAACAAAAGGGAAGTAAAAAGACAATTGATGGAGAAGATGTTGGTATATAAAACAGACTAGTCAGGTAATCCCACTCTGGTTGAGTGGGTTACTGCTTTGTTTGATTTTTTTTTTTTTCTTTTTTCTTTTTGGTGGTGCCACATTGACTTGCAGGATATCAGTTTCCCAACAAGGGACTGAATACAAGCCATAGCAGTGAAAGCCTAGAATCCTAACTACTAGGCCACTGGAGAACTCTAGAGTAGGTTACTGTTAAATGGCAGTTTCTGGAATATCACCCAAACCTGCCTAGCTTCTTTATTTAAGTGGTTAATAAATTTCCTTTTTAATTTTTTTTCCTTTGGTATTTCTTATTTTGTATTGGAGTATAGCCAATTAACAATGTTATGATAGTTTTAGGTGAACAACAAAGGCACTCAGCCATGTATCCATTCTCCCCCAAGCCCCTCTCCCATCCAGGCTGAAGCACCAAGTGAATTTCAGTTCTTTATTTTTTCCAGTCCCCATTAGTCCCCATACTATCCAGAGACTTAGGATGGGGTTCGATTTAAATTAGTCTCATTTTAGACGCAATAAAAAATAAGTCTTTACCTTTGTAAGGCACTGACATTGTAAGTGAAGCAAAGTTTATGGATGTCCAAAAGAAAAGAGAAAGGAAATGTTGCAAGAAGGTGGAAAGCTCAAAAATATATGAAATTAAATACTCTGTTAAATAAGTCTTAAGAGTCCATAAAAGTTCATTAAACTTCTACTTACCCTGATTCCTGAGACTTAAAATTCTTTTTACAGGTTAGTTTTTGCTCCTCTGTGAAAAAGTATCCCATATCTAGAAATATGTTGAGAAGCAAAAACTCTCTAGTCACATGTTTTATTTGAAAATGGCCTTTGTTTATGTCTCATAAGTACATTCAGATCTTGTCTGTCCAATTAAGTAACAATATATGTTCCCTTTGCTCTTTTTTTCTGCCTACGGGTATGCAGGTGACCCCAGGCTCCACCTGTGCTGTGTTTGGCCTGGGAGGAGTTGGCCTGTCTGTTATCATGGGCTGCAAAGCAGCTGGAGCAGCCAGGATCATCGCAGTGGACATCAATAAAGACAAGTTTGAGAAGGCAAAGGAAGTGGGTGCCACGGAGTGCATCAACCCACAGGACTATGAGAAACCCATCCAAGAGGTTTTATTTGACCTGACAGGTGATGGTGTGGACTTTAGCTTTGAGGTCATTGGAAATCCAGAAACTGTGGTATGTGATTCCCAATTGCGAAAATTACCAATATTTCTACCAGTCATTTTTTTTTTAGGCTTTATTTATTTATTGGCTGTGGTGGGTCTTCATGGCTGTACATAGGGCTTCCTCTAGTTGTGCTGAGTGAGGGCTACTCTTTATTGTGGTGCACGGGCTTCTCATTTCCATGGATTTTCTCCTGTGGAGCACAGGCTCTAGGCACCCGGGCTTCAGTAGTTGCGGTGCATGGGCTGAAGTTGTGGCCCATGGGTTTAGTCGTGCCACAGCATGTGGGACCTTCCCTGCCCAGGTCTCGAATCTGTGCCCCCTGCATTGGAAGGCAGATTCTTATCGATTGGACCATGAGGGAAGCCCCCAGTCTTTATTTTAGGTTTTTAACTGAGTGAAAATTCTAAAATTCCCTCCACAATCTTCTGTTTAATTCTCTTTGTGCCCCTGACATCCCACCTGGTACCTTCTGTCTACTCATAAATCTATCACTGTCCCAAGCACTGAACTCCCATACTGAGTTTTCTTCTCCCTCTGTTCCATTATATCAATACTATTCCTGCAAATAAGCAGATAGCCTACAACAGACAGGGGGGGAAAAGCTTTGTAAGGAATTGTAACTGAATTATTTCATAATAAGGAGGTGCTTAGTAACTATAACTTCCAAGCCAGAAGATCTAAGTGTGATAAGAATAATTAATGACCCTGCAAAGCTCTACACTTTCAGCAGTCTTTCATGTTGGATCTGAGATAATCATCCAAGAAACATTATTTGCCAACCTTGATTAAAAGAGTTCATTTCAAGAATGAAGGAAAAAAACCGGCAATTTTTCTGGCTGAATACAGTTTATGTAAGAATATAAACGGGTAGGAAATTATTTCACAATTTGAGATTGTCTCTCTTTGAGACTGTAGAAATAGCATACTATTGGGTTGCATGTCTCCATCTTCTAATCAGCTCCATGAAAACCCGAGATCTGTCTCTTCCAACTGAGGCCCTTTCCTCAGCTTACAAAATGTTTCCATTCCTCACTACACATAAATCCCCTCCTCTGTAAAATGATATAACAAAATCTTTGCCACAGGTTTTCCTGCAGATAGTCTTGCTCCAAAAAATAGCATTTGAAAATAAATAATGGGAACATGTTTATATATAACTTTGCTAATATATGATGCTATACAAATAGCCAACTATATTTTTCAGTATCTGAAAGAATATGCTAAGTCACTTCACTCATGTCTGACTCTTTGCAACCCCACAGACTATAGCCCTCCAGGCTCCTCTGTGCATGGAATTCTCCAGGCAAAAATACTGGGGTGGGTTGCCATTCCCTTCTCCAGGGGATCTTCCCAACCCAGGGATTGAACCCTCATCTCTAACATCTCCTGCATTGGCAGAAGGGTTCTTTATCACTAGGGCTACCTGGGAAGCCCTATGAATATGTCAGCTCTAATTAACCACCAGTGTCAGTAATGGTTCTTATAAAAATTATTACTATCATTATTATTGTTACTACTACCATGGGTGCCTTTATTTTCATTTTTTGATTTTCATCTATTACACCAGATATTATACTCTGTAGCACACCATGTCTTATTTATGTTTCAGTGCACTCTTAAATGTTATTTCAAATGAGGACAAGGCACATCAGAAAAGCAAGTCACAGACCACAGAGAACAGCCAAGCTGAGATGCAGACTTAGGTTCAGCTCTCCAGTACCCCTTTTAACCTCCTCGTTGTTTACATTGCTTTACAACAGGCAGCTGCCCTGGCGTCCTGCCATGAGAGCCATGGGGTCTGCGTGATTATCGGGTTGGTCACTGGTGTCCAACTCAATATCAGTGGCCACTTGTTCTTCTCAGGACGTACTTTAAAGGGATCTGTTTATGGAGGTATGAATGATTCAGGGAAGAACGGAAATGTGTGGGATTATAGAGGAGGGAAGTAGAGAAATATGTAATGAATGCTTGAATGAGAGCTTTAGATTATAGTTTTTGTTTTGACACACAAGTATCTAAGATAAGGGGATGAATATTGATATATGCAGTTGCTTCTTAGTAATTTTTTTCTCAAGCAAAGGAAGAGATTTTTTTTTAATTGATTAGTGTCCAAAGTTTAATGCAAATTCTAAATCAAAAAGGAAAGGCAATATTGTGATCAATAACTGTATTCAATTCAGTTATATGACGGCCAACTAGAATTCTTTGGAGAATATACTGAATTATTAGTAAATGGTTCAACTAATGTTGAATCTTACCCAAAACAATTGAGTTGTCATTGTACAACTCAAAGACATTAAACATAATGAACTCATGATTGAAAAGAGAAATGACCAATAAAAGTGAAAAAAAATTTTCATAGAATCCTTTGGTTTTCCATTCTTTAAACCTGTGTTAGAACTTATATATTTTAAAGACTTTAGAAGAGTTTTCCTACTGAGGACATAGAAAACAAATTAAAATAAATCTGTGTAGGATTCTAGGCTCATAAGCAAGCAAACTGATACTTAAGAGAAATATGCTTTTCCAGAGATTTGGGGGAAATTTGAATTCTTGGGCAAAAGAGATGAGAACCAAGAGCTACCTGAATTTTGGGGACTGGTGATCCATTTGTGTTCTCCCAACTACTTATGGCAGTGTACTGTAGATATCAGGAATCTTACCAAATTCATGGGCATAGAATAGATAAATGGCATGGCCAGTCAAAAAAAGTAATAAATCAGTTTAATTATCAGTTCCCCCATTTGAGATAATTTGACATACCCATTGCTATTTTCCTCTAGAGAGAATATTTCCCTCAGAGACAATAATTGTTGATTCCAAATACACATACTCAGTTAACTCTTGTAAAATAGGATCACTAATATTTCAAACAAAACTCACAAGGAAACTATTTTGCTCGACACCTATGCATTCATATAATGGTCATGAACGTAAGTTAATTCCTTCTATAGATAGTATAATCCACTGGTTTCAGAGGTTTTCAGTTAAAGGATAGCCTCTAATGACAGGACTGCTAAACCTTCTATAACGTACACAGTGAAAAAATTCACCCCCCTAAAATTAGTGCCTTGTTCAGAAACATTATCCAGCCTAGTTCTATGTTCCTGGACCCATCTTTTTGGTTGTTTGTTTGGTTGGTTAAAAGAAGAAACAAAGAACAAGTGAAAGTGTTCTTTACATAGATATAAAAATGCTTTATCAGATCACCAATCAACAGGTAGAAAAGACATCAAAAGTTATCACAAGAAAAAATGGTAACTGTGTGGTGATGGATGTTAACTAAACTTAGTTTAATATTAATCATTTCATAATCATTATATTATACATATAAAACAAATGTTACATATTAATTACACTTCAACTTTTTAAATGATAAAGACAAATAGAAAAACACACCATGCCTCATGTCATAACACAGAGCATCAGTTAGAATTCTTGATTACAAATAATTAAAACCAACTTAAACAGAAAATAAATATATTGGAAGTGTTTTAGATTGTGTTGAGAATAGTTTTGGGAAGGCTGGAGAAACTGGCTGGGGCCGGAACCAAGAAAAGCAAGTAACTGCCAAGACCCTGTCACAGAACCAGCTGCTTAGGACACAGTTGCCTCCTTGCAAAATCACACACTCACTCTTTGCAGAAATGAGCAGACCACCAAATTCTGTGTGGTGGCTCACTGGGCATGTCGCTCAGCACAGTGCTAAATATGAAGACAATGTTTCTTGAGAATCACAAGTAAAATAAATTAATTAATTAATTTTAAAAAAAAGAATCACAAGAACAGAGAAAATACAATGCTAAGTTTTATATTATATTAACTGATCCCTTCTTTTCCTGTGCAAGTTACTTCCTGAAGGCACATTTTATTCTTATCTCGCTTTATAAACATTCACTTTTCAAAAGCTGTCACTGAGCACTGCCATGGTGAAAGTTCTTCTCTTCCCTTAAAATATTTGGCTCTTTCATGAAGCTGCGGATCAACATACACGCACACACACACACACACACACACACACACAAAGCGTCTCTAAGAAGAGGTCCACGTTCTAGTTGCTGTAAACAAATACTCTTCCGCAGGCCCAGAGGTCTCCTCCAGGATAATAGCCTTCCACACAAAGTTTATGGCTGGGATAGGCATTCATTCTCCTGATGGTCCAGACAAGTTAGCAGGAAATCCTTGTATTTCCTCGAAGCTAACACCTCCAGCAACAAATTGTAGGGCCTTTCTTGTATACTGGCTCTCGTGTATAAAATCTATTGCTAATCTGTGTATTTCCAGGCTGGAAAGGCAGAGATGGTGCCTCGAAACTGGTTTCTGATTATATGGCAAAGAAGATTAACCTAGATGCACTAATTACCCATACTCTGAACTTTGACAAAATCAATGAAGCAGTTGAATTAATGAAAACTGGAAAATGGCAAGTGACTCACATAATTTTTATGTCTGAGTATTTGGGGCCAAGAGAAAGGGTGTGTGGAGGTGGGGGAGGCAACGGGGGGTACGTCATGGCTGGAGAAGTCACATATAGGCAACTGAAGGAGGTTTCAGGAATTTGCAAATAATCTCCTTCCTTTATGTATTTTGTTTTATTACCACTTTATAAAATACATAATTCTTAAAATACTTAAATGATCACCTACCCTTACCACTAGAATTTTATTTCCAATTTGGTATTGCTTTAAATGCACGTTAACTTACTGAAGTTAGCTCATAAAATTCTAGCCCAAATTTAAGTTCATAATTTATAAAAAGACAATTATTATTTTTGTTGTTCTATTTCAAAGGAGAAATTATTTCTGGAATTCTAAATTCCAGCACCTATCTTTGGCCCACAAACTAGACACTAGCCATAAACTGGGCATTAGTATTCCCCAAGAGAGTATAAGCCTACTTAGATATTCTTTACTCTTGGGGTTTCACATCATTTTGAAAAATCTCATAACTGATTTAATCTGCCTATTTTCACCTAAACTTAAGGAATGGGAATCCAATTTATTCATTGGTATACAAAGTGAAAATTTGAAATTCAAATCACAAATGTTGCTTTAGAAACATTTCAACTTTTTTTTTTCCTTTCCTTTCTTTTCAGTGTCCGCTGTGTTCTGTTACTTTAAGTATGATGCTCACCAACTAAATACCATTTGCAGAATTTCACGATGTGGAGGAATTATCCACACAACATTGTTTCTACTTGCTTGCCTCTGACTCATTTAGCAATGGGATCATATACAGCTTCTGCTGTCACCGCTTCATCACCATTGTTCTTATGTGACCAAGAGTCACCCAGGAACATCCTCGCTTTTAGAGCTAGATTAAGGTTGATTTGAATCACCCATTCCCAGACCCTTCAAATAAACAAGACTCACCCAGGATACTCCCATTTCATAGTTTTCTCTATGTCTGAGCCCATGTTTCCTTGCACACTGTCTTTCTTCCACATCAAGTTCTGCCTCATTTCACACCAAAGAAATAAAACTCACCATTCATGAGCTTATTGTACATTCAATAAGCCACAAGTTCCAGGAAATCTGTACCTCCCAAGAAGCCCTCAGCCAATGACTGACAAAAGTTGCTAGAAAACACACAGTCCACAGAGTATCCCTGTAAGATTAAACTCCAATTGTCCACTTTGATAGTCGGTTTTAAAAACACACTCTTACATCCATATGCATAGCAGCATTATTCATAATAGCCAAAAAGTGGAGGCAATCCAAATATCCATCAACAGATGATGGATAAAAAAAAAATTGTGCACGTACACATAATGGAATTATATTCACCCCTAAAAGGAAGGAAACTCTGACACATGGGTGATAACATGGATGAAACTTGAAGACATTATGCTAAGTGAAAAAAAATCAGTTATGCAAGTACAACTGTGAGCTGGACCCCATTGTAAGCTGGACCCCATTGTAAGATGGACCCCAATGATCCCCACCTTCTGGTATTCACACCCTTGTGTGATCCCCTCTCCTTAAATGTGGGTTGGACTTAATGACTCAATGTTCAGAGCAGAAATGATGAGATATCATTTCTGAAATGGAGTTCTATTCTATCTGGGGAGTGTCTCTCTTCGATTGCTTATTCTGGGAGAAGCCAGCAGGTACATCAAGAAGCAGCCTGAGGAGAGGGCCTGAGCTTAGAAATGGATCTTCTGAGGCCTGTGAACAACTATGTAAGTGAAACTGGAAGAACATTCTTTCTGAGCCAAGCTTTGAGATGACCAGCCCTGGCCAATACCTCAATTATGGCTTTGTGAGAAACCCTGAACCAAACCACTCAGCTCAGCTGTTCCCTGATTCCTGACTAATAGACACTTTGAGAACACAAATGCTTGTTTTAAAGCACTAAGTAACAGATAACTAATATACTGGTAGTAAGTGAGACAGATGGAGAAGGCAATGGCACCCCACTCCAGTACTCTTGCCTGGAAAATCCCATGAATGGAGGAGCCTGGTAGGCTGTGGTCCATGGGGTCACAAAGCGTCAGACACGACTGAGCGATTTCACTTTCACTTTTCACCTTCATGCATTGGAGAAGGAAATGGCAATCCACTCCTGTATTCTTGCCTGGAGAATACCAGGGATGGGGGAGCCTGGTGGGCTGCCGTCTATGGGGTCGCACAGAGTCGGACACGACTGAAGTGACTTAGCGGCAGCAGCAGCAAGTGAGACAGTCTCTCTTGGCATGCTCTTGGGATAAAATTACTGTGAGTTTCCTGTGATTAATTTGGATGGAATACAGATTATAGGATATGTGCTGCCTTGTGCAGTATGATTAGCACTTGAGAGATAAGATGGTAATGGTAATTATGAGGACTGTGGATCTGGTTATTAAGTGTCATCAATACACTGAAGGGAAAAAATGATAGGCTTGAGTCAGACAACAATCAACCAAGAGTATGACTAACAACCACAAGACTTCTATAAAAGCATTTAAATGTCCCCTTATCTCCTACAACTAGAAGACAAATTGGGCTGAAAAATCAGGCCAATGATTTAATTATGATATTAGCAAAATTGCAGAGAAATTTTCATCTATAAATCTGTCACTAAAACCAGGGCAATGAAAGGAAAGGGGTGATATCTTAAAACTGAATGGGACTATCTTAACTTTGAACGGCAGATTCTCCTAAGCGCTATAGGCCTAAAGAAGGGTGCCACTCCCCCTTGCCACAGGTAGCAGCCTCTCCTTACCTGGAGGCCACAAGGAGCCTTACTAAGGTGAATGCCTCGTAAAATGATGCTTGCCTCCTTAAAGGTATACCTTTACTTCTCCTCAAGATTTCTAGGCCAATAAATGCATTCAAATCTCAGTTTGACTAGGGAAATAGTTTATTTAAAAAAAAACAAACTACAAAATCTGGCTTACGTGTATTAGGAAGAATTAGAAAAACACGTTGAAATCAATCATAAGCATTCTAAACCAGAGACTATAAGGGAGAGATTGTTGGAATAGGAGCAGTCTCTTATAACTCATGATTTAATCCCTGAGAAGGACATCTGGAGTCAGTTCTATGCTAGTGGAATGGCTTCTCAAAACTTGGAGGAAAAATAAGGCCTTACAATAAATGAAATGAAGATACCATAAATGCTTTGGAAGAAGCCAACAGGTTTAGAAAGGAGTGATGTGAACATCACATGAGCATCCCTTCATCTCTCCCCTTCAGTCTATAACCAGTAAAACATCCATAACTCAACAAAAGTCCTCTGCCCAACTCATGAAGATGTCAGAGATTTCCACATCTGTACATCTAAAAGTCAGTAGGCTGGAACACACAGAGGAGGCGGAACTGAAGAAGCTGCGGAGGCAGTCCCTGTGACCCCAGCTCACCAGCTGTGGCGGCTCAGCCTGCAGCCGCAGGGAACCTGGAGGCAGCAGGAGAGGTGACACAGACGACCCCAGTCTTCTGGCTATGCAGCAGTGGGGCCCACGACTCTGTCCCTGAAAGCACCCGTGACTCCAGCTCACCTTCATCCACAATGGCAGCTCCTGGGAACTCCAGAAGCACAGATGCAGCAGAGGGACCTCAAACCTTAGCTCTTCCTCCCACCCTCCTTCTCTCCCTATGGTGGCGATCAGGTGATCCCAGATGTGGTGGAGGCCCCAAACAGTCCAGTGCCCCAGGCAGTGATGCCAGTGACACCAGCAACCCCAAAGGCATAAGCAGTATCAACACGGGTACTGGGCAACACCTCTGGCAGGGACAATGCAGAGTGGGAATCTCTCAAATATAGCCAGAGGCAGCTTACATAAGAAAAATCAAAAAGTTGGACTATATTGCCACCCATAGAGTTATATTTCATAAACATAAATCTGTTTTGTTGGTTAAAAAAAAAAAGGCCTTTAATTACAATTTATCGAATTATTAGATTCGAGTTAAAAAAATTAAAAAGCTTAAAGATGTTTGCTGCTTCAAATGCACCCACAGAGGGACATCCCATCAAGCACCATGAAAAACCATGATAACATGAAATCACAGAAAGAAATTAATAAGTCTCCAAAAATCAAACTTAGAGTTAGCAAATACTGTGATCTAACTGATAGAAATTTCAAAATAGCTGTCATGAAAAAACTCAATTAGCTATAAGAAAACTCAGAAAGGAAGTTCAGTGATCTCAGGAATAAAATTAATAAGCAGAAGGAATACTTTTCCAAAGAGATTCGAGCTCTCAAATAAAGAATCGAATAAATTCTGGAACCAAAGAACTCAATAAATGAGATGAAGACTGCATTAGAAAGCACTAAAAATAAAGAAGACCATATGTAAGAGAGAATCAGCGACCATGAAGATAGAAACCTAGAAGTGATACAGGTAAAAGAGGAGCGAGAACAAACATCTTTTTAAAATGAAAAAATAATATGAGAGCTATATGGCTCCATTAGGAAGGGCAATATAATAATAATGGGCATCCAAGGAGGAAAAGAGAGGGAGAGTTTATTTAAAGAAACAGTAGTTGTAACTTCCCAAACCTGAGGAAGGAACTAGGTAAACAAATCCACAGAGCTAAGAGAACACCGAATTACCCCAGTGCAAAAAGAAATTCTCCAAAACACAATATATTAAAACTGTCAAAATTTAATGACAGGAAAGAATTTTAAAGGCTGTCAAGGAGAAGAGGACAGTGACTTATAAAGAAACCTCAGTAGGCTACAACAGATGTCTCCACAGCAACTCTACAGGCCAGCAGAGAGTAGAATGAGACACTCAAAATATTGAAAGATAAAATATCAGCCAAGAACACTCTACTCAGCAAAGTCACCTTCAACATATGAAAGAGAAATAAAGACTTCCTCAGATAAACAAAAGCTGAGGGATTTCATTACCACTAAAACTGCCTTATAGGAAATGTTGAATGGAGTTCCTGTGCCTGAAATGAAAAGGCAAGTATAGCAAACTTTGTGTAAGGTGCTAAGTAGACAAAAGGAAACAGAAAATTGCAACTCTATATCAGAATAAGTTGTTAAACAATTACAGCATAAATGTTAAAGGGGGGAAAGCCTAACTACTTCAATCTGGTAACCAACTCATACTATAAAAAGGGATAATTTGAGACAACCTAAACAGAAAAGGGAAAGAAGGAAAGGATGGAGCCTGTATAGACAAGTGAAGATAAGATGTTATCAGCAGAAAAAGGACCATTTTCTCTGTGAGATGTTTTGTACAAACCTCATGGTAACCACAAAACGTAAATCTAGAACAGAGACATGAAACATTTAAAAAAAGAGGAAACCAAGAAAAATATCATAGGAAAGCACCAAACTAAAAGATCAGACAGAAACACAAGGAAATAGAGATATAGAACAGCTAGAAAACAAAAGATAAAATGGCAGTACCAAGTCCCCATTTATTAATAATCACCCTAAATGTAAAATGATTGAATTCACTAATCAAAAGATACAGAGTGGCCAGATTGTTTGTTCTTGCTTTTATTTCTTGTGCCTTGGAAGACTAATCTAGGAAAATATTGCTACAATTTATGTCAGAGAATGTTTTGCCTATGTTCTCTTCTAGGAGTTTTATGATGTCATGTCTTACACTTAGGTGTTTAAACCATTTTGAACTTATTATTGTATATGGGTGAGTTAATGTTCTAATTTCACTGATGTATATGTAGCTGTCTAGCTTTTCTAACACCTCTTGCTGACGACTGTCTTTTCTCCATTGTATAGTCTTGTCTCCTTCATTGTAGATTGGCTGTAGGTGTCTGAGCTCCCTGTTCTGTTTCAGTGATCACTGTATGTCTGTTTTTGTGCCAATACCATGCTGCTTTGATTACAATACTTTGTAGTATCATCCCAAGTAGCATTTTCAAGTGTTTGGCCATAATTTGCCATGAACAACCTGGTGACCTCAAAAACCAGCAATATTTGTTTCTGTAAAGTGTTCCCTTTCCAGTATCTTAGATATTTTTCATATTTTGATGGCTAGAGTAGCAAATATAAACCAAGAGACAATATACATATCAGAAAAAGAAGATTCAAAGAATGTAAAGGCCTTCTGGTCATTGTTAAAAGATAAATCATACATAGCAAATTATTGGTGAAAGATGGATTAAAACAACTCCAACTTAAGTCTACAAAAAACATGTGTGATTTTGTAATTTTTTTAAACAATTTAAAATGTAGATCTTTAAAACTCTATAACAACATGCTCTTCTTAACTAATTCCAGTAGTCATGTACAGATGTAAGAGTTGGACCATAAAGAAGGCTGAGTGCCAAAGAATTAATGATTTTGAACTGTGGTGCTGGAGATCTTGAGAGTCTCTTGAACAGCAAGGATATCAAACGGGTCAGTCCTAAAGGACATCAATCCTGGGTATTCATTGGAAGGACTAATCTTGAAGCTGAAGCTCCTGTACTTTGGCCACCTGATGGGAAGAGCTGACTCTTTGAAAAAGACCCTGATGTTGGGAAAGATTGAGGGCAAGAGGAGAAGGGGGCAACAGAGGATGAGGTGGTCGGATGGCATGAGTGACTAAATGAATATGAGTTTGAGCAAACTCAGGGAGATAGTGAAGGACAGGGAAGCCTGGCCATGCTGCCATTCATGAGCTCACAAGGAGTCAGAAATGACCTAGCAACTGAACAACAACAAGTCTTGAGGCACCTCCGTGGTGTTTTACAGACAGAATTCAAATCCCCTGAGCCAAAGCACCCCTCAGTGAGTATGACGTTTTCAGCAGCAGCTGTCGTCAGCAATCCAGTAGGCATTCCCTCAATGCGCTTAATGCATGGACCCAGCCTTTGGGAGTTTCTTGCAACCTCACAAATTACATTTATACCCGTAATTTCCCATGAATCTGTAAAATGCATAATCACCAAGATTAATTTAACAAGAAAGAATTTTTAGCAAGATATCTTTTTAATGACATTAATGTTCATAGAGATGTCAAATGTGACACTTTCTTATTTAAAGATGGCCCAGGACAGGGTTAATAATCAGCTGCCTGTTGCTCTGGCTAAGCCATGAGAAAAACACCATGGGCAAAGAATAAAAGCAAAATATAGCAATACAGTATAATCTAAACAAAAGTATATCGGGTTATTAGTTGGGATTGTCATGCTCTGCTAAGCTAAGGAAAAACATAGTGTGGACCTTGGAAAGCTGGGTCAGCACAAGTTCACAACCCTGCTTGTGCACATACCAAGATGTTTTCCCAAGTCATATGTGGGGGTATGACCTCCAACTGGGTGATACCCCTTATACAAGAAAATAGCAAAGGTAGCACAAAGTGATCAATAAAATGAGAGATGTGACCAGGGACACAGGAGTCTGATTTTATCACAGCACAACTGATATTTTCTGCTTGCCAAGACACTAAATAAGAGTGATGTGACTCCGAGGAACGGGGCTCTTGATCCAAGAGGTCTTGAGTCCCCCAGTCCCATCTCTAAAACTTTAATTCTGTCTCTAGTTTCTTTTTCCCAAACTGTGTGTTGACCACTTTCGATCCCTACCCACAGAGCTGGCAGCAGCAGCCCTGTATGCAAAAATCGCTGATCTTAGTTATTTATCATTCAATAAACAAATCGTGTGTGTAACAACTGTCTGCCAGGCTTGGTTGGCAGCCACCATGTGCATGATTTGAACAAAAGAGATGTAGTCTTGCCTTTCTAGAGTTTATAGTCATGAGACTATAGGAAAGACATAAGGAAAGACAGACATTAAACAATGCAAACACACAAACAAATAGAAAATTATAAACTGTGACAAATATCAGAAAAAGAAGATAATTGGCTGCTATGAATCAGAATGAAAAGATGGGCCTATTTTAGATGAAAGTCAGGTTTTAAATACTGAGGGAGCCTGTACGTACTAATACAGCAATGTGTGTTTAATAGACCTAGATAAAAGGTTTGTATGTGCACTGAGTGTTTTTACTGTCTTTTGGGATCTGTTCTCTGATTTTTAGGTTTTCATTATTTGTTTGACAGGCATGCTTTGTTTCTAACATTAGGAGGATGTGAAAACGTTTGAACTGTAATTACATATTTTGGTGTTCAATAATATTTAATAAAACATGTGTGATGCTTAATAACTCACTAATGGGCTTCCCTGGAAGCTCTGGCAAAGAATTCGCCTGCCAATGCAGGGGACACAGGTTTGATTCAAGATCCGGGAAGATCCCACCTGCCGCAGAGCAACTCAGCCCCTGCACAGCCACTGAGCCTGTGCTCTAGAGCCGAGGTACTGCAGCTACTAAAGCCGGTGTGCCCTACAGCCCATCCTCCCCATCAGGAGAAGCCACCGCAATGAGAAACCCAAACACTGCAATGAAGAGTAGCCCCAGCTTGCTACAACTAGAGAAAAACCCGCCCAGCAGCAAAGAGCCAGTGGAGCCAAAATAATAATAATTATAATAACTCAGTATCTTTTCCCATAGTCCCCCCACCTTTGTTTTCTTCTGAGGAAAAACATTATGTTGACTCTGTTTCAGAGCAGCTTATGTTCATCCTGAGAAAGATCCCCCACTATAGCCTGTGATGTACCTAGAGTTTGCATTCTAAGCCAATGATAAAGAATTACTATAAATCCATTTAAATCCTGTGTACTATTCACCCTAGAGATACAACTGAGTAACACCAAATTTGAAAGTGAAGCTAAAAGTGCTATGAATAAAAAGTATGGGGGTGGGGGGGTGGCACTGAGAGAGTAACATAGGGGCCCTGACCTGGTTTGAGAGATTTGAGGAGGCCTACCTTGAATAGGTGAGGTTTATGCTAAAATCTGAAAAGTAAGTTATATTTGTCTGACATCTTAATGCTAAAACAACTACCTTAATATGAATTATCACTTTACAGACACTCATCTAAAGATGGGGGGAAAAAAAACCTTCTTTTCTAACTAGGACTTAAAGAAGCAATTCATTACAATTTTATTAACAACAAAAATAAAAGTAAATGCAAATTTAATTTAAATTTATAAAAACATTTCACAGTAAAAGTAAGATGAGAAACCAAGAATTCAAAATTCTACCTACAGGTAATGTCACAAGTAGGGAAATTACAAAGTTCAAATTTTACAACTTTCTAGGCCAGCAGCTTAACTGGAAAAAAACATAAACTTTGTAAGCAAACATTTCAAATCAAATCCCCGCTCCTCTAACTAACAACTCACTGGCATCAAACAAGGTGGCTATGCTGTTTTATCTGTTAATAAGAAACAGAATATCAATCTCACAGGCTGTAATAACAGTTAAATCAATAATGTGCATAAAGGTGCCTGATTTCTAACTAGGCACTTTAGTTTGTTTCCACTAAATAAAACCAAACAGCAGTTTTATCTTGGTTAATAATTTAAATTGCAAACAAGAATTGTAACAGGACAAACTTCTATTATAGAAATCAATCTCTCAGTGAAAATAAGCCTTCTCTTTACCCTTCCCAAGATAGAGACTGTGGGATCAAAGGACTTTTGGCCAGTGATTTACCAGTGTGGACATTTCTAAGTTTCTTTTCTGGAAATCAAAGAACTTCCACTGGAGTTTGCCAAGGACCCAGTTCTATCCCGGATCTTGAACCCTGAAGCTACTAGCCCAAAATTGCCTGCTACTAATTCTCAAATTAGGGTTCAGTGGTAAAGAATCCACCTGCCAATGCAAGAGACACAGGTTTGATTCTTGGGTTGGGAAGATCCCCTGGATCAGGAAATGGCAATCCACTCCAGTATCCTTGCCTGGGAAATTCCATAAACACAGGAGCCTGGTGGGTTACAGTCCATGGGGTCATAAAAAAGTCAGACACAACTTAGCAACTAATCAACAACAACTTCACAAACTGATATCAGACTCTGCTCCCTCAGTCCTGAAGCTATTTCAGCTGGAGCTTTGGGAATTTCTCCATAACTCTAAACCAAGTGACATGGATTTGTGCATGTTCAGTCACTCAGTCATGTCCGACTCTTTGCAACTCCATGGACTGTAGCCCACCAGTTTCCTCTATCCATAGAATTCTCCAGGCAAGAATACTGGAGTAGGTAGCCATTCCCTTCTCTAGGGGATCTTCCCAAACCAGGAATTGAACCTTCATCTCCTGCACTGCAGGCAGATTCTTTGCTGTCTGAGCCGTCAGGGAAGCCCAACAATGATTCTATGTTAACAAAGCAAAAAGAGAACTCTAGCAAACAGCAGAACCCATGGAGCACTGCCTTCTTTATATTACTTAAAATCATGACAAGATTTAACTTAAAAACAAGACTTCTTTGCTAGAAAAAGAAACCTCAGAATTTTAGTTGTGTAATTCAGATATTTGTTGTGCATGTGTTTTCCCACCTTTCATTCCCCACTCCAAAAAAAAAAAAATGGTTGTGGTCATCATGACAATTACTAAAGTACATAATTCCTTCAAGCTTTCTGAGCATCTCCAGGGGCTAACATTCATGTGGTCTGAATTCCTGCTCTTGCTGAGTTGTTTTTTAATCATCCCACTGGTCAGTTGTCCTCCTGGAGCTACCGCTATCTGGGGTACTTCACTATATGCTGCACTCTACCTCTTCCTGTAGTTCCCAAAGCACCACCAACACAAAGATCTGGTGGATAGCAGGCTTGGCTGATGATCTGGGGAAGACAGATTACAGTACAGTGTGACGAGAACAGACAACATTAAATTTTATGCTGCTCCGCTGCCTTCATGTCCCCACTCATGGAATTTTACATGAGGTGTCTCTTTTCTCACATTCAGGCCTATTCTTGCCCTTCTCTCTACTCTGTCTCCAAGAACCAGCACTTCTATTGTAACCACCCACAAGCAAAAGATCAAAAATTCCTCCGATTTTATTACTTACACGAACATAATTCTTATTTGTCTATACCTCTTCCACCTAAGTTCTGACCAGAAACCTTGCCCTACATTACCACCACAACCATTAAGGTTTTCCCAAACCAATCTGAACCATTTGCTTTTCTTTGGTTGGTTGTCATAAACTATAGCCAGATTCAAAAATAACACTTTTTCAGGAGATGGATCAACATGGCAGAGTAGGAGGGCATGGACAAACACATCAAACACACTAAAAATACATCTACATACGTAGCAATTCTCACTGAAAACAAACTGGAGACTGGCAGAAAGACTCTTATCCTGCCAAGGCTGCAAGAAAGACCCACACACAGTCAGGTAAGAAGGGAAGGGAAGTGATCAGGTTGGGACCTGTGCCCTAGAAGGGGACACAGAGAGAAGGGGGATTACATGGGCTCAGATATTCTCCCTGTGGAGTGAGCAGTCCGAACTATATATTGAGCACCTCAGTCCTGGGGTCTAACACTGGGAAGGCAAGTCCACTTAGCTGGTTTGAAAACCAGTGGGACTGACGGCAGAACCGTGAGAAACCTAGACGCCACTCACAAAGAATGTGTGCACACACCTTGCTCTCTCCAAAAACAAAGTGGAAGAAGCAAACTGAAATCGTCTGGGACTCTGAGCAGTTTTCCGCAGCTGCCCCAGCGTATGTCCCAGCCTGTGCCCCGGCCTGAACCAAGTGTCTGCCCTGGCCCTCTTGTTCCATGGCACAGCTCCACACTAGGGCAAGGGAAGATGCAGCCAGGGTGAGTGAGCAGTTGTGCAGGATGGAGCCAACTCAGACCCTACATCTTAACAGGGTGAGGGTAGCCATTGCTAGTGCCCATGGAGTCAACAGATCCAGAGCTCTGACTGGGACCAGGACTGCCACAGCCCATGCCCCGCCTCTGGCTTAAAACCTACACCAGCCTCTCTTGCTCAAGCACCACTTCCCTCTGGGTGGAGGGAGCAGTTAGTTGCTGGGAAGATGGAGAGCTCACGCTTAGAGGAATTAGAACCAGCTCAGACCCAACCCTCAGGGCTTTTTCTCCAGCAACTAGGGACCTGACCCTGCTCCCAATAGGGTCCTGCTGGACACTGAGCAAAGGAAAAGACCCCAACACTCACCTGAAGAAGGAAACAGATATCCAGGTACAGAGAGTCCTGAGCAAGATGAACCCAAACAGACCCATACTAAGACATATCATACTCAAAATGGAAAAAGTTTGGTAATGAGAGAGTTCTAAAGGTAGCAAGAGAAAAAGAAGCATATACAAGGGAACCCCCATGATGTTATCAGTTGAGGAATGACAGGATCCAAAGCAAGTTGTAACAGTCCACAGAAGAGTAACAGGGCAAGTAGGGAGACGGGTGGAAGTGACTGCAGTAACACAGAGGGCAGAGTAGAAGGACTTAATGCAAGACAGTGGAGTAGAAAGACGTGCGCTCGTCTTCTCCCGCGAGGACTCCAAAATCACAACCCATTGCTGAACAGCCATCAACAGGAAAATGCTGGATACCACCAAAAAAAAGATACCCCACCTCTAAAGACAAAGAAGCCCGAAGAAGATGGTAGGAGGGGCAAAATAAAGACACTGAGAGGGCTCAAACAAAACCTTGTGTGCACCAGGACACAGAGGCCGTGCAGAGACTGAGCCAGACCTGCCTTTGAGTGTTTGAGTGACTCCTGTGGAGGCACAGGTCCGCAGTGGCCTGCCATGGGGCCAGGGGCTCTGGCTGTAGCAGAACTGGATTGCAAAGAGTGTGGCATAAGCCCTCTTGGAGGAGGTCACCATTAGCCCCACCATAGAGCTGTCGAGCAGACAACCCACAAACTGCAGAACAATTATACCAAAGAAATTCTCACACTGTTAAGAAAGTTCTAGGACCCACAACAGATTTCCCAACCTGGGGATCCAGCAAAGGGACTGAGATACACCACCTAATTTGACTTTGGAGGCCAGTGGGATTTGATCACAGAACTTCCACAGAACTGGGGAAACAGACTCTTGGAGGGCACAAACAAAACCCTGTGTGCACTAGGAGCCAGGAGAAAGAGCAGTGTCCCCACAAGAGACTGAGTCACACTTGCCTGTAAGTGTCCAGGGTCTCTGGTGGATGTTTGGCCTCAGGCCAAACAACAGGGAGTGAACAAAACTCCACCCATCAACAGAAAATTGAATTAAAGATTTACTGAGCTTGACCCACCCATCAGATAAGACCCAGTTTCCCCCACACTCAGTATATCCCATCAAGAAGGTTTCAGAAGCCTCTTATCCTTATTCATCAGAGGGTAGAAAGAATGAAAACCACAATCACAGAAAAGTAATCAAACTGATCACATGGACCACAGCCTTGTCTAACTCAATGAAACTATGAGCCATGCCATGTAGGGCCACCCAAGATGGAAAGGTCATGGTGGAGAGTTCTGACAAAACGTGGTCCACTGGAGAAGGGAATGGCAAACCACTTCAGTATTCTTGCCTTTAGAACTCCATGAACAGTATAAAATGGCAAAAAGATAGGACACTGAAAGATGAACTCCCCAGGTCAGTAGGTGCCCAATATGCTACTGGAGATCAGCGGAGAAATAACTCCAGAAAGGATGAAGAGATGGAGCCAAAGCAAAAACAATGCCAAGTTGTGGTTGCAATGGGTGATGGAAGCAAAGTCCGATGCTTTAAAGAACAATATTGCATAGGAACCTGGAATGTTAAGTCCATGAATAAAGGCAAATTGGAAGTGGTCAAATAGAAGATGGCAAGAGTGAACAATGACATTTTAGAAATCAGTGAACTAAAATGTACTGGAATGGGCAAATTTATTCTGATGACCATTATATCTACTACTGTGGGCAAGAATCCCTTATAAGAAATGGAGTAGCCCTCATAGTCAACAAAATTCCAAAATGCAGTACTTGGATGCAGTTTCAAAAATGACAGAGTGATTTCTGTTTGTTTCCAAGACAAACCATTCAGTATCACAGTAATCTAAGTCTATGACCCAACCAGCAATGCTGAAGAAGCTGAAGTTGAATGGTTCGATGATGACCTGCAAGACCTTCTAGAACTAATACCAAAAGAGGTTGTGCTTTTCATCATAGGGGACTGAAATGCAAAAGTAGGAAGTCAAGAGATACCTGGAGCAACATGCAAATTTGGCCTTGTTGTACAAAATGAAGCAGGGCAAGGACTAACACAGTTTTGCCAAGAGAGCACACTGGTCACAGAAAACATCCTCTTCCAGCAACACAAGAGATGACTCTTAGAATGCATGCATTCTAAGTCGTTTCAGTCATGTCTGACTCTTTGAGACCCCATGGACAGTAGACTACCAGGCTCCTCTGTCCATGGAGATTCTCCAGGCAAGAATACTGGAGTCAGTTGCCAAGCACTCTTCCAGGGGATCTTCCAGACCCAGAGGTCAAACGTGTGTCTCTCACGTCTCCTGCATTGGCAGGCATGTTCTTTACCACTAGTGTCACCTGGGAAGCCTTTATGGCCTTGGTACTTTTCTGTTACCTTTAAAATTTTTCGTTTAAATAAAGAGGTTTAAAAAAAAAAAAAAAGAATAAATGGCACTACTAGAAATTTTGTGACTCTATTATTTAATATTAATATTTATGTATGTATAAGATGGGCTTCCCAGGTAACGCAGTGGTAAAGAATCCACTTGCCAATACAGGAGACACAAGAGACACAGGTTCAACCCCTGGTCAGGAAGATCCTGGAGAAGGCAATGGCAACCCACTCCAGTATTCTTTCCTGGAGAATCCCACAGACAGAGGAGCCAGGCAGACTACAGTCCACGAAGTCACAAAGAGTTGGACATGACTGAGCTACAGAGCACACACCACAATGTGTTTTATGTGTTTTCAAGCTTCCAAGCAAGTCTCAAGATTGAGAGAATATTGCTGAAGCAGTAATTACCATGCAATCAGAGTGTTCTTTGGGACCATTGAGAGTTCTATAATAATCTATAAAAAGTAGATTAGGTATGAAATTTTTGTTTTATGGTGACCCTTACTGATTAACCCGGATCTTGTACAGGTGGTCCCTATTAGATGTAATCTCCATTCTGGGATTTTTAAATTGATTACTTAGTACTGGTTTATGAGCTCCATGCAGGCTTGGGGTTCAGAAACCAGTCCTAAGAAATAAATTTATATGCTACAGCTAAGACACAAATGAGACTAACTCCATAATAGACAACAATGAAGAAAACCCAAGGAGAATAAAAATAAGATTTCTAATTAGGGACACTAGTGGTATACACTTGGGGATTTCAAAACAAAATTACAAAAGGAATGAAATATAAATATCAAAAATATGCCAAGAGCAGAAAAATTAAAGTGAAAAAAACCTCCGTAGTTGGATATGTTAACTATATTAGAGTATGTAAATGCTCTTTCCAGCGTCAAATGGTTGAAATAACAAAAGATCAGAAAGTAAGAATTCTTATAGTATCAACCCAAGAATTTGGGATTTCACTTTGTTGGCCCTACCAAATGAAATATTTCTTCTTCCAACATAGTTTCTTAAATTTCACGACTTTAGAACTGGAAGGAATTTATAAAAGACAAGATCTAGTTCAAGTCTTTCACTTTTAAGATGATGAAATCTAAGCACATGGATGACCATTCACTCTCAAGATTAAATGGCCAAGTCAGCTCTTGATCCAAGGTCTCCTGATTCTTAGTCCAGTACTTTACCCCTACATAGAAAAAGTCATTGATCTTGTGAAGGATAGGGAGATCCTATCCACATGTAACTATAGGAATGACAATTTCCTGAGCAATTTACCACAGATGAATGTAAAAGATTGAAAACCTATAAAATAATCTATCTAACTCATATCTTCATAGATTCTGCCTCTTCCTTAAATTTATGAGAAGCTAGGAGTCATCTTTGTTGATGGGACCAGGTATGGTCATTAAACTGCCTGGAAATTTAGAATCTAGACCACATAAAGTGTGTTGATTCAGCCTCTTCCTAAGAGTCTGGCTTAGGAATATGTGACCTGGGGAAACAGTAATCACAATTTCAATCAAACGAACAGAGAGCAAAAGAAAGCCCATCTGCAGCTAGAGGAATGAAGATGCACAGAAGGAAGAGAAATGGAGACGTTCCCATGGAGGTCTACTGCCTAGCTCCAGTTCCTGCTTGAGGCTGATTTGAATCTGCTTTGGGATTCCATGATACATCCCCATATATTTATAAATAAATCTCTGGCCAAAAGCCAGGTCAAGTGAGATGCTGCAACCAAACAATCCCAAGCAATTCTATAACCTTTGCAATACAAAATAAAGTACATTTAAAGCAGTCCTTTATTTGTGTAAGGTGATATTCACCAAAATGGCACATCTTTTTTTTTCTCATTAGCCATAATATATTTATACTGATCCATTAATATTTCTTCACACAATTCTCTTTGTAATGCTTCAGCACAAACATTAGCAATTTAACAATTTGATCTAAAATCCTGAAACAGAGAAAATCTAACTCATAAGAGTTGAACCAATGACACTGACTAGCACACTTAATCTACTGGCTGACAGAGAGAAGCATGTGGTGACTGATACATGCATGAAACACACACAAATGGAACAGGGAAATCATAAAAGTAGGTGTCAATATTTTTCCATGTCTCCATGGGAGGTATTGTTTTGACTTTGAGCCATTAATTTTCTTTAAGTAAACGTATGTCTAGAGTAGACAGTAAAGAGCATTTATCCAGGTTTATTGTGATACTGTTTGATTTCCCAATATAATTCTTCTCCCAGATGATGAAATTAAGCCAAACAGCACTTTTTAATATATTCTGTTGCAATTATTATTTGCCTAGAGAAGAGCATGTGATTTGAGTTGGCCTAATTAGTTTACAATCTCCCATGAGTTTAACTGAGTTATACCTGGCTTTATTTCTTTGTTTTCCAGAACCCCTCATCCTGGGTGATAAAACTTTTTTCCTTTTTTTTTTTTTTTAAGAGTTTTTTTTATGTGGACCGTTTTTAAAGTTTTTATTGAATTTGTTACAATATTGCTTCTGTTTTATGTTTTGGGTTTTTTGGCACATGGAATCTTAGCTCCTTGGCAAGGGATCAAACCTTCACCCCCTGCACAGGAAGGTGAAGTCTCAACCACTGGATCTCCAGGGAAGTCCTTGATGTTTTTTTCTTTTCTGGAGCTGCAAATCTAGTCATCAAATTCAAACCAGTTTCTTCTCTCTCCTTCTGTCTTCCCTCTCCCCATCTTTCAATTTCACACAAACAAGGAAGCATGTAGTACCAATCAAGGATTGTAATCAAAAGGAAAAAGAGCTTTTGATGAATTCCACAGTGACAGTAAAGAAGAGAAAAAGACAAAGTCGGGGTTCTTACTGACATCACCGAACCACTAAATCAACCAACTCCAGAGCCAGTCCTGCCCCTGGAAATCTAATTAAAGTCATAATGATCTTAGGAAGCTAGTTTGAGTCAGAGATTTCTATCATTCTTTTGCACAGAATATCTTGAATAATTTAAGCCCTGCTTACTCTAAACAAAATAACCCAACTTTCTTTTGATTTCTCAAAAGCCAACTGACTTGTCTGAACTCTGAATTCTAGTTTGAGTTTCATAAATGTATGTACTGATCAGCAAGGATATGGCCTTTGCAGAGATCAGCAATGCATTTTTGACAGGCCCTGTATATCTCTGATTATAAATTAGGACTAACAAACAGCCACACGCCTGCATCTTGCTTGCCAGATTTACTGCCCAAAGACAAAATCACCATTTCACTCAAAACTGCTTTCACCACCAGCAAATGCTCTGTCATTTGGTTATTACTACTTTAGTATCTTCTCACTGGCATAAATTAAACTATAAAATCATGACCCATGACCTCAGACCTGTTTGCTCTATAAAACCCTTATAGGAAAACAAAACATGTTAACAACATGGGTCATTGAACTTCTAAGCCACTTAACAGATGACATTAGGAACACAGGTGAAAATAATTAAAATCAACAAACACGGTATTGTTAAACCTGAAACTTAAGTTACTAGGTTTATTGAACAAACTACAGCTTTTTTCTACTGTGCTCCAGCTCTCCCAAATAATACTGTCCTTTATGGTTTCAAGTCAACTTCCAGCAATCTGTCTTATTTCACCCACCACTTTTCCAATTCATCAGCATGATTCCTCCCCTTCAAAACAGGCTTACAGTTATTATATTTATGGATACATATTTCTGTAGGCTTCATATGTCAGTCCTGTTTCTCTGATTAGATTGAAGACAGGGTGTTTCCCTTTTACCTAATAAATAACCCAAGTACACAGTACTATAACAAAAGTGAAATCTGGCTGCTTGCTGCTCTAAAGCCAACAAACAGGTAAGGTTAGTGGAAAGGAAAATTTGCCTTATTTTGGATGCTGGCAACTGGTGGTGGGGTGGGGAGGCCTGGGAACTTCTGTCCAAAGGCCAGCTTCCCCCAATCCAGGTCACTGACAATCAGTTGGCAAGAGCTTTTATAGATGAAAGAAAGGAACTATATGCAGAAACAGCACTGCCAGCTCTGACATTCATCTTTTTCTTTTAACATATGGAAGAATTTAATATCAGATTGTAAAACGCCATAAAAGGAAGGATTGAAAAATTTTACTGCATAAAAGTACAAAATAAAATTTTCTTAAAGTGATTTTGAAATTTAGCCTTAGGTTATACTCGTGGGTCTAGATCTCCAACAATCATCTTGAAATTTGTCAGAAGTGGTCTGACCAGTGTCATCTTGATTGTCTTAAATATACCTAATCTTCAGTTCCAGGTTGGTTTGTTCCCATTTCCTTGAGGCCAATTCTTGGAATTGTGACAGCTTAGGTCATGGCCACAGTCTGTCATTAGTAGTTAACTTCTACCTGATGGGGGTTTCAGTATCTGTAAAACAGCTCACAGGATATGGCTCAGAATATTATCTGTAGCCCTTGAGGAGGAACTAAAGGTCCTTAACTATGGTTAATGACAGCTATTATCATTTAGTCTTTTAAACCTCTTTTTTTCATTTCTTTATTAACTTTTTAAAAATTAATTTATTTTTTATTGAAAGATAATTGCTTTACAGAATTTTGTTTTCTGTCAAACCTCAGTCCTAATCAGCCATAGGTATGTATATAACCCCTCCATTTTGAAACTCCCTCCCATCTCCCTCCCATCTCCCTGCCCACCCCGCCCCTCTAGGTTGATACAGAGCCCCTGTTTGAGTTTCCTGAGCCTCACAGCACATTCCCATTGGCTCTCTATTTTACATATGGTACTATAAGTTTCCATGTTACTACATCTCACCCGCTCCTCCCCTCTCCCCATGTCCATAAGTCTATTCTCCGTGTATTTCTCCATTGTTGGCCCTGGAAATAAATTCTTCAGTACCATTTTTCTAGATTGTGTATATATGTGTTAGAATATGATATTTATCTTTCTCTTTCTGACTCACTTCACTCTGTATAATAGGTTGTAGATTCATCCACCTCATTGGAACTGACTCAAATCAGGGGCTGTGACCTAGAGCGCCAGGCTGCAATGGCACAGGAGCAGCTGAGAGGAGCTACCCCACGTTGGAGGCCAGGGGTGGTGGCTGAGAGGAGCTACATCAAGTCTGAGGTCAGGGGCGGCAGCCAAGATGAACTACCCCATGCCTGAGATCTGTGGCGGTGGCTGAGAGGAGCAACCCCACGTCAAAGGAGCCACGGCTGCATGGGTGCAGGAGGGCCGAGAGGAGCTACTCCATGTTCAAGGTCAGAAGGGGCGGCCGTGAGAAGATACCCCTCATCCAAGGTAAGGAGCAGCAGCTGCGCTTTGCTGGAGCAGCTGTGAAGAGATACCCCATGTCCAAAGTAAGAGAAACCCAAGTAAGACGGTAGGTGTCGCGAGAGGGCACCAGAGGGCAGACACACTGAAACCATCATCACAGAAAACTAGCCAATCTGATCACAGGACCACACCCTTGTCTAATTCAATGAAACTAAGCCATGCGGTGTGGAGCCACCCAAGATGGTCAGGTTATGGTGGAGAGGTCTGACAGAATGTGGTCCACTGGAGAAGGGAAAGGCAAACCACTTCAGTATTCTTGCCTTGAGAACCCCATGAACAGTATGAAAAGTCAAAATGATAGCCACTGAAAGATGAATTCCCCAGGTCAGTAGGTGCCCAATATGCTACTGGAGATCAGTGGAGAAATAACTCCAGAAAGAATGACGGGATGGAGTCAAAACAAAAACAATACCCAGTTGTGGATGTGACTGGTGATAGAAGCAAGGTCTGATGCTATAAAGAGCAATATTGCATAAGAACCTGGAATATTAGGTCCATGAATCAAGGCAAATTAGAAGTGGTCAAACAGGAGATGGCAAGAGTGAATGTTGACATTCTAGGAATCAGCGAACTAAAATGGACTGGAATGGGTGAATTTATCTCAGATGACCATTATATCTACTACTGTGGGCAGGAATCCCTTAGAAGAAATGGAGTAGCCATCATGGTCAACAAAAGAGTCTGAAATGCAGTACTTGGATGCAATCTCAAAAACGACAGAATGATCTCTGTTTCTTTCCAAGGCAAACCGTTCAATATCACGGCAATCCAAGTCTATGCCCCAACCAGTCATGCTGAAGAAGCTGAAGTTGAACGGTTCTATGAAGACCTACAAGACCTTTTAGAACTAACATCCAAAAAGGATGTCCTTTTCATTATATGGGACTGGAATGCAAAAGTAGGAAGTCAAGAAACACCTGAAGAAGCAGGCAAATTTAGCCTTGGAGTATGGAATGAAGCAGGGCAAAGGCTAATAGAGTTTTGCCAAGAGAACACACTGGTCATAGCAAACACCCTCTTCCAACAACACAAGAGAAGGCTCTACACATGGACATCACCAGATGGTCAGCACTGAAATCAGATTGATTATATTCTTTGTAGCCAAAGAAGGAGAAGCTCTATACAGTCAGGAAAAACAAGACTGGGAACTGACTGTGGCTCAGATCATGAACTTCTTATTGCCAAATTCAGACTTAAATTGAAGAAAGTAGGGAAAAACACTAGACCATTCAGGTGTGACCTAAATCAAATCCCTTATGACTATACAGTGGAAGTGAGAAATACATTTAAGGGGCTAGATCTCATAGACAGAGTGCCTGATGAACTATGGACGGAGGTTCGTGACACTGTACAGGAGACAGGGATTAAGACCATCCCCATGGAAAAGAAATGCAAAAATGTAAAATGGCTGTCTGAGGAGGCCTTACATATAGCTGTGAAAAGAAGAGAAATGAAAAACAAAGGAGAAAAGGAAAGATATTCCCATTTGAATGTAGAATTCCAAAGAATAGCCAGGAGAGATAAGAGAGCCTTCCTCAGTGATCAGTGCAAAGAAATAGAGGAAAACAACTGAATGGGAAAGACTAGAGATCTCTTCAAGAAAATTAGAGATACCAAGGGAACATTTCATGCCAAGATGGGTTCGATAAAGGACAGAAATGGTATGGACCTAACAGAAGCAGAAGATATTAAGACGAGGTGGCAAGAATACACAGAAGAACTGTACAAAAAAGATCTTCACGACCCAGATAATCACAATGGTGTGATCACTCACCTGGAGCCAGATATCCTGGAATGTGAAGTCAAGTGGGCCTTAGAAAGCTTCACTACAAACAAAGCTAGTGGAGGTGATGGAATTCCAGTTGAGCTCTTTCAAATCCTGAAAGATGATGCTGTAAAAGTGCTGCACTCAATATGCCAGCAAATTTGGAAAACTCAGCAGTGGCCACAGGTTTGGAAAAGGTCAGTTTTCATTCCAATCCCAAAGAAAGGCAATCCCAAAGAATGCTCAAACTACCGCACAATTGCACTCATCTCACATGCTAGTAAAGGAATGCTCAAAATTCTCTAAGCCACGCTTCAGCAAAATGTGAACTGTGAACTTCCAGATGTTCAAGCTGGTTTTAGAAAAGGCAGAGGAACCAGAGGTCAAATTGCCAACATCTGCTGGATCATTGAAAAAGAATGAGAGTTCCGGAAAAACATCTACTTCTGCTTTATTGACTACGCCAAAGCCTTTGACTGTGTGGATCACAATAAACTGTGGGAAATTCTGAAAGAGATGGGAATACCAGACCACCTGACCTGCCTTTTGAGAAACCTATATGCAGGTCAGGAAGCAACAGTTAGAACTGGACATGGAACAACAGACTGGTTCCAAATAGAAAAAGGAGCACGTCAAGGTTGCATATTGTCACCCTGCTTATTTAACTTATATGCAGAGTACATCATGAGAAATGCTGGGCTGGAAGAAGCACAAGCTGGAAGCAAGATTGCTGGGAGAAATATCAGTAACCTCAGATATGTAGATAACACCACCGCAATGGCACAAAGTTGAAAGGAACTAAAAAGCCTCTTGATAAAAGTGAAAGAGGAGAGTGAAAAAGTTGGCTTAAGGTTCAACATTCAGAAAACAAGGATCATGGCATCTGGTCCCATCACCTCATGGCAAATAGATGGGGAAATAGTGGAAACAGTGGCTGATTTTATTTTGGGGGGCTCCAAAGTCACTGCAGATGGTGATTGCAGCTATGAAATTAAAAGATGCTTACTCCTTGGAAGGATAGTTATGACCAACATAGATAGCATACTAAAAAGCAGAGACATTACTTTGCCAACAAGGGTCTGTCTGGTCAAGGCTATGGTTTTTCCAGTGGTCATGTATGGATGTGAGAGTTGGACTGTGAAGAAAGCTGAGTGCCAAAAAATTGATGCTTTTGAACTGTGGTGTTGGAGAAGACTCTTGAAGGTCGCTTGGAATGCAAGGAGATCCAACCAGTCCATCCTAAAGGAGATCAGTCCTGGGAGTTCATTGGAAGGACTGATGCTGAAGCTGAAACTCCAATACTTTGGCCACCTGATGTGAAGAGTTGACTCACTGGAAAAACCCTGATCCTGGGAAAGATTGAGGGCAGGAGGAGAAGGGGACGACAGAGGATGAGATGGCTGGATGGCATCACCAATTCGATGAACATGAGTCTGAGTAAACTCTGGGAGTTGGTGATGGACAGGGAGGCCTGGCATGCTGCAATTCATGGGATCACAAAGAATCGGACATGACTGAGCGACTGAACTGACTAAATATTCCATTGTGTACATGTACCACACTTCTTTATCCATTCTTCTTTGTTGATGGGCATCTAGGTTGCTTCCATGTTTTAGCTATTGTAAATAGTGTTACAATGAACAATGGAATACATGTGCCTTTTTCAATTTTGGTTTCCTCAAGGTATATGCATAGGGAGTGGGGTTGCTGGGTCACATGGTGGCTTTATTCCTCGTTTTTTAAGGAATCTCAATACCATCTTTCATAGTGGCTGTACCAATTTACATTCCCTCCAAAAGTGTAAAAGCGTTCCCTTTTCTCCACACCCTCTCCAGTATTTACTGTTTGCAGACTTTAATGATGGCCATTCTGACCAGTATGAGGTGATATCTCATTGTAGTTTTTATTTGTATTTCTCTAATAATGAACAATGTTGAGCATCTTTTCATGTGTTTGTTAGCCATCTGTATGTCTTCTTTGGAGAATGTCTGTTTAGGTCTTTTCCCCACTTTTTGACTGGGTTGTTTGTTTTTCTGGTATTGAGTTGTATGAGCTGCTCGTATATTTTGGAAATTAATCTTTTGTCAGTAGTTTCATTTGCTATTATCTTCTCCCATTCTGAGGGTTGTTTTTTCCCTCCTTATAGTTCCCTTTGCTGTGCAAAAGCTTTTAAGTTTAATCAGGTCTCACTTGTTTACTTTTGTTTTCATTTCCATTACTCTAGGAGGTGGGTCATAGAGGATCTTGCTTTGATTTATGTCATCAAGAGTTCCGCCTATGTTTTCCTCTAAGAGTTTTACAGTTTCTGGTCTTACAAGTATGTCTTTAATCCATTCTGAGTTTATCTCTGTGTATGGTGTTAGAAAGTGTTCTAATTTCATTCTTTTATATGTACCTGTCCAGTTTTCCCAGCACCAATTATTAAAGAGGCTGTCTTTGCCCCCATTGTATATTCTTGCCTCTCTTGTCAAAAATAAGGTACCCATAGGTGCATGGGTTTATTTCTGGACTTTCTATCTTATTCCGTTGGTCTGTATTTCTGTTTCTGTGCCAGCACCATACTGTCTTGATGACTGTAGCTTTGTAGTATAATCTGAAGTCAGGAAGGTTGATTCCTCCACCTTCATTCTTCTTTCTCAAGACTGCTTTGGCTATTCAGGGTCTTTGTGTTTCCATATGAATTGTGAGATTTTTTGTTCTAATTCTGTGAAAAATGCCATTGGTAATTTGATAGGAATCACATTGAATCTGTAGACTGTGTTTGGTAGTATAACCATTTCCACAATATTGATTCTTCCTACCCAGGAACATGGAATATCTCTCCATCTGTTTATGTCATCTCTGATTTTTTCATTAGTGTCTTATAATTTTCGGAATACCATTCTTTTGTCTCCTTAGGTAAGTTTATACCTAGATGTTTAATTCTTTTTGTTGCAATGGTGAAGGGGATTTATTCCTTACTTTCTCTTTCTGATTTTTCATTGTTAGTATATAGAAATGCAAGTGATTTCTGTGTATTGATTTTGTATCCTGCAACTTTGCTAAACTCACTGATTAGCTCTGGTAATTTTCTGATACTATCTTTAGGGTTTTCTGTGCAGTATCATGTCATCTGCAGTGAGAGCTTTACTTCTTTTCCAATCTGGATTCCTTTTATTTGTTTTTCTTCTCTGATTGCTGTAGTTAGGACTTCCAGAACTATGTTGAATAATAGTGGTGAAAGTGGACACCCTTGTCTTGTTCCTGATCTTAGGGGGAATGCTTTCAGTTTTTCACCATTGAGAATGTTTGCCATAGGTTATCATATATGCCTTCACTATGTTGAGATAGGTTCCTTCTATGCCCATTTTTGAAGAGTTTTAACCATAAATGGGTTCTGAATTTTGCCAAAGGCTTTTTCTGCATCTACTGAGAGTATCATATGGTTTTTATCTCTCAATTTGTTAATATGGTGTATCACACTGATTGATTTGTGTATACTGAAGAATCCTTGCATCTCTGGAATAAACCCAGCTTGATCATGGTGTATGATGAGCCTTTTGATGTGTTGCTGAATTCTGTTTGCTAAAATTTTTTTGAGAATTTTTGCATCTATGTTCATCAGTGACATTGGCCTGTAGTTTTCTTTTTGTGTGTTGTCTTTGTCTAGTTTTGATATCAGGGTGATGGTAGCCTCGTACAATGAGTTTAGAAGTGTTTCTTCCTCTGAAATTTTTTGAAAGAGCTTTAGAAGGATAGGCATTAGCTCTTCTCTAAATGAGAGAATTCTCCTGTGAAGCCATATGGTCCTGGGCTTTTGTTTTTTGGGAAATTGTTGATCACAGCTTCAATTTCAGTGCTTGTATTTGGGTTGTTCATGATTTCTATTTCTTCCTGGTTCAGTCTTGGAAGATTGAACTTTTCCAAGAATCTGTCCATTTCTTCCAGGTTATCTATTTTATTGCCATATAGTTTTTCATAATAGTCTCTTATAATCCTTTGTATTTCTCCATTGTCTGCTGTGACCTCTCCTTTTTCATTTCTAATTTTGTTGATTTGATTTTTCCCTCTTTTTTTCTTGATGAGTCTGGCTAAAAGTTTGTCAATTTTGTTTATCTTCTCAAAGAACCAGCTTTTAGTTTTATTAATCTTTACTATTGTCTTTTTTATTTCCTTTTCATTTATTTCTGCTCGGATCTTCATGATTTCTTTCCTTGTACTAATTTTGGGGTTTTTCTGTTCTTCTTTTTCCTGTTGTTTTAGGTGTAAAGTTAGGTTGTCTATTTAATGGTTTTCTTATTTCTCAAGATTGGATTGTATTGCTATAATCTTCACTCTTAGAATTGCTTTTGCCGTATCCCATAGGTTTTAAGTTGTTTTGTTTTCACTGTCATTTGTTTCTAGAAATCTTTTTATTTCCCTTTTGATTTCTTCAGTAACCTGTTGTTTATTTAGAAATGTGCTGTTTAATCTCCAGGTGTCTGTGTTTCTTAGTTTTCTTCTTATAATTGATATCTAGTCTCACAGCATTGTGGTCAGAGGAGATGCTTGATTTGATTTCAATTTTCTTAAATTTACTGAAGTTTGATTTGTGACCCAAGATGCAGTCTATCCTGCAGAATGTTCCATGTACACTTGAGAAGAAGGTGTATTCTTCTGCATTTGGATGGAATGTCCTGAAGATATCAATGAGATCCATCTCATCTAATGTATAATTTAAGACTTGTGTTTCCTTATTAATTTTCTCTTTTGATGTTCTGTCCATTGGTGTGAGTGAGGTGTTAAAATCTCCTACTACTATTGTGTCACTGTCAACTTCTCCTTTTATGTCTGTTAGTGTTTGCCTTATGTATTGAGGTGCTCCTATATTGGGTGCATAAATATTTACAATTGTTATGTCTTCCTCTTGGATTGATTCCTTGATCATTATGTAGTGTTCTTCCTTATCTCTTGTAATATTCTTTATTTTAAAGTCTATTTTGTCTGATATGAGGATTGCTACTCCAGCTTTATTTCGCTTCCCATTTGCATGGAATATATTTTTCCATCCTCTCACTTTCAGTCTATATGCATCTTTAGGTC
Source organism: Muntiacus reevesi (assembly GCF_963930625.1). Taxonomy (NCBI): domain Eukaryota; kingdom Metazoa; phylum Chordata; class Mammalia; order Artiodactyla; family Cervidae; genus Muntiacus; species Muntiacus reevesi. Next base: position 24,539,253 of record NC_089264.1, read on the forward strand.
TGAAGTGGGTTTCTTGTAGACAGCATATATATGGGTCTTGTTTTTGTATCCATTCAGCTAGTCTGTGTCTTTGGTTGGAGCATTTAATCCATTTATATTTAAAGTAATTATTGATATATATGTTCCTACTGCCATTTTCTTAATTGTTTGGGGTTGATTTTGTAGATCTTTTCTTCTCTTGTATTTCTTGACTATATAAGTCCCTTTAACATTGGTTGTAAAGCTGATTTTGTGGCACTGAATTCTTTTAACTTTTGGTTGTCTTAAGAGCTTTTGACTTCTCCATCAATTTTGAATGAAATCCTTGCCAGGTACAGTAATCTTGGTTGTAGATTTTCCTCTTTCAGTACTTTAAGTATATCCTGCCATTCTCTTCTGGCCTGTAGAGTTTCTGCTGAAAGATCAGCTGTTAAGCATATGGGATTTCCCTTGTATGTTACTTGTTGCTTCTCCCTGGCTGCATTTAATATCCTTTCACTGTGTTTAGTCTTTGTTAGTTTGATTACTGTGTGTCTTGGCATGTTTCTCCTTGGATTTATCCTGTATGGGACTCTTGGACTTGACTGATTATTTCCTTTTCCATGTTGGGGAAATTTTCAACTATAACCTCTTCAAAAATTTTCTCATACCCTTTCTTTTTCTCTTCTTCTTCTGGGACACCTGTAATTAGAATGTTGGTGTGTTTTATATTGTCCCAGAGGTCTCTGAGACTATCCTCCATTCTTTTCATTTTTTTTACTTTATCCTGCTCTTCAGAAGTTATTTCCACCATTTTATCTTCCAGCTCACTGATTCATTCTTCTGCTTCAGATATTCTGCTATTGACTCCTTCTAGAGTATTTTTAATTTCAGTAATTGTGTTGTTTGTCTCTGTATGTTTATTCTTTAATTCTTGTAGGTCGTTGTTATTTGATTCTTGCATTTTCTCCATTTTATTTTCAAGGTTTTTTTTCATCTTTACTATCATTATTCTGAATTTTTTTTCAGGTAGTTTGCCTATTTCCTCTTCATTTACTTGGACTTCTGTGTTTTTAGTTTATTCCTTCATTTGTGTAGTATTTCTCTGTCTTTTCATTATTTTTTTTAACTTATTGTTCTTGAGGTCTCCTTTTCCCAGGCTTCAAGGAAAGTTGAATTCTTTCCTTGAAGAAGGTTGAACTCTTTCTTCCTTTTGGTTTCTGCCCTCCTAAGATTGGTTCAGTGGTTTGTGTAAGCTTCATATATGAGATTTGTGCTGAGTTTTTGTTTGTTTTTTTGTTTTGCCTCTGATGGGCAAGGCTGAGTAAGGTGGTAATCCTGTCTACTGATGATTGGGTTTGTATTTTTGTTTTGTTTGTTGTGTAAATGAGACTTTCTGCACAGGGTGCTACTGGTGGTTGGGTGATATTGGGTCTTGTATTCAAGAGGTTTCCTTTGTGTGAGTTCTCACTATTTGATACACCCTAGGGTTAGTTCTGTGGAGAAGGCAATGGCAACCCACTCCAGTACTCTTGCCTGGGAAATCCCATGGATGGAGGAGCCTGGTATGCTGCAGTCCAATGGGTCACTAGGAGTCGGACACGCTGAGCAACTTCACTTTCACTTTTCACTTTCATGCATTGGAGAAGGAAATGGCAACCTACTTCAGTGTTCTTGCCTGGAGAATCCCAGGCACAGGGGAGCCTGGTGGGCTGCCATCTATGGGGTCCCACAGAGTCGGACACAACTGAAGTGACTTAGCTTAGGGTTAGTTCTCTGGTAGTCTAGGGTCTTTGAGTCAGTGCTCCCACTCCGAAGACTCAGGGCTTGATCTCTGGTCAGGAACAAAGATTCCACAAGTGGTTTGTTATGGCATTGAGATTAAACCAAAATCCGAAAATGAGAAACTAAAGATGAAACCCAGAAAAATGGCAGTTACAAAATAATGAAATAATAATTAAAATAATGGAATATATACATATACATATACACCCATGAGCAAAGTAAAAACAGTCCAACAAAAATAAAGTACAGTAGACTGATCTGATGAACAAAGGAAATAAAAAAATTATATTCACCAGTTAAGAACAAAACTAACTAAAGTACAAACTGGAAAACAAAACTAAAGCAAGGTGCCAAGGGGGAATAAAGCAATGAAAACCAAGCTAACAAATATGTTGAGAGGAAAGAAAGAAAGAATAGATAAGCAAAGTTAAACAGAAGTAGATGAAGATTAACTACAAGATTAACTGCAAGGGGAAAAGAACAGTAGGAAAGGCAAACAAAGGAATAATTGTAGAAAAAGTATAGGTTTAAAAGAATTAAAATTATAAAAAATAGAAAATTTTAAAATGGAAGAAGAAAGAAAAAAGGAAAAAAAGAAGAAAAAAGAAAGAAAGAAAGAAAGAAAACGTCACAGAATTGCAAAAGCCCAAAGCAGAGGTAGAGGTTTATAACAACAACAAAAGTGTGAGTGAATATACACACATATATATACACCTATAAGCAAAATCAAAACAGTTCAACAAAAATAAAGTACAATAGATTTACCCAGAAGGAAACCAAAAATTATATCTACTAGAACAAAACTAACTAAAGCACAAACTAGAAAACAAAATTAAAGCAAGGTGCCAATCAGGAAATAAAGCAATGAAAATAAAACTAACAAATATGTTGAGAGGAAAGGAGAGAAAGAAAAGAAAGAAAGAATGGATATGAAAGTTAAATAGAGGTAAAGAATATTTATATAAATTAAAGATTAACTGCAAGGGAAAAGAACAGTAGGAAAAGGAAACAAAGGAATAAATTTAGAAAAAATAACAATAGATTTTTATAAATTGAAAATTAAAATTAAAAAAAAAGAGAGAAAAACTCCACAGAACTACAAAAACCCAACATAGAGGCAGAGGTTTATAACAACAATAAAAAAAATGTGGCTGAGAAAAAAAAAAAGCTCAGAAGCTTAATTGGATTCCATATAGCCAATAAAATCAACAACTACAACAGAGGGGAGGGAAAAAAAGGAAAAGAAAAAAGAAAAAAAATCCAAAAGAATCTGCAGAACAAGTCGAAACATAAGAATAATAGATGTTTTTCTTGAGTCACTGCTGTCAGAGTCCTTTCCCTCGCTGGGAGTCAGAGTCCACCTCACCTCCCTAGGATGCCCTCCAGCACTGTGCCGGTCTCTGGACCTGCTGCGGGGGCAGCTCAGAGTCTAACCTGGTCCTCCTCCTGTGTGTTCTTGCCCCCAATGTCCACAGCTATCAGAACTAGTGCGTTTTCTATTGTGGGAGCTCTCAATGGCCTTTTATGTATTCCATAGACAGAGTCTGCCTAGTTGATCATGTGGAGTTAATCTGCAGCTTGTACAGCTGGTGGGAAGGTTTGGGGTCTTCTTCCTTAGGCACACTGCCCCTGGTTTTCAACTGTGGTTTTATTTCCACCTCTACATGTGGGTCATGGGGTTTGCTCCTGAGGCTGCCCTGGAGGACTTGGGTTTGCCCCTGAGGGCCAGGCGTGGAGGTGGTGCAGCTGCTTGGGTCGCAGGGGTTCTGGCAGCACCGGGTACTCAGGGGAGTTGGCAGCTAGGGCAACAGGAAATATAGTGTTCTAGAAGGGTATGGCAATAAGTATTAGCCAATACATGCCAGCATTCTTACCTGGAGATATCCTCTCCCTGATAGAGAAGCCTGCCAGGCCACAGTCTACAGGGTCACAAAGAGTCCGACATGACTGGAGCGACCCTGTGCACATAGATGGAGGACTTTTCTTGCCTGTGGCAGCTCTGCCCAGTGAGAATTGAGCGTGAGGGTGGCAGAGCTGCTTGCCTTGAGGGGACCCTGGCGGCGTCTAGTGTGCAAGGACATGGACTGCCTCAGCTGCAGGAGTTATGTCCCTATCAGAGTCTTTTTTTGAGCCTCTTGTAGCTGGCGATCAGAAGTCCTCTTTGGCCAGTCTTTCTCCATAGCTCTGCCCGTTCAGGTACTTAGAAGGCTCCCTTCTCTGTTGTTCGGCACATCAGGCACATAGAGGAGGCCTCTCTGGCTGGAGTCCTACTCTGTAGATTGGCACATCAAGCACTTAAAGGGGCACCCTGGTGGGGTCCTTGTCTGTAGTTCAGTGCATCAGGTGTTTGATGGGTCAGCCTCTCTTTCATTCACCTGCCGATGCTGGCGTGTGGGGAGAGAGAGGCTATGGTGATGGCTCCACCCTGTGTGTGACTCAGCAGTACTGCCTTGCGGCTGCCTGGCTTTCCTCCGCCAGCATTTCCCACCATGATCCCCTCCCTCACATCCCCTCAGTCTGTCTCTCTGCAATCAACAGCAGCCCTCACCCTGGGATTGCTCCACAATCCCTAAACTCCAGCTCCCAGTCACTGCACCTTCCAGGGAAACAGCTTTCCTGTCCGGGGTATGTATGACTGCGGCAAGGACTGTCTGATTCTCCTTCCATTTAGGCTGCCACAGGTCACCTGTTTCACTCTCAGCCTTAAATGTCTCTCCTCTGACTCAGACAATTGCCCCAATGTGGGGATTGGACCCCTGCTTCTGTTCCCCCACCCGCTGAGGGAAGGTCCGGTCCTACTAACACTCCTATTTTTTCCCCTAGTTCCTTCGTCCTACTGAGTTTTGCGTGGTTCTATATATTCTTTTCCGCTAGTCAAGTGCTCCTCTCTGCTCTCAGCTCGTGTTCTGCATGCATTTGTGTGTCTCAAGTTGTACGTCTGATGTATCTGTGGACAGAGATGTACTCCACATCCACCTACTCCTCCAACATCTTGTTCCCCCTCCCTTTTTTAAAAAAATTAAGATTTTTAGTTGGCATTTCAATATCAAACTCTCAAAAATTAATAGAATGAATAGACAGAAAAGTAGAAGGATAGTGTATACCTGAAAAGCGCCATGAACCAATACAACATAATTTAAGATGTATACAATTTTCACACAACAGCAGGGTACAAATTCTATCGAAGTTCCCATAGACTATAAACCAAGAGACACTGGAACATATCCAAGGACATAAAACAAAGTGCAAAATTTTCATGATTTTCATGAAATTTCATATCAGATTGTTTTTCTTTGCTTCTGCTTTTTCTCACTTCTGATTAAATTTATTTTTTGGCTAAAGTTTTTCCACAGACAAAAGGTAGGCAGAGGACATGAGGAAGAAGGAGCATAGGGTCCTGCTCCATTTCAGTATCACACAGCACACTGTACCTCAAAAAGTTCATCTAAATATCTGTTAAACCATTGAACAATTTCAAATTAGTTGATCATTATTAAATATTTTATATGTGTAAGGCACTGCAGGGACACAAGATGAGTAAGTCTTTGTGCTAAGGAGGAAGGTCAAGGAAAGAACTCAGTGTTTCAGATTATAAGGCAGAATAAGATAGATGATGTAAAAAACATACCAATTACTCTGGATGTTCAAAAGAAGGAAAAGAAGGGAAGGATCATAAAAGATTTCATTTGGAAGATGATTTCTGAGATAAGCCTTGAAGGAAAAGTAGTAATTTCACCTACAGAAGTGCAGGTACAGGAAACAAAATTAACAAAGGCCAGTAAAAGGACAGAATAAGAAATAGTCAGGTGACAGCTGAATTTTTCAGCTTTGTTGAAAAGTAATGCACTAGCAACCAAAGTGTAGCTTCATACATATTAGTAGATTAAAAATCCTTCAGCTCCAGGATAACAAATTCATATCTAATTTGATAGATCTCTTATGCAACCATTTAGATTTTTGAATAGGAAATTAAATTATTTTAATGTCCCTTTGGAAATCTATTCTGAAGAAGGAAGAGAACAGGAGGTCAATGAAGTTGTGAGAGAAATACCACTTAAGAAACACTGAGGAATACTATTTCACACCTGCTAGGATGGCTACAATGAAAGAAAAAAAAGGGAAAATAGCAAGTGTTGACGAAGAGTAGAGAAACTGGAAGGCTCATACATTGCTAGTGGAAAAGTTAAAGGTGCAACCATGATGAAAACTTTGGCAGTTGCTCAAAAATTACACATGGAGTTAACTTAGCAATTTCATTCCTAGCTATATACTCAAAAGAATTGAAAAGATATAGTTTCTACATGCAAAAACTTGCACATGAATATTTTAGCAAAATATTTATTTATAACAGCCAAGAAGTGAAAAAATATATTCATCAACTGAAAAAATATAAATAAATAGTGGTATATCCATATAATATAATATTACTTGGCAATAAAAAGGAAGGACATACTGATGCATGTTATAATATGAATGAAACTTGAAAACATTGTGATAAATGAAAATGCAAAAGGCCATACACTGTAAGATTCCATTTAAATAAAGTTTCCAGGACAGGCAAATCAACAAAGACAGAAAGTGGGTTAGTGGTTGCCATAAGGATAGGCAAAGGGATAAACTACTAAGCATGGGGTTTCTTTTTTGGGGTGATGAAAATATTATGGAATTAGTATTCATGATGGCCGCATAATATTGTAAATATATTTAACAATCACTAAACTGCATACTTTAAAATGGTCAAAATGGTGAGTTTTATGCTAAATGAATTTATCTCATTTTTTAAAAACAAAGAAGAAACACTGAAGAAATAAACTACAATGGTAGGCATGTGACTAGAAAGACAAATGAGGGAAATGTTAAGAAATTACAGTCTACATTTTTTTTTTTAACATTTAGGCTTTGTTTATTAGAAGTCAGAAGCTGATATTAAGCACACCCAATAATTTTTGAAATTAATATGTTAACAGGAAAGCTGCCATGAAGCACAATATGAATTTTATAATTTGAATTCTACTGAGATATAGAAGCATAATTTTACTTTTCTACAGACATTTTCAACTACACAGCATACTTACTTCTCAGTTTAATAATGGAAGGCACACTTCCATCTGTCATGCACATTCTGTCACAGTGTATGATATTGGTGATATCTGAAAGAACTAGTTGTTGGATTGGAAGCAAATTTTTTATTAACTAATTTTTATTGAAGTACAGTAGTTTCACAATGTTAGTTTCTGCTGTGCAGCAAAGTGAATCAGATACACACACATATATACATTCTTTTTTGGATTTTCTTCCCATTTAGGTCACACAGAGCATTGAGTAGAGTTCCCTGTGCTATACAGTAGGTTCTCATTAGTTATCTATTTGTACATAGTAGTGTGTATACGTCAAACCAATCTACCAACAATCTACATGTTTTTACAATTAACATAGTTCATCAGAACTAAGGCACCATCGATTTTAAGATACATCACTATTGAAGCAACTTAGCAGCAGCAGCAAGAAAGAAAAACACTACCAATTAAACTATGATATCCCAGTAATTGCAAGTAGTAACTGAGACAAGAAGCAAAAAGCAGAGGAGAAAAGGAAAGATATACCCATTTGAATGCAGAATTCCAAAGAATAGCAAGGAGAGATAAGAAAGCCTTCCTCAATGATCAGTGCAAAGAAATAGAGGAAGACAACAGAATGGGAAAGACTAGAGATCTCTTCAAGAAAATTAGAGATACCAAGGGAAAATTTCGTGCAAATATGGGCTCAATAAAAGACAGAAATGGTGTGGACCTAACAGAAGCAGAAGATATTAAGAAGAAGTGGTAAGAATACACAGAAGAACTGTACAAAAAAAAGATCTTTACAACCCAGATAATCATGATGGTGTGATCACTCACCTAGAGTCAGACATCCTGAAATGTGAGTCAAGTGGGCCTTTAGGAAGCATCACTATGAACAAACCTAGTGGAGGTGATGAAATTCCAGTTGACCTATTTCAAATCCTAAAAGATGATGCTGTAAAAGTGCTGCATTCAGTATGCCAAAAAATTTGGAAAACTCAGCAGTGGCCACAGGATTGGAAAAGGTCAGTTTTCATTCCAATCCCAAAGAAAGGAATGCTAAATAATGTTCAAAATGCACAATTGCACTCATCTCACACGCTAGTAAAGTAATGCTCAAAATTCTCCAAGCCAGGCTTCAACAATACGTGAACCGTGAACTTCCAGAATTCAAGCTGTTTTTAGAAAAGGCAGAGGAACCAGAGATCAAATTGCTAACATCCGCTGGATCATCAAAAAAGCAAGAGAGTTCCAGAAAAACATCTATGTCTGCTTTATTGACTAGGCCAAAGCCTTTGTGTGGATCACAATAAACTGTGGAAAATTCTGAAAGAGATGGGAATACCAGACCACCTGACCTGCCTCTTGAGAAAACTATATGCAGGTCAAGAAGAAACAGTTAGAACTGGACATGGAAAAGCAGACTGGTTCCAAATAGGAAAAGGAGTATGTCAAGGTGGTACATTGTCACCCTGCTTATTTAACGTCTATGCAGTGTACATCATGAGAAATGCTGAGCTGGAAGAATCACAAGCTGGAATCAAGATTGCCAGGAGAAATATCAATAACCTCAGATATGCAGATGACACCAAACTTATGGCAGAAAGTCAAGAGGAACTAAAGAGCCTCTTGATGAAAGTGAAAGAGGAGAAAAAAAAAAAAAAAAAAGAAAGTGAAAGAGGAGAGTGAAAAAGTTGGCTTAAAGCTCAACATTCAGAAAATTCAGATCATGGCATCTGGTCCCATCACTTCATGAGAAATAGATGGGGAAACAGTGGAAACTGTGGCTGATTTTATTTTGGGGAGCTCCAAAACCACTGCAGATGGTGACTGCAGCCATGAAATTAAAAGACACTTACTCCTTGGAAGGAAAGGTATAATGAACCTTGACAACATATTAAAAAACAGAGACATTATGTTGCCAAAAAACGTCTGTCTAGTCAAGGCTATGGTTTTTCCAGTAGTCATATATGGATGTGGGAGTTGGACTATAAAGAAAGCTGAGTGCAGAATAATTGATGCTTTTGAACTGTGGTGTTGGAGAAGACTCTTGAGGGTAGCTTGGACTGCAAGGAGATCCAACCAGTCCATCCTAAAGGAGATCAGTACTGAGTGTTCATTGGAAGGACTGATGCTGAAACTGAAACTCCAGTACTTTGGCCACTTGATGCAAAGAGCTGACTCATTTGAAAAGACCCTGATGCTGGGAAAGATTGAAGGCAGGAGGAGAAGGGGACAACAGAGGACGAGATGGTTGGATATCATCACCAACTCAATGGACATGAGTTTGGATAAACTCCAGGAGTTGCTGATGGACAGGGAGGCCTCACGTGCTGCAGTCCATGGGGTCGCAAAGAGTCGGACATGACTGAGCAACTGAACTGAACTGATATCAGAGATTTTAACTTGTAAAAAAAAGCTAAAATCAAAAAAGCATAATTAGATATAGGAAATAGAGGAAACATGCAGTAAAAAGCAAGAGCTAGTTTGTGCAGAAACACAGCAAATTCAGTTTGAACCATCACGGATCCCAAATATGTTGTTTGGGTATTTATACTGAGATTACTGAATTACTATTAAAATAATGTATATATACTAATTCAGTGGGTGAGAGATTATACATATAATTTTATATATTTATATAAATATATTTAAATATATATAATTACATATAATTATACATATTTAAACATATATAACATTGGAAATTTTGAGAACAACTGTAAGTCTGAAAATCAACTGTTAGAAAAGGTAAAGTCATCCTTATGGAAAGAATCTACAATATTAATTTTAGCATTGGAAGACACCTTCACATTCAAAATCCCAGGGTTCTACCATTTTGAAATCTCTTATTTAGTTTCCACTCAAAACACTTCTTAGCAGGTTCTTTATGAAAGAATATAAAAAACAGTCCCCATCTTCAAAGAAGCTCATCAAAGTGCAGCACAAAAAGAAAGGCAGAAAGAAGGTAAATACCTAACATTCAGAAAATATGTTAAAGCATATTGGGTTTCCAAGGTAAATACTCAATTTGCCCAGCATTTATTAAGTACCGAGTATCTTTCAGGACTCTGAAGTACTCTCTGAAGGGTGTAAAATGTAAGTAAATACAATCATTATAGTTAAGGACACTGGAGGCTGGAGACAGAGAAGTTCTGCTTCATTTAGCTATCTATTTGTGAGTGCTAAGGGGATGGAAACACAATGAATACTGTAGGGATTCAAAGAGGAAAAAGATCATCCTGAATAGAAGAGATAGAAATGGCAAGATAGGTATCAGAAAATGAATGTTAAGAATATGTTCTTAAGGTCCTGAATAAGTTCAGGGCGTCCCTGGTGGTCCAGAGGTTAAGAATGCACCTACCAATGCAGGGGACACTGGTTCAGTGACCCCTGGTCTGGAAAGGGGTCATGCCCCACTTGTCCCACATGCCGCAACTAAGGGCGTGTGCCACAGCTACTGAGCCCAGGTGCCCTAGAGCACATGGTTCACAAGAGAAGTCACCACAATGAGAAGTACGCACACTGCAACTAAAGAGTAGCTCCCCCACTGCACCGCAACTAGAGAAAGCTGGCACACAGCAAGGAGGACCCAGTACAAGCAAAAGTAAATAAATCTTTAAAAAAAGAATATGTTAGTTTAGTAGGTGGAACTGGCAGCAGTAGGTGTTCTAATCGGGAACCAGTTTAAATAAAATCATGGAGGCAGGAAGGCATGCACACAGTGCATTGGAGGAAACCCAGAAGATTAGTTCTGAAACACAGACTGGGTTGTAGACAAATGGTCTTGAATGCCAAAATGAGAATTCAGCAGGGCTTAGAGAGTTCTTGATGGTTTTAGACCAAGCTGCTGTAAGTTGCTTCAGTCGTGTCTGACTGCGCGACCCCCTAAAGGGCAGCCCACCAGGCTCCCCCCTCCCTGGGATTCTCCAGGCAAGGACACTGGAGTGGGTGGCCATTTCTTTCTCTAATGTGTGAAAGTGAAAAGTGAAAGTGAAGTCGTCCAGTCATGTCCGACTCATAACGACCCCATGGACTGCAGCCTACCAGGCTCCTCCATCCATGGGATTTTCCAGGCAAGAGTACTGGAGTAGGTTTCCATTGCCTTCTCTGTTCAGACCAAGAGAATGATATAATAAAAATTGTTGAGAATACTCATCTAACAACATTTTGAAACACAGACTGGCAAAGGGAGCTCTGCATAGGAAATTCAGTTTTTTTAAAAAGGCTATTGTGATGACATAAGCAATAAGTAAGATTACTCTTATCTGTCTTATCTACAGTGTAATAATAAAAACAGAAAGAAGGAAATGAAAGGCACACGAGAGGTAGAATACACAAAGCTTGTAAACAATGCAGAAAGCAAGGTCAAGCGGGGTTTCAGAACAATAAAAAAAGAATGGAGATGCTAGTGTCAAAACAGGCAAGCTAGAGAAAGGAGCCTGGAGTCAAGAAAGAAGATGAAATTATTTTGTGAACACTATTAAAATAGAAACATCTTAAAAAAAAAAAAAAAAAAAAAACCAGAAACATCTAGGAGCAAACAGAAACTCCTGGCAAAAGTTTGGATTAAAGAAAAAGAAGTCATAAAAATAAAATAAGAAATGCTAGAAAAATCAAACACTAGAAAGAAATTTTTAAAGGTCACTTTTTAAAAAATGAGGCCATTTAGAATTTTCCAAAGAATTTTCAATTAAAATATAGAGATGGAAACCAGACAAGTAGAGAAGTGAAACCATGAGTAGTGAGAAAGTAGAAACAAAGAGTATAAATCATACTTCTAAAAATTGTAATAGAAAGACTTAGTCAATAATAAAATATTAGTTAAAGTTTTAACTAATATAAAGATATTTAACTAATATAAAGATAGTTCTATCTCTCTGGAGAAGATAGTAGAATACTATGGCTTTTTACCAACAGGATCAAAAGTATTTCAATATTTTAACAGTTGGCTTCACCTTAATAGGGTATGTTGGTTGCATAAAAGCCCTGAACTTTCCCTAAGGAAACTCAAGCACAAGCACAACAGAACACATGAGAGGAATTTTTAAGCAATCCTGATTCACTATAAAACAGAAAATGGATGAAAAAAATTGTGGTCAATTCATATAATGGAATACTCTACAGTTATTAAAATAAAGTACAGCTACAGGCAATATGGCTAAATCTCACAAAAAATAGTTGAGGGGAAAAAGCCATGAAAGAACACATGCCCTATGACTCTATCCATATAACTTCTAATCTGTAAAACTAAACTATATTGTATAGAGAAGCATAAATCATAAAAGAAATGCAAGGAAATTATTACTAGGATTGTGATAGAGAAGGATGGATATAGGAGGGATTCTGAGGCACTGGAGATGTTTGTTAATTTTATAATTATTTGATAACTTATCTAATAGCTTTAATGACCTTTACAATTATCTGTTGACTTATCCAATAAGTTTAATGACCTTTTCTATGTTATCTTATATTTTGCAATACTGCTGCTGCTGCTGCTAAGTCGCTTCAGTCATTTCCGACTCTGTGCGACCCCATAGACAGCAGCCCACCAGGCTCACCTGTCCCTGGGATTCTCCAGGCAAGAACATTGGAGTGGGTTGCCATTTCCTTCTCCAATGCATGAAAGTGAAAAGTGAAAGTGAAGTTGCTCAGTTGTGTCAGACTCTTAGTGACCCCATGGACTGCAGCCTACCAGGCTCCTCCACCCATGGGATTTTCCCGGCAAGAGTACTGGAATAGGTTGACATTGCCTTCTCTGATATTTTGCAATAAAGGAAGAAAAAAACGAGTAAACAAAAATCCCCCAAAAACATTTGGAAAAAATGAGGGTTTGCAGCTGAAACAAGATACCACAAATGATGACGTGAGGAAACGGGCAAAGTTTCAGATCACAGCAAACAAAAAGGAGAGAAAACGATTGGAGAACACAAGAGCTGAAATTGTATTTATTCAAAGTCAATTCATTACAGGACATGGAGCACCCTGGATAGAAGTAGAAGAGCTTCTTAAATCAGAGAGAAACTTCCAAGTTTCCCAAAGAAAATGGGCACCAAGGGAAAAGTAAGCAAATATACCATTTCTTTGATCAATTCTTTTGGGATTTTGTGTGTGTGTGTGTGTGTGTCTCTTCATACATCTGCTAAAAGAAGTTTCTTTGGGTATTGCCCTCAGAAAGCAGCAATTTAAAGCTGATCAAAAGCTAACTCCCAGGGAATTCCCTGGAGGTCCAGTGGTTAGGACTCTGCACTTCCACTGCAGGGGGCACAGGTTTGATTCCTGGTCAGGGAACTAAGATTCTGCATGCCACATGCCCAGCCAGAAAAAGAAGCTAAGTCCCCATCAAGAGATGTATGGATAAAGAAGATGTGGTATATACACACGAACACACACACATACACACACACACACACACAAAATGAACGTTCAGTTCAGTTCTGTCGCTCAGTCATGTCTGACTATTTGCAACCCCATGGACGGAAGCACACCAGGTTTCCCTGTCCATCACCAACTTCCAGAGCTTACTCAAACTCATGTCCATTGAGTTGGTGATGCCATCCAACCATCTCAACCTCTGTCGTCCCCTTCTCTTCCCACCTTCAATCTTTCCCAGCATCAGGGTCTTTTTCAATGAGTCAGTTCTTCACATTAGGTGGCCAAAGTATTGGAGTTTCAGCTTCAGCATCAGTCCTTCCAATGATTTTAAAACTCAACATTCAGAAAACTAAGATCGGGGTACTCTTTCTGCCCCCTTCTGATGCCTATGTCAGAAGCTTTCTCTATCTCCTTTATACTTTAATAAACTTTATTACACACACACAAAAAAAGAAAACTAAGATCATGGCATCCAATCCCATCATTTCATGGCAAATAGATGGGGAAACAATGGAAACAGTGAGAGACTTTATTTTCTTGGGCTCCAAAGTTACTGCAGATGGTGACTGCAGCCAAGAAATTAAAAGATGCTTGCTCCTTGGAAGAAAAGCTATGACCAATCTAGACAGCATATTAAAAAAGCAGAGACCAGTGATACTTCAAAAACAAATAGAAAAAGAGGTCGGGTTTGTGGTTACCAGAAGCAGGGCGGGGGTTGGGGGGTGGGGGATGGAGAGGAAGAATTGCATGAAGTTAATCAAAAGGTACAAACTTCCAAACCTCCAGTTATAAGACAAATAAGTAGTAGAGATATAACGTACAACATGGTAAATATAATCAACACTGCTGTATGTTATACTTAAAAGTTGTTAAGAAAGTAAAGCCTAAGAGTTATCACAGGAAAAAAATTTTTTCTTTCTTTAATTGTATGTCTATATGAGATGATGGATGTTCACTAATCCCACTGTAGTAATCATTTCATCATATATGTATGTCAGATCATTATTCTATATACCCCTTGAACTTACACAGGGCAGTATATCAATCATATTTCAACAAATCTGAAGAAAAAAATAAAGATGATCAAAAGGATATGAGTGACCTCCATGCTAGGAATTTACTCTAGAAAATAATTGAATTTGCCAAAATACTTACTACAAGGTTGTTCAATTAAATACAATTTATAGTGGCCCAAAAAAGAGAAATTTCAGTAACTGTACCATAATCATAAAATTTGTATTTGTTAAAATGTTAGGAAAGAATATGGAAAATATTCATTGCATATTAATAAGTAGAAAAAAAGGAGATTATAAAATATTACATACAATTTTGTCCCAAGTGAAAAAGCTCAAAGGATCTACCTCAAAATCATAAAGTAGAAGACAAAATTACAGATGGGTTTTGTTTCTTTTTTTCTTATTTGCATTTCTATGTTTCATTTATAATAAGACTAATGATATTTAAAATACAGTTCAAATTGCATAACAAGTATCAAAAATACGTGTTCATGTGAACAAAGACTAGGAATATCACCAAAAGTAAATATAGTAGCATTAGAATGAAGTATAGGTTTACTTCTTTCTACTTTCCTTCAATATTACTTCTATTTAAAATTAAAAATAAAATTTTATGGGACTAAAATTATAGATTATAGAATCTTTAATGTTTAATTTCTTTTCATATATTTTTATCCAGATTTTTTCAAAGGGACAAAATCTTTAATGTGTATTCCACTGATAAGTTTAATAATTATGTAATCCTCATTTCTTAAACTTTTTTGTGCATATGAATCACATGGGGATCTTGTTCAAAAGCAGGTTTTGATTCAGTGGATTTTGGACAGGGCTTATAGCTCTAGCAAATTCCCAGGTGATATTAATAACTGCTGGTGTCAAGGAGGTTCACATTTTGAGTAGCAAAGTTGTAAAACACATCCACTCTAGCAATAAGGATTCAGGTAATGCAGAGCTGATAAATCAATCACTCTATCATAAAATACATATTGGTCATCTACTCTCTCCAAATCCTATAAATTTATCCTCTCTGTTCTGGAGAGAGAAAAAAATCAAGCCTTTACATTAAACTTTAATACACCTGTTCTTTTCAAAAATTAAAAGTGTAATGACTATAATGTAGACTTTGACTTCCTATTGTCAATTAAGGTCCCTTGTCTTTACAATAATTATGTATAACATCCAGCCACAAACCCCAAAACCCTCTGTCATGAAATAATGGTATCAACATGTTCTTTCACTTTTTTTCACAATATTTTTCTTTTTCTCTCTTCCTCCCTTTTGTTCTTTCCCCCTCCCCCTTTCCCCCTTTCTCCCTCTTTCTCAGATTATTAAATGCAAAGCAGCTATCGCCTGGGAAGCAAACAAGTCCCTCAGCATTGAAGAGGTTGAGGTAGCTCCCCCCAAGGATCATGAAGTTCGAATCCAGGTGGGTGTGGACTTTCCCAGGGCAGGATAAACAAGACAAAATACTGACTTGGCTTTGGTCAGGTCAGATCTATGTGGTTTTGACTGAGAGTTTCAGGAGTTTCCCACTGTGGGGGATTACGTTTTTAGGTTCACATCAAAAACAGGTATTCATTCCCAGGAGGGATAAATTATAAGAATCAGACATAGGAATTTACATTAGATTAGAATTAGGTAGGTTTTCTTTTTGTTTTCCGGTTGCCAGTTATTGAAAGCTGTTTTAAAAGGAAGACTGAGAGTTTGGTTCAAAATAAGAAAAGATCTGAAGTGCTAAGGGTCTTTGGTGATCAGAGGAGGGAACAGAAGCAAAAGGGAAGGGAGAAAAGACAGACAGTACTGAGCAGAGAGGGATCATAGGTGACAAGGTGGGTCAATTTCTCTATTTTCCCTACAGTCGACCTGGCTTATATTTTTCCTCAGGATCACCACAGTAAGAGTTTTTGCCTGAGAATGAATGAGATATCCTCATGAACAGAATCTTGAAGAATAATGCAGGCATACTTTCTAACTAATTAAGATAATCCTTTATTTGATACAGCTCTTTTAACTATAAAAGTTTATTACCACAATTGTATTTCATTTAGTTTCAATAAAATCTGAACAAACCCTGGAAGCCTGTGTTCCTTGCACTCTCTCTAATAGACTTTAAATTATTACCTTTGATTTCTCCTCTCCTAGAGACAGTGACTGCCAATTCTCTTGTGTGATTTTTCAGGGACAGTGAAAGGAAGAAAACAAAGATGCATTAAGAGGAAAGAATATATCCTAATATATTTTAACTGTTCCTTTTATTTTTCAAAATGCAGTTATTTTATTGACCTCAATGAGTGTTGTTAAGTTTCAAGGTGTCATTGGGCCTAAAATTATCCTAATAGTCCTAATGATATGACTACAGAAACAGGCCTCAAGTCTGTGATTGCTTTGCAGATAATTGCCACCGCCCTGTGCCATTCTGATGCCCATATCCTCCATCCTCAGTTCGAAGGGGGGTTTTTCCCAGTGATCCTTGGCCATGAGGCTGCAGGAATTGTGGAAAGTGTTGGGCCAGGAGTGACCAACTTCAAACCAGGTATTTTAATTTCTGATTCCAACTAAACTGAAACGTCAGGGTATTTCAGGGATAATTTCTGCTACAGTCTTGCCTTTGCATGCTATAATCGATCTCTACTTAAATAAGGGGACCATCTTTTCCAAAGCAAAACTAAGACACACAATCTATCACAATCTAGCAATGAGGCAGAATATCTGCAGTCAGAACCGTCTAATGAAATCTGGAAAACACAGTCACTTTATTTACATCCAGCACTGAAAAGCTGTCCTATGAAGCAAAGCTACAAAGTGAGCTTACACTGAAGCTTCCATGGGGACAAAGATGACAATTTATAGCAACCTCTTCTAAATAAAACAGAACTATTTTAATATATAAAGAATGAAGACCCTTAGGTAGCTTAAGTGGGAAATATTATGCATATATCAATGTTAGCTGAAATGTTTTCTTGGGAACTTGTAAGATAAATATATATAAAGCATGCCAATAGCCAAAACTATTTACTTTACATGTTGCAACATATCCATGAAATACTGGAATATGAGCTATGCAATTGTCACTTATCTAGGATGAACCATATCATTCTTTCCTCCTTCAATGATGATGCTCCAAATTGAGAGGTTTATTAGTATCTTTGTATTAGGTAGTTAGAATAGGAAACAGGAGTCCAAAATGGCGGTGGCTAAAAGACAAGGAAGGGAAAAGCCTGTGAAAATAGAACAAAGGAAGGTCCGAGGACAGGAGTGAGGACTTCAGGTAGAACAAATAGCACTCCTGGCTAGCCCAACTTACATAGGGCAGGCCCAGGGGGGAGGAAAAGACATATTAAAGAGAGGAGCCAAAGAGCTGGGGGTCTCTCTCTCT